>NW_027211692.1:17459000-18069500 GCF_022749685.1 Semicossyphus pulcher | reverse complement strand
AAGCAGTTCAACTTTCAACCAAATTGAGATCCAAGACCACTTTTTACAGTAAATTTGTGATCAAAGATGTGAAATAACAAACATTTTCCAGTAATAACATTTTCTTAATTACTTTGTAGTCTGTCTGAACATTCTTATTTTTGCTGCAGATTCTGTGTCTGGCTGAACAAATCCAGTTTACTGAAGATGTGGAAAGAGCTCTGAAAGAGCAAAATCTGCAGCAGCTGGAGCTGGAGCTCAATGCCAAGTTAGAACACTACACCACAGTGGACACCAGCTCTGATCACGCTAACACAGGTAGCTCTGTCTGTGTTTATGTGAATATATATATATATATAGATATGTATCTACCTGGGGCTTTAATGATTAAACTTTGATCATATTCTGGGATGTTACAGCATGCTGAGGAGATAAAACACCTTCTGGGGTGAGATTAATGCAAACCCAGACAGGAGAAGCTGATAGACGCAGGACCACACCCTGTGTGATGTTTGTTCTTAGCAGGTCATTTAATGCTTTGACAAGTTTGTAGTATGCTAAATGATTTCAGGATATTGCCTTTCATTTCTTATTGCTGGAGCAGAGTGTTCTTTTTGATGCTTTCTTTGATTACTTTCTTGATAATATTAGCCTCTCTTTATTGCTGTGCTGTCCTTTTTAAACAGTTGGTACTTGACACTTTCTTTTTGTTCCGCGCTCAGACTCTCTCAAGTGTCGTTAAAAATGAGCTCTGAACAAAGTCTTTGGTTGTTACTTAAAACTAAGAGATTAATGCCAATGACTGCTTTTGAGGGAATCACTTGATAGCCAGTAAGACACAAGAGGCTGCAGAGGGCCGGTACCCTTTGAAAGTACACATGCAGTAGCTTGCAGGCTAATTTAATGACTTGCGACTGAATGCATAGTCACACAAAGCATGACAGTTGGGTTTTAGGACTTGGATTTATCAAATGGGCTTTTAAAATTTAGATCAAAGTTTCTTCTTCATGCGTGAGATGAACACCCTCATGGCGGCAGCATTTCACGGGACATTGCTGCCATAAAAATGTATCTATGAAAGCAAAGTTTGTTTTATGTGCCAGACTTTCTTCCTCATTACTGCTTTTTTACAACATTGTAACATTCTCGATATTTAGGCGATAAAGTGTCTCATTTTGTTAATGTCTTGCATTTAAAACTCTACCATCCACACTAAGCACCTGTTTACATGGCACACTTAAATCCACCAGGTAGGCTGGAGAGGTTTTGGAGTGGCAGTACTGATTAAAGCAGCTAAAGTAATGGCAAGACGGATAATCTAATTTCCCTGTCCACATAAATGGGCCTTAATCCAGGCAGGGAATGGGAGCTTTTTCCTCTTTGGAACAGAGACAAGATAGGATGGTGTACATTTGGCAAAGTATTTTGCACACTCTCCTGATTAGTCTGACATCACTGATGCATTCGTACATGCAGGGCATTCAAAGCAGCTCTTAGAGGGTTTGAGCTTATTGTGACAAAGACATGCACTTTAAACAGGGACAGTTTGTCACAGTGACATTATGCTGACTATATTTTTATCATTCCTCTCTGTTTTCTTTTTCTTTTTTTTACTTGGCTGTGACACTGCTCTTTTCTCAAACAGCAGATGGTATAAGAGAACAAGGACTTTCAGACAAGTTACTAACAATAACTCTGATCTGAATTGTCTCAAGGGCATATTTCTGCATTTTATGCAGTCATTTAAGTTCAGCCAGCATCCGTTTGCTTTTGTTATTGACTCTCCACAATATCTTTGGCTGTATTCATGTTTTTTCCTTTTTTAATGATTTCACCTGAGATGTTGGGTTGTTTACACAGTGAGTGGCCCCATTTATTCTTCTCAGCAATCAATACAATCTTGATTTTTGCTCTCAACAGCTTTGCGTAAAAGTGACAAACATGCTATTTTATGGAAGCATAAAAGCTATTGCTATTTTATCTGCTTACAAAAAGAGCCCATCCATCTATACACAGCAAAGCAGCAAGAGTGCCTGGTTATCTAATTTCCATGGGTAACTATTAAGGCAAGGACATTAAATGAATAATGTGTTTTGAAGTTTATAAAAATGATAAGGAATGATAAAAGTCTTATATGTTTAATATTATTTATCAAAAAAAGGGAGATAAAGATGATGATTTGTACTTTACTTTGCCGTTTCTGCCATCCTGATATATTCTGATACTCTCTTCCTGTGCAGAGTCGGGCGTCCTGCAGCTGAAGCTGAAGGCTTTGATCCTCGATATTATCCACAATATCAGTGTGGTGAAGTCACTAAACCAAGCAGGAGTTACCAGCCTGGATGCCTGGGCCTGGAAGAAGCAGCTTCGCTTCTACATGGGACCAGACAAATGCTGCCTCATACATATGGTGGATGCACAGTTCAGCTATACATATGAATACCAGGTGTGTTGGCATGTGTTACAGATATACTGTTGGATACAGTTCTGTTCTTGTAATTGACCAAATTAACACTCAGATGCGTCTTGGGCTGCAGTTAACTTTTAAAACTGGTTTTCTTTCTGATCCTTGAAAATGTAAAATATAAACTTGTTACAGCCCGACATTGTTATTTAAAAGTCCTATTAATTTTTCAGTCTACTATAACTTGAAAATATTGGATAAAAAGTCATATCACCATTGTAACATTAGGGAAAGCATTAGGGCTGTACCAGAATCAGGATTCTTTGAGTTGAATCGAATCTGGCCGTTCTGGTTCGAATCTGCGGGGGACTCTGATTAAATATAGGCCTTGTGAATATACAAGGAGCCTCATTCAACTTCATTAGACTTCAAAAAATAAATAAATAACTAGATAAAAACTGTGATGCAGTCTTGCAGCGTTGAGAGGGGGATAGCACCAGCACAGAGAGAGGGAGCAGGTGATCACAGACTGGAGTGATGATGTGATATACAACTTAGTTTGATCATGAAGCCTGATGCTCCTCTACAGCTCTGTGTGAAATATATGAACTACACTGCAGCCTCTGTTAACAGTGACAGACAGACAGAAAGATCCGCGTGAGTAACACAGATCGACGTAATTAAACGTCTGTGTCCTCCCCGCGCTGCGTTATTATGGACTATGATGGACTGATCGCAGGTTACAGCTCCTGCTCGTGTCATTCACAGCATGGTGACACGTACTTTATACTTTATAGTAACGGAAATACGGACAGATCGCAATGTTATTGAGCCAGGTACAGAGCATGAAAAACACACACAGATCTGTGATCTCTCTTCAGTTAACCAACAGGGCATGTCACGGTGAAAAATTTAATGAAATATTTTACTTGTGTATAAAATATTTCATGGTCTGCCCCCCCCCCTAAGTGTTATGGTTGTTGATGTATGTTTCTTTTATTGTTTAATGTGTTTTTTCATTGTCTTTCTTTATAAGCCATCAACCTGCCAGGGACTGCAGATGTAAATGATCCTGTGTGGCTAAATCTGGCATATTTACATGATGTATTCAAGTGCTCATTGTGATTAATGTACCTTTCCTCCCTTTCAAGTTTTTGAGTTTGAGTTTATCTTTTTAAAAAAGGGACAATGCACATTTCTAACTAATTTTTTTCTGGCAACTCATTTATGTAATTAGATGATAAATAACTTTATTAATAACTTGCCCAAATTGGATCAAATTATTCCTTACAGATTGATTCACTCATTTATTTACTCATGTTCATGATTCACATTTTAACCAGTTGCATCCGGTATAATCAAATACTCTTCCCTTATCATATATTTTCTTCACTTTATAAACAAATTAAGAAAAGTCATGCTCATGCATGCACAATTTATTTTTCCAAACTCTGATTACAAACATATTGCATACATACCATAGCCACTTAAATTATCACCCAAGACATTATGTAGTATCAGGTACCCATACATTTTCAGACATGCTTTGTTTTACTCAATCCACAACTGCGATCAAGATAATTGTTTTCCTGTATGATCTGGTAAACAATCTTCTCTTTCTGGACTACAATCCATGTTTTAGGAATACACTTGAACTTCTCATGTTTTACCTCTTGGGGGCACTGTTTATGCAGAAATGAGGAGTAATCACGCTTTATTTCCTCTCTGCAGTTCCCTAAAAAAAAACACAAGCTCGACTCAGCCTCAATAATTTTCATTTTCTTTCCCTGTCTTTTATTTGTTTTTCATTCTTTCCTTTCTTAATCCATCATCTGTCTGTTTGCCTTTATCCTCTGCTGCCTTCCTCCCCCCTCTCTCTCTTGTCCCCCTCCAACCTTCCCTCACTCCCGATATATCTTTACTTCTGTCTGGCCACCTTACTATGTTTCCTTCACCTTCTTTCTCTCGTTATCGCTCACTTTCTTCTCCGTCCTACCTCTCCTGTGTCCCAGGGGAATGCGGCTAAGCTGGTGCACACTCCACTGACTGATAAGTGCTACCTGACTCTGACCCAGGCCATGAAGATGGGGCTCGGAGGAAACCCCTATGGGCCCGCGGGAACGGGCAAGACTGAGTCGGTCAAAGCCCTGGGGGGGCTGTTCGGACGTCAAGTGCTGGTGTTCAACTGTGATGAGGTATAAAGATTCTCCTAAAGGGTGTGTGACAGGTTAACATGTCAACTAAAACTATTATTCTGACATGTTTTAAATGTATACATGCTTTCTGATCATTTAAAGGGGGAGTTTCAAGCTTCATATTTCACTCTGTGAAACCTGTAGAGTAGTTTAGCATCATTTACAGTTACATTACATTTACACAAAAACTCATCATTTTTCTCACAATCGTGCTCTGTGCAAGCCCTCATACAGCCTCTGCCTGAAACCACTCAGTTAGCTCTGTCCCTTTAAGAAACCCCGCCCCTATAAGCCCACTTTATTCTGATTTGCCCGCTCTCCAAAGCCTACTGAAGCTGCACTTTGTGACATCACAAAGTACAGTGTGTAGAACAAACTGTGTGAAACCTGGTGTTCACAACAGCCTGCAGACTGAGCTGAGAAGCCTGGGGATTACTCCAACATACTTTTACCTACAGATATTATATAAGTCTCAAAATGTGAAACAGCATAATACCCCCTCTTTAACTCATGTCCACACACATAAGTACACCCAAAACAAGACCAGTAATTAAGAACAACTGCCAATGAGAACTCATGAGAAGATCTTGGTTCTGTTTTGCATCTGTCTGTTTTTCAGGGTATCGACGTGAAGTCAATGGGACGGATCTTCGTTGGCTTGGTGAAGTGCGGAGCGTGGGGCTGCTTCGATGAGTTTAACCGCTTAGAGGAGGCAGTGTTGTCAGCAGTTTCCATGCAGATTCAGGCCATTCAAGACTCCCTTAAGCATCACAAGAACACATGTGAACTTCTTGGGAAGGAGGTCAGAAATTAGGAATTGATGCAGAACAAAAAATGTAACCGTCGTAAGGCCATTTTGAAAAAATAACAGCTAGATTTTTAGCTGGCTATCTGGACTTTGTCTTTTCCTGCACCATAAGTGGAGCAGAGCTTTTTCACAACAATTACTTCCTTGCCTTCATTTTATTGATGAGAATAACTGTTTCTTCTTCTTTTCATCCTTCAGGTGGAATTGGACCCAAACTCTGGGGTGTTCATCACATTGAACCCAGCAGGAAAAGGCTACGGAGGCAGACAGAAGCTTCCAGACAACCTGAAGCAGCTTTTCAGGCCTGTGGCCATGAGCAGACCTGACAACGAGCTCATTGCTGAGGTCATCCTCTACTCTGAAGGCTTCAAAAATGGACAAATACTAGGAAGCAAACTGGTTGCAATTTTTAACCTGGCAAGGTGTGTTTTGGTTGGGGGGGGGAAGGAAACTTATCACCATACTGCCAGTTATACAGTATGTAACTGACCTGTGTCACTATTTAGGTCTTCTTCCCTGTGTGGGTTTCATTAAGTGCTGTTTTTGCAGTCCAAGATTATACTGTTGCTGTTGAATTCATTTGAAAGTGACAGTTTTCAGTTTGTGTGAGTATGTGTGAAAACCTTTGTTTGTGTGTCCAGGGAGCTGTTGACCCCACAGCAGCACTATGACTGGGGTTTGCGTGCTCTGAAGACAGTGCTGAAGGCCTGTGGAAGTCTCCTTCAGCAACAGAGGAGGAGTCACGACAAGGACAAGAGTAAGAACCCCTCTGGCTATTTTTGTTTTATTTTACGGAACAATATTTCTTCGAGGCATTTTTACTTTTCCAATAGTGGAGTGTGACAGCAAAGTTTGGAGAGAGTGGGTGCTTCTTCGGCCATGACCTCTATTCTCATTTATTGCTGCCAAAAGTACACAGTCGTATAAGTCGTGTTAGAGAAACACAATTACACAACAAAAAGATATGGTGCAGGCATTTCTCCATGGCGGACATTTGACAAATGTGACCTGTGCAGTGCAAGAGGGTTTATTGACTGAAATACTCATAACAACATGTCAGGATCAACAATTACAAGCCATCGAGGGCTGAATAGAAGCAGGATTTCACTCTAGACCCACAACAGAAAACTCACTTATAATAAACAAATTTAGCCAAGGTTACCTTACACATGCATCCTATGCAAATGAAATAAAATGAAACTTCTGTTCCACACATGGTTCACTAATGTTATGCGTCAGTCCCGGGTAGCTGCAGCTCCCCTTCTTCTCTTCGGACTCAGTGAAAATCAACAGGCACCCCTGTTTTGTCGTGATGCATGACACTTTGATCTGATGGACCTGCTTTTGATGCGATGCATTTGATTGGTGTCTGGTCAGATTTTCTTTCTAGCTCGCAATATGCGTAGATAAATATTTACTCAGTAACAGATGGATTGACAGATGTAGCGATTAACTTCATTTAAAACATACTTAAGTAAAAGTAAACTTACTGACTTTGAAAAATAGTTAATTGTTAATATATGAATTAAATATTCAAGTTAATTCTATTGAAAGCAAGATACACGACTGTCAGTACATACATATGATATTATCCATTTGTGCTATTCCTCTGTATATGGTGAATTTAATATCCATCCATCCATTATCTATACCGCTTATCCTGTTCAGGGTCGCGGGGGGCTGGAGCCTATCCCAGCTGTCATTGGGCGTAGGGCGGGGTACACCCTGGACTGGTTGCCAGTCAATCACAGGGCGACACAGAGAGACAGACAACCTTTCGCACTCGCAACCACACCTATGGGCAATTTAGAGTCACCAATTAACCTTACAAGTAGACCCCGGAGGGAACCCACGCATGCACGAGGAGAACATGCAAACTTTGCACAGAAGTTTGTCCTGAATTTTTTATGTTGTTTTATGTTGTTATGTTTTATGTTAATTTTATATGTGTGCTACAATTTATGTAGAATTAAATAGAATAGACCTTTATTAATCCCAAAGGAAATTCTTGTGCCAGGTTCCTCCAAAATTACTGTAAAAAAAGGAGGAATACAAAATAACTCAGATATAAGTGAAATATGCAATATAAAGTGTATAGAAGTTAAATATAGAGAGACAATGCCTAATAAAATAGCGGTAGCACAATAAGATATTTACAGTATTAAGCTGAGTAAAAGAAGTAATGGTGGCAGTTACATTGACAGTTGTACAGTAATGCATGAGATGATGACTGTTAAGATAGAGCATGAGATAAGTATGTAAAAGTACATGGTAATTTTAAAAAGTTATATTGCACAAGATGGTGAAAGTTAAGTAATTTGCACATAGTATTAAATAAGTGGCGGTATTGCACATAGTAATGCATTCTATAAATATAAATAAAGCCCTTGATATTGAGGGAGATATTGCACATGATAATGAACATACTATAACCTGATATTGCACATGATATTAGAAGTTGTATGATATCTGTAATGGAGAAGTTGCATGCTCCATTTTTCCTCCTGCTGAACGGAGAGGAGTTATACAGTCTGATAGCCACAGGTAGAAAAGACTTCCTGTGGCATTCTGTGGTGCTCCTGGGTGGTCTCAGTCTACCACTGAAGGTGCTCTGGTCTGACTCCAGGGTGGCGTGCAGGGGGTGAGCTGTGTTGTCCATGATATTGAGGAGCATCCTCCTCTCAGACACTCCAACTAAAGACTCCACTCTCAGGAGAGAGCCAGCCTTCCTGATGAGCTTACTGAGTCCGTTAGCTTCCTGTGTCTTTAGCCTGCTCCCCCAGCACACTACAGCGTAAAATATATAGTCCTAAAATAAGATGACTAAAGTTAAGATGTGCTAGTGGTGATTATACTGCCTCAAACCACCACAAAAATACATGAGGTGGTATGAGGCAGTAGTTTGACCACGCCATCAGAAACGCATGGCCATTCAATTACTAGATAGCTTATTTGTATGTTAAGAACTGACTGCTAATCATTCCATAACACGCCCAGAAAAGCTCAGTGGTACTAAAGTTGCTTTGTTAGTGATAACTCTTAAAGTCATTGCTGATTCCCTCCTCATTCTGTTGTTAAAATCTCTGAACATTCTGCTCAGTGGTTCAGAAACCAAATTATTTCTTCAATTACAATGATGGTTGCACACCTGATTCTACAGACTGGTTACTGCCTGTTCAGAAGTAAATGTACCACAAAGGCAGTTCAGCAGGCAGGACAGTCAAACTGAATGTTACAACTACGTATCTTATAATTTCCCTGCAGAAGTGTAAGTGAAAAGTTCCAATTCTTAGTTTTTATTTGCAAAATGTGAAAACTTACTTTTTGTTTAATTGGTCAAAGTGACCCTAAAATGTGTCCCCTGAGGAGTGCTGAAACTATCGCCCGGATAGTAAGCTTGTGACCTGAGAGATAGAAAGCTGTAGAGCCGATGAAAAAGGATTAGAGGATAAGGTGTGAGTGAAAATTCAGCCGGCTTGGAGATGCTTATCCGGTCCCCAACAGGGTCACACAACAAAATGTTTTGATAATCTGTGTCTCTATGTGCGGTTTATCCCTTGAAGGCAGTTTGAGAAACACTATGCATGAGTGTACTCGAACATCAAGAGGCTCTATTGACCACAACTTTCTCTAAACACCTGCTGTTGTCCTTGCCCTCTAAATCCTCTAATACAGACACGCCGTCAATTGACATTTAGCCCGAATGCTCGACTTTAAAACTTTTCTTCCCATGGGCTTGTCTGTACTTTTGTCCTTCTCCTTTTTTTTGTTCCCAAACACTTTGCCAGAGTTCTGTTATTTACCTCTTCAGTACCTCTTTCCCCACCTCCTTCCCCCTGCTTCTGACCTCTTGTTAGCTCTCTCTCTAATACCTGCCTGTCGATGCCGCTCTCGTCCCACTCGTTCTCGCTCGCTGCTCTCGGTTTCTCACTGCATCTCCCCTTTATGTTGCTCCTTTGCAATACTTTCCCCCTGTTTTCTCTGTTGTCATTTTCCCCTCTGCCTTTACTTAAAGCCATCCTTCTCTCTCTTTTAAATCCTTCCCTTCAACCACTTGCCCTTTATTTGTCCAGCACACAAAGACACACACACAGGCGTGCACACAGGCGTGCACACACTACATGCATCTCCTGTCTTGGCTATGAGTCCCCAAGGTTCTTGTGTTTGCCTCTGTGTGTAGTCGGGCCAAGTGTTCCTACGTGATGTGAAAAAAACACCAGATTAGTGGCTGCAGGGAAGGCCTGCATCTTTGGAAAATAGAACAAAAGTATTGATAAATGCTTGAATCATTATAAATGTAGTTAATTAGCACCTTTTATAACAGGGGACATGTGCTAAAGCAAAGCAATAATAGTTGGACAAGTTAATTTTGACCATGACTCCATCTAGCCTGGATTTCCCTTTTTGCACATAGAACATCAAATTAAACAGATTAATCTAAACAAATGTAACATAATTTAAGTCATATCATTATTGAAGTGTTTTTAAAATGCCTATTCTATGTAAATTGAAATATAATAATCCTTTTTCATCTACCTGCAGTTCAGGAGAGCAGTCTGGTGGTGCAGGCACTGAGACTGAACACAATGTCTAAGCTGACGTTTGCCGACAGTTCCCGGTTTGATGCTCTGGTCAGAGACGTCTTCTCCGGGGTTAATTTCACTGATGTGGAGGACCAGATACTAATGCATGCACTGGAACAAGTCTACAAGGAGGCGCGACTTGAACTTATACCCAGCCAGGTGTGTGTGCATTTTTGTCATCAGTCAGATATACATATATTATTGTCACGGTGCAGGAACTGAGCTGCTGCTCAGCCAGGGGTTGGCATCACTCCATACTGCAAAAAAAAAAAAGTATTATTAACATCATAATTGGTTGGAAAAATGGGGAAAATCTCAAAGATTTATTGCGTATTGTTTTTCCATCCCTGGGCAGCTGAAGAAGGCATTGGAGTTGAATGAACAGCTGAGACAACGCATGGGAGTAGTTATCGTAGGGCCAAGCGGAGCGGGCAAGTCTACACTCTGGAGGATGCTAAGGGCTGCCCTCAGCAAGACAGGCAAAGTGGTGAGTAAGAGGCAAACTGGCTGCCTGGATTTTCATTCAGCAAAACATAAACATCTTATTTGATAAAAAAAACCTGTGTGTCAGTTTTAAACACCTTCTTCAAATTTGGTTGACATCTTTAACTGTTGTTTTTTTTGTTTTTTTAGGTAAAGCAGTATACAATGAATCCTAAGGCCATGCCCAGACAGCAGCTGCTGGGACATATAGACATGGACACCAGAGAGTGGGCTGATGGCGTCCTAACACATAGTGCCAGGAGTGTGGTCAGAGAACCACAGGGTAAGAGAAGGACACTCCACTTAAAAGGAACAAATTGGT
The DNA here is from genome assembly GCF_022749685.1 of Semicossyphus pulcher. NCBI lineage: Eukaryota > Metazoa > Chordata > Actinopteri > Labriformes > Labridae > Semicossyphus > Semicossyphus pulcher. The sequence goes on along the minus strand of NW_027211692.1, from coordinate 18,058,726 downwards.
CACTAATAGGCTGCTAGTTTGCTTAGACTTTTGGCAAGTGGGTTAAAGTGGGCATTGCATAAAGTTACCCACTTTATTTTTTGAGTTTACTTGAATCCTCACGTAATTTTGTTTGTATTCAAGAGGTGAGCTCATGGATCGTGTGCGACGGCGACATCGACCCAGAGTGGATTGAGAGTCTGAACTCTGTGCTGGATGATAACCGGCTGTTAACCATGCCTAGTGGAGAACGCATCCAGTTCGGACCAAATGTGAACTTCCTCTTTGAGACTCACGACCTCAGCTGTGCCTCGCCAGCCACAATATCCCGCATGGGCATGATCTTTCTCAGGTCTGTCAGCCTATGTCGACATTCTGTGTTTAACACTCAATTTTGTCTTTCTCGACTAGTTTGTGTCACTTATTTTTTAACCTCCAACTTTGTATTTGTTTCATCTTTAGCGACGAGGACATTGATGTTGGTGCTTTGGTGAAGTCATGGTTGAGGGGTCAGCCAGAGGAGTGTCGAAGTAACCTGGAAAACTGGCAAGGGGACTACTTCCAACGTGCGCTGGACTGGGTCCTCAAACAGGTAACCTTTGCCCTGTCCTATTTCTATACTCTTTCCTATACCTTTTTCACTTTATTTATTCAAACTTGTGCCTCCCTTCTCTTCTTCTCTCCTTTCATTAGACTGATTTTGTGGTGGAGACGAGTCTGGTGGGTACAGTGTTCAATGGCCTGTCACACCTCAGCGCTGTGTCAGAGAGGGGTCAGTTCATCATTGGTCTTCTAAGAGGTTTGGGAGGAAACCTCAACCTCAAAACACGACAGGAGTTTGCCAAGGAGGTGAGGTTTTGTTTGGGCAGAGGGTGGCTGCATTAATGGTTTAGTTTTGAGCTGAAATTGAACTTATGTCCCAGCCATAAAGGATTTCTTTATGCGAGTCCTCTCAGCTGTAACTGACGACATAGAAGATAATAAAGAAGGATGAGATGTACAAATGCATTATATACACCTGATGGGCAACTTCTTTAATGCCACTACTTAGAAAGAAACCGTTCCTCATGTGTGCTCTTATTCCTTTGTACTTCTGTAGTTGCTGAGCTGGGCACGGGAGAGCCCACCAGACCCCAAAAAACCATTAGATACGTACTACGACTCTGACAGCGGCCAGCTAGCAGCCTATACCTTCCTGCGTCCTGAGGGCCTCACACTGGAACAGCTCTCTCATACACAGACGCTACCCGTTATTGAGACTCCAGACATGCAGAGAGGTCTGCACTGCTTCTCCCCGTGGCTCACCGCTCAGCACAGGCAGCCCTTCATGGTGGTTGGACCAGAGGGCTGCGGGAAGGGGTAAAATACACACACGCAGATGTGTAAGCACACACAAACATTAACATAATGATAGACATAGGAGGCATTTGCAGACACAGTGCGTATATAAAAGACAAAATATACCTTCATTAAGGATCATGGCAACATCACTGCTGAATAACAATTGCATTTACATTAAAAACATTGCCATCATTTATTCTTATTTTATCAAATGACAGTCTGTTTACAGTTTAAGCGGGCACTCTTCCCAGCAAACCTCATGTTGGTCTGCTTGCAGAAAAAGGGTTTGTAAGGTCACATTGGAAGAGTGTACGATATGGACTGGTGAAATGTGGACACTCAAAATGACACAAGAACACAATCAACACTGATTTAAGAGCTTCTTTTATTCACGACTTGACCTTTCCTGTAGAAGCACTGACAAGTCAGAACAGGGATCAGATTTGTGTGTGCGTTGTGCGATGCCTCAAAAGTAATTACTCCCTCCTCAGGGGTTGAGGAAAAAGGGTCACTCAGTTTGCCTTTTACACTCCAGTTGAGTCTCACTCAACGTCTCCTTTTCTCGTCCTCTTGTCTTGGCTCACTTTGCCTGAAAGGTCACTGTGCCAGTGAGGCATTGGGTTTGTCAGCTTACCCTTCTAATAAAAGAACGTCTAATTAATTTACACACACATACACTGGAAAGAGCGTACATGCAAATGCATGCGCATCATTTACTTTGCAATTATTTCCAATCTCTGTTTGCACCCTAACAAAATGTCTGTCTTTGCCTTTGGGTTTGTTCTGACAAACATTGTTCACTACAACCCAAGTGGCCTCTTATTAAATACAGTGTTGACACACTTTTTATCCCTCTGATGCTTTTCTGCAATCCTGACAACATCCTAATAATAAATTAGTTTCACAAGAGTCACAGCTTTCATTAACTTAGCTGAAGTTCTTCAAAAAAACGGGGATTTTCATTGTTTTCTATCTAGCATGCTCCTGCGCTTCGCCTTCTCTCGACTGCGGTCCACCCAAGTCGCTGTAGTTCATTGCAGCGCCCAGACCTCATCTCGCCATGTCCTACAGAAGCTCAGTCAGACCTGCCTCCTGCTCAGCTCTAACACAGGAAGAGTCTTCAGACCCAAAGACTGTGAGAACCTCGTGCTCTACCTGAAAGACATTAACCTACCCAAACCTGACAAATGGGGGACAAGCAACCTCACTGCCTTCCTGCAACAGGTAAAGATAACTCATAAACAACAACACATACAGATAAGGTACCAAATGAGTGAATGGATGACGTGGTAAAAAGAAGAAAGTACAGTTTCAATCCCAGGGTCCTCAGAGGTCGACTTTTAAACTGGTTTCTATTACATCCGGGAGGGTTCAGGGTTGCTACGGGTAGGACTTCCATTTCTTTCACATTGTTCTCTCTCTCTTATCTCTAACCCTTTTTACATCGTGGTTCTCCACCGTTACGCTACCTTTGCCATTTTACACACACACAGCACTGTTCCATCCTGCGTGCTTTGCCGCCATTTCACCTCTGTTACGTCTCTGTTACTTCCTCCGATGTCGGCTTAGAGGCGGAACGATTTCACTCCACCTTATCCCCTCCGTGTGTTTTACATAAAAGGCGAGGTGTAACAGAGGCGTAAAAATCCCGCCTTGTACTGGCAGTATAAAAGGGGCTTCTGTTTGTCTTTCCCCCAGGTTTTGACCTATAAGGGATTCTACGATGAAAATCTGGAGTGGGTGAGTCTTGAGAACATCCAGGTGGTGGCCTCCATGTCAACAGGAGGGGCTGTAGGGAGCCATTCGCTCACATCCCGCTTCTCCTCTATAGTTCGCATCTGCACTATAGAGTAAGTATGGAATATAAATTTGCTTTGCATATTACCAATTGCTTGTTTACAAGCTCTCTAAATTCTGTTTGCATCAACCCTCATATGTCACTGTTTCTTCTGTTTTGGTCTTCCTCCAACCCTCACCCCGATCCTGTCTCTTTTTTCCCCCCGAACATCCATCTGTTTCTGTGCTTCTTTGCCTTCTCCTCTAGCTATCCAGACAGGGAGCAGCTGCAGACTATCTACTCGGCATACCTGCAGCCAGTTCTCCAGCATAGCCTGGGCAGCCAGGCATCCTGGGCCAGCACAGGGAAAACACACCAGCTGGCTGGGTCTCTTGTGCAGCTCTATGAACAGGTATTGACTTGGATGCAGTGCTCATTCATTACCACATTGCGGTTCATAGTAACATGGTGCTGCCTCAGATACTAAAAGCATACACAGGTCGTTGGAGACTCGGATTGGAATTTGAGTGATCCCACGTTGAATTCACAGTTGTTCTGCAGCAGGGGAGAAGTACACACAGGCTGACCGAGCAGGAGGAAATCACTGCAGCCATTTGCATCACAATAAACTGCCCCTTGTATGCCTTAAAACATATGGCCCTTTGTTGAATTCCCTGGTTTTGGTTGAGTGCCTAGCAGTGTTTTGGGAAGCACACCAGGTTTTTTGATAAATATTGCAAGTCTACAGTAATAAAACATGTACATGTATTATAGTGGTTCTCATGTACAGTGTGACACAGTAGTGCAGAATATGATTAGAGGACATTTGTGGCACATTTCCTGAAGATTTCCCATCTTTGCTGTTTGTAAATGTAATCAACTTAAGAAATGAATTCCTTAATGACCAAGAAAGAGGAGTTTCCTGCTCTTCGAGCTCTGTTGGCAGTGCCTTCATGGACCAGGACGCTTTGTGTGCAAGCAGCCGCAGCATTGGCTTTGCTCTGCTCTGCATTTCTTCGATCAGATAATACATATTTTTGAGTCTCTGAGTTAGCCGATGACACTATAAAATCCACCCTTTGCACTAATGTTCATTTTCGCTGTTCGTAGAATAGTTTTACAGCTACTTAGCAATACAAGCAAAGGCGACAAAGACTGGAAATCAAGGCTGAAATAGCTTGTCGTTTTTACTCCCCAACTACCTCAAATGAAGGAGGTGAAAAAGTCAGTATATAATTGCACATTTACAGAAGTTTGTCAACAATACTGCACTAGAATTTTAAACCTATAGCCATATGATATGTTTTAAAAAGTCAGAATGGGGATTTTATTTTATATCAAACTGGCACAGAAACTTTGCTTTTAGAGGTTTAGTATCTGTACATATAAACACATATAAAGACTCTTATTTTGGTGACCTACTCTTAATTCATATTACACATTCGTATCAAATGCGTCTTGTCAAATGGCATTGAATTTTGTCCTGTGTTTATATGCATGCATTGCCTCCTCTGTCCTTACGCTTAGGTGAAAGCCAAGTTTACAGTGGATGACCACAGCCACTACCTGTTTACCCCCTGTATCCTCACAGAATGGGTCCTCAGCCTGCTGCGATATGACCTCACTGCAGGTAACCATACACTTGCAAGAAATCACCCATACTATTTGTATGTGTTTCAGCACATTTTATGACTTTTGTAATGTGGAAACCCTCTGGAATCAGACTGACTGACTTTTAATCAGAGGCACTGCTGTATGCAAACAAAACAGTGAGTTGGATTGAATGACCCACTGGTTTTCAGGAACTAAATCATTATTAACTCACTCTTGATGCTAAAATTAAAATGACAGCACCAGGTGGCTTCGTTTTATTGTCAAAGCTATTGTCTCCAACTCTCACCTTCCTCTTCACTCCTTCCCTCCTCTCTCCTCTCTTCCTCACTTTCTGTCACTCGTCCGTCTCCCTCTCTTTTATCATCCTCTCCCTTTGCTGTCTCTTCATCTCTCTCCCTCTGTCACTCTTTCTCCCCTATTGCAATGTGTTCCTGCTGTGATAGTGAGTCAAATCATTTATTTTAATTAGTAAAGTCAGCAGACAAACTTAACTTTTCCTCTGCTCATCATTTTTTAACTCGCTCTCACTTCTTTTTTCCTCTTTTTTTTCCTCTCCTGCTGATTACATTCTTTTTGGTATGTAAAAATCCCTCTCTATCTTTATTCTGTGACTGTGTTGATGTTTGTGGTGCGTTTGAGGGTGCTTGTGATCACAATGAATATGCTTTCATAACTCTAGTGTTTGAAATTTGAAGTGGCTATTATCGAGAAATAACAATATAACAAATGACAATGTGAAAACAATGTGGCAGGGAAACTCAGAGTCACGCAGAACATAAAGAGAAATATGACCCTGAATCTGCCTGAAAATTTCAGCTCATTGTTTAACTGTCCGGTCCATAAATTTACTGTCAAAATATTTTTTTTCTGCCACAATGCCACGAAAAGCAGCTTTTTCCAGTGATAAGGCTGTAAAATTACACTGTACAATACCTGTCCAGCCCCAAACGGCATACAGACACAGTAAAAAAGTATCTGGTGAATATAGGTAAGCATTTGGGAGAGACAGATATTTTCCTGAGTAGTTCATCGGTAAGAAAAACCAAGCTGAAAGTAATATTAGTACTTCATTTCCCATTTTAATGACTCCAAATCAAAGATAAAGTTGCTCCATAACTACTGGATGTGTAAATAATGAACTCAGATATCAACTAAAGAGGAAATGATATGTCAAACAAAATTTAAGTTGCCTCCACGGTGAAAAAACAAATCCATTATCGCAAGTCAGATTCTGTGAAAGTTCTTTTAAATTTCGCAGATATTTTAACTGCTTGTTTGTGTCCAAGTCAAAGCATGATTGTTTATATTTCCTCGTTAGCAGAAGAAGAAATTTGATCTCCAGATTTATTGTGTAGGTCTTATGCAGCAATGTACTTCGAGCATAACAAAGCATTTTACTAACTGACAGATACGTAACATTAGTTTATATAACCAGCCAATTTCAGTTTATCTCAGAAACATCTGTCGCTGCAGATGTCAGCCGTTAAGTAACACAAACTTACAGGACAAAAATGTAAAAATATGAAAAGTTTATAAAGAGACATTGTTTTGTTTACTTATGCTGCCACCGAAGTGGATATGTTTTAACATTTAGTCCCAATTCTTCAATAACAAATTCACGTCACATCAATTATTCCTTTATTTGTGTGGTTTTTTATAAAGAAAAATATATTGTTCATTAGGGGTGGGAATCACACAGTAACTCACGCTACGATGCGATACGTGGCCCACGATAACGATAATATCACGATACAGCAATTCTGCGATAATTGATATATTGCAAGACAATCATATAATGATGCATCACAATGGCTGCTTTTACCTGTTTAACAAACACCTGCACATGAAGAATTGGCTGCAATCTGTGTTCCTGCTGCTTAGAGCAATACGGACATTTCTTACCAGCACTATGCCTTTATATTATTTTTTCATTATTTACATTTTTGATAAGTGGTACTCTGATCTGAATTCATTATTTGATAAGCCCAAATACTGTTTTGTTCATGAGCTATGGAAATTATTTATTAGGCTAAAAGTCTCAGGGAAAATAGAAATCACGTCATGCTGATCAAACCCGACCTCATTGATGATCAATCTCACATGTAAAAAGTGTTACCTGCTGCCAGAGAGAATCGCCTGCTCCCTCTGAATTCATTCATTCATTCATCCGTAAGAAAAGTTAACAGGGTTTTCTGTTTTTGCTACTTTTCAATTTATGATATTTTTACTCAGATGTTGACTCAGAACCACCATTGTTTATAGTCGGTTTCAAGGCACCCTGTAAAGTGACTTAATCGTTTACGTATGTCCGGTCTGATCTCCGGTCCATCTCCGCCATAGTAGAAGCTGAATAGCCGCAATGCATTTTGGGGCGGTTGAGTACAACCAGTGAGCTCCCGTCTCATATTCAAATATCTGAGCCGATCTAGTATACATCCGGGCATTTCTCGCATACACAAAATTGCATACTATGAGATGGGAACGCATGACATACTCAATTTTACGCCACGGTTAGTGTGATTAGTATGATTAGTATAATGGTATGCGGTTTCGGACACACCGAGACATGAGAAGCAGCCAGTATCTTCTTCTTCGCCCAATTAATTTCCGTTCACGTTACCCTCATCCATGTCATGAGGGCCTGTGAGGAGTCATGAAGTAGTGACGCGGTGATTTAAAATATCGATATTTGGTGCCAGCCTATCAATAATTGTATCGCACGAGTCAGGACGATGATATATTGCCGTATTGATATTTTGTCCCAGCCCTGTTTTTCATACATTTTTATTATATCATATTTTATTACTGCCCCTACAGAGCCAGAATATTTTTTTCTTTACTGGTTCTGCCGATAGAATCACCACTGAGGTGGTTTTCAGGCAAGGATAACATTTGAAAGCCATAGGCATGGAAGATGTTTAGCATGACAACTTCTCTCTTCAAGTGTTTTCTTTTCCTTCGTGTTCTTTAAAATTTAATGTACCAGGAATACCCTGGAGTGACGTCTGTGTCTCTGTTTAACTCTCTTCTTCAGCTCTTTCAATATAATGTGACAGACACTGTTGAAGCCAGTGGCCTTCGAGACTTCTTATTCTTGCTTGTCCCAATACGTAGCACTCTGTTTTTAGCTAGCAGCACATTGCTGCTGATTCTTGGGGGAATTTAGCAAATTTAGACTCACCCTTGGAGGTGCTGTTGTCATATCTGATGCTGCCAAAAACAGCCCATTGGCTCGTGTTGATGCCTCGCTTGTAGTGTCCTTGTATGACATGTAAAGAAAGAAAAACATTGACATACTCATTTTGTGTGTTATGGAATAATTGACAAACATAATTCAATTCCAACTTGCACATTTCTTTGGGTATCCTGCTGGGTGGTAATCCACATATATGTGTGTGTATGTGTCTCATGTATTTCTTTTTAGCTCAATCTAATGTGACAGACAGCGTGTTGGAGGTGGTGGCATACGAGGCCAGGAGGCTGTTCAGGGACCAGCTAGTTTCCTCTAAAGACCTTCACACCTTTGATAACATCCTCTCCTCCATCATAAGGGGAGACTGGGGCTCAGATGCTCTCGACAACATGACAGGTATGAGATAATTTATTCTTGTTGACATAAACTTTGAACAAAAATGCAGATGCTACACTTTTCTGTCAACTTAAAGAATGAAGAGTCACATCAGTGTCAAATCTACTGTCGTCCACACGTCGGGCCCCTCATGACTAAAAGATAAAGATGAATACAGATACAGTTCAGTTAGTCATCCCTCCTTACAAACAAAGGTACACAGTGGAGTAGGAAAACTTGTTCCATGTGCTATGCCTAGTACGTATTTGCTCACTAACACTAAAAATGGTTGGCAAATTTCGGCAAGAGCAAGCCAAAGCCAGTGTAAAGAAAAGCATGCGAAGAAAGCTGGCTCAACTCCGAGAGGTGTAATAACGAGAGACAGAGGCCTAAAGGAAAAAATAATTTTCTCACACCAACGCATCCGAAGTGTGCTCCTAGCTACAGTGTCATACCAAGAAGCAGCTCACCAAAAGCTGAAACTAAACACAATTGGAGGAGCATACATAAAAGAGACAGTTTCGTGTCGCTCAGCGACTGAGAGACACGAAACTGTCTCTTTTAAACTGCAATATCCCCCAACGTGGCACCTGGCAATGATGGCAGAGACAGAGCAGTATCTTACAAAAGCTTGAATATTCCTGTCAACCCTTCTCAACCAACCTATTGCCATTGTCTATACTCTTGAATATAACCATAAGCTGTCTGCCTTTATATATATAAGCTGTGAGGGAGCATCAGCTGAATGATTGTGTTTTGTAGCCTTAGAGGGAATGCCTCTTCTCTGCTGTGGCTTTAAGTGTAGTCTGCCTGCAAAACAAACACCTGCCTGATTCTGCACAACATCTGGTATGTTAGCTGCAGGATTTCTGAACAAATCAGGATGCACATGTTGCACATTCTGACAGACATTTTATTACATTTTTTATGTTTCACTGGTTTAAGTTCTTTTTTCTGACAGTACTGCCTTCGCATTGCTCATAGTTTTCTGTATTTTTGTCATTAGACAACTTGTGGTGTATGCCTTTTAATGATCACAGATGGAGTTGTCTTGCTAACAGCCTGAAATACCTCCCCTGTGTGCAGATGGTTTCTATGTGACATGGGGGGCCTCTGAAGGAGCTGTAATGGCTCCAGGCCAGCCTCTACCTCCTCATGGTAAACAACTGGGATGCTTGGATTCTGCTGACCTGAAACAAGTTATACAGAAGGTACACAGTGAGGAACTGTTGTCTGCTGTGTTATGTGTGTGCTCAGGCTTGTTGGATGAAGGTGTTTTTGACATAGAAAAAAGGCTTTTCTGCATGATTCAAAGTATTGCTCTCTACATTTTATAGATGAATAGATGTGAATATTTGTGCGTCTTGTATCTGCTGCCGCAGCTTTTATTTTCCTGTCTCATTCATTTGGTTGTGTTTCTTTGTTTTCCCTTTTCATTTGTATTTGTCAGAGTGTCTGTTGGGCATTTCCTCACCTGTGTGTTCCTTCCGTTTCTTCATCCAGGGAGTCGTGCTGTACAGCCGCGATAACAGGGAGCTGGATCTTCTCCTGTTCTGGGAAGTGTGTGACTTTGTGTCCAGGGTGGATCGTGTGCTGAGCCGACCCGGTGGCTCTCTGCTCCTGGCTGGCCGGAGCGGAGTTGGTCGGCACACAGCCACGTGCCTGGTGTCACACATGCATGGATACACATTGTTCACACCCAAAATCTCCCGGGGTTACACCCTAAAGCACTTCAGCAATGATCTCAAGACGGTTAGAGGGGATTTTCTTTTCTATCAGTTCACATTGTGTCAAGTTCAACACTTACAGATTTAAAGGCACGTTTACAGATTTAAATTGAGGAATGATTTATTGAATGGCTCCTGTAGGTAGTATTTAAAGCTTAAACACAGGGAATTCACCAAACGATCTTTAGTATACCTGTGATGTGTCGTGGATATGTGTGTATCAAATGTAGGTGTACTGTTTGTGTAGGTGATGCAGCTGGCTGGTCTGGAGGGCCAACAGGTTGTTCTACTGCTGGAAGATTATCAGTTTGTTCACCCAGCTTTCTTAGAGATGGTCAACAGTCTGCTGTCATCAGGTTTGTATCACATTTGTTTTTTATTACTTTTTTAAAGCATAAATTGAATTCTTTCAGAAGTTTAGGTACATTTTCTAATTTGGGGATTTTTTTTTTGCTTTCCTGAAAAGAGTTAAAGGGATGATTGATAACTTTCCAAGGTCTGTACGCTAAACATGTAACAGTAGCTATGAGATGGTTAGCTTTTCTTAAATCTCTCCTCTGGTACCTGGTGATGTCAAGACTCCAGTGAGCACATTTAATTTTGGCTGACCTCCGGGGTCAGCCCTAGACACGGGTCTGACTGACTGAGTGAGTGAGGGTACTTTCAGAGCCGTAGAGAGAGTTGCAAAATCGCAATGGCGGATCATGGAGCATATTGGACCTCCACTGACGCGACTCTATATGGCTCTGGATACTTTGTTCGGAGAGTAGGCGGGGCTGCTCCTCCACTGCTCGTCCGCTACCCTCACCTACGTCCACAAAAGTGCACATTGACCTAATGCAGTCAGCCACATACTAGGTTTTGACCTAGTCTTGTTCAAAGTAAATCAATCAGACTTAAGTTGTATAGCACTTTTCATACATGTAACAATGTAGCACAAAGTGCTTTACATAGACGGAACATAAATAAAAACAAAATCAGCATCCCCACCTCCCAATTCATGCACAAGGCAAAATAAAAACATGCTGTATATAGAAGGCTCAATAAAAACATGAACTGGCGAAGCTGAGGAGATACTATCATGAATTCATAATGAGGAAACACTGGGAGGTAGGATTAAAATGTTAAGACTCAAAATAGCAAAATAAGATGGAGAACATAAATAAGACAATAAAAGATTAGAAGGTTATCCATAAAAATAAATTAGAATAAAGTAATGAAACACTAAATAAGAACACTAAACAAATATATGATTCACTAAAACAGACTGTCACGCTTCTGGATGACAGGCAGTGTGAGTGAGACAAAAAAAGGATTCAAAACCAGGTTGACGATTTACCAGTTGAGGTGTAGATTTATTCAAGCCATCCAGACAAGCAAAAAAAAAATCATTATCAATAAAATATCAAACATCATCATTAAGTGTCCTCTGTAGAGACAAAAGAAATGGAGGTTATTCAAACAGAAAACACAGGCTCTCCTCATAGCCCTCACCTCCAAACTGACACATCAATCCAACAGTTGAGTTCACACACCTTTTATACTTTGCTTTTAGGCCAATCACAGGTGACCTCTGTAATCAGTGCCATCTTGACCACAGGTGAACTTAATCTCACCTCTCCAGGAGTTGATTACACTTAAGCATAAGTGAACAAAGGAAAAATACTGAACTCAAAAGCGCAAGCGGCCATTTTAAAAGGAATAAATAATGAAAACACCGCATTTTATCATAAATTCAAACAGAAAATAAAAGAAATCATGAAGTTTAATTCACACATATTTAACAATTATTATGTACAATTGACAGAAATTACAAATGAGGAATGTACACCTTCCTCATAATCAAAACAAATCTATCATTTTGCGGGTCTGCACACTTTATAACACAGACTAAGATGCAAAAGAGAAAAATAAGTTGATAAATATAGTTAAATCAAGTGAAATTCAGTTAAAAGCCAGACTAAAAAGGTAGGTCTTTAGTTTTGCTTTTAAAAAAGTTTCAAATATTCCATTCCAAGTTGCGGCGTCGGTTTAGCTCAGTCGTTAAGTCACATGTCCAGTACACAGAGGCTACAGACGATGTGGCGGCCCCGGGTTTGACATATAAAGCTGTCAAGTTTTGTCACGGTTATGATTTAAACAAAAAGGTGAGGACCCAGATGCAGACTTAGATGCTTAGATTTAATAAACAAAAGACAAAAAGGAAAATCAAAAGAAACAGCAAAAAAACTTACAAACAAAACCAGGAACAGGGTAATCCAAGGAACACTAGGAAATCAGGGGAGGCATGAAGATAATCCAGAGTAAGGGACATAGACAAAACTCCAGAGATGGACGACATAGACTCATGTACGATGGATCACAACGAACTAGCACAGGGACAAGGGAAGACAAAGACTAAATACACTGGGGAGGTGAAACTAATCGGACACAGGTGAGACCATCAAGGGAGCAGGTGAAAACAATAAGGGCAGGGCACATAATCAAACAGGCGGGAAAACACACAAAGGCAGGAAGTAAAACAAGACAAAACATACATAGGGCAAGAACTACAAAATAAAACAGGAAACACTAAAAACAAAACTCAGGACTGTGAAAGCAGAACTCAAACAGAAAATCTCTAGACAATGAAACACAAATGAATTACATAACTAAACAAGACTAAATCAAGACAAGAACACAATATATTAAATACAAAATTAAACAATAAGAACTCATGACAAGTTTAAGCAAAAGAAATAAGTAAAAAAAATTAAGTAAGTAAGAGGTTTGTATACTATTTGTGTGCATTAAATCCTTTAAGTAATAAACACATCACTATTGCAGCCCAAGCCCAGAGTGTACTGTACTTGCATTTGAATATGAACCATGCTCTGTAACAAATACTATGCAGTAAACGTTTCATAGTTTTCATAGCTTAATGTGAATGTATCTTAGCCATACTGTGTTTCAGATGGTAGTATGTATCTTTGTTTGTGTCATGTTTTAGGTGAGGTCCCAGGTCTGTACACCCCAGAAGAACTGGAGCCTCTCCTCTCCCCTCTCAAAGATGCTGCTTCTCAGGATGGATTCACTGGACCACTTTATAACTACTTTTCCTATAGTCAGTATTGTATATTTGTTGACAGCACATTCTCTCTGTCTGTCTGTATTTCCTTTCTTTGATCTTTTCCCATCTATGTCCACTACACGTGTCATTTCTTTCCTCTGATTGTTCTCTCTGTTCTCTCCTGTGATTCAGACTATTGCTGCGTTTCCCTGCTGTGCAGTGATGAGTGCACTGTAAAAATGTTGCAGTGTCACTGAGGTTAATGTTGCTGCTTGGAAATGAAATCAATCGCTTGTTTATTGTCAAAATAAACCAACTAAAGAGCTCGCTGCTCACCTTCAATATCCCACTCTGTCAGGAAACTACAAGCTAAAAGGGAAAATATCTGTGACACAAAAACTAGTGCCTGCTGTCCCACTGCTCCCTCCTGTCTCTGTTTCCCTCTAATTACCTGTGTCTATTGTGAATAACACCTCCACTATTTTTATTCCCCAACTCTTATGCTACATGTTGTGTGCCAAACCTCTAAAGGAATCCAGCAGAACCTCCACATTGTTCTGATCATGGACTGCTCCAACTCTAACTTTACAATCAACTGTGAGAGTAACCCCGCTTTCTACCGCAAGTGTTCAGTCCAGTGGATGGAAGGATGGTCTGAAAGTAGCATGAAGAAGGTTAGTGAAGTAGCAGGAGGAGGAAGATAAGATGTATAGTACCAAGATTTGAAAACAGATATTAAATGAGCAATTGCTGATAAAGTTTACTCAAGTATGTACCATAAAAATGGTGGTTAAATGTGCTCAGTAAAGAGATTCACATATACCAAGAAACACTGAAAGACAGACTGCTGTGTGCAAGAATCAGACCGATTTTCTGGCATTCTAATAGTTGACATAAAGTCGTTTTTTTTAATCCATGCATGAATGCCTGTTCCCGTTAGATTCCTGAGCTGCTGCTGGCAAAGACAGAAGGAGGAGGGGAGGAGAATGAAAGAGACATAGCAGCAAAGGGGAAAAGCACAGGTAGGACCACATGATCAGATAAAAGTCCATACTTAATGAGAAAATGACCTATTTAAATAAATAACTATTTGAAATCTATTGTTATTATTTTGGGTGTGTTTTATGTTATGAATTTGACCTCCTAAATTCAAACCAGTTTGTGCTCAGGAGCCTTTTCATCCTTTGCTCCCAGCAGGTTCTGCCCAGGGAGACCTGTGCCGCTTGTTCCTGATGGTCCATGAGTCATGTAGAGAACGTGGCGCAACACCCAGCCAGTACATGGCCTTTCTGCATGTTTACACTGCATTGTACAGCCGGAAGCAGAGCCAGCTCACAACGAGACAACAGCATCTGCAGGTACAATATCAGCTATGGTACAAGGTCCATATAAATGACTGTTTTTTGTCATTGAATTGATGCCAAAATAGCCCCTGTGATAGGCGCTGCCATCTTGCACTGTTGACGTCTTTTGGAGCCAGAGTCTGCACAGTAGAGATCGGCGGGTGACGCCACCGTAGCCATTTGCGCTAACCAAAACACAAACTTAACTTACCGAAAAAACAGCAAAGATCCCGCACACCGGCGTGCTTAACAGCAAAACAACTTCTTGTGTTGGTCTGAAGCAGACGTTCCCAGATTTGTGAACTTCCATGACTGTAGTGATTGTTTTAGTTACGCTTCCTCTCGCCGTTCCTCCTCTACTCTGCTAATCCAAAAGAGATCGGCTGCAGGAGCTGTATTTGTCAACAGAGCTGTCAATCATCCTTTTTAGAGCATCAAATAACTGATTAAAAATAATAATAAATAAATATAAACTTGTCCGAAAAATTAACACTCGGACGTAAATCAGCATGATAAGAACTAACTATAATGACAGAAATGTATTTTGGCATGTGTTTTCATTTTATAGTTTGACTCATGTCCCATCTCTTAACATGGAGGAGGTGGTCTTTTTGACCTATACTGCAGCCAGTCAGCAGGGGGCGCTCAACATGTTTTGGCTTCACCTTTAGGGAGCTCCATATCCATCAACAAAAGTACACACAGTATAAACGAGACAATATGAATACAATGTTAGCTAAAGTAAATAATAATATGCACAGCATGTGACTAACGTTTTACCAAATAAAAATACAAACAAACAAATCAATGACCTCGTTGGCTGCATGCTACAAATGGGAGAATATTGTGAGGTGTCAAGTATAAACTTTTAGCGGAGCATTGAAGTCCATGCTTGCTGCTTGCTTGCAGGTGATGAATCTTACTCACGTGAGGGCAGCCCAGCAAGACTTGAAAACTTGAAGACTTGTAACTTCAAAATAAAAGCACCACTACTCGTACTAAACAAAATAATAAATAATAAATAACAATGAATGTGTAATAATACCAAATTAAATACCAACCCAAATAAATTCTCAGTTTTTACATGAAAAATGTGAACAGTGCAATGACAACAATTACAGATAAGGTAAGTAGAAGTAACAAAAAAAGAACTTGGCAAACAATAGCAGGAGCTTATGAATTTAAACAAATTTTACCAGAGTGTTGAGACATTTTTCTCTGACTTAATACTTTTGACTTGTCTGCAGGCCGGTGTCTCCAAGCTGAACGAAGCTAAAGCGTTAGTGGATGAGCTGAAGAGGCGGGCTGCGGAGCAGAGTGCGCTGCTGAAGACTAAACAACAGGAGGCAGATTCTGCCCTGCAGGAAATCACCACCTCCATGCAGGTGTGTGTGTGTCTTGTGTGCGTGCATGTTTGTGCCTGTGTGTTTGTTAGTGTGTGTAACTTTGACTCTCAGTGGCAGGCTGGTCAGAGGTCCTGCAGGGTTTCATGTCTCCTCCAAGTTCTGGCTGTCCTCCTCTCAACTCTCACTGTGGCCCTCGTCCCTGCTAGCTCTCTTCTCTTCTGTAAACTTTCTCTTCTAGTGTGTTATCTTGTCTTTGCTTCTCTCTCCTTCACAGCTCCCCTCTTCATCTGCATTGTATTATACAAGCAACTTTTTCTAGATTTCTCATGGCTGTTTCTCCCCTGCTGTGACGACACTGTTTATTTAGTTTTTGTGGGAATGCACATTTGTTTGTTCAGTCAGTTTCCCTTTAGTATTTTCTGTCTCTTGATATCCACGTTTCCAATTCCTCCTGCCGACTCTGTCTGGAGGATGGATGGATAGATGTAAGCAGGGAAAAGGAAGCTGAACCTTGTTCATTAGTTACGATGTCCTTCTGTCTGTCTCTCTGTGGGGAATCTGCTCTTTGAGTGAGATGGAAGGAAAGAGGGAGAGAGAAGAAACAAGGAACTGGAGAATGAAAAAACTGTCAGTCGAGTCAGTTTGCAGAGTGATAATTAATGACTAGACTCATTGCTTTGGGCTGTAGTGGCTTTGTCTCCTGTAGAGATGGACGCAGCAGGGACGCAAAAAAGGGAGGAGGACGGGGACGAAGAGATGCAGATTTGAAACAAACTAGGTGGAAGAGCGATAGACGCTTGGGGAAGATGGGAACATCCAGTGGAAAAGGGAGTAAAATTAGATTTAGAGAGAGAATAAGAGAGTCAAGACCTGACAAGGGGAGAATTGGAGGGATGGGAAAACAATCAATAAAAATTTTGCATTCAAAAGTTTAGCCTTTCTCCCATTTCCCTTAAATCACTCTGTCTCATCTGAATGTCACTAAACTAAATATATCATCTTTACTCTGCTGAGGACTGGGGCTGTATGTCTGATGCATCAGAATTGAAGCACTGAAAACTAATTTTCATTTTAAAAGGTTTAATTTGTAATATCTCTGGGCCAGGGATAGAGTTTTCTTGTTGAATCACAAGTTGAAGGCAGTGCACTGTATGTCACAATCATCTGAAATGTTTTGAAGGCTGTATTTTCAAACCAACATTAAACTCATCACACAATCTCTTTGCTTACACAGAACGCCAGTGACCAGAAGACAGAAATGGAAAAGATCAAAGGGAAGATGGCTCATGAAGTCTCCAAGATTGAAGAGAGAAAATCCAAAATAGATGACGAGCTGAAGGAAGTGCAGGCAAGTTGTCAATGTAACTGTCAATACGCATACATGCATCCATGCTTTGCATCCCAGCTGTGTTTATTCATCCTTTATCTGTCCCTCTTCTTCCCTCACTCTTCTTACCATCCCTGCCCTCTAGCCTTTGGTAGATGAAGCAAAGCGTGCAGTTGGAAACATCAAGCCTGAAGCTCTGTCTGAGATCCGCTCCCTCCGCATGCCCCCTGATGTCATCAGAGACATCCTGGAGGGGGTGCTGAGGCTGATGGGCATCTTCGACACGTCCTGGGTCAGCATGAAGAGGTGAGACGGGGGAAGAGATTGGAAGAATGTGGATGAACAGGCAAAGTCGATAATGAAGCATGAACGTATAGATGAAGAGAAAGTTACCTCGTTAGTAGGAATTAAATTGACAAGAATCTTCAACACCTTTTTTGGTAACACAAAAGTGTTGTGAGAAGGTGAAAGGTTGTTAAGGGATGCACGGCAACAGTAGAAAAAATGGAGGAAAGGTTTGACACCATAGATGTCAAATGTATTCGGCTCCCTAAAAGTGAAGCCAAAACATTTCGAGCGCCCCCTGCTGACTGGCGGCAGTATAGGTCATATAGCCCGCCTCCTTCATGTTAACAGATGGGACATGAGTCAAACTATAAAATGAAAATACATGTCAAATACATTTTTCTCAAACATGGTTTCTGTCATTATAGTTAGTTCTTATCATGCTGATTTACGTCCAAGTAAACAAGTTTATTTTTAATTAGTTATTTGAAGCTGTAAAAAGAATGATTGACAGCTCTGTAAACAAATACGCCTCCTACAGACGATCTGTTCTGGATTAGCAGAGTAGAGGAGGATCGGTGAGAGGAAACGTAACTAAAACAATCACTACAGACATTGAAGTTTACATATCTGTGAATGTCTGCTTCAGACCAACGCAAGAAGCTGTTCTGCTGGCGTGTGGGATCCTTGCTGTTTTTTCAGTAAGTTAAGTGTGTGTTTTGGTTAGTGGAAGTGGCTACGGTGGCTCCACCCGCCCATCTCTACTGTGTAGCTCTGGCTCCAAATAATCACCATCGCAAGATGGCAGCTTCCGTCACGGGGGCTATTTTGGCATCAATTCCGTACAATGAGAGCAGATGTAGATGTGTTATCCATCTATATATATACACGGTCATTGTTTGACATAGCCAGTTGTGAGATCCTTGGTTAAAATGAAGACATTTAATAGCCTTAGTTCTACCTTTTGGACATTGGTATTTTTCCTACTCTACTCATATGATCAGAAAAAAATAAAAGTAAACCAAAAAAAATAAGTTGTGTAATACTTAAAAATAAAAGGTTTGCTGCCTCATGTCTGTGTAATTCTTTTATGTTTTAATGTTAATTTAAATGAGCTTTTGGAACAATCCACTCATCTGTCCGTGGGCACCTTTAGAGGGGATCAGACAGACAAAGGATTCTGCCCTGCTAATGAGTCGTCTTAATTGGGTCAACCAACTTCACTCCGACCGCTGGAAGTAACAAAGAGAGAGAGTCAATGTGGTTTGTGTGAGAGATTGAGAGACAGAGAGAGGGGGGTAGGCAAAGATATGAGGAATAAAGAGGGTAAGTTACAACTGTTTTCGCTTAATTAGAGATGAAAAAAAACATAATCCTTGTCATTTAAGGCTTAAATCCTTTTTTTCTGAGTGAAAATGCTTTTTTTGTCTTTCTTGAACAACATCTTTTCTGTGTGTGTATCTTTTTGCTGCTGTATTTGTTACCTACACATGTCCAATCCTCTCTCAGTCGTCTTTTTTTCCCCTTTTTTCTGTAGCTTTCTGGCTAAGCGTGGTGTGAGGGAGGACATTGCTACATTTGAGGCCAGGAACATCACCCCTGAGATTCGCCAGAGTGTGGAGGAGCTGCTCAACAGGAACAAGGCCTCCTTTGATCCCAAGGTCAGCTAAACACAACCCCCCCCCACCTTTATGTTGTTGGCTGAAGATGGCATTAATGCTGTTGCTGTTACTGAGTTGTTTTTTGACTTGTGATGCTGTTGTTACGGTCAGAATGCAAAGCGTGCAAGTGCAGCAGCTGCTCCTCTGGCTGCCTGGGTCAAAGCCAACGTCCAATACTCCCACGTCATGGAGAAGATCGAGCCACTGGAGAGAGAGCAGGCCGGACTTCTGGAGTAGGAATACACACACACAAACCAGAAAACACCTGAGGATGAGTTAGATTAATGTCCGCAATGCAACCACACACCTGGTCATGAGCTATATGCATAAATAAGTTACGGCTTTTGGAAACATTTTCATATTTTTGCCTTTAATGAAGAGATTTCATGCTTGTCAGTGAGCTTGTGGTCTAAGAGCTCTTACTGATCTCTTACACACAAGGATTCACACACTTAATGATACACATAGACAAATTCCTCCTGAAATACAAAGCCACCTGAGATACCCTTTTGTAATGTTTTACATTTGTGTGTCCAGAAACCTCAGGAAAACGGAAAGTAGGAAGAACAAACTGGAGGACCAGCTCAACTCTGTTGGAGCCAAAGTCAACGAGTTGAAAGAGAAGTATGCTCCTTTCACTTAACTATCTATTCTTCCAGCCCTTGATCAATCCATTTCTTCTGTATTTCACCTGTTAAAGTTGTGATCTCAAAGACCTCAGTTTCATTTACTTTGGCGGCACATATGGCGATAAATGGTAAATGTGGAAGCACACTTCCCTGATATCCAAACAGTGTTGCATGTGTGACGTCCACGGTTGGCTCTGGTGGTAACTCTTAATTCTCCTCGCTGACGGTCGCTTTCCTTTTCAGACTGTTTGCCTTCATCTGAGCGTCGACTTTTGTTTCCTTCTCTTTGGATTTTCACTTATTTTTGAAGTTGGATCTGTAGTCATCGATCCTTTCTTTGTTTGTTAAACCATAGTAGATTACTGTTTACTCGCAATTCTTGCAGAGACCGGAAAAGCAGCCGCTTTGCTCTGCCTACCCTCTCTGGCAGAGCAACCACTGCTGGCTGTTGGAAAACGCGTCACTAACTGGGCACCGCTTGTGATTTTTCCTGCGAAAGTCGCCACAGACACCCAGTCCATAATTCTGCAAATGCAAAGGCTTTCATCAGTGGGCCATAGGCTCAATCACCATTGTGTTACCTCATTCAGTGATAGATAGTGACTTAAGAGACATTTATTTAAATGAAAATCTTCAAGATTATCACTTTAAAACAGTCACATTTGATTTCAAGCTACAATCTAAAGCAGCTACGACCGGAAATAATGCAGTTTTGACAAAGCTTCCAGTGCTTACTCCACTAGCAGGCTAACAAAAGCATTCTGAAAAGAAAGAAAAACACATTTTGTATTTTTGTTGCCCATTCATTCACTGCCATGAAGCATCCCACCTTCTCTGTTACTGTATTATATAAACAATGATACAAAGAATCTATAATGCCTTAAGGGCAGGTCTTTTCCACTGTGTTTTAAATTGGCTGCAAACGATCCAATCTCACTGCTTTAAGATCAGAGTTCAACAATGACGAACTTCACACTGTGAGTTAAGCTGAGCCCTTTTACTCTCTGCGGTGCCCTTTCCTCCAACATCTTTAACCTTTCTTTCTCCAACCATTCGTCATCCCATTTATCTTCCTATTTATCCCTCTGCGTACAGTTATTTATAAGCTGTGTGATTTAAACTGATTTCTTACTTACGCCGGCCATTTCTTAGCTCGCCTCTCACTCCTTTCTCTCTTCAGGCCTTGCCTCACCTCCACTCACCTTGCCTTCCCTCACTTTATTGAATGTTCAGTTCCATGGCATTGAGGCAGCTACAAATGTATTATACATCAATTTAATTATGACATATACTAATTCTATTTTATTTATATCTCTCCTTACTCTGTCCTCAGGTTTCAGTGTCACACAACAGAGGCAGCCAAGTTAGAGGCAGAGGTGACCAAAGCTCAGGACACGATCACTGCTGCCCAGCAGCTCATATCTCAACTGGATGGTGAACATACACGGTGGAACGCACAGGTAGTTTGATAAATGACTGTTATGATGTGTGTATTGGTGTGGGAGGTTAGACACATTTACTAAGAAAGGGGCTCATTTACCATGTAAGAGCAACAGGAGGCGTGTGTGTGTGCACATGATTGCGAGTGAGTGTGTGTGACAGGGGGATGTATCCCGCTGTCTTGAGTCCCTTCTGGCTGTTTTTACTCCTCTCTACAGCATCTGTCTGCACCTTAATTAAAACACTCAATCTCTTACTGACACACACACTCGTGCACACACTCCGCCTCTGACACACTGCCTCCCTAAAGGCCCAAACCAAAGAGCCAGTTTACTCTCTACTCACGTATTTCCATACACTCACACATAGGCAGGTGCAGATACGCACACACTTCATCCCTTACTCTTTTGCATACTATGTACAAGCTGTGTGTATGTCTGTTAATGCTTCTTAGTTGATTCAGTGTTTAAAATGAAGGGAGGAACAGAGAGAGAGGAGTCACAACTACATATTAATAGCAGAAATAGATACTTCTAATGTGGCATAGAGTGTGGTAGCATGGTTAACAGGAATAACACAGTACACCAGAGACTACATGCTCTTGAAAACCTGAAATCAGCCTGAGAGATGTGGGCCTTCCTCTGATTCCTACCAATCCACGCTGTTCCCTTCGCTTCCTCTTTTCCCCCTAATCACCTACCTGTCTGTCTTCCCCCCTTGCTCCTCTGTCTTGTCTGTTCTTTTCACTCCGTGTCTCTCATCCTTTCAGATGTCTGAGATAAAGAATGAATTGGACACGCTCCCTCTGAGGACCATGCTTGCTGCAGCCTTCATCACCTATCTGTCTGCAGCTTCTGAAGACCGTAGAAGACACTGTCTGGAGACTTGGATGGCTCAATCTGGACTGCAGAGTAAATATATTACTATTAATTCTTCAAGCCCACTCTAGCACAAGTGTATGGCAAGTCCTGTACTGAACAGCCTACGCAAACTCACCACTACCCACACATGGTATCAAACACTGTGTTGATACATAGACAAACAACATTTGCAAGCTCCTTGGTCTACTAAATATTAGTGCCTGCAATGTCTACAGTTAACACCAAAGTAACTTCCTTCTTCAAGGTCATGTTCACCTTAATCTCTATTTACAGATTCTACATAAAAATGTAGAATATGCAGGCAGGGACGTGGATAATTAGTACGAGAAGTGTTCTGGTTTCCGTTTGTAGTACGCTTGTAGTCCGTGTAGTATTGACCAATCCCGTATCAGCAGGCTGGGGCGTATGCAGGCAAAACAGTCTGCGTGGAGAGCAAAAGCAGGCAGAACTTAATCCACCATAATGACATCCCGGCTGCCATCAGTGGTCATCTGACAACAATTTAGCTTCTTATTAATCTCTATAAACAGACATGTGCATTTAAGTTCAGCTAACAATCCGTTCTAGATCTAAAATTCAACTTGAGACAAATTCCCTAACTGCTGTGTCACAAAAGCCGTTTTTCCCCGACTTCCTCGAATGCATCAGAGAAGATCGATTTGACCTCTTTTTAAAATTTTTACAAATCTGCATTATGATGTTGAAATTTTGGCAAACTTGAGACTTGTTAATTGCAAGTATAGCGGTTAATTTTTCCAGTTCATACTGCTGTACTTAGTCAGAGTGCAGCCTCAGTGTAACCTACTATTTACAGTGAAACTGAGGCTCACCACAAACAAATGAACAGGCGCTTTTCCGGGGGATTTAATTAACAATGGAATGACGAAATGAGGGGGCGAAATTCACTTCACTTTTGAACATATGGTCGTTTCTCGAGTTGCTAACTGGACTGGAAACAACTGCAGCACACCGAAAAGGAAGTCTTGGCTGGAAGTTTATCGCTTAGTGATGGTTGGATGCCATGCATAATTATCTTAATTTATGTGGTCTTCTGTCCAGATATATATGTTCATTCCACACAAGTGAACCAGTATGATCTATGTAAAGTCTCCCTCAGCACTGATTATTCTCTTAGTAATAACTGACCGTATAATTCTGCTTTGAAAACAATTTCCTAGAGGGCTATTTATATGCATGTAAATCCCAAACGGCTCAGTCTTGCGTTTGACCCACCATGGCCATTTTAAAGTTGGTTGTCAAGATTAGTGAGTAACCCTAGTGTTGTGTAAATTGTCAAGGCACGACTGTTGATTTGGAACTTGCTGTCAAATGGCTGTTGGAGTATCAACTCACTGCAGTATCTAAAGTTTAATAAAAATGCTAACACAAATATCTAATGTTTGCTTTAGAGTTTGACTTGCGGTCCTTCCTGTGCTCGGAGAGTGAGCAGCTGATCTGGAAGAGTCAGGGGCTGCCGTCTGATGACCTCTCCATGGAGAACGCACTTGTGATACTCCAGGTAAGACATCCATTGCTAGGTTACAAATCTCCTTTGACACAGAAGGATCTATGTCATTAATGCAGTGTAATCACCAATTTCTTTCTTATTCTCTTGGTGTTTTTTTGTAGATAAAGTTCTAACAATGCTGTTTTTATTGAGGTTAATAGTATGGGTCTAATAGGCATTTAATCACAATATAACCACAGAGTCAGTACTCACAATCATATCAAACATTCTGCCCATGTTTGCATTTCATCTGTCCTCCATTTGTTTGTATTGAGTTTGTGTGTTTTATTTTATCATTGCTGCCTTCAGATCAATGCTCTCAAGTTACGGGTAAGAAGTTGTTTCCCAATTCATCCCTATAGCCGACATTTAGTCTAGTGTAGCTGCTCTGTTTCTTTCACTGTCTGTGTTTGTCTCCCTCAGACGTGTTTATGTGTGTGTGTGTGTGTGTGTGTGTGTGTGTGAGTGTCTATAGGAAAAATAACTTAAGTAAAATAACTAAATGTATACACTGAGTTACCTGCTTACTTTAAATAGGATACACGTGCAGATGTCCATGGCACACACACACAAAAGACACAGTGTCCAGGGTTACTTCTATCAGGAGGCCGAGTAAGAAAAGGCTGCAGGAATAAAGCAGACAAATACACAGGTTTAGGGTGGTGTGAGAAAGTGAATCCTTAAGCAAGAGACCATGAAATAGAAAAGCACAGGATGAAAGGAGGTTTGTGGACTTCATTCCTTTGCCTGGCATAGGAGTGACGTTGGGTCGATAAGCAAGACAGCAGTGAGGCAGGACTGAACTCACACGCACAAACACACATCCTTTCCCTCAGTAACTGATCCTCCTCACAAGTGAAACTATCCCAAAACAACATAACCTGAAACGCAGTTCTTTATCATTGTTCTATACTCAGAGTGTTGCCTGCCCGTTCCTGATCGACCCGTCATCCAGAGCTACAGAGTGGCTACGAACACATCTCATGCAGAGCAGACTGGAGGTTATCAACCAACAGGTAAGCACAATCACAATCACACACACATGTAAGTCTTAAAGAACAACAGACATCATAAACTGTTCTGTTGCATTTACAATCTGATTTCCACACACATGCACACTGGTGATATGTTTTGTTCATATCATTCAACAGATCAGTTCATCTTTTATCTCTACAGGAGTCTGTAAAGCAATTGCATTCAAGCGTTTCATTAGACATTCATGGTTGATCTTTTTTCTTATGAATCTAAGTACATTTTAAGTCCATTAGTGTCCCCTTATCACGTATTTGCAACCTTTATCTTTTTCCTTATTTTATCCACTTTTATCATTTTCACAAATGATACGGTAACATTGATTAATGTTGCAGTGTATTACTTATAACTTACTAAAGACTGCTAAGTAATTTCAATATTAGTGTCCTTATTGTTAATTTAGAATTTGCAGCATGGTGCTTTTAAGAAGATTGAATATCTCCTTTTTATTCCGTGCTCCTACTCCTTAATAAGGGCGCTGAAATCACTACTGTTATCACAGCTCGGTCTACAAGGCAATGGACTGCTGTTAAAGTGGAGGTGTTAAATTAATTTATGTTAAATAAAATGTATTAAGTTATATAATAACATTTTTCTATCTTTATTGTCATATAGTAAATAAAATGTAGAGGGCTTACAATTTTTATTGTGCTAGTGTACTTTCTAGACAAAGTTAGTTCTCTTAGTGATCCACTTGTAGATGCTTCTTTTGGTCTATCTTGATTTTGGACATTTGGGTTATTAGATAACTGACCTGAACATGGAGGCGAGATACACACATGGTACACTGAGCTAAATGACCTTTAGTGTGTTCCTTAATTGCGTGTGTCTATCTGTGTGTCTCCATAGGATAGTAACTTCATGACATCCCTGGAACTGGCAGTCAGATTTGGAAAAACACTTATCATCCAAGAGATGGATGGAGTGGAACCTGTGCTGTACCCGCTGCTGAGGAGGGACCTCATAGCACAGGGTATGCACACACTCACATACACTGTTTTTTTTATAGAATGGGTTTGAGGAAAAAATAACCATCATAAGTCTTTTGAGTGTTCACCAACCACTGGTTGTTGGCTTAAATGGGCAGTACTCACCTCTCTCCCACTCCTCTCACCTCATCTTCATGTGTCAATTTCCATTTTTCGTAAACACACATGTATTATTTATATATATATATATGTGTGTGTGTGTGTGTGTTATGAAAGTGCTGAACAAAAGTCATTTGCATCTTAAAAACATGAAGCAGTCTTTCCAGTATTATTTTAAGACACGATTTTAATTATATTTAGTATAACCTTTCTCAGGAGCCGCAAGATAGTACGAGGGTTGTACTGTAACCTCTACCTCTACCTCTATCGACCAGCAATTTGCATATTCTCCCTTTGTCAGTGTGGGTTCTCTCCGGGTACTCTGGACTTTCTCCCACAGTCCAAAGACATGCTTGTTGTGTTTATTGGTGACTGTTAGTTGCCCGTGGGTGTACATGTGAGGAAGAAGGGATGTCTATCTGTATGTGTCAGCCCTGTGATTGACTGGTGACCTGTTCAGAGTGTCAGAGACAGGTCACTGACAGCTGGGATCGGCTCCAGCCCGCTTGCAACCCTTATCAGGATAAATAGTACAGATAATGGATGGGTGATCTTGCTAATCAGAAGTAATCAGAATAATTCAGACAGGGGAATTACTTTGCAGTTATGGAAATTGATTTTTACTATATAAAATCATGTACAGCTTTGGTCATCTTCTTTTAAAGATACGTGCAAAGTTTTCCAATGATATTAAAAAGAGATCCACCAAAATAGTTATTTTCATGCAGCCCTGCCCTTCTAATGTCACTTCTGATATTTTAAGTTTCTCAGCTTAGATAATTACACGCTAGTGACAGCTCTAAACAGGTACTTTAATCATGCAGGCAAAAGTAAACAGAGGTTGGAAACACACCTGTGAATCAGGGTGATTCATAAGTGTATGAATCATCCAGGGAGAGGTGGTTGTCTATTTGCAGCTGAATTGGAAAGAGTGGGGGCAGAGAAAGTGCGAGAAAGGGCAAGTTATCCACTTAAAAGTTGTGTCGAACAGGATGAGAAAAAAAGTCGAGACACAGGCATGGCAGTGCTGCATTGCAGACATCTGGAGGCTGAGAGTAGAGGAGTGATTAAAAGGGTGAAGATAGGATTTATAGTCGCCACTAAATAAAAAAATACAAGCCTGTATGATACAGTATATGTTATTAACAAAGTCTTTCTTTCTGTCCAATTTCCTCACATATGTGCACACAAAGGTCCTAGATATGTGGTTCAGATAGGAGACAAGGTGATTGATTACAATGAGGACTTCCGTCTCTTCATGGCAACACGGAATCCCACCCCTGTTATCCCCCCGGATGCTGTGTCTGTGGTTACAGAGGTCAACTTCACTACCACCAGAGCAGGCTTGCGAGGACAGGTAAGCTCAATCACCTATAGATTTTCTGGCAGTTGGTAGTTTCAATCAAGTTAGTGGTCCAAAAATTCATATGGAACATGTTCTTTTATGGTTGAATAATGCAGGGTATATGGAGAGTATGCACTGACGTTGTAGTCATACTGTATGAGCACTTGTCAACTGGTTTGTGTGTGTTTGTGTTAGCTGCTGGCTTTGACGATCCAGCAGGAAAAGCCAGAGCTGGAGACTGAAAAAACAAGACTACTACAGCAAGAGGAAGATAAGAAGATCCAGCTGGCTCAGCTGGAAGAATCACTGTTAGAGGTATACATACAAACTTAAGCATACACCGTGACAACAAAGTAGAGTGGAGATCTACTTTTGGTTTTCTTGTTATTTTTTTCTCTCTACCTTTAGGAGTGCTTGGAGCGCATGTTGCTGGGACTGCACCCTATACCTCAGTATCATGTGTATTATAGTACCTATACCATTTGCAACTGCAAAAGCAAGACTATATACAAATAGAGCTGCACCTAACGATTATATTTTCGATTAGTTGATTAATGTAACAACTCATTTATTGATTATTCTAAAGATTTTTACTTACTTAAAACGAGTAGGGTGAGCTAATTAAACAACAGGACGTACTACTTCAAAACAGAAATTAACAATTTTTGAGAAGGTGCTACAGAGTCCTACTTCTTACCCTCCCCTCTATTAAAAGATCGAATTTGAGTTTTCCCAACTGGACCTGAACGCATCCCTCCTTTCCTCTCGTTTTAACTTGTGTCATGGAGTGCGCATTGAGTGAGTGGTCGAGCAAGTACGAGAGAGAGCGACAGCGGTGACGGTAAATACGAGTGGAGCAGAGAGAAAGTTAAGCTTATATTTAACACCGTACTGGGGCTTCATTCAAAACGTTCTACCCAGAACATGGCGCCCTAGGAGACCGCTAGCAATAAGTGATAAGATCTGTTTCTGCACGCCATAAATTTACTGTGCTCCAACTCTTAACTCAGCCCTCTTGTTTTTGCGACGCACTGACGCACGTTATACAAAACGATGTATATCCGTAATCGATGGATATGATTACGTTGACGAATCGCCCCAGTCCTATATGCAAATGTAAAGAAAAGCTTCCTTATGCTCTCAGTTACCCATGGACTGCATACAGTGTTGCTTCAAACCCAGTGTTGTTCTATCGAGTTTGTTGTAGACAGAATGAGATAATGTATTCAGACCAAGCAGGATGTGATCTGTCACTGACGTCCCTCCCAGGAGCACTGTCAGATAGAGAGTTTGGACCACTCAGGCAGCATTACTGCTGGGTATTAAACACATGTCTCTGTGGATGTGAAGACTGTCAGCCATCGGCCATGGCATTAGCTTAACCCGAAATGCATACATCCAAATACTTCTTTTCGGACTAGGTTGTTTTTGTACCTGCAGCTAAATTGTTTCCATGCAAATGTGGAATATAATCTTCTGGAAGTTGTCGGATATTTTGAAGGATATTGTCGCAGGCAGGGAGTTAAATTACACACTTGTTGCATTGCCTTTTTTTCTTTTCTTTTTTTTTAAAAGATTTTTTTTTTGGCTTTTTGCCTTGAATAGGCAGGATAGCTGAAGATAGACAGGAAATGTGGGGAGTAGCGAGTGGGGGATGGCACTCACCAAATGAGACCAGGAGTCGAACCTGCGATCAGTGCCTCATGTATATGGGATGCCTTCTCTACCAACTGAGCTAAACCAGTGCCTCAATACTGATGCAAATTTACGTTAATAATCAAACCCTTTTTAGAAAACAGTCCAAGGCAAATTTGAAACACACACGCACACATATAGATAGTGCCAAGACCAGGATGTCAGTGCTTCTGTGGTACTAGACATGTAATTATTTTAGAATTGGAAGAGCATATTTGACTTGACATTTCCATGCTCCGATGCTCTTTCATCTATTTTATGTGAATTTATTTGAATAATTTTTTGTCAGTTAGTTTCAGTTAGTTTCAGAGAATAAAATAATATTCCACAGTACGAAGTGGACAAACCTTTGGCGCTATTCTCAAATGACGACTTTTGTTCTTGCAAATTTGATGAGAACACAGATTTCAGCAAATTGACAGATATGTAACAATGTCTTACTTTTTTATTATCCCCAGAGGGAGGAGAGAAGACGGGCTTTTCTCCTTCCCCTCTTGATGATCAATCGCTCCCTGTCTAAAGCTTGCTTTATCTTGTGTGTGTACCTGTCCGTCCATCTGTCTCTTTCCTGTATCAGACTCTGGCCACAGCTCAGGGTAATATCCTGGAAAACAGGGAGCTGATAGACAGTCTGAACCAGACCAAGGCAAGCAGTGCTCTGATCCAGGAGTCTCTACTGGAATCACACAGGCTGCAGGCGTCCCTGGACCAGGTAACTCAATTTTTTTCCATAGTATATAGTACATTCTTTTTTAAAACTTCTTGATAATTGAAAATATTCAGAATTTAACAAGGTGCTGTATATGTGACATCCTTAACACGTATTTTCAATTTACAATTCAACCTAAGAGAAAATATGCAATTCCCTGCACAAACTGCTAAAAACTTCAGGTTGCTCAGATGCCCAGGCAAGGAGCTATTGCAGGTGCAATACATTTTCTTCCTCTAGGGTGCAGTGCTACACCAGAACTGTCTTTGTACTGTTCTCAGAGTTGATTTTATATACTCACTTCTCCTCTGTTTATGCCTTTCTCATATGCACCTCTCTGTTTTTTTCCCTCACATTTCCTGTCTCATCACACACCATGCTGTCCATCCTCATCTCTCTTCCTCTCACCTTACATCTTGATTGAATAAAACATTTTCTATTCTTCTTTTCTGCGTATCCATTCCCGTATAAATCCCTTTTCCCTGCCATCCCTCCTCCTGTTGGATAAAACATCTGCATTTTTCTTTTTCTGCTGCCTGTTGGTTTATTCTCATCTCCTCCTTTTCTGTCATTTCTGTCCACCTCACTATGGTTTTTATTTTAGGAGCGGGATGCCTACCTGCCTCTTGCAGAGAGCGCCAGCAAGATGTATTTTGTCATCACAGACCTGTCGAGGATCAACAACATGTATCGCTTCAGTCTTGCTTCTTTTCTGCGCCTCTTCCAAAGAGCTCTTCAGGCTAAGAAGGTGACTGCCACACAACTCCATTTTCAACCTTCTGTCCTTAAAACAACAATACAAAACCCCAGATGCAACTCAACTCATATCTTAATCATTTAGAAGATTAACAAAAATTAAAAGTACATTTTCTCACACATTTTGCAAGTGGGGTAACGCATCATGACCTCACACACCTGCACACCTTGGATGAAACTAAGATTTTTCCTGATTGGACATTAAAAGAAAATTATTTTTTCTTTTTTTTTTTTTTAAATCTGAAAGCAAATTCTTTACATTTTATAGGAAACTGTGTTGAGAAGCAATGCCCCTCCCCTATGGTCCATGTTATTGTTGGTTTGCTATTCAATAAAATACCCTGTCACAGCTTATGGGATTATACTGTAGATCTCACTTATGGGGCCATGTCTGCATGTTAACCCAGGAGGAAATGTGGCATAGTATAGACAGCAGCACAGATTCATGGAACATGGTATTTTGGAATATCACTGCTAAGACATTATTCCAAGAGAAAGTTTGCATAATATTTATTTGTCTGGGGGGGTTGGTTTAGTTCACTTGGTAGAGCTACAGTCCTCGACACGCTGATTGCAGGTTCGACTCCCGATCCGCCGATCATTTGGTGCATGTCCACCCCCCACTCTCTACTCTCCGCATTTCCTGTGTCTCTTCAGGTGTCCTATGTAATAAAGGCAAAAGCCAAAAAAAAAATCTTAAAAAAGAATGTATTAGTCAAGTTGCAGAAAAAAATAAATACAGCATAACAGAGAGTGATGGAAAGAGTAAAGTAGATACTAGAATACCTTGACACCTTGAATAGTCCCAATGGTGCAGTCTGTGATGCAGAGTAATTTTTGATAAGACATCGTTTCAGTGTGATGCCAGCTGGTCATGCTAAGATGGTTAAAACTGAATGTTACATGTGGGACTGGACCACAGTATCTGCTTATTTAAATGGCATAAATGAGGCTTAAGGGAAATATGTGTCTCTTTGTGGCAAAGTTAGGTGGAAAAATTGATTAAATAGTGTTGGGACATTTAGACAAGGTCTGTATGGAGTCAAATAAAGGTCAAAAAGATTTTGAGCTCGCAAACTACTGTTTTCCTGCAATTGTATTACACGTTTTGTGTGCATGTAAAAAACATTTGCATGCAAGTATCTACATTTGTGAAAATTTGTCCTCACACATTTAAGTGTGTGACTAGCTGTAGAAACTATTTGTGTGTGTGGACTTAGCTAACCAGCCAATCTGCTTGTCTCCATGTTGTCCTCTGACCTTCCAATCAGAGGAAGCTAACCTGTAAAAACAGGGCGCAACACATTCTAGCGTGCAGGTTCATGGTGGCCGACAACATGTTTATTATTGACAGGAGACAGAATGTGTGTGAGGACAAATTTATTTTACGCATTCACAAATTTAGATACTTGCATGCACATTTTTTTTACACTCACACAAAGCGTGAAAAACAACAACTGGCCGTATTATTTGACTCCATAAGTCTGTATGTTCTATCTAAATAACGCCACCCCAAACTCCCTACTCCAATTTTTATCCAAAAAACTATTCCTGCTATGCTTTATGCATTTAGTTGGCAATAGGTCATACATGTTTTCTAGGATTAGAGGGACATTCATGATAGTGGAGTCACCTCCTAAGCACAAACAAAACACATGCTTGACCTTTTTGTATTCTGGAAAGAAACAGAAAGAAAAAATACACGAATGCAAGACAACACTTACATTGGCATATTGGAATATTCTTTATGTAGATAGTGTAACATGCTTTTTTCCTTCTGTGACTTTAATTCAGTCTGACCTGTGCAGCTGTCTGTTGCACTGCTGTTCCCCATCTGAGCCCTAAACACTGTCTGATAACCATAGTACACACACACATACACACACACACACACAGGCACATAGACATTGGTTTGAGAGATTGAGCACTAATTCCCCAAATCCTGTGTGGGTTGTTAGAGCCAGTGCTGTCATCCAAGAATGTCACCAGGCAGCAGCTGGCCACCACTGTTCCACATTTATGTATGTGTTTGTGTGCAGGTAGGCTTGTGGACATATTCAGTGACTGTGGTCAGAATGCCGCATTGATTCACTGACTCTCTCACCCTTTGTATCTTTTGGTTGTTTTTTGTATTAAATGAACAAGTTGAATTTGCCAATGTGCTACAGATGTTTCCAGAGATCTGGAAGAGAATTTAAACCTCTCATTTCTGACATAACAGAGCTCTCGTTCGCTCATACAAATACACATTAGCAGATAAGCACACAACATCTATACTGAGGCATTGTATACACAGAGTACTTACTTACAGTCACTAAGTAAACAGAGATTCAAACAGGAGAAGCAGAAGGATGGGCGTGCTGAAGTGGGAATAGGGGACAGAGATAAATCCATCTGGAATTTGTCTTTTTATCACCGTTTTTTCCAGTTCTCTTGCATTTTCTTTGTGTGTCTGATTCTCATGCTCTAATTCTTCTGTTGCTGTTGATTTTTTTCCTTCTTCTATCTCACTCTTCTGTATCTAAGTGATGTTTGTATTCCATAATCTAGTCTCACCCATGCCTAAAAGATAGGCAGCACCAACTTCGACCAACATTGGTCCGTGGTAAATTGTACGTCGGTAATAAAAAGCAAAAAAAGTGTGTGATAAAAAAGAAAAAGATAGAGGTTACATGTAGGGCAATCTCGGATACCCTCGGCTATAGTCTGACGACGATATAGCATCTGGGGACGGTGAAACGGTGAACATGCCGGGCTTGTAGTCAGTGGTTAGTGATAAATGACTTCAAGTCAAGACCTCCCTGTCCGCGTGCTTCATTGTTAACAGAAAAAGAAACAGTTTTTCTCTTTAATTAACTGGTCTTACCTTTGCTGAAATTTCAACATTATGATGCAGATTTGTAAAAAGTCAAAATGCAGCTTTGTCAGGTCTGTCCTCAAGAGGAGAAGAAAACTACTTTTAAAATGCTCGTTTGTTGAACGAAGGCCGGATCGATCATTTCTGATGCATTCAAGGAAGTAGGGAACGCTGAATGGCTTTCGCGACACAGCATCAAGGGAATTTATGATCTAGAATGGATTGTTAGCTTTTAGCATGCAGATGTCTGTTTGTAGAGATTAATAAAAAGTTGACGCTGATGGGAGCCTGGATGTCATTACAGAGCATTACGTTCTGCCTGCTTTTGCTCTCCACACTGACTGTTTTTCCTGCATACGCCGTAGCCTGCTGATACGTGATTGGTCAATACTACTTGGACTACAAGTGTAGCATAAACAGAAACCAGAACACTTGCCATCCTTAAAATACACATCCCAATGTCTGTAAATGGAGATAACATGTAGGGTTACATTTTTTTTCCTCGTTCGGCGTATTCATTTGTGTGTTTCTGTTTGTATGTGCATTTTAGGAAGCGGAGAACACCGAAGCCAGGATTGCTGCTTTGGAGGCCAGCTTGAAGAATATGGTGTATGAGTACGTCTGCCGGTCACTTTTCAAGGTAATACACACACCTCAACACAGGAAGACAAGAGGTCATTTCTCTGGAGATAAGTGGGTTGTGACAGCCAGTCACAGTAATTTTGCTCGATGTTCTACTTCAGATTAGTTTGAATTGCAAAGATGAACTCGCCTGTTTTTAAATCCTCAACAACAGTTTTATTACTGCCTTTGTGTTGTTCTCTCTTTTTTTCAAATGATGGGGCGTTATTAAGTAAACAACATTCAGCAACAAACGCATCACTCATCATGAGCCAGAGAAATGTCCCCAATTTTTCTATTAACAGTGAAAGAGAAGTTATGCAACTAAATGAGACCTATTTAACTCACAAACACAAATGGACTCTTTTCTTTTTAAGCTCAGCATTAAATTTCTAACTCAGCCTAAACTGAAATAAGGACTGAACACATAAAACAAGAACTTCCTCCAATTAATATGAAGATTTATTCAACAACAAATGCAACTATTTTCACGGCATGTTCATTTCCTTACCTGTTTACTCCCCTAATCCTTTGGTTTGTTTGTGTTTTGCATATGTGCTGAAGTCCTTGTGTTGTTGTACTTTAGCAGTATTGTTATTGATCGTTTAGACTGAATGCACAATCAGATAAACACATACATTTACACACTTATACAATCAAACCTGTGCAACTAACACAGCAATGAAGTGTCAAATATTGACCTACAGAGCAATCATTGCATCGATCAGGCAGTAAATGGTAAATGTAATTTCTCTGTCTTATGTGTGTGTGTGAGTGTTGCCTGGATGTTGATAGCAGTTTCAGTGAGACCCAGGGTGGCAGTTAATTGCTTATCACATCTATAGGCTATCAACTCAACACTTGCACAGAAACACACATGTACACACAGATACAAACTGCATATATAGCTGCAGCCCAGTTATTAGCAGAGAGGAAACATCAGCCTGCATTATCAGTGCTCCTGTCAACACCCCCATCTGTGCCACAAAGGAGATAACAGAAAAAAGAGGAGGAAAAGAATGAAGACTTTAAAACCTCATGATTTAGTCATCTTTGGAAAAAAAATAACATAACAAACCACTTTATATTTTTTGGAATAACTGCATTTTTACCACAGCGGCAGACATTAGACCAGTGTGTATTTGTTTTAAATTCCAGCACAAACAGAACAGATTCAGCTTAATAAGGTATTGATTGAGCGTGGCTAGACGCATCAGGGCTGTGATAAAGAATCTCTACCAGTTATTGATTGTTGAACCTCTCATGAGCAAAGATTGTTTTATTTTTATCAGGGTGTAAACTTTTTAAACTTACACCAATTGAGCAGTTTTATATTTTCAACAGTTTTCATATGCACAGTGGGAAGAAACAGTATTTTACTCCAGCAATGACATGGAGTTGTAACTTTATTATGACAAACAATGCATGCAATGTGCAATGGTTAGCGTTGTCGCCTCACAGTTAGAAGGTTCCTCGCATGAATCCAGGTTTCCGACAAAGTGGGCCTTTCTGTGTGGAGTTTGCATGTTCTCCCCGTGCATGCGTGGGTTCCCTCCAGGTACTCCGGCTTCCTCCCACAGTCCAGAGACATGCTCTTTGGGTTAAGGGGTGACTCTAAATTGCTCGTAGATGTGAGTGTGAGAAGTTGTCTGTTTCTATGTGTCAGCCCTGTGATTGGCTGACGATCAGTCCAGGTTGTACCCCACCCCTCGCCCAATGACAGCTGGGATTGGCTCCAGGATAATATAGATAATAGACGGATGGATGGAAATACTTTAGATGCAGTGGCATATACTTTTTGCCACTTATCTCACTTATCTTGCATAGCACCTGAGCAAATCTTCCTGTTTTGGAAATCTCTGACAATATCCATAGAGAACATGCGACAATAACAATGTGAAAGTTTTCCTTTTCTAAACACGGCTGTACACTGGAGCATTGTACACAGAGGAGGTAATATCTTTAGAGTAGTGAACCATCAAAGATGGGATTGTGTATCTGGGTGTGCTCCTTGTCTCTACATTGATGTCTATGTGCAAACACTTGTTATATTAGGTCTTTGTGTTTGTATGGGGTGGCAGCTACAAGCACTTGGGAGGTTTAATGTGTGTGTGAGAGTTGTGTAGATTGAGTTGTGTTGCTCAATCTTGACAGATTCCAGGTTGTACTGTCGACTTAGTTTGCTGTCCTGTCAGAGAGTCAGTGTGACAGCAGTTCGCAGAAACATTCACCGACTTTTATCCTCATGGCACTCTGCACGCTTCATTTCACACATTTATGCACACACAGATCCAGACATGTACACAAAAAAACAGGACATCTGCTATTTTTTATTTGATCAGCGATATATTGCTTAACTGTTGAAGTTCAACTGTGTCCATCGTCACTTCAGAAGAAGGATAAAGGCGAAACATGGAAAGAGGGCATTGTAGTGTAGAGCTGTAATTCAACTGGAAGTTCCAAATCTGGAAGCGTAGTTTCACCGCAACAGCTGTTTGTAAACATACACAATGTGATATGAGGTTACAGGTAGAGATGTGCAATGAAGGTTTTTCATTTGTTTGTCATGTTTGCTTGATTTTCCCGTTCATTTTTCAGAGGAATGTCAGGAAGGAAAAAAATTGATCATTTTTCCGTTATTCCGTTCCAAAAACTGATCATTTAAAATGCCAGAAATTAACAAATTAAAAAAAAAACATTGAACAGTTTCTGCTTTTAGTTACACATAGAAAAGAAAAGGCTCTGTGTGTCTGTGAATGTAGGTGTGGATAGTGTATGAGTGTTTATGTGACACACTACCTGACCCCTTGTCCCATGCTACATCTTGTGTTAACAGCTTGACAGGAATATTGTGGGCCATGTTGTTTGTTGTACAGGGGTGTCACATGGCTGGGTCCGATGTTTGGAAATGCACAGGAGGCTTAAAGACTGGACTGCGTTGATAAATTGCAAAGACAGATGTAAAAGACAAGCTGGTGCCCTTTGCACACTGTCTCTGCAGCTAATAGGGTTTAGTCTCATCCAGTAATGCTGTAAGTCAGTGAGCTCACCTGAATGCATATAGGTACTGCAGCTGAAAAAGAGCTGTTCTCAGATAGACAGTAAACAGTCCTTCTTATGTACCTGTTTTTCCAGCAACAATGCCTGCATCTGGTAGCGGTGATAGCAGCTTCTGTGAATAGCCAAACTGATGAGATTGACACAGTCATTTAACTTATTGCCACTTTACATAACACAATATTGAGAAGTCTTACTAAATTACATGCTTATTCTTT
The DNA here is from genome assembly GCF_022749685.1 of Semicossyphus pulcher. Lineage (NCBI taxonomy): Eukaryota > Metazoa > Chordata > Actinopteri > Labriformes > Labridae > Semicossyphus > Semicossyphus pulcher. The sequence continues at coordinate 18,021,874 of NW_027211692.1, read as the reverse complement.
TTTGGGTTGTCCTTGCCACTCAGTTGTTGGGTGCATAAAATGGGATTTACATAAATATACATGTCCAGCACAAAGGCAGCGAGGATTTATTTCAATATGAATGTTATGAGGTGTGCTGTTTGTTGCAAAGTTTGGTAAATAAGTATCCTGGTATTGTTATAGGGAGAAAGAATAAGAGAATCCATCATGATAGTACTGTAAGTGAGAAACCAGACATTTATATATTACTTTTTGTGGCTATTTACACCGCTGAAGTTAATTTAAGAAGGCAGGTATGTATGGGAAAGTTCAAGGCGTGTTTCTCATTTCAAATTTTTTACAAAAGGTCATGTCATTTAAAAGTATAATAGAAAAGTAAACATGCTTTGTTAGCTATGCTACAATCTTGGATCCCATCGGCTATAGTCTGACGACAATATAGCCTCTTGGGACAACGGTGAATATGCCGGGCGTGCAGCCAGTGGTTAGCGACTTCCAGGCAAGACTTCCTTTTCTGCGTGCTGTATTGTTTACAGACAAAGAAACTGTTTTTCTTGTGATTGACTTGAACGGGTCTTGTCTTGCCGAAACTTCAACATCATGATGCAGATTTGTAAAAAGCAAAAATGAAGCTTTGTCAGGTCTCGTTTGTTGAACGGAGGTCGGATCGATCATTTCTGATGCATTCGAGGAAGTCGGGAAATCTACATTCTGAACGGCTTTCGTGACACAGTGTCAAGGGAAATTATCTCAAGCTGAATTTTAGATCTAGAAGGGATTGTTAGCTGTTAGCATGCAGATGTCTGGTCTGAAGCTAAATCATTGTCAGATAGACGCTGATGGGAGCTGGGATGTCATTACGGCGCATTACGTTCTGCCTGCTTTTGCTCTCCACATTGTGTTTTTCCTGCATACGCCGCAGCCTGCTGATACATGATTGGTCAAGTCTACTCGGACTATAAGCGTACTACAAACGAAAAACCAGAACACTTGACATCCCTAAAATCCACGCCCCTGCCTACAGATTCTACATTTCTATGTAGTATGCTGTAGTATCGTGGTTACTGTAGTTTACATGCAGTTGGTCGATAAATAGGTTTCTTTTGCACCCCTTTCTGTATCTCCAATGTGTTTCTGTATGTGTCTCTGTCTATTGTTCTTTCTATCTGCATCTAAAATCAGTTACAGCATTTGTTTGATTGTTTCTAAAGGCTGTTTTAAAGGCCTTTCTGAATCATCCATCTTGTGTATCTGACCCCATATGTGTACATTTCTATTTGCTTCTGCATTCTTTCTCACTGATTGCTCTCTGTTTCTCTTCCTCTTACCGCCACATTCACTGTCTCCACTGGGGTCATTGTCTCTCTCTTCCTCTCTGTGGGTGGGAGTGGGATAAGCATCTTGATTAGTGGATTTCTGTTATCTCTCTTAAACTCTACCAGCAGATGAGAAAGAGAGAGAGACAGGCAGTCACAAAAAAAGAGAGTGTAGGAATTATAAAACAGTCAGTGTAGTTCTTGAAGTCTCTGGGGATATTTTGTCTGTGTGTAGCAACCCTTTACAAGCCCTTTAGTTAGACACGCTGAGCTGCATATCATGCAATGGGAATAAGATTGTGTTTGTCCTCGGTCTGGAGGAGAAACGTTTTGTGCTCCTCTATGACTTTATTTCAAGTTGGGTTTTGAGCAAGACTACATAACATGTGAGGTAGACCACGTATGTATTAAACCCTCTCCCTTCATTTTCTCTCTTTCAGGCTGACCAGTTGATGTTTGCTCTGCACTTTGTGAAAGGCATGTACCCTGAACTCTTCCAGGAGAGTGTAAGTATCTTTGTAGATTTACATTCTTTGCATTTTTATTATCAATATAGAAATTTCTGCTTTGTACATACCAAATGTTGACACTACTCTTTGCTGTAGGAATGGGATGTCTACACTGGTTCCGTAGTAGGAGAGATGTTTAAGAAAGAGGTAAGAGCAAATGTTTTGTCTAAGACGAGAAGACACTTTGCTATGTCTTTCTCTGACCTGTCCTCTCCTCTCCTGGCAGGAGTTCCCTTCTTGGATTGACCCGGAGAGACAAGGAGCAGTGGCCATTTTTAAAGTACGCAATGATATGCATACTGTCATACACAAACACACACAACGCAAAATATACTGTATTACTCAGTCAAATGTTTGCAATGTTTGACAAAAGCATTTACTTTGTCCAATGCATATTTTCTCCCACCATTAGAAATAAAAAATATAGATTAATGTGATTTAAAGACAAAGCCAGCAAAGTACTTCTTACCCACTGTAATATTTCATCTATTTATCCAAGCTTATTTCATGACATGTCTCTGACCCTTTTAAGTTTTGTCTTCCTTATTTTTCAGGCTACATTCCCAGCCCTCTACCAGTCCCTGTGTTTGAGCGACTCAGACCTTTGGCTGTCCTTCTCGCAGAGCTCGCAGTGTGAACAGGAAATCCCATCGTCCATTGCCAAGAAGATTACTCCCTTCCAGCAGGTCAGCTTTCAATAAAGAACCGGTCATTTCATAAGCCAAATGAAACAACTTCTCATTATTAACACAGTTTATCAAGAGTCTATACACACTTAAACATTTTGTGTATTTAGTTGAGTAATCTCTGCCAAGAAAGTTATGTTTTCAGATCATTTTTTTCATTGTTGAGAGACACGGATTTGGCTTTAGTTGATACATGGCACTGTGTGCGTGGACATTTAAAAAGCTGCTTTAATTTTGGCTTGTCCTTAGTAACAGTGAGATGGAGAAACTGTATTGTTTTTATTCCCTAAACTTTGGTTCAATATGAAACATTCAGTAAAGGCACTTCCCATTTCTACTTTAAAAGTTTGTCTGCTATGTTTTTTTTTTTAAATAAGTTTTAAAATGTGTTGTTTATCAGACATACTGTAATATTTTTTTCCAAAATTCCTCTGTGTGACCCATTTAAACCTGTTTGTTCTATCTTTAAAGTGCCTCGAAGATTTCAGTTTTGTTCTCTTTGGCAGCACCTATGGTGATAAATGGTAATTGCGGGAGCACACTTCCCAGATATCCAGACATCCACCGTTGGCTCCAGTTGTAACTCTTGATTTTCCTCGCTGACGGTCGCTTTCCTTCTTAGAGAGATTTGCCTTCATCTGAGCGTCAAATTTGTTTTTCTCTCTTTTTTTGAAGTCGTATCTGTAGTCTGCCTGTTACAAGGAAGTCTATTCTTGCCAATGTGCAGAATGTTGCTAAGTGCTACTCATGGTCGATTCATGTTGGGTCTTTCTCTAAATAACAACAAAGAGTACGGTCTAGACCTGCTCTTTTGTAATGTGTCTTGAGATAACTCAACCTAAAATTTGATTTGATTTAGTCATCGATCTTTTCTTTGTTCAGCCATAGTAATTTACTGTTTACTCTCAACACTTGCAGAGACCGGGAGCCGCTTAGGGTGATGGAAAACACGGCACTAACTGGGCGCCACTGCCATAATACTGCAAATGCAAAGGCTTTCATCAGTGAGCCATAGGCTCAATCACCATTGTAACACAATGTAACTCATACGGTGGTAGATAGTGACTTCACAGACATTGATTTAAATTAAAATCTTGAAGATTAGTACTTTAAGCACACCCCTTCACATTTGGTGTAAGCAAGAAAAAAGCTGCTTACGTCAAGTAGGCACACATGACAACCAATGGACTTACTCATATAAGTTGTGTCAAAATGTTCTCAAAAATGCTCTTAAATTTAGCATCTCTTCGCCTCCTGTGAATTTGACAATTGGTTTGTATCCAAATAATCTTTCTCTCTTTGCTCTCTCCAGCTGTTATTGGTTCAGGCAGTCAGACCAGACCGACTTCAGAGTGCCATGGCAGCATTTGCCACCCAGGCCCTGGGTAAGTGTTTCATAATAGGACTTATATTGTATTTCAGCCAATTTTGCAAATGGGCTAGCGCGAGAGGTAAGCTCAGTACCACTTTACTGTTGTAGACTAAACTTCACAAAAACACAATTTCCCTCTGACAAAAAAAAAAACACATTCTCAACATATTCATGCTGCCCACCAGACAAATAACAACTATGAAAGTCATCATTATTGATTGGTTTCTGGTACATATTTCCTTTTACATGGAGAGACCAGAACCCTCAAAATGGCTATCACATTATTAAATATACACAAATCCCATCTTATGCATATCTGACAGACTGACAGTAAACAAACTAAAACATGTCATTAATAATTAACTGAAGATGAAAAATATTAACACCTTACATGTTTATTCAGAGATTCAGCAAATATTTGCCCTTCTGAATTGAGTGTGATTTTTCTCAATAATAAACTGAAAACATCACAAATAACTAGATCCACTTTTATCTCCTTTTACTGCACTTCTGCCCTCACATTGCAATGTAAAAATATGCTTTTACAAGCACCTTCTACCTTCACACTCCACTCATGCAAAATATTCTCAGACAATACTTTTATTCTTGATCTCTGAGCCATACTTCAATCTTCAATAGTGTAGATAGATAGATACACAATCAAGACACCACATCTAACACTGAACATAAAAACATTTAGGCACATAAAAAAATGATCTAGCAAGAAAGTACTCTCCATCTTTCCTCTTTTTGGGTAATGCCACATATAAAAAAAACACAAACACACTTTTCTGTCTGTTCCCTTTTCTCATTGTCTCTCTACTTCCTACACTGACACACACACACACACACACACACAGAGTTATGATGTTGCGAGAGAGTGCTTAGTGCTTAATGAGCCTAATCATTCAGTCCAGATAATCCTAATGGTGTGTTGGCTTCTTACTGCACTATCTGGGACCCTGCTAATTGGTGTCAGGTGAAACTAATATGCAGGTGTTATGTATGTGTTTAGAACGTATTTTCAATTGTGTGTGCTGTGTGACAAGACATGATAATGTCTTCTGACGTTTTATTTTTTTTATTTTAAAGTTCTCCTTAAGTGTGCTGTGAAGGATTTTCTCGTAAAACAATGAGTTATGAAACCACGGTAGAATCAATCAAGATGAAGTAAAATTAACTTAAAAAAATGAGATAAAATTAAGTCTGAAAAAAAAAGATGTATTTCTTGGCATTTCAGCTCTTGGTTTGTATAATGTGTTGCACTCTGTTTCTATTCTCTGTCGGCACGATCCGACAAAGAGACAGGGAGAGACGGCGCGGGTCAGAGAGAGATGATCCAGAGTCTGATCTACAAGCAGTTTAGCGGAATTTATAACACTGTGATCCAGCAGTGGGCAGTTAATAATCATGCAGCGCAGTGAGGACACAGATCTGTGTGTGTTTCTCATGTTCTGCCCCTGAATTGATAGGGTCGCGAACACTCCCGTATTTCTATGAACAACCTTTACAAAGAATAAAATATGTGTCCACCACATGCTGCGAATGAGAAGAGCCGGAGGTGATCCATGCGTAGTTTATCAGAGTTATCATGAGTGCGGGGAGGAGACAGAGGAGGAGCAGATATGACACAGTGTGTGTGTGTGTTTTCTTGCTCTGTAGCCTACCTGTCTCAATTACATCGCGATCTGTGTGTATTTCCTTGGACAGTTAAAGTATAAACTTCGTCTGTCATGCTGTTATGTGCCCATATGCTGGTTAGTTCATATATTTCCCTGATAGCACAGAGCTGAAGAGGGGCTTTAGGCTTCATGATCAAACAAAGTTTCATATCACTTCATGGGATGCGAAAACTTTGCCTAGGGTTGCCAGGTCTGCGTTTTCTGCAGCTGAATTGGTCTACTTTTGAAGTGTTGCTGCAGGTGCAAAGTCCTGTGTGGTTGCACACTTCGCACAGCCCATGCGATGATTCTGATTTCTTGTATGTTTTGAATGTCAGACACCTATTGGGTTTCACGACCTGAGGTCCGCTACCGGTCCGCAGCCAAGGGGTTGGGAACCCCTGAACTAAAGGATTAAGCTTTTAAAACTCTACACAACATGCTTGCAACTGACATGATATAAAGTCTGGTCAAAGTTCCCTTCACTGTGATTTCCTTTCCCCAACATCATTGAATTTATCAATTACTATTCTCCTGAGCTGTTTAATATGTTTTTTATTTTATTTTTGTAATCCTTGACCTTAAACGTAGAAGTATAGACTTACACCTTTTCTGTGTTGTCGTGTTAAGTTCAGGATATACATTGCAAAATACATAGCGGTAATAAGGTTTTGAAGTAAAATGGGTACCACATAAGCCTTTCGGATTCATCATGCACAAACCATGAATGTCTTTAAAATGTGTCATTGCAGCGAAACCAGTATATGGAAATATGTCAATCTGGAACATAGTGGTGGGCTCACCAACTATGGTCAGACAATGCTCATACAATGACAATGATAATGCTCATATTAAGGCTTTAATCAGCCATGCTGATGTATAGATAATGTATATTTAGAACCCACAATTAGTACATTATGTTTAACAGCATGATTAAGCATGTAATGAATTCTATATTATATTGGTGTGACTCAAGTTCATTTTGACTTGCACCAACAGAAGATTCTGAACGCAGTTTGTCTTTTGTTGCATGCAGTTGTATGCAATTGCAGATTAAATCAATCACCCATGTAAATCTCCTCACACTCTATTTTGAAAAGGGAGACTGATACACTTTCTGCACCTTTTTCTTTGCCTTTTGCAACTACCGACAAAGTCAGACTGATTGGTACATTACGTTTAGCAGCATGTTTAAGCCTGTCATCTGGCTTTAAAACAGCTGCCCCGTTTGAGGTTAGAATTCACGTCCTTCGGATTATGAGACTGACGCGCTGCCTACTGCGCCAATGAGGCATGCGTATTCTGAAATTTGTGATCCCGAGTACTTCTCTCAGTTGCAACTGCGGAGTTACATTTTCAAAACTTGTCATTATTGTGAGCTTGACTGTTGAACACTTACAGTATGAGGGTGACTGATGCACTTTATGTTATACCAACGGGCCTACGATACCATTGCTACTTCAGACAATAACATTCTTTTCACACAGCTTTTCAACTCACAGCTTTCAGATTATGAGACTGACCCGCTGCGCCAACGAGGCATGCAAGTTCTGAAATTTGTGTTTCAGATGACTTCTCTCAGTTGCAACAGCATGACAACTGTAGATTTACATTTTCAAAATTTGTCATAATTTGTAGTCAGAGTTGAACATTCCCAGTCTCCGGGTGACTGATGCACTTTCTGTTGCACAAATGGGCCCAGAATAATATTGCAACTACTGACCAAGTCACACAATAACATTCAGTTTCAATTTTTAACCGTGGATGTATCGATGGACAACTTGTCTCTTTCTCGAATCCATGTTTTGTACGTTTGACAGCGCTTTTAAGGGTGTCCTCTGTTCTTTATTGTTTTTCACAGTATGTACCACATGACTACCTCATTGTGTGTCGTGGTCATCTGGCCTTAAAACAGCTGCCCCGTGTGAGGTTCGAACTCACGGCCTTCAGATTATGAGACTGACGCGCTGCCTACTGCGCCAACAAGGCATGCATATTCTGAAATTTGTGATCCCGATGACTTCTCTCAGTTGTAACTGTAGAGTTTCATTTTCAAAACTTGGCAATAGCATTTGCTTGAGAGTTGACAATCACAGTCTGAGGCTGACTGATGCACTTTCTGTTGCGCCAACGGGCCTTCAATACTATTGCAACTTCAGACAATAACATTCTTTGAAAATGTTTGACCGTGGATGTACCGATGGACAACTCGTCTCTTTATCGAATCCATGATTGGTACATTTCACATTTGACAGCAAGGTTAAGCATGTCCTCAATTCTATATTGTATTTCACAGTATGTGGGCCTACCACATGACTACCTCATTGTGTGTCGTGGTCATCTGGCCTTAAAACAGCTGCCCCGTGTGAGGATCGAACTCACGGCCTGTCTACTGCGCCAACGAGGCATGCAAGTTCTGCAATTTGTGTTTTAGATGACTTCTCTCAGTTGCAACAGCATGACAACTGTAGACTTACATTTTCAACAACTGGTCTCTTTTTCAAATCCATGATTTGTAAGTTTTACGTTTGACAGCACATCCTCTATTCTTCATCGTTTTTTCACAGCATGTACCACATGACTACCTCATTGTGTGTCGTGGTCATCTGGCCTTAAAACAGCTGCCCCGTGTGAGGTTCGAACTCACGGCCTTCAGATTATGAGACTGACGCGCTGCCTACTGCGCCAACGAGGCATGCATATTCTGAAATTTGTGATCCCGATGACTTCTCTCAGTTGTAACTGTAGAGTTGCATTTTCAAAACTTGGCAATAGCATTCGCTTGAGAGTTGACAATCACAGTCTGAGGCTGACTGATGCACTTTCTGTTGCGCCAACGGGCCTTCAATACTATTGCAACTTCAGACAATAACATTCTTTGAAAATTTTTGACCGTGGATGTACCGATGGTCAACTCGTCTCTTTATCGAATCCATGATTGATACATTTCACATTTGACAGCAAGGTTAAGCATGTCCTCAATTCTATATTGTATTTCACGGTATGTGGGCCTACCACATGACTACCTCATTGTGTGTCGTGGTCATCTGGCCTTAAAACAGCTGCCCCGTGTGAGGATCGAACTCACGGCCTGTCTACTGCGCCAACGAGGCATGCAAGTTCTGCAATTTGTGTTTTAGATGACTTCTCTCAGTTGCAACAGCATGACAACTGTAGACTTACATTTTCAACAACTGGTCTCTTTTTCAAATCCATGATTTGTAAGTTTTACGTTTGACAGCACATCCTCTATTCTTCATCGTTTTTCACAGCATGTACCACATGACTACCTCATTGTGTGTCGTGGTCATCTGGCCTTAAAACAGCTGCCCCGTGTGAGGTTCGAACTCACGGCCTTCAGATTATGAGACTGACGCGCTGCCTACTGCGCCAACGAGGCATGCATATTCTGAAATTTGTGATCCCGATGACTTCTCTCAGTTGTAACTGTAGAGTTTCATTTTCAAAACTTGGCAATAGCATTTGCTTGAGAGTTGACAATCAGTCTGAGGCTGACTGATGCACTTTCTGTTGCGCCAACGGGCCTTCAATACTATTGCAACTTCAGACAATAACATTCTTTGAAAATGTTTGACCGTGGATGTACCGATGGACAACTCGTCTCTTTATCGAATCCATGATTGGTACATTTCACATTTGACAGCAAGGTTAAGCATGTCCTCAATTCTATATTGTATTTCACAGTATGTGGGCCTACCACATGACTACCTCATTGTGTGTCGTGGTCATCTGGCCTTAAAACAGCTGCCCCGTGTGAGGGTCGAACTCACGGCCTGTCTACTGCGCCAACGAGGCATGCAAGTTCTGCAATTTGTGTTTTAGATGACTTCTCTCAGTTGCAACAGCATGACAACTGTAGACTTACATTTTCAACAACTGGTCTCTTTTTCAAATCCATGATTTGTAAGTTTTACGTTTGACAGCACATCCTCTATTCTTCATCGTTTTTCACAGCATGTACCACATGACTACCTCATTGTGTGTCGTGGTCATCTGGCCTTAAAACAGCTGCCCCGTGTGAGGTTCGAACTCACGGCCTTCAGATTATGAGACTGACGCGCTGCCTACTGCGCCAACGAGGCATGCATATTCTGAAATTTGTGATCCCGATGACTTCTCTCAGTTGTAACTGTAGAGTTGCATTTTCAAAACTTGGCAATAGCATTCGCTTGAGAGTTGACAATCACAGTCTGAGGCTGACTGATGCACTTTCTGTTGCGCCAACGGGCCTTCAATACTATTGCAACTTCAGACAATAACATTCTTTGAAAATTTTTGACCGTGGATGTACCGATGGTCAACTCGTCTCTTTATCGAATCCATGATTGGTACATTTCACATGTGACAACAATGTTAAGCATGTCCTCAATTCTATATTGTATTTCACAGTATGTAGGCCTACCACATGACTACCTCATTGTTTGTCGTGGTCATCTGGCCTTAAAACAGCTTCCCCGTGTGAGGATCGAACTCACGGCCTGTCTACTGCGCCAACGAGGCATGCATGTTCTGAAATTTGTGTTTCAGATGACTTCTCTCAGTTGCAACAGCATGACAACTGTAGATTTACATTTTCAACAACTTGTCTCTTTCTCGAATCCATGATTTGTACGTTTGACAGCGCTTTTAAGGGTGTCCTCTGTTCTTTATTGTTTTTCACAGCATGTACCACATGACTACCTCATTGTGTGTCGTGGTCATCTGGCCTTAAAACAGCTGCCCCGTGTGAGGTTCGAACTCACGGCCTTCAGATTATGAGACTGACGCGCTGCCTACTGCGCCAACGAGGCATGCATATTCTGAAATTTGTGATCCCGATGACTTCTCTCAGTTGTAACTGTAGAGTTTCATTTTCAAAACTTGGCAATAGCATTTGCTTGAGAGTTGACAATCAGTCTGAGGCTGACTGATGCACTTTCTGTTGCGCCAACGGGCCTTCAATACTATTGCAACTTCAGACAATAACATTCTTTGAAAATGTTTGACCGTGGATGTACCGATGGACAACTCGTCTCTTTATCGAATCCATGATTGGTACATTTCACATTTGACAGCAAGGTTAAGCATGTCCTCAATTCTATATTGTATTTCACAGTATGTGGGCCTACCACATGACTACCTCATTGTGTGTCGTGGTCATCTGGCCTTAAAACAGCTGCCCCGTGTGAGGGTCGAACTCACGGCCTGTCTACTGCGCCAACGAGGCATGCAAGTTCTGCAATTTGTGTTTTAGATGACTTCTCTCAGTTGCAACAGCATGACAACTGTAGACTTACATTTTCAACAACTGGTCTCTTTTTCAAATCCATGATTTGTAAGTTTTACGTTTGACAGCACATCCTCTATTCTTCATCGTTTTTCACAGCATGTACCACATGACTACCTCATTGTGTGTCGTGGTCATCTGGCCTTAAAACAGCTGCCCCGTGTGAGGTTCGAACTCACGGCCTTCAGATTATGAGACTGACGCGCTGCCTACTGCGCCAACGAGGCATGCATATTCTGAAATTTGTGATCCCGATGACTTCTCTCAGTTGTAACTGTAGAGTTGCATTTTCAAAACTTGGCAATAGCATTCGCTTGAGAGTTGACAATCACAGTCTGAGGCTGACTGATGCACTTTCTGTTGCGCCAACGGGCCTTCAATACTATTGCAACTTCAGACAATAACATTCTTTGAACATTTTTGACCGTGGATGTACCGATGGTCAACTCGTCTCTTTATCGAATCCATGATTGATACATTTCACATTTGACAGCAAGGTTAAGCATGTCCTCAATTCTATATCGTATTTCACAGTATGTGGGCCTACCACATGACTACCTCATTGTGTGTCGTGGTCATCTGGCCTTAAAACAGCTGCCCCGTGTGAGGTTCGAACTCACGGCCTTCAGATTATGAGACTGACGCGCTGCCTACTGCGCCAACGAGGCATGCATATTCTGAAATTTGTGATCCCGATGACTTCTCTCAGTTGTAACTGTAGAGTTGCATTTTCAAAACTTGGCAATAGCATTCGCTTGAGAGTTGACAATCACAGTCTGAGGCTGACTGATGCACTTTCTGTTGCGCCAACGGGCCTTCAATACTATTGCAACTTCAGACAATAACATTCTTTGAAAATTTTTGACCGTGGATGTACCGATGGTCAACTCGTCTCTTTATCGAATCCATGATTGATACATTTCACATTTGACAGCAAGGTTAAGCATGTCCTCAATTCTATATTGTATTTCACAGTATGTGGGCCTACCACATGACTACCTCATTGTGTGTCGTGGTCATCTGGCCTTAAAACAGCTGCCCCGTGTGAGGTTCGAACTCACGGCCTTCAGATTATGAGACTGACGCGCTGCCTACTGCGCCAACGAGGCATGCATATTCTGAAATTTGTGATCCCGATGACTTCTCTCAGTTGTAACTGTAGAGTTGCATTTTCAAAACTTAGCAATAGCATTCGCTTGAGAGTTGACAATCACAGTCTGAGGCTGACTGATGCACTTTCTGTTGTGCCAACGGGCCTTCAATACTATTGCAACTTCAGACAATAACATTCTTTGAAAATTTTTGACCGTGGATGTACCGATGGACAACTCGTCTCTTTATCGAATCCATGATTGGTACATTTCACATTTGACAGCAAGGTTAAGCATGTCCTCAATTCTATATTGTATTTCACAGTATGTGGGCCTACCACATGACTACCTCATTGTGTGTCGTGGTCATCTGGCCTTAAAACAGCTGCCCCGTGTGAGGATCGAACTCACGGCCTGTCTACTGCGCCAACGAGGCATGCAAGTTCTGCAATTTGTGTTTTAGATGACTTCTCTCAGTTGCAACAGCATGACAACTGTAGATTTACATTTTCAACAACTTGTCTCTTTCTCGAATCCATGATTTGTACGTTTGACAGCGCTTTTAAGGGTGTCCTCTGTTCTTTATTGTTTTTCACAGTATGTACCACATGACTACCTCATTGTGTGTTGTGGTCATCGTGGCCTTAAAACAGCTGCCCCGTGTGAGGTTCGAACTCACGGCCTTCAGATTATGAGACTGACGCGCTGCCTACTGCGCCAACGAGGCATGCATATTCTGAAATTTGTGATCCCGATGACTTCTCTCAGTTGTAACTGTAGAGTTGCATTTTCAAAACTTGGCAATAGCATTCGCTTGAGAGTTGACAATCACAGTCTGAGGCTGACTGATGCACTTTCTGTTGTGCCAACGGGCCTTCAATACTATTGCAACTTCAGACAATAACATTCTTTGAAAATTTTTGACCGTGGATGTACCGATGGACAACTCGTCTCTTTATCGAATCCATGATTGGTACATTTCACATTTGACAACAATGTTAAGCATGTCCTCAATTCTATATTGTATTTCACAGTATGTAGGCCTACCACATGACTACCTCATTGTTTGTCGTGGTCATCTGGCCTTAAAACAGCTTCCCCGTGTGAGGATCGAACTCACGGCCTGTCTACTGCGCCAACGAGGCATGCATGTTCTGAAATTTGTGTTTCAGATGACTTCTCTCAGTTGCAACAGCATGACAACTGTAGATTTACATTTTCAACAACTTGTCTCTTTCTCGAATCCATGATTTGTACGTTTGACAGCGCTTTTAAGGGTGTCCTCTGTTCTTTATTGTTTTTCACAGTATGTACCACATGACTACCTCATTGTGTGTCGTGGTCATCTGGCCTTAAAACAGCTGCCCCGTGTGAGGTTCGAACTCACGGCCTTCAGATTATGAGACTGACGCGCTGCCTACTGCGCCAACGAGGCATGCATATTCTGAAATTTGTGATCCCGATGACTTCTCTCAGTTGTAACTGTAGAGTTGCATTTTCAAAACTTGGCAATAGCATTCGCTTGAGAGTTGACAATCACAGTCTGAGGCTGACTGATGCACTTTCTGTTGCGCCAACGGGCCTTCAATACTATTGCAACTTCAGACAATAACATTCTTTGAAAATTTTTGACCGTGGATGTACCGATGGTCAACTCGTCTCTTTATCGAATCCATGATTGATACATTTCACATTTGACAGCAAGGTTAAGCATGTCCTCAATTCTATATTGTATTTCACAGTATGTGGGCCTACCACATGACTACCTCATTGTGTGTCGTGGTCATCTGGCCTTAAAACAGCTGCCCCGTGTGAGGATCGAACTCACGGCCTGTCTACTGCGCCAACGAGGCATGCAAGTTCTGCAATTTGTGTTTTAGATGACTTCTCTCAGTTGCAACAGCATGACAACTGTAGACTTACATTTTCAACAACTGGTCTCTTTTTCAAATCCATGATTTGTAAGTTTTACGTTTGACAGCACATCCTCTATTCTTCATCGTTTTTCACAGCATGTACCACATGACTACCTCATTGTGTGTCGTGGTCATCTGACCTTAAAACAGCTGCCCCGTGTGAGGTTCGAACTCACGGCCTTCAGATTATGAGACTGACGCGCTGCCTACTGCGCCAACGAGGCATGCATATTCTGAAATTTGTGATCCCGATGACTTCTCTCAGTTGTAACTGTAGAGTTTCATTTTCAAAACTTGGCAATAGCATTTGCTTGAGAGTTGACAATCAGTCTGAGGCTGACTGATGCACTTTCTGTTGCGCCAACGGGCCTTCAATACTATTGCAACTTCAGACAATAACATTCTTTGAAAATGTTTGACCGTGGATGTACCGATGGACAACTCGTCTCTTTATCGAATCCATGATTGGTACATTTCACATTTGACAGCAAGGTTAAGCATGTCCTCAATTCTATATTGTATTTCACAGTATGTGGGCCTACCACATGACTACCTCATTGTGTGTCGTGGTCATCTGGCCTTAAAACAGCTGCCCCGTGTGAGGGTCGAACTCACGGCCTGTCTACTGCGCCAACGAGGCATGCATGTTCTGAAATTTGTGTTTCAGATGACTTCTCTCAGTTGCAACAGCATGACAACTGTAGACTTACATTTTCAACAACTGGTCTCTTTTTCAAATCCATGATTTGTAAGTTTTACGTTTGACAGCACATCCTCTATTCTTCATCGTTTTTCACAGCATGTACCACATGACTACCTCATTGTGTGTCGTGGTCATCTGGCCTTAAAACAGCTGCCCCGTGTGAGGTTCGAACTCACGGCCTTCAGATTATGAGACTGACGCGCTGCCTACTGCGCCAACGAGGCATGCATATTCTGAAATTTGTGATCCCGATGACTTCTCTCAGTTGTAACTGTAGAGTTGCATTTTCAAAACTTGGCAATAGCATTCGCTTGAGAGTTGACAATCACAGTCTGAGGCTGACTTATGCACTTTCTGTTGCGCCAACGGGCCTTCAATACTATTGCAACTTCAGACAATAACATTCTTTGAAAATTTTTGACCGTGGATGTACCGATGGACAACTCGTCTCTTTATCGAATCCATGATTGGTACATTTCACATTTGACAGCAAGGTTAAGCATGTCCTCAATTCTATATTGTATTTCACAGTATGTGGGCCTACCACATGACTACCTCATTGTGTGTCGTGGTCATCTGGCCTTAAAACAGCTGCCCCGTGTGAGGATCGAACTCACGGCCTGTCTACTGCGCCAACGAGGCATGCAAGTTCTGCAATTTGTGTTTTAGATGACTTCTCTCAGTTGCAACAGCATGACAACTGTAGACTTACATTTTCAACAACTGGTCTCTTTTTCAAATCCATGATTTGTAAGTTTTACGTTTGACAGCACATCCTCTATTCTTCATCGTTTTTTCACAGCATGTACCACATGACTACCTCATTGTGTGTCGTGGTCATCTGGCCTTAAAACAGCTGCCCCGTGTGAGGTTCGAACTCACGGCCTTCAGATTATGAGACTGACGCGCTGCCTACTGCGCCAACGAGGCATGCATATTCTGAAATTTGTGATCCCGATGACTTCTCTCAGTTGTAACTGTAGAGTTGCATTTTCAAAACTTGGCAATAGCATTCGCTTGAGAGTTGACAATCACAGTCTGAGGCTGACTGATGCACTTTCTGTTGCGCCAACGGGCCTTCAATACTATTGCAACTTCAGACAATAACATTCTTTGAAAATTTTTGACCGTGGATGTACCGATGGTCAACTCGTCTCTTTATCGAATCCATGATTGATACATTTCACATTTGACAGCAAGGTTAAGCATGTCCTCAATTCTATATTGTATTTCACAGTATGTGGGCCTACCACATGACTACCTCATTGTGTGTCGTGGTCATCTGGCCTTAAAACAGCTGCCCCGTGTGAGGTTCGAACTCACGGCCTTCAGATTATGAGACTGACGCGCTGCCTACTGCGCCAACGAGGCATGCATATTCTGAAATTTGTGATCCCGATGACTTCTCTCAGTTGTAGCTGTAGAGTTGCATTTTCAAAACTTGGCAATAGCATTCGCTTGAGAGTTGACAATCACAGTCTGAGGCTGACTGATGCACTTTCTGTTGTGCCAACGGGCCTTCAATACTATTGCAACTTCAGACAATAACATTCTTTGAAAATTTTTGACCGTGGATGTACCGATGGACAACTCGTCTCTTTATCGAATCCATGATTGGTACATTTCACATTTGACAGCAAGGTTAAGCATGTCCTCAATTCTATATTGTATTTCACAGTATGTGGGCCTACCACATGACTACCTCATTGTGTGTCGTGGTCATCTGGCCTTAAAACAGCTGCCCCGTGTGAGGATCGAACTCACGGCCTGTCTACTGCGCCAACGAGGCATGCAAGTTCTGCAATTTGTGTTTTAGATGACTTCTCTCAGTTGCAACAGCATGACAACTGTAGATTTACATTTTCAACAACTTGTCTCTTTCTCGAATCCATGATTTGTACGTTTGACAGCGCTTTTAAGGGTGTCCTCTGTTCTTTATTGTTTTTCACAGTATGTACCACATGACTACCTCATTGTGTGTCGTGGTCATCGTGGCCTTAAAACAGCTGCCCCGTGTGAGGTTCGAACTCACGGCCTTCAGATTATGAGACTGACGCGCTGCCTACTGCGCCAACGAGGCATGCATATTCTGAAATTTGTGATCCCGATGACTTCTCTCAGTTGTAACTGTAGAGTTGCATTTTCAAAACTTGGCAATAGCATTCGCTTGAGAGTTGACAATCACAGTCTGAGGCTGACTGATGCACTTTCTGTTGTGCCAACGGGCCTTCAATACTATTGCAACTTCAGACAATAACATTCTTTGAAAATTTTTGACCGTGGATGTACCGATGGACAACTCGTCTCTTTATCGAATCCATGATTGGTACATTTCACATTTGACAACAATGTTAAGCATGTCCTCAATTCTATATTGTATTTCACAGTATGTAGGCCTACCACATGACTACCTCATTGTTTGTCGTGGTCATCTGGCCTTAAAACAGCTTCCCCGTGTGAGGATCGAACTCACGGCCTGTCTACTGCGCCAACGAGGCATGCATGTTCTGAAATTTGTGTTTCAGATGACTTCTCTCAGTTGCAACAGCATGACAACTGTAGATTTACATTTTCAACAACTTGTCTCTTTCTCGAATCCATGATTTGTACGTTTGACAGCGCTTTTAAGGGTGTCCTCTGTTCTTTATTGTTTTTCACAGTATGTACCACATGACTACCTCATTGTGTGTCGTGGTCATCTGGCCTTAAAACAGCTGCCCCGTGTGAGGTTCGAACTCACGGCCTTCAGATTATGAGACTGACGCGCTGCCTACTGCGCCAACGAGGCATGCATATTCTGAAATTTGTGATCCCGATGACTTCTCTCAGTTGTAACTGTAGAGTTGCATTTTCAAAACTTGGCAATAGCATTCGCTTGAGAGTTGACAATCACAGTCTGAGGCTGACTGATGCACTTTCTGTTGCGCCAACGGGCCTTCAATACTATTGCAACTTCAGACAATAACATTCTTTGAAAATTTTTGACCGTGGATGTACCGATGGTCAACTCGTCTCTTTATCGAATCCATGATTGATACATTTCACATTTGACAGCAAGGTTAAGCATGTCCTCAATTCTATATTGTATTTCACAGTATGTGGGCCTACCACATGACTACCTCATTGTGTGTCGTGGTCATCTGGCCTTAAAACAGCTGCCCCGTGTGAGGATCGAACTCACGGCCTGTCTACTGCGCCAACGAGGCATGCAAGTTCTGCAATTTGTGTTTTAGATGACTTCTCTCAGTTGCAACAGCATGACAACTGTAGACTTACATTTTCAACAACTGGTCTCTTTTTCAAATCCATGATTTGTAAGTTTTACGTTTGACAGCACATCCTCTATTCTTCATCGTTTTTCACAGCATGTACCACATGACTACCTCATTGTGTGTCGTGGTCATCTGACCTTAAAACAGCTGCCCCGTGTGAGGTTCGAACTCACGGCCTTCAGATTATGAGACTGACGCGCTGCCTACTGCGCCAACGAGGCATGCATATTTTGAAATTTGTGATCCCGATGACTTCTCTCAGTTGTAACTGTAGAGTTTCATTTTCAAAACTTGGCAATAGCATTTGCTTGAGAGTTGACAATCAGTCTGAGGCTGACTGATGCACTTTCTGTTGCGCCAACGGGCCTTCAATACTATTGCAACTTCAGACAATAACATTCTTTGAAAATGTTTGACCGTGGATGTACCGATGGACAACTCGTCTCTTTATCGAATCCATGATTGGTACATTTCACATTTGACAGCAAGGTTAAGCATGTCCTCAATTCTATATTGTATTTCACAGTATGTGGGCCTACCACATGACTACCTCATTGTGTGTCGTGGTCATCTGGCCTTAAAACAGCTGCCCCGTGTGAGGGTCGAACTCACGGCCTGTCTACTGCGCCAACGAGGCATGCATGTTCTGAAATTTGTGTTTCAGATGACTTCTCTCAGTTGCAACAGCATGACAACTGTAGACTTACATTTTCAACAACTGGTCTCTTTTTCAAATCCATGATTTGTAAGTTTTACGTTTGACAGCACATCCTCTATTCTTCATCGTTTTTCACAGCATGTACCACATGACTACCTCATTGTGTGTCGTGGTCATCTGGCCTTAAAACAGCTGCCCCGTGTGAGGTTCGAACTCACGGCCTTCAGATTATGAGACTGACGCGCTGCCTACTGCGCCAACGAGGCATGCATATTCTGAAATTTGTGATCCCGATGACTTCTCTCAGTTGTAACTGTAGAGTTGCATTTTCAAAACTTGGCAATAGCATTCGCTTGAGAGTTGACAATCACAGTCTGAGGCTGACTTATGCACTTTCTGTTGCGCCAACGGGCCTTCAATACTATTGCAACTTCAGACAATAACATTCTTTGAAAATTTTTGACCGTGGATGTACCGATGGACAACTCGTCTCTTTATCGAATCCATGATTGGTACATTTCACATTTGACAGCAAGGTTAAGCATGTCCTCAATTCTATATTGTATTTCACAGTATGTGGGCCTACCACATGACTACCTCATTGTGTGTCGTGGTCATCTGGCCTTAAAACAGCTGCCCCGTGTGAGGATCGAACTCACGGCCTGTCTACTGCGCCAACGAGGCATGCAAGTTCTGCAATTTGTGTTTTAGATGACTTCTCTCAGTTGCAACAGCATGACAACTGTAGACTTACATTTTCAACAACTGGTCTCTTTTTCAAATCCATGATTTGTAAGTTTTACGTTTGACAGCACATCCTCTATTCTTCATCGTTTTTTCACAGCATGTACCACATGACTACCTCATTGTGTGTCGTGGTCATCTGGCCTTAAAACAGCTGCCCCGTGTGAGGTTCGAACTCACGGCCTTCAGATTATGAGACTGACGCGCTGCCTACTGCGCCAACGAGGCATGCATATTCTGAAATTTGTGATCCCGATGACTTCTCTCAGTTGTAACTGTAGAGTTTCATTTTCAAAACTTGGCAATAGCATTTGCTTGAGAGTTGACAATCAGTCTGAGGCTGACTGATGCACTTTCTGTTGCGCCAACGGGCCTTCAATACTATTGCAACTTCAGACAATAACATTCTTTGAAAATTTTTGACCGTGGATGTACCGATGGACAACTCGTCTCTTTATCGAATCCATGATTGGTACATTTCACATTTGACAGCAAGGTTAAGCATGTCCTCAATTCTATATTGTATTTCACAGTATGTGGGCCTACCACATGACTACCTCATTGTGTGTCGTGGTCATCTGGCCTTAAAACAGCTGCCCCGTGTGAGGTTCGAACTCACGGCCTTCAGATTATGAGACTGACGCGCTGCCTACTGCGCCAACGAGGCATGCATATTCTGAAATTTGTGATCCCGATGACTTCTCTCAGTTGTAACTGTAGAGTTGCATTTTCAAAACTTGGCAATAGCATTCGCTTGAGAGTTGACATTCACAGTCTGAGGCTGACTGATGCACTTTCTGTTGTGCCAACGGGCCTTCAATACTATTGCAATTCAGACAATAACATTCTTTGAAAATTTTTAACCGTGGATGTACCGATGGACAACTCGTCTCTTTATCGAATCCATGATTGGTACATTTCACATTTGACAACAAGGTTAAGCATGTCCTCAATTCTATATTGTATTTCACAGTATGTAGGCCTACCACATGACTACCTCATTGTGTGTCGTGGTCATCTGGCCTTAAAACAGCTTCCCCGTGTGAGGATCGAACTCACGGCCTGTCTACTGCGCCAACGAGGCATGCATGTTCTGAAATTTGTGTTTCAGATGACTTCTCTCAGTTGCAACAGCATGACAACTGTAGATTTACATTTTCAACAACTTGTCTCTTTCTCGAATCCATGATTTGTACGTTTGACAGCGCTTTTAAGGGTGTCCTCTGTTCTTTATTGTTTTTCACAGTATGTACCACATGACTACCTCATTGTGTGTCGTGGTCATCTGGCCTTAAAACAGCTGCCCCGTGTGAGGTTCGAACTCACGGCCTTCAGATTATGAGACTGACGCGCTGCCTACTGCGCCAACGAGGCATGCGTTTTCTGAAATTTGTGATCCCGATGACTTCTCTCAGTTGTAACTGTCATTCAAAGTCTGAGGCTGACTGATGCACTTTCTGTTGTGCCAACGGGCCTTCAATACTTCAATACAACTTCAGACAATAACATTCTTTTAAAATTTTAAAGCCAGGTAATGTGTCACTATTTTGTGTCCCTGAATGACTATTCAAATACTTAAAATTAATGACTCATCCCTAAACCAAAGTATTTTCAGTAGTTGAGAACCATCTTACACGGTTTATCTCCATCTGATATCTTCCTGTGTCAAATGACAAGTGCAGTCAGTGTCTGGACCAGGGTTCCGTTAGAAAAAATCTGTGCCGGTCCATGTGTCGTGGAAGCTTTCAATGTTCCAGACAAATGGGTGAAATTACGGTCAAATATTGTCTGCATTTATTTAGCTTAAAAACAATAGACAGGCAGGCTATATCAAGAGGGTAGAATTGGGTATGGAAATTAGTCCATACAATAATTTTGTCCAAAAATTAATATATGATACGCCTAATGTTGCACTTTCAACCTGCGGAGGAGTTGTGCATGAGACAGCCATCACTCTGTCTGTCACTGTAAACAAGGACTCCTGTCCACAGTTCACAGGGATAGCTATGACCGACTTCTTGGCTCAAATGACCACTTTCTGCGCCGTGTCCGCGCTGTCTGCATGCACTCTCTCTCTCTCTCCCTCTCTCCCAGAGGGAGTGCAGTTCGTTATACATACTAATATTAATGAATATATATGAATCGGGATAGCATATATTCCACTGAAATCCCTGATGAGGACTTTGCAGGCCGTGGATAAATTCCAGCCTCTTTAGCCACAGAGCGCTAGCGTCACAGCGCTGGCATCTCGTGCGCTTGTGGCATCGATGAGAGGAGCTGTGGCTGGTGCTGCTGA
Source organism: Semicossyphus pulcher (assembly GCF_022749685.1). Classification (NCBI taxonomy): domain Eukaryota; kingdom Metazoa; phylum Chordata; class Actinopteri; order Labriformes; family Labridae; genus Semicossyphus; species Semicossyphus pulcher. The sequence goes on along the minus strand of NW_027211692.1, from coordinate 18,000,384 downwards.
CGCGTCCTCGCCAGTAATTTCTTTGCCAAAATGACCAATAATGGTTTGGATGGCTGGTTTAGCATATTCCTGAAGCACTGAAGAGACGGCGTTATCATGAATCGGTGATATTTTTCTTGTTAAAAATAGATTATTTTCATCGGACATTATGACCAGTGGATTTTTAATATGACAGACTTCACCAGAAGCTTTAAAATGATGGTATCCAGTTTATAAAACGCAAGATGCATTTCATACTGGAGGAACAAGCCTCTTCAATGTGAAGATTTGTATAATGGACAATGCAATTTAACACTGGTATGCCTACAACAACATCACGTCTATGGGTGCTTTTCGACAGCAGGAACTTTCCCCCGAAACTAGGAACCTTTTATTTGCAGCATTTTATTTCACACACTAGGGCTGCATGATATTGGAAAAAACATACATAGTAGCAATATCTTTTTGTTTGTATAGCGATATTTATTGCGATATTAAAAAATACAGGAAATGATACCGGATTAATGCAGTGTGTTCTTATTATTTGGGACTTTTAAGTCTGTTTTCCTATAACATAACAAACCCCCTCTTACCACTCTTGGTTCAGACACCTTTATGAAAAAGTAGGAATAGTTCAGGTGGAGCGACACGTTTCCTTTTAAAATAAACACCAATAGACCTGTGGACTGATGTTGTATTATTTATATGGTATGTCATCAACCATTTCTAATGGTGTTCAGATGTATGTTTAATCAGCGTGATCTGCACCGTGACAGTAACTTTATGAAAAGAAAACTCACGTCTCCTTCTTCCTGTCGGCACAAACAACCTCACGACGTGCCTGTGCTGTGGATGTAACTGTAAACACTCCATGGCACGTCCGCTCCGTGAACTGTTGGTTTATGTAGCCACAGCATTAACCAGCACCGGGACGAGGTGCTGCTGTTACAGGAAACATAAACAGACAGTTCAGGGAGCGGTTTACTTTTAGCAGTTACACCGGCAGCACACGCACAGCGTGAGGTTGTGTGTGCCAGCAGGAAGTAGGAGACACGAGTTTTCGTACTCAATGAATTCATTTGCAATGCAATAAAGCAAGATGAAAAACAGCACATGTTGAATCTCCTCCATGCTAACAGGCTAACTGTAGTGTTACACAAATGATGATACCTTCTTCTTCTCTGAGTTTTAATGGCGGTTGGCAAAACAGCTTAAAGGTGCATTACCGCCATCTACTGGCCTGGTGGTGTAGTGTAGTTACTTTTACTTTTACGTTTCTACATATGTCATTGGCCTGATTTGCATAATCTTCCTGGGACTTTAGGCCGCTGTAGAAAAGGCAGACAACAATGGGCCACAGGAACAATTTAGTTCCTTGAAGAGAAGTTCCTTGAACTAAAAGTTCCTGGTACTTTTGGTCGAAAAGCACCTAATACTGACACTGTGTAGTGTTCCACCTCTCAATTTCCTCAGTGTCTTAAAACTAATTTCCTGTGAGCTGCTGCAGAATATTACTCAACTCTCAGTTAGTATCACCAATGGTCTTATTTGGACATTAAGGGGAGCCCCAGCAGAAAAGAAGTGCTTGTGCAGAAGGATTGACACAAAAAAGGTAGAGACAGAGGTGAAGAGAGTACTTTGGTGAGCCACAGTAGGATACTCTGACTGCTTTGCTCCTGTTGAAAGGTCTAATGACAGAAACTCAGTGTCAGCTGTTGTGCAGCTGCTCCATTATACTGGCTCATTGAAGGTAACAGTCTGGCCTTTGTGAGTGTGTGTGTGTTTATGCGTGCATACATCTATCAGTTTAACCGTCTCTGAAGGGTCTTATAAGCCTATGAAGGTTTGTAATATATTTGCTCCGCATTCTATGTGTAGTTGCTCCTTCAATTAATTTATTGTCCAGGTAGTTTTTCACTTAAACCCGGTGTGAGGCTGAAACTCACAACCTTCACAATATTGGGCCTACGAGGCTGTAAAAGCTGTTTTTCCCATGCATTTAGATTGAATCAATAACCGTTCAGTATGACACCAGCTTTTGTTTGTCTGGCTATCTGTACTCCTGAATTTGTAGACTTCTAGCAGCTCACCTCTATTAGCTCTCTAACTCTTTGAGAGCACATGTCTATGTTTCCATTTCTGCTCATTCCCTGAAAGTTTCACTTCTTTGTGTCTCTTCAAACTTGCCTGTGGACAGCTCTAATAAAACACACAATTATCACATTGTGATAAATAGATCGGCCTCTCACTCCTTGAACGCCAAGTGAACCCATGGATGGAAATGAAGTTTGTGTACAAGTGCATGATGTTGGTGAGAGTGTGCCTGAATGAGAGAGCGAGAGAGACAGACAGATTAAAAAAAAACAGGAGAGAAGAAGATTTTGTGTGTATGTGTATGTGTTTTTGGCTGTAAATCAGTATGCTAATGAGGCATGGTCTGTAATCCTCTTAAAGCTAATCTCACTCAATCCCCCCAGTCCAGGCCTGGGCACTGCTCACGCACACAGGCATGCCTGGGTGAACACAACCGCACGCACACACACACACTCGCTTTTACTTCTTAAAAGTACAAACCCTCTTTCCCATTTGCATAAACAATATCTGTCTCTCTGTTTTATCATGAATCAGACAATAAAACACCCTTTTTTGTTTGAAAAAACAATCAAATGCAAGTGTATCCTGCATTTTGCAGTGATTTTGACAGAAAGAGGAAATATTATGGAAACCCTGATTGCTCATGTCATGTGTTTTTTGTGACCAAGTATCTGCTCATTAATTCTTAGCCATTCACTGTTTTCTCCACTAAGCAGTGTTTGAACCATAGGGAGACCGTGGCAATGTCTTTTTCGAGGCTCTTCTTTGCCCTGATTGTGTGTTATAAAAGCCAAGGTGAACTTTGCTATTCACAGACAGAGACTGCTGCTCTGCAGCACGAATACTGATTACCTGCCTGTGTCAAAGGTAGTTGTGTATGTATTGTGCACGCGCATGTTCTGTAAATGCTCCCTTTTTTGCAGTCAAACATCACAAGCCATGTGGTCAGATGACTGTTTTTCTTAGTGTTGCCATGGTGATGGAGCAAAAGGTCGCTCTGAGATGTTCTCTACCAAGACCTTGTGTGAGTGCTTGTACTGTATATGTACTTCAGTGCAGCAGATTGCATTTGGCAGCAGACACCAAGAGACTGTTCAGACAGGGGCTGTGTGTGTGTGTGTGTGTGTGTGTGTGTGTGTGTGTGTGTGCCTACATACATGTGCATGCGTGTGTGCCTGGAAGAGATATCTGCTGATACATGCATGAACAACGCCACAGTGGAATTTCTGACACAGCCACTCACACATTGTGTGCTTGTATTGCCACTTGTGTGTCACTATTACCTTGTATCTGATATGCTACTTAATACATTACAACAGGATTAAAGCCTAATGCTCTGTGAGGAAGTGCACACATGCAAACACACAAGCACACAATACACACCACATACACAAAGAGCCCAGCTTCTCAACACCAGGGGGCTGACAAGGTATTCTTCTGCTTATGTGTGGTTAATACTGCTGCATACCTAGCACTCAGTATGCACAGCACATCGCCCTCCTAATCTCTTGCACTCGGTCTCCCTCAGTGTCTTCCTCTTTTGCGCTCTCTCCCTTTCTCCATCATTGCCTCCTGTCCGTTCTCCTTCTTTTTGTACTTTTTTTTGCCTCTTCATCTACCTCCCAATGGAATGGGAACTAACTAGCATTTCCAACCTCTTCTTTCTCCTTTATTTTGCCTTTTTTCAGTCTACTTTTGCTGTACCCTCTCAGTGCTGTATATAAAGTTACTTCGACTGCAAAGAAGCATGTCAACTTTATATCAAATGTTGCATAGAATTTAAAGATCTCTTTCACCCCCTTTAATCTCTTCCTATCTTTTTCTCCTCTTCTTTGCAGGTATGAAAGAGCTCTCCCCCCCTCCTCTGAACCTGCGGCGTCTCTTCACTGAGACATTGGAATGGGAGCCAGTGTTGATCATCATCTCACCAGGGGCAGACCCGTCCCAGGAGCTTGCAGAACTAGCAGTAGAAACCGTTGGCAGGGAAAACTATCACGAGGTAGAGAATAAAAAGAATAAATAGCAGAAGTGATATCAGATTAGTAAGTGCAAGGGTATATTTTCAACAGAACGCCAAGATCAGATTCCCAGAATGGCCTATTGTGCACCTTAGGGGGGGAATGAGAGTGCCTCAGCTTATTGAATGTTGAATTGAAACACAGTTTTGAGGCACGGCGCTGGATAATGTTCTGGCAGTGGAGTTCATCAATTGTAATACATTTCAAGAAAGCAAGAAAAATACCCTTGCAAGACACTCCTACACACCTGCTGTTATTCAATATGTGTTTAACACAGCTTAGAACAATTTAAGCACAGCCCTCAAAGAAATGTATCTTATTAACAAGTATTTTTCTGTGAAGTCGATGCCTGATATATGGTAGCTTGTGCCAAAGAACTCCACTCTCATCGAAAAACAATTGAAAATGCATCCAAGAGCCACAGCTTTGTTTTGGTGACATGATTTTTTATTCAGTAATGAGTTATATTTCTAGGGGGGATGTTTGGCTCATGTTTCATTTTTAAATGATTGTAACAAGAAACCTTATCAAAAATTAACACCAATGTGTGCAAACATTTTAAAGAGGGGGTATTATGCTGTTTCACATTTGAAGACATATATATAATGTTACAATGTTTGATGTCCAAACTAAATGTGGGTGAAGTTTCAAATCAGTAGGTAAAAGTATGTTGGAGTAATCCCCTGCTAAAAAAGTCTCAGTCGGCAGGCTGCTGTGAACGCTGGCTTTAAGACAGACTTCGCCAGACACAACTTCCTGCCCACCCAGCAGCTCAGTCTGCCTTGGAAATTTTTTTCACTCAACCACTCTGCTCAACGGCTCTGCTCGTCAAGTCGGTTAAGAATGTCTTGGAGAAAGTGTTTCTTTGCCTGTGAAGGAAAGACATCAGTGTTTACTTTTCCAAAGGACAAGAGCACCACCCGTTCATTTCATATCAAAAAAGTGAAGTTTAGTCTTTGCCGACAACTCTGTAACACGGCCACGGGTCAAACACTGAGCCTGGGCCTGCACGGAGCACCAGTGTGAGAAAAATTAGTTTTTTTTACTGTAAATTATGCTAAGCTATTCCACATGTATCACAGAGTGAAATATAAAGCTTGAAATTAACACAATTAAGGATAAACATACTCTAAAAATATATAAATATGCACAATTACCAACAGTCAGGTCACTGTTTTTAGAGCCCAAATATAGGTTTTTATATTCTATTGTACCTACAACTAACTATATAAATAAGGGAATCTTATATGCGGCGCTGGAGAGGAACACAATTCATTCAACTCCTATGGGTACTGTATATAAGTCTTATCAGTTATATATAAATCTAATACTCTATGAGGCTGCCTCTATATGGGAACTCTATTGTTAAATATTACATTGGGATTCTCACTTTTCAAGTGTTTCATAGTTTCTCCCACCGAGGAGAAAGGTGCATTAAAATACGGAATGAGATTATCTGCCTCCAACTTCTAAGAGATTACAATGTAGAATCAAATTTTCCATCCCACTGCTTCTGTTTCTCGCCCCCTCCTAACTCACCCGCTCTCTCTGTCTAGATCTCCATGGGTCAGGGACAGGCTGATGTGGCCTTAGCTACACTCAGAGAATGCTCCCGAAATGGAGACTGGCTTTGCCTGAAAAACCTTCACCTTGTCACTACATGGCTACCCCTCTTGGAAAAGGTAGGTACCCTGCGTGTGGGAGTATATATGCGTGTGGTCAGGTTTTTAAATGTTAGAGGTTATCATAAATTATTGTACAGTACAAAGGACCCTTGTTAACTTATTTAAGGGATAGAGTTATTATATAGACTCTGTTACCCTACAGTGATTCTGTGTGTGTGGACTTTGGATGGTGTCTATGGCAGCATTGTATTAACATCTACTGTGTAATTGTTTCAAACAGCAGCCTCATTTGTGCAAAAGCAGGCATGCGTCAGGAGCCGTGTGTGGGGTTACCAAATATAAACAGAAAATGTTACCCATTTTCCAAATATATTATGCAATTATCCATCAAATTAACTTTACCAAGACCAAAAGTAATAAAATAAAGCCATTAAGCTTCCAGTGGATGGCAAAGTAAAGGGTCCATTGGGATAGGTCCTGTTGAGACATTACATGAAAATAAGTCACAGTAAAATGTGCAGTAAAATCGAGTGAGACAAGCATTTCATTATACAATCTTAAGCCCACAGTGTTAAATAGGTACAGCTGCCTGAGCCTGGAGGATGCTGTGTAGTAAAAGCATGTATGTAATTTCTTGTTTCAGCCTTCTTGTCACTGGTTATCTCTACTACTTCAACACGGCTACACAAAAACACAAGAACACATTCTGCCGTCTGCCCAAAATTCCATATCTAAAATTACCTTCTGCCTGCACATACGCATTTTGCTGCCTACATGTCAGCCCATATTAGTCTCTGTGCATGTAGTTTCTTACCATGTCTCTGGCAAAACATGTGTATGTGTGTTTGTATTTCGCATTCTTTACATCTGCAAAGTTAACATCTGTGTCTGTCACTCTCCCTTGTACTCATGTTGCTCATCCTTTTATGTTTTGATTGTTCTGTGTGTGTGCCTGTGTGTTACATTACACACATCTCTCAATACTAAGTTTCCCTTTTCCAAAAGCTTTTCACACATCCTTTAAGAGTCACTCAAACTCAACCACAACCAAAATGAACAGTATTAGTTTAACATAGTTATTACACCCTATTGTAAAAAAATAATAATACAATTACAATTGAAAAAGGTTTAATTTACCTTTTAAACATGACCAAAATTGTTTAGTACAAGAACATGCTGCAGAAGCCAGGGATGCATCAGGCTTACAAAAGATCCTTGTATGCAGGTGTATTGCAAAAGAGAAAGTAAGATGTGATGTTGATGACAACTTGTTACCGAATGCAGAAGACATGTTGTCTTTCCATACCTTGTATAGCTTGCTCTTCTATACCTTATCTTGTAAATACTTATAGTTTCATATGCCATTACTGGTGTTACTTCACTTGAAATTACTTTGGCAAAAAAATTGCAAAAAAAAGCAAAACAAAAAAACTTATTGAGACGTATTACAGCATCTCTGATTCAATTCTCTGACATATTCTGTAAGGTAGTGCAACCAATGCAATAGAGAGGAGCCCTTCTTTCTGTTGTAACCGAATCTTGGTTTATTTTAAATACATACTTAAATGAAACTTTAAAGACAACAGTGACACATTTAGTTATTGTTAACTGCTGTGCTGAGCTTTGTGGTAGTAAACACAACTAACACTGTCACAATTTCATTTAGCAGACGCTTTTGTCAAAAGCGAGAGTTAATACAACACAAGCAAGGATCGAGACAGGAGGGAACAAAGTCAGGAAGTGCCAACAAACAGCTTTGACTGTGATCAGACACTGGTGCTGACAGGCAGTGCACAGAGGCAATACACAGGGTTAGCAACATCATCATGAATATTCTAATCAACATCATCCTCAATAGCATCAACAGCATCAATATCAAGGGCCAGTTTGACGATTTTCATCCTCAGTCCTATCATGCTATTATGGGGAGCTAATGTCATTAGGAAAAGCTATTTCGCACTGTGCCTTTGGAGGACGCTATCTGTTTTGCCAATGGGCTCTGGAAAACGTATGCCAGACTACATAAAACACGTCATCTTGCAGATGCCAGGTAGCTTGCGAAACTACACTTCCTCAATCTAGGACGCCCGCCTCCGATGTCATGTCTCGTTCCAAATCGTCAGGTTTGAAATGTAGACTGCAGACCTGAATATAGTTTTTAGACGATCCAGCGGTATATTCTCTTCGTATTTCAGATTCTGTTCCGCTCTGAGCCGTTCAGTGTCCTTGACTGGAAAACGGAAGTATTTCACTCCAGCTCACTGGGCCGTTCCTTTCAGAGGGAGGGGCGCAAGGCATGCTGGGTGCTGTAGGCATGTAGAATGGGCGAAATCCACAAGCTGTTTGTACAACTTTCTCCACGGGTATGGCATCAATTTCAAATATTGTTGCTTCTATCGATTACAGAGAACACCAGCTTTGACCAACGTTTCCAGGGGAGAATTGCTCCTTTGAGTGCAGAGGTGTTTATGAAAGAGCTGGGTCTTCAGCTTCTTCTTAAAGGTGAAAGGGACTCTGTGGACCAAATGGAGTTTGGTAACTCATTCCCCCACCAGGGGACTACTGAGGAGAAGGGTCTAGTTAGCGACTTAGGGCCCTGTTGTGATGGGAGTACCAGACGCCTTTCATTGGCAGAGCGTAGTGGGCGGGAGGGAGCGTAGACTTATATGTGGGCGTTTAGGTAGGCAGGAGCCGTTTTTGTTGCTGTTTTTCAAGCGAGCAACAGGGTTTTGAATTTGATGCGAGCGGCAACTGGGAGCCAGTGGAGGGATGTGAACAGCTGATTGACATGTGCTGTTTTGGGTTGATTGAAGACCAGTCGCGCTGCTGTGTTCTGGATCATCTGCAGAGGTTTGAATGTGCATGCAAGGAGGCCTGCCGGTAGGGAGTTGCAGTAGTCAATTTGTGATAATACGAGAGCCAGTACCAGCAGGTAGGGTCTGATCTTTCTGATGTTGTACAGGGCAAATCGACATGACCGAGCAATCGAGGCCACGTGAACTTTAAGGTTAGCGGGTCTTCCTGGGCAGGCTTTGTGGGCATGAGTTCAGTTTGTCCAAGCTGAATACTGACTATTTTGAAAAAGTGGATTCAGTATAGAGAAATGAGTGTTTCCAATTTTCTACAACTGGAAGTGGGTTAATAGGTGTATCCCACTTTGTTTGTGCGTGTTTGTGTCAATGTGATTCTCCTGGGGTTCTATTTAATGCTGTGTCACTGTAGCAGGTCAGTACACAGCTGTTGGCAGTGATTGGCCTATATGTGTGGGTCTGTGTGTGTGCCCTCACCTATGTGCGTGAGTGAAATACTGTGAGTGTTTGTGTGTCAGTGAAAGCGTTCCTCTTGAGTTAGCCAGATATCCTTCCTGTCCAGAGTTGTCTGTGCTCCTATAGTGACTCCAACCACAGCTTATTATCTTCTACATTTGTCCTCCTCTGTTCCACGCTCCTCACTGCTCTCCTTCTCCTGGTATTAAATTTTGCATGTTACCCTTTGCTTCATTTGTCTTCACTGCTACATCCTCACCATCCCTTCCTTTTTTCCCACGTCATATTGTGTAACTCAAACTCTCTTTTCTGTCCGTCTTTCACTCAGTGTTTCCTTTTCTCGCTCCTTGCCCAGCAACCAATGAGGTTGAGGTCTCTGCAGTCGAGCTTGAAATGAAATACTGACGCAACACGGGGAACAAGGGAGGCAGGGAGCATTGGAAAGAAAGAGTGAAGACAGTAGATGTGAAAGTATAGGGAAAGATGAACTCAGCGTCAGCAAAGTAGGTGGAAATTCTACCAAGCTAGGGCTTTGTTTTAGTTTCTGTATCTGTGACCATCTGTTCTGTCTCACTGTATCTCTCAATGTAGCTTCTTAAATTATTTTTGCCATCTGTCTCCTCAGTCTTTTAAACCAGTTGTTCAGTTAGAGGGAGGAGAAAGGAGGGAATGGAGGCAGAGAGGGAGAGCGGTCAGTGTTCATAATTGAAGTTGGCAGTGCAGATGTCCTCTCATCCCTGTCCACTCTTATTCTTCCACTTGCACTGTTTTCTATCTCTCGTTTTTCAAATCACCAACTGCATCCATCTACTTATGTATTTATCATCCAATCATTCTTCCACATGTATCAATCCAAAATGATCCCTGTCTGCAAAGCACAAAACATTAAACAGATATGTACATCATGGCATCGATATGTACATCACATCTATTGCAATAAAATCATTATTAATGGTCATAATACTGTGATCGAAAATGTATCTTTTGATTCATTGTATCTCATTTCGCGGCTGCCGGCCGGTGCTCCCTCCCTGAATACTGGATCGATTTCAATAACTGTTGTCTCCGCTAGTCACTTACACACAAACACATGGGAAAATAGGGTCTAGGTTGAAAAATCCCGAAGTTATCCTTTAACCCTCGTGTGAACTGTGAAGACACACATTTCTAATGGCAACAATAGCTGTGTCCCAATCCACGGGCTGCAGCCTTAACAGGAGTATGCGCCATTTACAGCCTGCATAGACCGAACTGAAATAAGACAGGCTGGTCTGTTTGTGTCACCAGCGGGCTAACTAGCTAGCATAACTTACACGTAAGTTAACCTATTATTTTAATTCTTTCAAGGGCCCTTTCGGTTTTATAAACATGTGTAACGCCAGCTATTCAATTGAGTTGGAACCAAAATCTTTTACATTTAAACGTTTAAAATGCAAAGCATTTCAGGAGATGTTGGGCCGCATTTGTCGGCTGATTCTGAAGGAGCCTTCGAAATGGGACAGCCTTCGACGTGCTTCTGTGATGCAGGGCTGCATCCCTGGTTTGGGACACAGCCAATGTGTATGTGTGTGTGCGAGAGAGATAGAGAGAGAATAAACCTGTTGAGTTATCTTTCCGTTCTCTAATTTATGAGGGAGGTGTGTGTCTTTCACACTCAGTGAATGTGAACGATATGGATATACTCTAACAAATATAGATTTTAAACACTTGCGGTAAAATACATTTTCGGACTCTCTCTCCTATTTTCCCACTTCCACTTCTTCTATATCTAACCATTTTGTCCTTTTCTCCTTCGGTAATATTTCTATCTAGCAGCTTCTTGCACTACTATAATCTGTTCAGACACACTCGCACAAACACACTCGGAGAGAAAGGGGAGTTTTCTTCGAGGGATGTCACTTCCTGTGTTCTTTGATCATCAGTGAACATGTGTGCGGCCATGTGAATGAATTAGGTTCCAAATGATCCAGAGACATTGATTGCAGTTCAATATATATGTGTGTGTGTGGTTGTGTGGTTGTGTGTGCTTACTTGTGTGTGAGTACCCAATCAGATGACACAAGACCCTAAGGTGCCGGCGTGCTATTTTTAACCACAAGTGTTTGAGAAAAATAGAAAGAGAGGGGGAGGAGGGAACGTCAGAAGAGAAGTCTAAGAAAGAAAGCCTGAAATTGAAATAAAGGGACAAAGGATGGACACCGTGAAAAGAACAGACACAGAAAGAGAGGAACAAATAGTGTCATTGTGAAAGAAAGAGAAAAGCATACATAACATTGAACAGCTCTCTTTGGACCACGCTGTATGAATAAGAGTGTCCATCAATGTATCTTTATTACGGAATCACTTAGCGGACATGCATCCGTACATTTTATTTACTCAACTTTGCCGTTATAACGAGTAATTTCTGGTTGCTCAAAATCTTGACTTATTTTTTCTGTTATCTTGGGTTAACTTTGCTTGTTTTACAAGTTAATTTCAGTTGTTTCGGCCAGAAATTACTCATTATCACAGAAAAACTGAGTAAATATGATGTTTGGATGCACGTCCGCTGAGGGCACCCGTACTTCACAAGGAAAAATCAATATGAAAAGTTTTCTCTGGATTTTGAGATATGATTTTGTTTAATTTGCACTAAGATTAAATTTCTGTTAAAAGATTGAAAATCTGCCTTAGGGGAATCTAAGGAAGGCAGTGGACTGTTTAAAGATATGTAAGCATTCAGCGAAAATGGCATTCAGTGCAGTGTAAAGCTATTACTGTGGTGTGAACTTGTGAACTTGTGAACTATCATTTGCACCCACAGAAAATGGGTCCCATGCTTTGAGTGTTATAATTACAGTATAAGTATTTGTGGAAGGAATGTGGAAACGAGGACCTCAGCTCACCATTATATCCACATCCTGATACTACTGAACAAGTAGACTATAGTAGTGTCATATTACCCTCATGTGATCTGTACATTACAAGTGTTTAACATGTGTCCTGTCTTTCCTCCACAGGAGCTAAATGTGCTACAACCCAAAGCAGGCTTCCGTCTGTGGCTGACAGCAGAAGTTCACCCCAGATTTCCTCCCATACTGCTGCAGTCCAGCCTCAAGATCACTTACGAGGTACTCACACACACACCTTCACCACCACACACATTCAGGTATAAAGACAAAAGACTATGATCCTCCTGTAGTAGCTTATGTCACCCAAACATTTACCCTCAAACTGTTGCAGGCAAATTATTTTGGTCATTAATCTGTATTTGGTTTTTTTTTGTAAGCTTTATATTAATGTCCTTGAAATAATTGTTAGTTATTAGGTAATAAGACCCTTATAAGTGCTTATAAGATGCTTATTAAGTATATCTTAATAAAACCTCTATAAGTGTTAATAATTATCATGTTTATTTTCTGATAAGACATTTCTAAGCACTAATAAGAAACTTGTAAATAATTTATAGACAGCTTAAGAGCGTTAATAAAAGTCTTATAAGTGTCTTATAATTGTTTATTAAAGCATTACAAACTCATTCATTGAGTCTTACTCACTTACCTATTATACCATTGTTAAGCCTTTACCAAGCTTTACAGCTGCTTTATTAAGATTAATACATAGTTTATTATGCAGTAATTAGCAATTAACTATGCACTTATTAACAGTTAATTATGCTTTTTTGCATCTACTGGATCTAAAGCAACCTACCTACCCTTATTATCAGTCAACTGTGCTTTTTGCGCCTCCCATTTGTAATGAGCACTACATGGGGGGTAAAGGTTGATAAAATGTAAATAACAAAAATTAAATGTTTTGGCAAAGGCAATGTTCTCACTTTAGATCCAGTAGCTGCAAAAATATAGTCTTATTAACATCTATTTATTGTAAATAAGCATCTCATGATACATAGGGTGTATAAGGTTTTTGTTTGTTTGAAATATATGATTTCATGACACTTTATAATGGCTACATGCGCAAATTCAGACACATATACACATATACTGAAGGCTCAGAAGCCTGCAGCTCGTGTGCTAGTGATGCATGCTTTAGTGCTCAGTGTGTTTCTGATGGGACTCATGCTCAAGGGGTTAGTTGCTTCAGCAGCCAAGCATACTGCACAAACAGCCTCTTTCCCTCTGTCTGTTCATCTTTCTTTTTTTTCTCTCCCTCAGACACACTTGCATTCTTTCATGTGCAAACGTATTGACAAACCTTAGATGTATACACACACAGCCTGAGCACTTCCCCAGTGATAGCCACTGTAGTGTGCAGTGTAATATTTTTGAATGCGAGACAACTAAGTGTCAGAGCTGGTACGTCAAACATACCAGACATACAAACAGCATACAGCCGAACAAACACACATAGATTTAGTTTTTTGTTTCTGTGATTGTTTCAGGAGTTTACAGAGCTTACCTGCAAGATTGAGACATTTTTTTTGTTGGTCCTTGGGAGAAATAGAATCTCTTCTAGTAGTTGTATCAACAATAAAACATGTGAACTTACTCTACATGACATTGCATACCATCACACATAAACACACCTTAACACTTCCTTAATCATGCCCATATTTCCGACCCCTTTTTCAATAGTAGCTAAATTAAAGTGATCAGAGTAGCAATTATATAACTAAATTTTAGTCCACAACCCTATAGCTCCCTATCCGACCCCAAACACCTCACCACCCACACTGGATGTTTCAGTTCAGTGTTGAAGCTTCATAATTAAATATGCTTAGTGCCTTGTTGGCACTATTTGCATTGCATTAGCCATAAAGTGTAAACCAACAGGTCAAACCTTTAATCAAATGCTGTAAATGCATTTCCAATGGAACAATAAACTGAAACTAGTACAATTCTGACTGGCTGGGAAGTAGCATGTAAGAACTGGGCACCTTACTTGGTAGCATATGCAGTGATTTTGTCCATTTTGGCAAATTTAGTTCATACACTTTACTGGCTGTGTATAGTATCAAAAGCTCCAGATGGAGGTACCAAATGTTCAGCAGAGCTGATAATGTGTGAAGCGATGTCAATGTATGCTCATTGTTTCTATTATGAACAGAGCATATTGTTGCCAGAGGAATCTGATGTACCGAGAACTGACTCATGTTGAAAACCTTCCAACCAAAGTACAGTCAAATATGGCAACACTGCATTTATATAAATACACACAGCCTGAGATGTATATAAGAGCCTGAACAGCAGTCTGTGTTATGGTCTTTGTCCTTCCTGTGGAAATGGCTATTGTGTGTCCAACCCAAACCAAAGACAGTTTCTTCAGTTCATTCAGACGCTTGTTGTAACTCCCAGAGCTCGGCGACAGGTGACTTAAAAATGGGAGTCTTTCGCCTTTAGAAAAAGTCTTCAGCGCTCTTAACATGGTCCGTTTTTTCTGCCCTACCTCATTCAGTTTCCCCATGTTTTCAGATCAGTCTAGTTTTATACCACAGTATTATGAGATTTTCGTAATGAGAGAATGGCTTTTTACATGTGGTCAGATTTTGGCTGGTCCTGCATGCTGGGTTTTTGGCTGAGGCTAAAACAGAAAAACAACACTAAACAGACTGTGAAAAGAATCAACTTGAACACATCCCAAACTGCTCTCTCAACTCCTTTTTTGTTTTGCCAGCCACACATATTTAATAAAGTGGATTATGGACAAACTCCTGGGGATGTGAGGATCAAACAATATCAAATTCTCACAATTCTGTGTTCGATCTCCAAGTCTCACAATCATTTAAGCTTCACTTGTTACTGGAACACAGTGTTTTTTTCTTATTCTCCCTTTTTACAATGCTTCAACAACAAAAGTTTAGAATCTGGACTGGTAGTGACTCCTTCCTGGGGATTATTCCCTCCCTTTTGTTTTGCAAACATTCTGATATGTCTTCTTACATGTGGTTACTTACTTACTATTATTTTGTTTCTGCAACAGTGTAGCAGCAAGTTGTTTTCAAGATCACCGGAAAATGATGCTGTTATCACGAGAAAATGAGCTTTGTTATCTTGAGATAATGGGCCAAATTAATCTGTTATAATGGGAAAACCAGCGTTGTTTTCCAGAGATAGCAAGAAACACAAGTTGAGATCTCAAGAAAACAACCAGAAATAACTTATCACGGGAAAACGGAGTAAATGAAATATAGGGATGCATGCCTGCCAAGGGCTTCCATATATCTCTGGGCTTGTATTACAGTACTATTTGGACTTTGCAGTTCAAACTTGTGTTGAACAATAAATGTTTCACAATACTTAATGATAATAAAACCAATATTTTCTCCTCTTCCCCTGTATCCTTCTTTACTGTTTCTTTCCCTTGTTCAGGCTCCTCCCGGGTTAAAGAAGAATCTGCTGAGAACATATGAGTCGTGGACTCCAGAGCAGATCAGCAAAGGTTTGCTCCTCTCTACTCTTCCTGAAGTATTTTCTCAAGTCGGTTTGTTGTTACTTCTAATTTGCTATTGCTCCTATTATAGAAAAGATTCAAATAATGTTATATACTGTATACATGTATATGTAGAGGGAGCGTTTTACAGTACACCATACATATAAGCTAATATAAACATCTGATTCAGGAGATGAGTTCTCTCTAAGCTTAAATAATCTGTGCTTTTTTCCATCAAGAGTCAAAGCAATAGTTTACATTTCTGACGTAAAATGGGATGTGGTACTGTTATCATTTGTGGTGATATCCCTGCATGGTTATTAGCTCAGTCTTGGAGTCCTGTGAAGCTTGCACCTCTGAGACATGAAATGAGCAGCAGCAAACAACAACAGAGCATTCATGGTCTAAACCATCCAGAGCATATAACAGCACGCTTAACACTCCTCTCAGTCCTCACTGCAGTGTTTTGTTTGATTAATAAAATATAACTGCCCTTGAGGTTTATAATAAACAGGCACTCTGATAATGATCAATTACTATGGTTATTTTGGTTGTGACATGTTGGCTATTTGTGTGCAGGAGGCATCCTGTCCAGAGCTCAGTCTTTGTTCTGTCTGGCTTGGTTCCATGCTGTTTGCCAAGAGAGACGCAACTACATACCACAGGTAAAGTACACAAACATCCCAATATAGATCAGGGTGGACACAGTTCTATAATTTCATCCAAGGACATTAACCTCAAAGTACTGTAGCTTTAGATTGCCTTATAGTATGAACTGCTGCCACATGTAGATAATTAACTTTGATACAGCTGTCAAAGATACACATATGTTATATGGCCTTATTTTAACTCCGGTTATGGCAGGTATATAACCACTGTATACAGAACACACATATATAAATGCATTATTTATCTTTCCGAAGTAGTCAATGATAGGTACAAAACAATACAGACCGATATCTACATAGAGGAAGCTCAACTGACACAGAAGCGATGACACATGGACACCCACATAAAGGGTAAAAAGAAAGTAGCAGAGACATCAGTTTCTTTGTACTTACTGACTAACATAGAGCCCGCTCTTTGTGTTATGCCTCTAGCAGACTATGTGTGTGTTTACCAATGTGAATATGTGCATTGTAAAGTTGCCTGCTGATCAAAACACTCACATTGTACACAGCACAAAACACAGTGTATAAAGCAGCCCCTATATTGGTGAAGCAGCGGGACTGTGGAAGCAGGAAATACAAGTGTATGATGTCACACACAGTCAAAGGAATTTAAAAAAGAGATATATTAAAAGTATCAACTGAAAATTAATTTTATTGACCAACTCGCTGCGTGTGAGTAATGACTCAGAACGGTGTGTTTTACTAAACGCAGTGTTTCCTCTTATGAACTACAAGTCTGTTGAAAAATCATCTCTGCATAACAAGATAGAAGGTGTATAGAATGACATGATTCGCATCAAGTCTTTCTTTTCGCAGTTCAACTCCAAAATAGGGATGACTCAGCACAAAATAGATTGAAAGTCACTGGGGAAATGATGCTGAACAACGACGACATAGTTACGAGGCTATCGGAAGTATTGCAGTCAAAATACCACAGGTTCAGTAAAAGCTTAACTCTGATTCCAAAAAAAAAGAAAATGTATTTGTTTAATTGCTGCCATAAGTTAATGAGGAACTCAATTAAAGCAGAAGATTTTGATTAACCTCACCACTGACACATAATGAATAATTAATTAAATGGAATTTGAAAAATGGAAAATGATTTTAAATTGCCAAAGGCTGTAGCCAGGACTCATTAAAATAGATACCCCCTGCACATTGGGACATCGGTTGTTTCTCTGCCTACTCATCATGTACATGTCACATAGACCTCTGATACTTCTCAAAATGTCATGTTGCCTTGTCATGTATCCTTTTATCAACTTTACAGTCTCAAAATGCATTTACACTCATTTTTCTCTGCGTCTATGTAATGAGGCCTCAGATTGGTTTGTAATCAAATAATATATGTCAGCAGTTGAAGGGGGGGTATTATTCTAATTTCAAGCTTCATATTTCACTCTGTGATACCTGTGGAGTAGCTTAGCATGATTTACAGTTAAAAAAACATTTTTCTCACACTGGTACTCTGTGCAGGCCCTCATACAGCCTCTGCCAGAAACGACTCCGTCAGCTCTGTACCTTTAAGAAACCCCGCCCCTACAAGCCCACTTTCTTCTGATTGGCCAGCTCTCTGACAGCGTGTACAAAAAACTATGTGAAAACCTGGCGTTCACAGCAGACTGAACTGTAGAGATGTCAGCTCTCGTTCACTTCAGTGACCCGGATCTTCGGATCTCGTTCAGCTGAAAGATTCGTTCATTACATTTGTTCACCAGGTCGTTCAGTGACATTTCCGGTTTACCCTTAACTCACTCACTCTCACTCGTTCATGAACGATACGGCTCCCATTGCATTACTGGTCTTCTTGTTCAATCATCACAATATAACAACACAAAATTGTGTTTGTGTTCATCAGTGCTGTGAACATATGTGAACTGCTGATGTGTGCAAGATATACCCCCGCCGCCTTAGTTTGTCGTGGTCAAGGATCAGAATGTCCCTGTTGGGACTCATTTCGTTCGTTCACGACCGAGAGATGACCCGGTCATTCGCCCCTCCTCTGCGCTCAAACTGTATTCGCTAGTGTGAAGGTTCTCAGTGATCCAGGTCATTGTAATTTTAATATGCTTCTAATATGAGAAAATCATCCTTAATAACTGTCTTTATTTTCCGCACACAATTACTATAAAAAATAAAGTACGTCTCTCCACATGCTGGAATGACACGAGCAGGAGCTGTAACCTGCGATCAGTTCATTATAACGCAGCGCGGGGAGAACACAGACGTTTAATAACGTGGACCCGTGTTCAGATCTGCCTGTCTGTCCGTCAACAGAGACTGCAGTCTGCTGTGCACTACATATATTTTACACAGAGCTGTAGATGATCAGGCTTCATGATCAAACTTTTATATCACCTCATCACTTCAGTCCGCGATGACCCGCTCCCCCCCTCCCTCTGTGCAGGTGCTCTCTCCCTCTCAGCGCTGCGAGTCTGCGTCACCGTTTTTGTTATATGTTGTTTTTAAAGTTTAATGGAGGTGAATGAGGCTCCTTGTATATCACAGGGCCTTAGGATGTAAAATATTTAATCAGAGTCTCCCCCAACACTGCTGTATGAAAAAAAATTAACAAACGATACCAAAACAATTATGTTTTTTCCCATTTTTTAAACCAATTAATATCTAATATCTTTGTGTTATATACAGCGCTCCTTTAAAAGGCTTAGTCAGACGCAGTTCTGTTGTCACTCCTTCCTCACTCTCACTCGTTCATGAACGATGACAGCTCCCGTTGCATTCACTGGTCTACTTGGCCCAACTTGCCCATCACAAAACCTTCTGACATTATAATTTCTAAATAAATAAACGTAGTTTAGTTGGTGTTCATCTGTCAGTGGTTTACACATCTGTGAATTGACTTGTATGCACAGATGCACCTAATCGGGTCGCTTCGATCACGAAGACCATTCTTCGTTCACTGAACGAGAATGGTCTTCGTTCAGTGAACGAGAGCGAGAGAGAGAGAGAGAGAGACATTTGGTCAAGCGATACATTCAGTCATTCACCTAACCAATGATGGTCATTTGATACATTTGATTTGATACAAACAGCCCTCCTCTAAAAGGCAATTGGCTCGTGCTAACATCAATCAGTCTGGTTTTCTAAAAGAAGAAGGGAGGCACTGGGATCATTCCGTTCACTGAAAAGATTAGTTCTTTTTGAAGAATCGTACAGGACCGAAACATCTCTACTGAACTGAGAAGCCTGGGGATTACTCCAACATACTTTTACCAACAGATTTGAAACTTCACCCATGTTTAGTCTGGACATCCAACACTGTAACATTATATATACAGTATGTCTTAAAATGTGAAATAGCATAATATCCCCTCTTTAAAGATACACGATCAATTTTATCAGCTGACCAACAATCTCCCAATAAACCAAAATAAAGAACATGTTATTGTAATATTGCTTATTGCTTGCTCACAGTACCCCTCCTGAACAGTCCCCTTAATTGTGGAGTTGTTTGGAAAGAAGAGTATTGATGACACTGTAGGATCATATAAACCTACATTACTAATACACAGTATGCATATGCCCTTTTAAATTCTAGTGGATCTGTTTCTTCTTCCTTTAATCTCTCCCTTCACACTGTGTACTTGTTTCTCCCCTAATTCTCTTTTAACTCGCCTCCCACCCTGGCTACCCTCTCTCTCTCTCTCGCTCCTCTTTTGTTCTCTCCCAGTCACTGAATCTCTTGTAAGTGTTTTCATTTGAGATGGTAATGTTGTTCCTCATCCAAGAACATGATTGCCTAATTAATCAAACAGTCACAGCTCCGTTCATCCACTCCAGTATCACTTAACCCCTTCTCAATTCATCTAATGCCCCCCCTCTTGTCGCCATTTATTCTCTATCTGTTTTCAATATTTTTACACGTCTTTTTCTGAAACCACTTGGTTTAGAGAGACTAAGGAAAAGAAACTAAGGTGGGGAAAAAAGAACAGAAAGAGTCAGAAGGAGGAAAGAGCAAAGAAGGGAGATGAAACGGTCAGGGTCTCACATGCAAGGTGATATTTCAGGCTCCTTTGTAAGACCCAAACTTTAAATCATCCACCACGTACAGAAAGCAAATGCTTACATGAATGAGCACATTCAGCAGAAGCACTAGAAACATGCCCCAAAACAGTCTGTGAACACACTCTCAAGCACGACACCACTGAACACACAACATACACTTAATCATTGAAAGATTTACTGAACAAGCCTACACAGTTTTCCTTCACCCTTCACCTCATCCACCTACAGCACCAGTGGGCAGATTACAACAGCTGATTGAATAGCAGTGAAGTGCAACAAGCACACACTCACAAACTGAGACTGCCTTCAGACTCTTATGATTCAACACCTTAGTGATTTTCTATCTGAGACTGTTAATATTGTTATACCGGGTCGAGCTAAACTGTGTGGGGCTTTTTGAAGCATATGTTTTTTTTCTTAACAGTTGTAGCCTTCACTCAACAGCTAGTGGAGATAATCCCTTCAGGAAGTTATTAAGGGAATCTATATTGAAGCTGCAACTACTTATGAAAAGTATCAAGAGTGTAACCGTATAAAATTTGAGTAGGTCATTACAGAGGCAAGTTAATGTATGTGGGTGTTTTGGAGTGTTCTCACAGTTTCAAGTACTGCTGATGCACACAATGGATAGTTACCCTGGAAATGAGAGCCTGAAGAGAAACTACATTAGATTGAAGGATAAATATGCACTCTATACAGATCAGCAATTCAGCTGCCTTTTGCTTGTGAATTCCATCACTATTGCAGTCGTGTTAATTAACACTACACTTGCACACAGATGTTAGAAGACTGACCTCTCTGATGTGTAATTTTGAATGCCATCTGTCACAGTTTGGTTGACAGATCTTAAAAGTAACATTATGACTTAATATATTGTGACTACAGTAGTAAGATAAATATAATTAATTTTTTGTACATCTTCCCCTCCTCTGTACCTTATCCAGGGCTGGACGAAGTTCTATGAGTTCTCTTTGTCAGACCTCCGTGCTGGATTTGAAATCATCGACAGGCTTTTTGAAGGTAGGAACACTGGTAACAACATAACAATATGTAGGGAGCTCTGCTCTGTTTATCTGACACATATGGTAATGAGGACTGGAATCTGTGGATTCCTTGATCAGTTACCTTTTTTAATTTACACTACCCCTGATAGAACATGGCATAGGCAACTCAGCATTTGCATTTCTCTGCAGTGTGTACATGTACACCGATCAGCCATACCATAAGACCACCTAATATTATGTATGTCCTACTTTTGCTATCAAAACACCCAAAACCCGTCGAGGCATGGGCTCCACTAGACCTCTGAAGGTGTGGTATCTGGCACCAAGACGAGGTGGGGCCTCCATGGATCGGACCTGTTTGTCCAACACACCCCACAGATGCTCGATTGGACTGACATCTGTGGAGTTTGGAGGCACCTTGAACGTGTCGTGTTGCTCAAACCATTCCTGAACCATTTGGCAGTGTGGCAGGGCTGCTGAAAGAGGCCACTGCCATTAAGGAAGACTGTTTCCATGAAGGTGTGTACTTGGTCTGCTTAGGTTTAGGTAGGTGTCAAAGTAACATCCACATGAATGGACAGACCCAAGGTTTCCCAGCAGAACATGGCCCAAAGCATCACACTGCCTTCTTCTCATAGTGCATCCTGGTGCCATGTTTTCCCCAGGTCAGCGACACACATGCATCCAGCCATCCACATGATGTAAAAGAAAACATGATTTATCAGAACAGGTCTCCTTCTTCCATTGCTTTGTGGTCCAGTTCTGATGCTCACCTGTCCATTGTAGGCGCTTTCGGTGGCCGGTCTGCAGCTAAGCAGCCCCGTATGCAACAAACTGCGATGCACTGTGTGTTCTGACACCTTTCTATCAGAACCAGCATCAGCTTTTAGAAATTTAAGCTACAGTAGCTCTTCTGTTAGATCGGACCACACAGGCCAGCTTTTATACCCCACACACATCAATGATCCTTGTCCACTCATGAACCTGTCACCAGTTCACCAGTTTTCCTTCCTTGGAACACTTTTGGTAGATAGTTACCGCTGCAGACCGGGAACACCCCACAGGGGCTGCAGTTTTGGAGATGCTCTGACCAGCCATCACAATTTGGCCCTTGTCAAAGCCCCTCACATCCTTACACTTGCCCACTTTTAATGCTTCCAACACATCGACTTTAACGACAAAATGTTCACTTGCTGTCTAACATATCCCACCCACTGATAGGTGCCGTTGTAACAACATAATCATTGTTATTTACTCGACCTGTCAGTGATCATAATGTTATGGCTGATCGATGTATATGTTGGTTGTGTCTCTTCCTGTCTCTATGTATGTGTGTGTGTATGCTAGTGTTCTTTTGCTCTGTGTGTGGTGAATACACGTTTAACTTTCTATCTGTGTGTCTTTGGACAGGAGGTAAATCTTTCCAGTGGGAGTTTGTCCACGGCCTGTTGGAAAGTGCAATTTATGGTGGACGCATCGACAACCCCTCCGACCTCCGCATCTTACGCTCCTACCTTGAGCAATTCTTCTCTGCACAGCTCCTCTCAACCTCCCTCTCAGCTGGTCAGAGAAAGAGCAGGGGAGGAGCACGCTTCTTTCCACCTCAGATCAGCCTCCCAAGCTCTTGCTCCATATTGGTATGTTAGGATTTTGACAAAGAGAAAGTAGCAGGTTAACAAGTTTTTACATTTAACTTTATTGGCACGTGTTGCAATGCAAAAATGGTCTCAGTCCTGTTTTTACAGCCATTTTAACGATAAGCAGCATGCTGACATTCTCTCTCTCTTTGTGTGCTCATGCTGGTGCATCTCTCTGTGTGTGACCTGTATGTGACTGTGTGTCTTCCCAGGACTACCGCAGCGTAATAGAGAATCTCCCTGAGGATGACAGACCCGCATTCTTTGGTCTGCCTGCCAACATAGAGAGATCCTCTCAGAGAATTATCAGCTCCCAGGTGCACCCACGCACTCACACTCATTCACACACTGCCACCTGCTCATTCCCTCAAGCGCACGGCACCACAACCTCCATCGCTACCTCACACAGACAGGAATACAACACAGAACCACACACACTAACATTTTTTACTATTTACACACATAAATATGTAAATATGCTGTCTCTATCTCACTCACACACAAGAATAATAATGGACACAATCACTATTTATGCAAACAGAAGCACAAGTATTCACATGTATGCCAGAACAGACACAGAAAAACACTCTTTGCTCAAAAAGGACCTGGTGTTGTATGAAAAGGTTGAGCCTTGGAGCGCTTGTGTGGCTCAGGGACAGAACCCTCACCCACCACCACAGACAGTGGACTTATTCCCAAGTAATACTACTTCAGCCTCGGTCACATGTGCCTTCCAGGTGAATTCAGATTGAAGGCAAAGCAAATTTTTATCTTGCTTTATTTTTGCAGATATGACAACTGGTCTGTTCATTCATACTTGCTTTTTAACCTTGTGTTCGCGTACACAACCGGCTGCGTCATGAACGTAATTGTTCACATTACTTGTTTATGCACTGCGCGTGTTACTGGAGGATACCTCTAGAGGGCACACCAGAGAGCTCAGGCCATA
Organism: Semicossyphus pulcher; assembly: GCF_022749685.1. Taxonomy (NCBI): domain Eukaryota; kingdom Metazoa; phylum Chordata; class Actinopteri; order Labriformes; family Labridae; genus Semicossyphus; species Semicossyphus pulcher. The sequence goes on along the minus strand of NW_027211692.1, from coordinate 17,976,746 downwards.
TGTAACTACCGCATGTGCGGGATAGAACACACCATCAGCACCACCTCCGCTCCGTATCGCCAACATTTTCCTCTGTTTATGGACAAAAACAGTCCCAGACTGTCTTCCATTTAATTTTGCAGGTTTTTCACATCGACTTCTGAAATGGATCTTATCTGTCTCCAGCTATTTTGACAGGCATGTTTGTCGCTGTGCACAGTGTACAGATTGCGATAATTGCTGACTTCGTCTATCGTCTTTCAGAACTCTCTGCCATTGTTGTCCCTGCTGCTGTGTTGACCCTGTCACATCCCCTCTACACTGCCCCTACTATTCATGAGCATACGGCGTCTCGCATACACGTAGAGTTAATTCTTGAGGACGTGCACAGCCGACGCTCCAAACAAACGCAGGGAACACGTGGCAACCATAAGTTGCACTTGAACGCGTAGTTAAAAGAAAGTGTATCTCTAGCTTTATAGTGTAGTTATTTGCTTTAGGTTGCTAAGAACATGCATCAACTCTGTTTGTGTGATAGTTACAAGTCAGACCAGTTGGCTCTGTTATTTCCTTCAGAACATCCCTTTTCTTCATTTCTGTAGATTGAGTCCAAAGCTGGAGTAATCATCTGAATTAGTTAGAACTCAAGTAGGACATTTTTTTTAAACTTTTCCCCAGTTATGTGTCTACATCATGTTCATTGTGTGTGTCAAGCATGTCCTGTGCTGACCAGCAAAATTCTGAACCAGTCAGATCATATTTGAAGAGTATGGGTTATATTAAACAAAAAACCCTCTGGTATAAAACTAACGTTTTTTGTGAACACATGGTGTTGCAGCCAAGCTTACTCCACAAAAGCCTTAAAAAAACAACCTGCCATCTCAAGCATGATATCCACATTAAAAAGCTTGTCAGGAAATGGAGCACGTTGATCTGATCCTGGTCAATACAGATACTTGTGTTTCTTTTACTTCTGGGGATCCACTTAGTGAGTCAGAAGTCAACGAGTAGTTCCTGCCAAAATGAACTCACTTTTCTCTTTGGCATCCATTTCTGCCTCATCACTACACTCTGAACGGAGAGGCAATTTATCTCCTAATTACTGTTTAAATTACAGCGATGATTGCTCCACCAGATTGTAGGTGCAGTTACATTGTATGACACTATGGTTATTTCTGTTTTATGAGTCATAATGAGATTCTGTGTGTGATTGAGACTACGAGTTAATACAAACTGTGTGTGCGCGATCCACAACGCCTGTCGTTTTCCAGGGACTCACTCTCCATAAAGAGACATAAAGGCGGTTTATTTTAGGGTCAGGGCACCAAGCCGTTTCTATTTATTTCACTATGAAATAAAGTAGTAGTGTCTGTAAGTGTAAGCCAAATTCAACCAGTCTACACATCAACAAAAATGAAACTTCAAAAACGTCCATCCTTCCATCCATTGTCGATACCGCTTATCATGTTCAGGGCCGAAGGGGGCTGGAGCTAAGTAGTTTAAAATGCTCTCAGTCTGGACCCTCCCCTGGGACCAATTTGCCTTGGAGGAAGTTTGTGTGTCCCAGGTTCACAGGGACACTCAAACCCCTTCACATGAATATCCATCCATCCATACATTATCTATACCGCTTATCCTGTTCAAGGTCGCAGGCGGGCTGGAGACTATCCCAGCTGTCATTGGGCGAGAGGTGGGATACCTGGACTGATCACTAGTCAATCACAGAGCTGACACATAGAAATAGACAACATTCAACGCTCACATTCACACCTAAGGACAATTTCAGAGTCACCAATTAACCTGAGGAGCATGTCTTTAGACTGTGGGAGGAAGCCAGAGTACCCGGAGGGAACTCACGCATGCACACGGAGAACATGCACACAGAAAGGCCCTCTACACCCGAACTGGGATTCGAACTATGAACCTTCTAGCTGCGAGGCGACAGCGCTAACCACCACAAAATATCATTAATTTGAAAGATATACCTTGCCAAAAGGTTGAGGTTAGACATGCAGGTGTTACATGAATATAAAAAAATGTTTAACATCTTAACAAAAGGATAGAAACAAAAAGTGAAGGGACTCCGATTAGAGGCTGGGGAATTATGGGCAATGGAGGATTAACGCAAGAATATTGAGTGTGTGGGTACTTGTTTATGTGTGTGTGTTTTTGTGTGTGTGTGTGTTTGTTCTTTTTGCACTGTATGTGCTAACTAAGTTTCCAATGACAACATATGTTGGGTTGCAGATGGCTTGCAGTATTTATGTCCACACTGTCATTAATAATTAGCATCTTTTCACATGTGTGAGTTTGTGTGTGCGTGAATGTGCATGTGCATAGTGATTGATGGTCACTGCAGATTCTGATGTAACTCAATGCAACACATTGTCACACATATAGTCCACTAAATGTTCGCTTTCACTGTCGTATGTGCGTATTTGTTGAGAAAGAGAGAGATAGATAGAGAAAGAGATTGCACCACAAACAAAGACAAGTAGAGGATGCAGAGTGAAGAATGTTTGGCTGCACTGCGCTCGTTTTGTGACCAGTGTCTTGCATCACACATATCAGCAGCCACAAATATTTTACGTATAAATTCATTCAGGCTTTCATGAAAAATGTAATGATATGAATTAGGGAGGGAAACCATGGACAGATGGTTATGATGTATTTAGGTTTGTAGGTGTCTTTATGTGTGCACACGCAAACCCACGTAAGCCACACTGAACCACAGCGTGTGTGTACAGTCCCATGTGGGAGTCCATTCATACTGTCAGTGTGGTCTGCTGATCATTTGAAGCACCAACCTAGTTTAATTCACACTATCCCACATGGCCACTTGGGTGTGTGTGTGTGTGTGTGTGTGTGTGTGTGTCTTCCTCTTCACCTACATCCTCTACTTTGGATTGTGTCCCCTCCTTCTGTCATTTGTCACTGTCATGTTCATGCTCCCTCTCTCTCTCTCTCTCTCTCTCTCTCTCTCTCTCTCTTAATTTAAGCCCTTGCCTCTCCCTAAGGACCCTTGTCACTTTTGGGGGGTAGGGCACTCTACCACTCTCACACACACTAAGCAGAGCCCAGAGTAAGTGGTTTCGGTGGATTCCATTTAAAATAAGTACATAAGCTTAGTGTGAATGACCCCACATGGGTAGAATGGTCCTAAAACTTTACTGAGGATCCCCTCGGGCTTACAGACGTGATGGATGATGTATGCACACATGTTGTGTTTTTAAGTGCAATGCAGAACAAGATTGAGTGCTGTAAGCAGGGACTAGCAAGTGGAAATTTATCATCGGGGTGTTATCACGAAGAAGATAATATAAAAATTCAATTATCAAGACGTGCCTTTTCCAAATAAACGAGGTGTCTCAGGTGGGCTTGTGTTCAGTTCAGTGATAGCGCCATTAAGTAGTCTGGCATATGGGCTGTTTTTTTTCTAACTAAGCTCTGCTTGGTTAACGTCTTTATTGAACGGCATCTTGTCAAAGACGGCGAGAAATAGTCCCCTGATTAAAAACTATGAACCACAATCTGGGATTACATTGAATTAAAGTGAAGGTCTTAACTTCCTTGCACATTGTCTTTGACTAGTAACTTTTTCTTCTCAGTAAGTTATGACAGTAAATGTAGTTGCCACCTGGTTGTTAGTGATGATAAAAATAAATCTTAATATATTTAAATCCCGAGATATATGAACCGCAATTTATTCCAAATCTCCATCCTCGGCTGCCCGCATTTTTACTGCCGTCAGGTTCAAGTTCTAGATTAGCTATCTGTTTTTTTATCCTTCCCTCTTTTCATCTCTCTCTCTCTACCCACCATACAAACATACACAGATACACACACACACACACACACACGCATATGCGCACACTTTCCCTCCTGAGCAGAGAAGATAAAGCAGGTGTTGGTAAAGAGTTCTCCCGGCCCAAATGAAAGCCATTTATCAGACGCTGTGCCTTCCCCGCAACACGCACATATATAGAAATTACACAACCGCGCAAACACACACCCTGAGTCAAGATAAAAGCACTATCCAGGACTCTGAGCCGGGAGCTGAGCATGCTTGATTAGGTGTGTAAGGAGCTGTTAGGAGATGTGTTTGGAGTTTGGCCTTTTTTTCATTTGTTATATTCCAGGACCTGAAGCTGTGTTTACTGTCACTGGAGAGTGTAGCCAGCAGAGATGCCAATGACATTTAAATACAGTATTTTCAGTATAAAAACAGCTTTATTTTGAAGATACATTGCTATTGGGTAAAATTAGCAAAAGCGCTTATTTATTACATACCTAGTGTGTTTTTTTGGGAGGGCGACCTTTTACAAGCCGCTTCAGGATCTGCTCAGTAAACAAATGCAACACTCAGCCAATTGATTCAGGTAGTGGGTTTTTCTGTGCTACTTCTAAATCATCTTTGCTAAATTGATTTATTTGTTTGTGTTTCTGAATGATTGTCTCCCAGGTGATCTTGCAGCTGCGTGTTCTGAGCCGCTCAGTGGCGACAGGTTCTAAGTTCGACAGGGAGCTCTGGTCCAATGGACTTTCACCTGTCCTCAACTTGTGGAAGAAACTCAACCAGGTTAGTTGTTGTTTTCCAGTTCATCTTTTGAACTCTTCTTTTTCCTTTCCCTAAAACTGAAATTTGCTCTGCTGAGTCTTTAGCAATAAACAAACCATCTGTTCTATATGTTCCACCTGCAAACCCAACCACAAAGCTGGCCCTATAAATTTCATCTTGATTTAATCTTGATCAACTTTCACACCTAAAGTCTGTTTGTTTGATCCGAATCAAAGACCAAATTGTTCTAATGTTGCATTCTGCCTCGTGTTTGGTTTGTGTTCACACGGCAGCTTTTACCAACGGCACAAAAGATTTGATGCTCAAGGAAACTGCTTTCTGATTGGTCAGAAAGAGAGAGAGCACCCTCCTCAATCACACTCAGTACGATAGCGGACTTTAATGTTTTGTTGTTGCTCCCCCACGTTTATCCTCTACTCATCTTGCTGCCTGGCTGTCTCTGCCAGTGTCAACATCTGTTAACAACCCACAATGCACTGTGTTTTGGTTTGCTTCTTATATGAGGTCTTACTTCAAGTCCATTTATGTTCTCACCTGAATCAAACCAGACCGTGGGTCATTTGGAGTCCCGTCTTTTCTGGTAGACCATGGTTCAGTGGTTTGGTCCGCACCAGAGTTCGAATGCGTGTTCTTACCTGTCCAAATGAACCGGACTAAAGTCCAAGAGTCCAGACCAAAGCTTGTCAGGTGTGAAAGCACCCTTAATCAAAACCTTTTTAGGTCCATTCAATACAAATCTTATAGAATGTTTACTGGGAATTCCATTATTGATCGTTGCCTGGATATTTTATAACATTTTGTTATCAAACTCATAGTCCCTTGTAAGTACTTGATCATTAACAGTAAGTAATGTTTTGTATTTATTCTTAAGATTGTAAAGCTACATATCAGTCTTTATTTGTATGCAAATTCATGTATTTTTATTGCCCATACAGCAGCAACTAGTCTAAATTAAAAGCTGTGGAAGCTAATTGGAAATTAGTAGAGTCTAATTGAGCTCTGTGTGTGATAGCCACTGGCTTGCGTATTGAGTCAGCAGGGCTGTGCGTGGTTGCTTGGAGACCGACACCTTTTCAAATCAAAAGGAAATCTACCTCTACATTAAATAATTTAGCCACCGCCATATCCCCTCTCTCTCTCTCACTCTGCCTCTCTTTTATTCACTCACATGCTGTAATCACACACCTCTCCTTTTCTTTCCTTCACCTATGTCTCCCTCTCTCTCTCTCCATCTCTCTGTCAGCGCCTTGCAGGCAGAATTGTTTTGTACTTACTGAGAGGAAAATGATTGACTGTGTTAATTTCTGGCGTTGTATCAGCTTCCCATAGTTGTCAATCTACCTCTGACTGCTTTCAATTAACAGGCCCTTTGTCGTCAGATAACCCTCAGAGTTTGACCATCGGGGGACGTGTGTGCGCTGAATTGAACCTTCAAAGCTCATGCTTGTACACGGACACATATATGTGTGGCCGTGTACATTTCTCTGTATTGCGTGTTGAGATACCATCTTTATTTGAGATAGCTCCTTATTTTGTTAAATCTGTATGTTCTCTGTATTAAAGGGGGGAAACATAAAGTAGCACAAAAGATTCAATTTATATTTTTCATATCACAAATCACAATTTGCCACAAGGGGCTTTACAATCTGTACAGCATCAACACCCTGTATCCTTAGACCCTGTGTTTCTTGGCTGTTGGGTTACATCTTTGAATACACAATTGCATCGCTGTACACATCCTACCAGCCTTTTTTTCCTCATTGTCTTTTTTATCTCTTACACTCCATTGTCTCCACTCCTCCATCTCACAGTCCTACTATCCCTCTCCTTCCTCCTCTGCCTCTCACTGTTTACTTGTGAGGAAAACAAAATAGGGTGCAGGTACAGAATTTGATATCTACAACAAAATATTATTAAGTGGACTTACCTGTATGTGTTTGTACACAACCACTTAGTGTACTTACAAAAGACCTCTGTGTTAACTAATTAAAAACAAATTTCCCCCCTGATTTGCAGTGAAGAGAGAGTGCGAAATGTGCTTTCCTATGTGGTTACATTTTGTTAATGTGGGAAAAACAAGAGGGACCTAAAGCAAAACAAGGACAAGTGTAAAATATTTAGCAATAAGTCTTTAAGCACTTTAGCCCGAGGTAAATATATCCTGAGCTCTGAGGTATTTAGAATAAGGATCATCATTTATTTTGCGCCTCCTTCCTTTCCGCCCTAACTTTTATTCCGCTCTTTTTATTTCTGTCTCATTATTGGGAAACTTTTTTTTTTTGACTAGCAATCTATCTGACCCTTCTGTCAATATGCTAACATGTCTGTCTATCTGTCCACTATCTATCAGGGTTCTACTCTTATCCACCAGAAGGTGGCCCCGCCCACAGAAGGTCAAGGGTCGCCGGTCCTGTCATTCATCGCTTTGGAGCAGTTCAACGCAGTCCGCTTGGTCCAGGTGTGTCACATAAGTAGCGCCTTACCAGCATTAACAGATGTTTTACCTAATTTCAGAAGTGATTGCTTCACTTGCATTACATTATTGTCAGATAGGAAAGCATGTTCTTTGGAAGGTGTTTATTGAGAAGACAAAGCGTTCCTCAAATAGTGTAAGGATGTAATTATAATGATTAGCAATATAAGGCCTAATAATATTAGCCTCGCAGGTGGAAGGTTCCTAGTTCAAACCCCGGTTTGGACTAAGTGCGCCTTTCTGGGTGGAGTTTGCATGTTCTCCCCGTGCATGTGTGGGTTCCCTCCGTGGACATGCTCGTTAGGTTCATAGGTGACTCTAAATTGCTCGTAGGTGTGAGCGTGAATGTTTGTCTGTCTTTATGTGTCAGCCCTGTGGTTGACTGGCGATCAGCCCAGGGTGTATCCCGCCTCTCGCCCAATGACAGCTGGGTTAGGCTCCAGGCCCCCCCGTGACCCTGAACAGGATAAGTGGTATCGATAATGGATGGATGGATGGATGGATGGATGGAATTCGCAATATAAATTAAATGGATATGCTTAAAAGTTAGGACTTGACCTTAACTTGACCTTATGGTGATGGAAAATATGAGTATTAATCATTAGAACTATGTTAAAATTATTTTTTTGCAGCAGTCTGTATGTAACTGTCCTTCTGGGTATCATGTAAAAGCCCAGGTGACACATAAACATGCACACTCATTCAAAAAATGGCTTCGACAGCACTCATTGGTGTTACAGTTCCATATAGTACTTCCATGCAAACTTACATTACATTTTTTTTAAGCAGGAAATGTTGGCACGAAAGAACGAAAAATCATTGCAGTAGTTAGCCAGTTTAAAGCAATCAAATGGCTAATCTACCCCCTCAAACTTCTTCTCAGTATGTATGCCTAACTGTAAGTGTTTTCCAGACTATCCACCAATCCCTGGCTGCACTGAGCAAGGTCATCAGAGGGACCCAACTGCTAACTCCTGATGTCCAGAAACTGGCGACTGCTCTGCTCAATCAAGAGGTAAGAAAGAAGAAATATGTGAAGCATCTTGTTGGAATCTTTAATATATACTATCATAAAACATACAGTGAGGACATCCTCACAGATAGAATTCTATGTCTTCACTACAGTATATTGTTTAAGAGCTGAACTGTAAAATGTTCCAACACTGTGATGAAGTCAAGACCACAGGGGCAGCCACACATACAGTACACAAAGCTGACTTGTAGACATCCAGCCAACACAGCATGTATCCACGCGTGTCCCCAGGCTGGGATGAGGACAAAGGGGATATGATGAGGTACTGTAGAGGAAGGAGAGATACACAATCAACCTTTTACTCTTTCTATGTTTGTAATCTCCTGAGAGCAGCCCTCGGCATAATTCCTTCCACACAGCTCTCCTCCTCTCCCTTTTTGTATTAATCAGCAGCTCTCTTGCCTCATCCCCAGCTCTCTCCCGAACACTTTTTGTCTCTAGTGCATTATAGTCTTACCTATTCTCTCTCCCCTCTAAGACATTCTCCTTTAAATTAGAGCTCATACATTAGTCCTAATAAAGATGTATAACATGATATGGAAAGCATGCAAAATCACAAATAAGATTACCCGGCTAAATCAATGCTCACATTCTAAAGACACTTAGTACCCTCATGTTAGCTAAAAGGGATTCAACAATGTATGATTCCAACATTTGTATTTACCATCCATCTGGTATGAGTTTCCACAAATGAGCACCCCTCCTAGTACGCTATAACTGACCCAGTATGCACAATAACTAGTTAGACTATAAAACTGATGAGCTCTGATTCCCATCTCCCCCGTTTTAATTAAACTGTAAAACAAACTTCCCATGGCCCAAAGTAGGAAACACAGTCTTCTCTCTTTGATGATCATTTCTAGGACCCATTTTAGGATGTTCTCTTTGTGCATAATCAAAATGCAGCATTTCAAGTTGATGGACAATTAAAGAGATCCATTATGTTTTGTAGGGCAGTGCTACTTTGTAGAGATTAGCCATGGCCTGTTTGTTAAATTAGTATTAATGATGATGACCCAACATATTGGCACTGCTCTTCTTCTTCCGCAGAAGAAGAGTTATCCTCAGACCGAGATCACACTGTATCGAACAAAAGTCGTCCAGAATATCTTTTGTTTTGAAAAAAAAACAGAAGCTGCAATAAGAAAAAAAAACAGAAGCTGCAATCGTTGTTGATGCTGTTGTATAATCCGCTTACGGCCATACCACCCTGAACACGCCCGATCTCGTCCGATCTCGGAAGCTAAGCAGGGTCGGGCCTGGTTAGTACTTGGATGGGAGACCGCCTGGGAATACCAGGTGCTGTAAGCTTGGGGCGGCTGTGGCTCAGTGGTAGAGTCGGTCGTCCCTCAATCGGAAGGTCGGAGGCTCAATCCCCAGCTCCGTCAGGCTACATATCGAAGTGTCCTTGGGCAAGACACTGAACCCCAAATTGCTCCTGGTGGCATAGCCAACAGGCATGAATGTGATATCTGACTGACAGTTGGGCACTTTACGTAGCAGCCTCTGCCATCAGTGTGTGAATGGGTGAATGTGATATGTAGTGTAAAAGCAGCTTTGAGTGGTCGCAAAGACTAGAAAAGCACTATATAAGTACAGTCCATTTACCATTTACCATAAAATCCTTGATACATATTAAATCTACAAGCAGCAGAATTATAACTTGATGAATTATTAAAGCTCCTGTGCGGAACTTTTAGTTTGTGTTGATTTTGGCGCCCCCTGTGGACAAAGCTGTACCTCTTATCTCTTTGCTGATTTTGTCCTGTACCTGCTTAAGTGGTGGTTTTTAACATAAAAAATCTCATCCTGCTTTATTTAACAGTCATATGTATCACTCACTTTACATTTTTGCCCTGGAAAATGTAAGCAAAGGCAGCGTGCAGTTAATTGCTTCGCCTGACACCTACCCCGCGCCAACAGTTTCAGGCGTTAAAAATAACTATACAGAAATAATGAATCTTGTCGCTGATGGTCTGGTTTGCTTTTGTAGGTCATATAGAGTCATCAGAATTAATTTCAGTCTGTTTCATAACCAAGACTTTGATGACCCAAGCTGGCAACGTTTACATCACTGTTACATCACTACCATTGAAGAATAAGGGCATATAGCAACAAAATTAAACAGACTCTCTGGTTATAGACACTGTTTTTTTTTCTAAACTATATGAACCTTAACCACCCGCTTTACTGCCATGGCATGTAGGAGTCTGCCAGTGTTTACATGAGTCTTAAGCACTGGAATTTTTTATAAGTAGAGTAAACCAGTTTTCTTCCTAATTTTAGGTTTTAAAGACTAATTTCTGCAAATTTTTTATCACATTATTTTGACAGCCCTTTTCATTGTCCGCCACTTTGAAAATAATTAAAACCTGGTCTATACCGTCACCCTTAAAGTTATAATCTCGTTCTCTTTGGCGTCACCTTTAGCGATAAACGGTAATTGCAAGAGTACACTTCCCAATTTAGCCAGATGTCCACGGTTGGCTCCATTTGTTACAGTTGTAACTCTTGATTTTCCTCGCTGAAGGTCGCTTTCCTTTTAAGACTGTTTGCCTTCATCGGAGTGTTGAAATTGTTTCTTTTTCTTTGGATTTTCACTTATTTTTGAAGTTGTATCTGTAGTCATCCATCTTTTCTTTGTTTGTTCAGCCATAGTATATTAATGTTTACTCAAAACAATTGCAGAGACCAGAAATGCAGCCGCTTAGCTCGGCCTACCCTCTCTGGCAGACCAACCACTGCTGGGTGATGAAAAACGCTTCACTAACTGGCCACCGCATGGGATTTTTTTCAGCGAATGTTGCCACAGACACCCAGTCTGTAATACTGCAAATGCAAAGGCTTTCATCAGTGGGCCATATGCGCAATCAACAATGTGTTACCTCATTCGGCAATAAGTAGTGAATTAAAGCTCCTGTGAGGAGGTTTTCATTGGTTATGAAACAGACTGAAATTAACTCTGAATTCTCCATCCAGACCAGCGACAACATTGATGATTTCTACACAGTTATTTTTAATGCCTGAAACTGCTGGGTAGGTGTCAGACGAAGCCATTAACTGCACGATGCCTTTGTTTACATTTTTCCAGGGTAAAAAATTAAAGTGAGTGATTCATATGATTGTTAAAGAAAGCAGGGTGAGATTCTTTGATAAAATCCACCACTTAAGCATGTACAGGACAGAATCAGCAAAGAGATAGGTACAGCTTTGTCCACAGGGGGCGCCAAAATCAACACAAACTGAAAGTTCCTCACAGGAGCTTTAACAGACATTTATTTACAAGAAAATCTTTGCGATTATACCTTGAACCAAATAAATGCTAGCAAAAATAAAATAGAGCTACATTTGTCTCATAAATGTTTTCACTGTATACTTTATGTGATTTATTTCATTGGCGTTATCTGGCGGATACATTAATACTTACTACTGATTTTTTTTCTCTAATGCAGGACACATTATGTATTCAGCTGTCTCAACAAACAATTAGAAAAAGACTGATTACATTTATCATTTCCACATTAGCTAACAGGTGGCTGTTGCTTCTGCTGAAAACAGCATTACAGCTCTGAATGTAAATGAGGTTAGGACTCTCTGCAAACCAACCATCACTGATTAGCCCAGTTTCAACCACAGAAGAGGAACAGAGAGAGCTGGTGATGTGATTTATATATTGGGGAAATGGACCATTTTGGGTTGTAATATTGTAAAAGTATGGCAGGCACAGCTCGGGAGGAATCAGCTCCATTGCCCCTCTCCTCAGCTGTGCAGTAAAAAATAATTAGATACTTGGAAACTACCCAAGCATCGGAGGAGAGAAGTAAGCGGCGCTGCGAAACAGAAATAAATGTCATCACTGCCTTTAGTCAGTGGAAAGATCATTAATATCATGAGGACTGATGCAGAGATGGCTTTTTGATTAAAGGTTAAGCAATCTTTAGTATCAGGGAATTCTTCAGTGCCAGCTGTAGTAATTAGCATGCAGAGTTACTATTTAGTTTATTTTGTCATCACAGTTTCTTACAAGCAAACTGGGGTCATTAGCAAAAAGTGATCAAAGCAGGCTCGCCAGCAAAGTTACCCACCAGCTACTTGTAAATTCAGCTCTGGCAACAAGTTCAATGCAAAATCACTGGTGTATTCCACATTAGATGATATGTGTAATTACAATCATAGACTGAGTATGAACTAAAAACACACAGATGACTTTGAAAGGGGGAGTTGATTTCTTTATTTCAAGCTAATTAAAGAGAGCTCACTCCTGAGGCCTGTACTACGAAGCGAGGTCAGCATACCCAGGGTATCTTTTAGTTAACAGGCTTCAGTAACCCTGACAAAGGAGATCGTGCTAAGCGGTCACACGACGCTGGTTATCAACTCGATAAGTCAACTCGGGGTTTCAATGAACGCGTTCACATAAAAGGGGCGGAGTCTGCAGTGTATGACCAATCACACGTAGAGACAAGTCGGGCGTCAGCTGATCGGCATATTAACAAAGTCAAAGCAAACTATGACTTTAGAAAGAAATGACGAAGTAATACTAATCCAGACTAAAATCTAGTCAGCTGCAGCTGCTGAATGCAGGAAGGACAACTGCCCAAATAATCACAGACTGTGTTAATGTGCAAATGAAATCTATAATATCACTGCTCTATCATTAGCGCACCATTGACTATAATGACTCTTATGTATTACATTAAATTAATACATTGCAAGGATGTGTTTATGAGGCATTTATGACAGATTATTCTCACAGCCTCAGCCCCGGCCGTATCAAACGGACTTATGGAGCAAATAAAATAAATATAAAACCACAATTTAAAGCAGTTTAAAGCTTACTTTCATATCTTATAAACAAGTACAAGGCGTCAGTTCATTTATCAGTCTCTGTTGTATATCAGTAACGCATGATGTATCTTTCATGAATATATTTCATATCAAATATCAGACGGTAAAGCGGAAATGTTTTATCGCTCTCTCTCTCTCTCCCTCCTCCCGCTCACGATCTGCTCACAGAGCTCCTGAATCAAGAGACCTGATTGGTCAGTAGGTGGTCCTTTTATACACACTGATCTCTTATCTTGAACATAGCCTGCTCCGGAGCAGGTTAGGTGTTCAGCAATAGTTACCATGGCGATCTACCCTGGTAAAAAGTGAACCACCTTCGTAGTGCTGAAAACCCGGACTTTACCCTGAAGTTACCTCGATATATACATTTGAATTCACTGACGTAACTTGCCTGCCTGTTTATCTGCTCACTCATACTTTGTTGTGACACACACACATGCACACTCAGCAGGTGAGTGACTGCATGGTTGACTTGCCGCTAAGACCCCATTTAGTTTCATTATGACTTGCAAGCTTGAATAACATCCAGTTCTTAGTCCTCGATCTCCCACTGTGCTTATTTGTGCATGTGTGTGTGTGTGAGGCCATCCTTTGATCTCAGTTTAATACTTAAGCAAACATGGGCGGCCTAACCTATTACGGAGTTAACGGTTTTCTCCTCAGGGAATCTGCCCTTCGCTACCTACGCACATATTGCATTTGTCAGTGCCTTTCAAAATAAACCTTTTAAGCATTTCATGACTGCACATTTGAGAGTTTTATAGTCAGCAAACCTCTTTGGTTTTGGTTAGGCAACTAAACTACTTAGTTAGCATCTGGATGGAGTACAGTCGCTGTTATAGGAACACAACATTGGCTGACTTTGTACATTCTTTCACTCCTCCTGAGGAGAGAAAATAACTTTTTGCATCGCTCTGCTTCCTCACATAGAACAACTTTTAAAAAAGGAACAGTGCCATCCAAAGAAAAACAAAAACATGTGTTGTTTTTCTTTGGAGGGTTTTTTGCAACCTGGGAGAGTGAAAAATGCTCTTGCTACAGTTTCATTGTGAGACAAAGAGCGCAGGCAGAAGGAACAACAGACAGAAGGTAGTTGAATGAAATGTAACAGGTGCTTGCATGAAGAGACACACACAATGCCATGTTTGTGTTGTGAGTTTTACATCTTGCATTTTTATATATTGTAGTCAAATATAAGGATGTGCAGTATTTACAGTGTACAATAAGACAATCACTTTGCAGATTCACTCGCTCAGGTATTTGCCAACTCAACTCTTGATTATGTTTTAGCCAGACCACAGTGGCAGTGTAGTCTAGGACAGCGTCTGTATTTTAAATAGTTTCAAAGTGACCCAACAGGGTTTATTGTTGTCAGGTCTATCTGTCAATGTTGTACAATTTAGTGGCTATAGAAGCCAACTGGTCTAGCCTCAGTACGCACATCTCCTTAGTGACAAATTGCGACCCAAATTTCTCAACCACTCTATCTAATAAAAAATGTTGCAGTTTGGACCTGAGATGGCTACCTGACCAGCAGGTAGTAGTGTGAGGAAAATATTCCCTCTACAATTCATTTAATGAGCAGCCTTTTTTTCCTCAGAAATAAACTAAAAAAGTGCAACTACTGTAGAGCTCATCAAGTTTCAAGAATGTAAACGTAACTGTAGCTGGGATTACCCAATCAGTGGACACATGGAGTGTAAATAAACTACACTACTACTGCACTTTTAGGTAGGGATAGGATGGGGAATCCCAGCTACAGTTACGTTTACATTCTTGAAACTTGATCAGCTCTACAGTATTTGCATTTATATTGCACTGTTTCAGTTTATTTGTGTTCTGAAAAAAGGCTTCCAATTGAATGAATTGTTCACGGAATATGTTCTTCTTATGCCCTGCCACCCACTTGTCATTTTAGCTAACTATTATGCTGTTGTGTTTTGTGATGTTGACATACTGTGATGTTTCATTCCGTCTCAGGTTAAAACATTTGGGTCGCGATTCATCATTAAGGCGGTGGTGGTGGGTCCTGAGGCTCGACCAGTTGAGAACCACTGGTTTAGACCATTAAGCTATGAGGACTTCAGTGACTTTAAGACCACTTTAGCAACTTTACTTAAAAAGTACCCTGAAGGACAAATGTAGCAACGACTGGGGCAGACATTAGCTCCTCTCCCCTGAAGAATATATTCAACACAGCCCAGTGGATCTGCAGTCCTCCTGCATGCTGTGGCTCTCTGAGTTGACGGCTGAGTTCAGTGAGTGAGAGAGAGGCAAATTCAATTGACCCCACAGAATCCCCACAGCGAAAATAACATGGTGTACTTTACTTCCTCGCCGACACTTGGTTTTTGTTATGTATTTATTTTTTCATTACGGCTCTGAATAACTTCTCTTCCTCTCCGTGTCTGCTCCTCTTGTCTCAGTGTCCTTTAACGTGGCAGAATAAATGGGAGGGACCCGAGGAGCCAATGCAGTACCTCAGAGCTGTAGTAACGCGGGCTCTTGCCATACAGGTAATACATAAGGAGACATCCTCTGCCTTTTTCTCTGTCTGTCTCTATTTGTCTCTCTCCCTTTCTCCAAGAGGTCACACAAAGAACACTTATAAATATTCTGACTGAAATTCACACAGGCTCGCAACTGCCAAAGGACCTTTTCCTTCAACTAAAAAGAAATTGCAGTAACATGTCTTTGGGATAACTGGTAGTAAAGGCATCTGCCGACGACCTCACCGGTTATTAAAAACCCAGACACCCCTGGGAATCCTCAGTGGTAGCACTCTCAGAGGAATGAGATTTAAGAGGCCTAAGAGTTTTCTAATCAGCATTAGCATAATGATTGAGGGATCCATTTCAATGGTGTGTTATATATCTATCTATATATATCCTTCCGGGAGGGTTGTCCTCCACTTGTGATGAATGTTACTGGAGGATTTTTGGATTTCGGTAGTTTCAGATGATTAAAGAAAATATCTAGCACCTCACACATCCCTCAGTTGCCCCAGGGGATTCCATTCATTCAGAACTCCTTCAGCAGAATCTGGGTCCAAACACCAGACTAAGTACTTATAGGTTATGGCTCTGACTGTAATAATTCATGAGTGATGTAGGCAATGTGTTGACTTAAACCATGCCAGAAAAACTCTAATGTTGTTTTCAAAAGCGCTTCATAAATGAAAGCGGATTATAATATAAAAGCATGCGGTTCTGGGAAGTGTTTGCCCTAGGTTGGTGCCAGGAAATGAAGGTTCTGGCTGAATCTCCTCTCTGTCTCCTATCGACTGTGTCTGACTGTACGCCTACCTCAATATGCTCTGGCAGACTAGAAAATACACACACATACAGACACACACACACACATGCTCTGAAATAATGTATTTCTATGTGAATTTGCTGCATTTCATTATTTGTGTGGGCGAGCCTCACTGCCTGTGTCTGTCTGTCTGCCTGCCTGCCTCCCTACCCATCTGTTTGTGTGTGTGTCTGCCTGTCTGCACTCCATCTGTCTTCATGTGTGTCTATCTGGAGGCTGCACTGTCCTTAACTGTCTATTTCTGCCCATCAGTGCTGAGTGATATCTCTGTTAGCAGTGTGTCTGTGTCCTGCTCACTAATCAGTCTAATAAAGGCGGAGACGATCAGAGCTGCTGTTGCTGCTGTGGAAGTGCCGAAGAATAAAGAGCTAACAGCACAGCAGTGCACCCCAGACGCACAGGACGACCTTGAAAACACCCAAATGCTCGCACACAAATATGCATACAAATACTATGCGTACCAGCACACATTGGCTGGCTGTATTAATAATACCACAAATTTTTGGTGCACACGTCTGCCTCTGTTGTGTGTGCGAGCACGGGCATCTGCCTGCAAGGATGGGAATGTGGGAATGGGCTTGCATTTGTGCATATTTTTTCTTGGCATAATGCTCATCCCAATTTATCTCTAAAGCCAGTGCAGACTGATGCTGTGCAGAAAAATGAATCCATTTATAATGGAGGCTGGATCAGATGTTTGTTCATTCTGCCTCTGTTTGTCAGCAATTTTCTTCAGCTGACCTCCAAATCTGCCAATTTCTATGGCGATTTAGAGAAAACTGCCTGTCTAAAAAAAACAAAAAAAGAGGGCCAGGATGGATCAAGTCTTCAATCTTAGGTCAACTGTTGAGACTAAATCTGGACACACAGGCTTATGTCATTATAGCTTAGCTGTATGTGTAAACAAGGGCAGTGAATTCGGTTGCCCCTCTGCAACATTTCAAATATGAAAAGAAAACATACAAACTACAAAACTTTGATGTATCTTGATCATTCACTCTGTAATACATGTGGAGTAGCTAAGCATAATTAACAGTTAAAAAATCTCATCATTTTTCTCACACTGGTGCTCTGTGCAGGCCCTCATACAGCCTCTGCCTGAAACGACTCAGTCAGCTCTGTCCCTTTAAGGAACCTCGCCCTGTATGGGCCCACTTTCTTCTGATTGGCCAGCTCTCCGACGTCACAGTGCAGCGTGTAGAAAAAACTGTGTGAAACCTGGCGTTCACAGCAGGCTGCAGACTGAGCTGAGAAGCCTGGGGATAACTCCAACACAATTTTACCTACAGATTTGAAACTTCACCCACGCTTAGTCTGGACATCCAACATTGTAACCTTATGTCTTAAAATGTGAAACAGCATAATACCTCCTCTTTAAGTTTTGACTGCGTTTTAGTGTCTGCATATACATCATTCTCTGCATGCCTGTGTCTGTGAATGTTTGTCTGATTACAGTACTCATGCCCATGCGTGTGTGTGCACACTGTATTCCCATTAGCAGATAATTGGGGTTCCAATGTTATCAGCTTGTGGATGTGGTGATAAAGGGACAAGGGGACATTAAATACTCTATTGGCCGCACATTGTAATTGACTTTGTTTTGCCCTCTCCCATTGTAACCCTTTTTATCTCTCATTAACGAATACACACTGCCTCGGATAGAAATGATGATCATTCCACGCGTAGATCGATGTTCTCTATGAAAATTTAAAGAGCCAAATACAATAACAGTCACTCTTTGTTTTCTTTAGAGCAAATCATTTCAGTATTCTGAGCCAGGTTTATTTGTGTCACATTTCACTACTTTAACTGGAGACTATTATCTTTCATTGATCCACTAAATGCTTTGCCTGACTCTTGTGTGAAACTGATTTTATGCCTGAATTGTGTGTTACCTAGGAGTGTTTATTTGTTATTTTCTAGCTTTTTTGGTTCATTACACCCTATGTGTGTGTTTTGTCTTTATGTGTGTATCCAGAGTTGGGTGGAGCGCGCAGGCAGACAAGCTCTTCTATCAGACACCTTAGATCTATCGGAGCTGTTCCACCCGGACACCTTCCTCAACGCTTTGAGACAAGAAACCGCCAGGTAACACTTGATGCTTGTGGGTTTATGTGAGACAGAATCAGTAACGTTCTATGGTTCATAACATGCTTTCTTGTCTGGTTTAGGTCCATGGGTTGTTCTATGGACAGTTTGGTGTTTGTGTCATCATGGAGGAGTCCAATTGCGCAGGCCAAGCTCCAAGTCAAGGTACAAATGCAACAGACGCACATTTACCTACAGGTCATGCACGCAGGCGGCAGATACAAACTGTTCCCAACCCGCTGCAGAAAGCTGGGGCTATAAATGCAGCAGACTTTGGCTCAGTGATAATTGGAAAATAATGAAGTAAAAGGCTGCAAGAATAGAATACAGATGGAGATAAGAAGGCAGAACCCCAAGGAAGAAAGCCACAAGTTTGTTGCATATCCATTAGAGACGAGTCTGCTGCCTCTAAAAACAGTCATCTCGAGTCTCCTTTGCCAATTTTAATGCATTTGATGGGCACAGATTCATACAATTTAAAGTACCGGGAGCACTTACAGTGTACAATACCACTCTCAGTCTTCTTTCGTTCCCTTTCACGCTCTGATTTAAGGGTGATATAATTGTAATGTGTACAATTTGGATACTTTGAGGCATGTCTTTCTTTTCTGACATGCTCAAAAAAAAACGGCACCGCTTGCTCTTGAAATGAGTTCAAATATATATAAAGAGAGAGGAAAAGGGTGTGGGTGATTAAAAAGAGGCTGCAGCTGCGGGGAGGGATGGGAAATACTCAGACATCTGACAGAGAAAGAGAAAGGGGATAATTGTGCAAGCAATGAGCTCGCTTACACACACGCACACAAAATGTAGCTTTTTTCTGGGTTTCTCTCTGTCGTGCTGTTTCTTGCCTAGATTATGGTGATTTAGAAGTTGTCTGTGTATTTCTGACTTGACGCCAGAGTTCCCTTCATTGTCTGGCCTACTGTGGAAAATCCCTGAGTCACTGGGCTGAATTCACTCATGTAAACAATCTGTCATGTAAAATGTCCATAACAGTTAGTGCTAGTTGCTAGTTAATCCATGGACAGCAGTATTTCTCTCAGATTCCAACATGTTATGTCATCATGTCCCTCTGTAATTTCCATGTACTCTTTATATCTATTTTTTCTCTTTTCATCAATTTACAATCCCTTTCTTTCCTTTTTGCATCTGCCCCCACTTTCTTTGCCTTTGCTTCTCACGTCACCTTTCTTTCGCTTTTTCCCAGGTTGGAGGTCTCCAGTTAGAGGGTTGCAGTTTTGACGGCGTTCATCTTTGTGAGAATCAGCATGACTCTCCCAGCGTGTCAGCTGTTCCAACCTGTTGCATGGCCTGGGTTCCACAGGTTTGTGTTCAAAACAGAGCAATATATTGTGTATTTACCATAGACTGTATAAAAAGATGGACGACATGACAGCTCCCTGAAAGTGAAGCCAAAACATCTCGAGTGCCCCCTGCTGACCGGCTGCAGTATCGGTCATATAGCCTGCCTCCTCCATGTTAACAGATGGGACATGAGTCAGACTATCCACAAAATACAGTTAGTTTTAATAAGTTATTTGATGCTGTAAAAAGGATTGACAGCTCTGTTGACAAATACGGCTCCTGCAGCCAATCTGTTCTGGATTAGCAGAGTAGAGGACGATCAGCGAGAGGAGACGTAACTAAAACAATCACGACAGTCATCTAAGTGTACATATCTGTGTACATTAACCTCAGACCAACACAAGAAGCTGCTTTGCGGTTAAATACACTGACGTGGGGGACCTTCGCTGTTTTTTTACCGGTAAGTTGAAGTGTGTGTTTTGGTTAGCAGAAGTGACTACAGTGGCTCCACCCACCGATTTGTACTGCACAGCTCTGGCTCCAAATGACGTCACGGGTGCTTTATAATTAAATGTAACTCTTTGGGGATTGGTCTGTCATTGTTTTTGTAGGGAGAAACAAGTATCATGTTTTTTATCATTCTAATACATTTGAACTACTTAAAGATATAATCTCGGAAGATTTTCATTTAAATAGACATCACTATCTATCCCAGAATGAGTTAACACAATGGTGATTGAGCCTATGGCCCACTGATGAAGGCCTCTGCATTTGCAGTATTACAGACTGACTGTCTGGTGCGACTTTCGTGGAAAAAAATCACAAGCAGCGCCCAGTTAGTGACGCATTTTCCATCACCCAGCAGTGGTTGGTCTGCCAGAGAGGGTAGGCGGAGCATAGTGGCTGCTTTACGGGTCTCTGCAAGTGTTGCGAGTAAACAGTAATCTACTATGGCTGAACAAACAAAGAAAAGATCGATGACTACAGATACAACTTCAAAAAAAATACGTGAAAATCCAAAGAAAAAGAAACAAATTCGACGCTCAGATGAAGGCAAACAGTCTAAAAAGGAAAGCGACCGTCAGTCAGGAAAATCAACCGTAGCCAACCGTGGACATCACACATGCAACACTGTCTGGATATCTGGGAAGTGTGCTCCCGCAATTACCGTTTATCACCATAGGTGCTGCCGGAGAGAATGAAACTGAGATCTTCAAGATTACCACTCTAAATATATAATTATTGTGCATATATTAATTTATTCATGTCTTCTGTGTGTGATCATAGAAGTCTGCAGCAGACTCCACTGCATCAGAAGACAACATCTGGCTGCCTCTGTATACGAGCTCAGAGAGGGTGAAGGTGGTCACACACATCAGTCTGCCCTGCGGAGCCAACTCCAACCAGTGGATACAAACCGGAGCCGCTCTCTTTCTCAAACAGCAGTGAAAGGATTGGTGAAGGCAGGCACACAGAGACAGTAACGACAGGGGCTTTTGTTGAGCGCTGTACGCCCTCGGGGGAAGATGATATTGTCATGAAAGGCGGATTCGACTGGGGCAGCAAATAACAGGACAAATTATTAACGCTTCAAACTGTCAGGCTCTGATACTGACACTTTCATTTTCTAATTAAGTACCTCGGCTTGAGGAGAAAAAAACTTCAGCTACTTCATGTCACTATCATTTGTTACAAGAGAAGCAGAGAAGAAGAAAACCTTAGTGAATAACTGGTCTGCTTTTTGGCTTAACAACAACACTTCTACTCTTTTTCCTTTAATGGATATGACAGCAAAATAGAGCAGCGGAAACCTATTTAATAAGATAAAAACATACCTTTATTTGGTATTGTGTTAGTCTTACAATACACTACTCCACTCATCTAATACATTCCATAAAATTGCGTAAAACCATTGATCTGAGCTTGTTTTTTGTTACATTTTTCTGAGTGTATTTTTGGACCTTATTTATTCCTAATAAAGATCAAATAAATGTTGTTCTTTCTATTGGTTTCAGTAGCAGTAGTACTTTTCTTGTATGGTGGTTGGTAAAAACTAAGGATGCACAATATTATCGGCACATTATCGGTATCTACAAATAATGGCTTGAAAATGACAGCTGATATGTAATTTTTTTGCCGATATTTTTCCGCTGATGAAACAAGACTATAATTCTGCCTAAATGCTCGATGATTCCCTAAAATAGCTTGATGTAATGCTACGAAATTAACTCTCTATCTCTATCAATTTACAAATAAAGGCTAAAAAGTCACAGAAACTGGAGCCAATGAATAGAAGTTAAACAACTCTTAACTAGCTAACAGTTAGCTCACATTCTCCTCATTTTACTGGTTTACTTAAAACATCAAATGCGCTGAAAATACACTCATGGCCAAAGCCATCGCTAACAGACTGTAACATTAACATCAGTGCAAAACTAACTTACATATTCATGGATAATAAAGAGAGTCCGTCGGCGATCACTGATGTCTCCATAGTAGGAGCAGTAAACAAGTCTGGACATGTCTCCCTCACTGCCGTGTTTCGGGGGATGCTGCATTCAGGTGTGCTCAGAAACGTGAGAGATCAGACACCTTTTGTACAACGCCTCTTCCGTCAAGATGTCTGCGATATGGTAGTTTTTGGCCACGACAAGTAGAGTAGGCATGATCCGCTACAGGGGAGACTTGATGTTCTCTGCAATTAGGTGGAAAATAATTTTGCAGTCGGCAAAAAGGGTTGGAAAATATTGGCATATCAGATATCAGCAAAAAGCCAATATTGTGCATCCCTAGTAAAAACCTTTTCAATTCAGCGCTTATTTTTAGTGTAGAAGTGGAGAATAATATTGCCTATACAACGACACAAAGCTGTGGGTGTATTGTGAGTATGGGCTGTATTGTGTGTCTGTGTGTAGGTGTGTTTCAGAGCGCATTATCAGCAGTCACAACTGTTCAACAGTAAACAATACAGATCACAGTTCACTCTGCTCGCTCTGCCGCTCGCTCAAATCTGCTGAGGCGGGCTTTACAGGCATGAAACGCCTCGGTGTCTGTTCCCTTCGCAAATGGTGGTTGTCTGTATCACACACACACAAACACACACATTCACAAGCACTCAGTCCCTAACCCCTGTGTGATTGGTTGTGAGCTGAGGTTGAGCGGAGTCACTGAAGCTGTGATGGATGGCCAAAGAACTACAAGGGAGGGTGTGAGGGTTGTGTATGTTTGTGTGTTTGTGTATGAATCCAACCAAGAGCATTAAATTTGATTGATGGCTTAATTAAGCCGCTGTCCCTCCGTATCCTCCTGTTTTTACGTTGTGTGTATGCAGTTGTGCAAATCTTTTTGAATGTGTCTGTATGCACTCCGTAAATGTGTGTCTCCCTGATGTGTGTGTGTGTGTGTGTCTGTCGGTGTACGTGTGTTTGTAGAGACAGAGAAAAGGGTTGGAATGAGGGAGGAGCGGGTATTGTGTGTGCACTGCAGTGTGACAAAATGGGAGTGAAATGGAACAGCAGGTTTAAAAAAGAGAGAGGATTGGATTTCGGCAAAACACGGCCCTCTGGGTCACAGAGGGAAAGAGAGACAGAGGGATAGAGGTGTGGAGAGTGAGAGAGATGAGAGATGCAGCGAGCGAGGAGAGCGAGAAAAAAGGCTATAAAATCAGTTGGAGAAAATTGAGAAACGGGAAAATGAGGACGCCGGAAAGAGATGGGCGGAGAGAGCCAGGACGAGTGGTGAGCGTGTTAGGGACAAACGATCTAGAGGGCAGAACGTAAAAGAGTTAAAG
Source organism: Semicossyphus pulcher (assembly GCF_022749685.1). NCBI lineage: Eukaryota > Metazoa > Chordata > Actinopteri > Labriformes > Labridae > Semicossyphus > Semicossyphus pulcher. The sequence goes on along the minus strand of NW_027211692.1, from coordinate 17,953,333 downwards.
CAGATTGAAAACAGTCATTAAGTCATCGTTTTTATTACACAGGACTGACAGCTGATTTGTTCTTATAAAAACCTCTTTAACTTTCACCTTTAATGCACGTGTTTTTCATGCATTCACACGTGGCATGCTGGGTAAATGTTCTAGCTAATGGTAAGTTGCCAGTTGTTTAGCCCCTTCACCAAAAGCTACATAACAGAAATTAGATTCAAAACAGTGAATGTTGCACAACTCTTTGGTAAGTTTTGAAAAGACTCTCCCCGCAGGCAGAGGTGGGAAATTAACATCAGCATCGCAGCAAACAGAAAACTCTTGGCTGAGGGCTTGTTTCCAAGGTAATGTGTTCACGGAGTTTGTCTTTATCACAAATTAGCATGCCAGGTTTGAGGAACTATTGTGATGATACTCTGACGGCGTTCCGGAGCTGCTTTACTGAGATGTTTGTTTTGACTTTTGATCACAATCCCACACAATATGAGTCATTTCAGAACATTGTTTTAAATGCAGCACACGTTTGATTCCGGCCACTGGCAGAACTTAATGCCTCTTAACAAAGTGTTAAACACTCACTAGCAAATACACATAAAAAAAGAGCCACATATATAACAAGGGATGTCACTTAATGCCTCTTCCCTTCATTCCCTGTTCGCTTCTCTGTTCCACCTTCGTATGACGTCCACCTTTGACAGTGTTTGGGGATTTCCTATGTTGTTTTACCCAAAACACAATGCAATGCTTACATAAAGCCGCCCTATGAGAGACATAAACATGACATTTTCTATCTTAAAATCAGTCCAACAAACATTCAGTCAAAACAAACACTAAACATAAAGATGTAAACAGAAAAGAACAAGAGCTTTATCATTTGTTTTCCTCTCCTGAAGATATGTAATCATTCATCTCAGAATGGAGTCACATTTGTTCGTTTAGTCTGCACATTCTTACACAGCTTATCGAAAGCATCTAGCCCCGGCGGTTTAGCTTGTAACACTCAGAATGCTAACTGGGCCAGCATCTGGTCGGTCCCCATAAAGCTAGAGTGGTAAAATGTTTTGGGTTCCTGCATGAGGCGAGATTTCTCATTTGGGTTTCCGGATTTAAAATGTTAATCACTGCTGCATCAGACTGTAGCCATGCTTTAATGAGAGAACCACAGAAGCCTCAGATGAGCCACAGCCAGCTGCATGTAACCTCGCACCGGCAGAGTGCAGCGCTCGATTGTAATACATCCGAACTGCATTATCGTCACAGTAAGCATGAAAACTTATACACACATCAGTGTACACCAGGTTTGTTTTTAAGGATGTTGAGGGGCTGATTTTGGAACCTGGTCTTAAATGCACTAGGTGAGTTCTCTCCCACTGCTTCAATCATCTTCCCTGCGATTCCCACTGTTCTATTTTCCCAATAAACACCCTTGATTACAAAAGATGTCACAGTATGTCCCTCCTCAGCAGAGGGTTTTCAGGGGTGGGAGGTGAGAGGAAAAGCTAACACTGTCCACAGGATGCTCCACGAGGAGGATGGTAGAAAAATGCTGGAAATACAGAGTGGAGGAGGTGTGGAGCGAGATGAGAGCATCGCTGGCATTGACACTTTCTATTTACACTAAATTAAGTCTGGTGATAGTATGTAGTTTTTTTGTTGTCATCCAGTTGCATAAGAAAAAACAAACCAATAAAGAAATAATTCCTGAGGAGTGGCACTAACTAATTTCCTTTGCTGCTGGTGTGTACGTGACTGACTCTCATCTGACACAGATATCGGCGAAACATCTACGTTCACTCAGTGTCAGACAGGCCTGGGAACATTTACAATCAGGCGGAGCATAGCAGTTTTTAAACTGTACAAAAAATGTGCACAACAATGCAGTAAAATCAGGTAATGTGTCCTTATGGTGGCATCTATCTTGGTTGGAGCAGCTTTGAGGAACTTCAAATGTCCGCGGTTCCTTCGGACAAAACGGTAAGCCTCTTCTGTTATTTGATTCTGTCCTGTTCGTCATATGCATATTATTCTGTAAAGAAACATGTTCTCTTACTTCCTTTTAACTGGATAACTTACTTCTTACTGTGAAACTTTCTCCAGGGAAACAGAAGCTCTTCCTGTCAACATGCTGCTATTGCTTTGTCTGAATCTGACCCGGTGGCAGCTGTGGGAGGCATTAAAAATAACTGTACAGAAATCTTCTAGCGAATTGTCTGGATTTCTTTGGTAGGTCACATTGAGGAATCAGTATCAAATTCAGACAGTTTCATATCCAGTTAAAAACTCCCAGGGGGCATGCTAATTAGTTGGCGTGTGACCAAGAGGTGCATGCTGAGTCTACATTGCTAAACGCTAATATGTTCATGTTGGATCATCCACCAGCTGCTCCTACCTTGACTGAAGTGTGTGAGGTCTTTCTGCTATTCTTGTCGATGATCCTTGATGTGACTGCAGCTCTAAACCTCTCTGAAAACTTTGAAGAACGCAGTGTGACGGAGAGGGTAAGTGGACTGGTGAAATTCTGCTTTCACAATGATGGAGCCATGAAGATAAAACTGTAGCAGACTGTGGAGGACTGTGCTGCACAAAGCTAACACGAAGCCATTCAGACAGGTGAGTGGCTGACGTACGACAACACTCTTACTTATTGTTGTAACTCACTGTACATAGGAGGATGCTGAGTTGTGTTTGTGATGCTTTATTCTGCCGTAAAAGTGACAGTACTTTAATTTGTGTAGCTGTATAATTCTCTTCACACCCGCCATCATATCCAGATCTCCTTTTATTCTGGCCTACTGTAGGTCATCAGAGTCTTTGTCCTGTATTGTTGTTTATGCTAGTAAGCTACAATGAAGTGTACTGTACGCTTTATACTTCTAAAATACTGCTAATTGTGTTACTTTTTGCTTAACTACATTTGTTTTACAAACTTAAGTCACTCATAACGCTGCAGATTTAGATAATCCAAAATATTCAACAATTAAATTTAGTTAAAGAGAGGGTATAATGCTGTTTATCATTTTAAGACATACATATAATGTTACAATGTTGGATGTCCAGACTAAACTTGGGGGAAGTTTCAAATCTTTGGGTAAAAGTATGTTGGAGTAATCTGCAGGCTGCTGTGAACGCCAGGTTTCACACAGTTTTTTCTACACACTGCACTGTGTGACGTCAGAGAGCTGACCAATCAGAAGAAAGTGGGCTTGTAGGGGCGGGGTTTCATAAAGGTACAGAGCTGACTGAGTCGTTTCAGGCAGAGGCTGTATGAGGGCCTGCACAGAGCACCAGTGTGAGAAAAATGATGAGTTTTTTTAACTGTGGATTATGCTAAGCTACTCCACAGGTATCACAGAGTGAAATAAGAAGCTTGAAATTAGCATAATACCCCCCCACACACACACACACACTTTAATTATGTATCATTGTTTGCAATGAGTAATTTAATTATCACATGAATTCATCACATATAAGTACCAGTACGCGGTTGAGAACATACCAAAACTGACCTTTTCTTATAGGGAAAACATTTAATTTCATAGCTGTATTTATATTTTAAAACTAATACATCTTAAATTTTACTCCCTTAAACTGTAAAACAGTAACACTTTATCAGACAACTGACCTACTTTGAAGTTTTACTTGCACAACATTACAATGTTTCATACTTGGATCCTGTCATGTAGTGCTTAAGATCTGCATTGTTGTATGAAAACTATTATAAACACATCAATGAGCTCCACTATTGCACTGGGTGACATACATACATCATTACAACTGTTGTATATTTTGAGTCAAACCCACATACACCATCCTCCTGCAGTATTCTCACACTCAAAGCGTCCACAAACAAACACTGTCCTCCTTTTTGACTGACATGCTCTCAAAACAATATACAATAGCATACAGCTCTTTTAGGAAATATTTTTTTTATTCACAGATATTTTGACCCATTTTATTAAAGATTTACATACTGAGAAGGATCAAAGGGGCTTGTGGGGACAGACAAACATGCTGCCTGTGTCGGCCTTTTGGTGGGATTTGTTGACACTAAAGAAAGTATAAAATATTGGCACTTCTATCCTTGAAAATGTGCTGATAAGGAGAAAAGCTTTCACACCACAAAGACACATAGACATTTTCATACATAATGCATATTTGCAAAGCCTGCATATTCACTGTAATTTGCTGTGACATCCCTTTATGTCTCATACTTTGCATACTGTTTACTGACAGTTAAGGTTTCTTTAGTACTTAGTTTTCCTTTTTATCATGTGCCTCTTCATCCAAAACCCCCTGTATTTACTACATCCTGTCTCTTTCTCATCCAGAGTAAGAGTAAGATTTTAATAAGGTACTCTAAAAGTGGTCAGCTGCTGCTTCAGCCAGCATGAAACTGTCCAGCACCTGCTCATAACAATATACGATCCCCAATGAACATAAAAATGATTGCACAGCGTTTTCAACACACATTGAGTAGATGAAAGGTCCAAATGATCTCACATCATTTTTAGTGTGAGAAGCACTGGCCTGGCCGTACACTGAGCATATATACTGTGTGATCATGGTGGGAAAAATCTCTCCTTTTTAAGTGTTTCATACGATATCATGCAGTGCTGCTGGAAAGGCTGAGGGGGCTTTATGGGCAATGAAAATGGACGTCTCTTTAAAAAAAACCAAAAAAAACGGACGACTTCTGCTGTCTGTCTGCTCTACTCCAATCTTCCTCTGGATGTTTAAGCTCCTTTCACTGAGTCTGAACTTAACCAGCCTGCCGGGGGGGAAGCTCATTTCAGCAGCTTGTCTCAACTATCTCAACTTTGTTGCTTCCGCGACCATAGGTTAGGGTTTAAACATGGACAGAGTGGCTTTGCCTCCCAGCTCGGTACAACGCCTTCATTACTTCTGATGCTAAACCAATCCATCTGTCAATTTTATGATCCCCTCACTTGTGAGCAAGGCCCAGACATCCTTGAAGTCCTTGGATTGAAAGTAGACTCTGTGCAAGGAATAGTTAAAATAATTTGGTTGAACAATTCCCTCTAAGAGCGAGGGCTGACAGACTTTACAGTTACTTCACAATAGCTAAAGACTTCTCTACAAGGCTTCTTTACTTGCTACATTATGTGATCGTCATATATGAAGTAGTGTATGTAAAAGCTCCAGGAGACAGATCATCAGCAAGGTGAACACCAGCTGTGAAAGTCTTTAGGATGGAATGACACTGTACCTTTTTGTTTCGCTAATGCCTTTTGCTTTGCTAATAAATGCGAGTAGAAGTAGAGGAACACACACACATTATCCTCAGTATACTGCCTAAAAACGGAGTGTGTGTGTTAAAGTGTGTGTGAGTCAGCGTGTTCTGTCCCTGGAGAGATATCCTGCCTCCAGCAGAGTCGGAGGGGCTGACAGATGACCACAAGGTCACTTGTCTCTCTGATCTGTGATCCTCTCTGGAGACACAAACACACTTCATGGGGAATTTTCTGCTCTTTTTCTGCCTCTGCCTCATCATCTGCTCTCTCCATCCTCTCCTCTGCTGCTTTCTTGTTTCTCTTTAACTCTTGTTTCCTCTCTTTGTCCTCCCGTCTATTCTTCCCTCGCCTATATACTTTCCTCCGCATCCTTTTTTTCTCGCCCTCTCCTCCCCTGCTCTCTATACAACTTCTCACTTCTCTTTGTCTCTTCTGTGTCTTTGCTTTCTCGAACAATCTTCCTGCGTCACTGTCTCTCGCTCTCATTCTCCTTGCGACTGTAATCCATGATCTCCCTGCAGACGAAGGGGATTACTGTATTATTGCTAGATGTTAGACAGGATTCCTTCGGGACTTTTTTGCCGTCTCTCATGCAGCTTTTGTGTCTGCTGACTGGTTGAAAAGGAAGGGACAAAGGGACCTTTTCTTATTCTTTTTAAACTGAAATTCAACCCATTATTATCCAAGAGATTAGACCTGTTTGTACTGAAAAGTGCTCTGCTCTAGAATGGGTTAACTTAACCTTATAATTAACATTATGGCCTGCAAAAACAGGCTTTTGGCTGTGGTGTTAAAATGAAACTTTTGTCCTCTGAATAAGAAACGGACCCATTTAACGGCGACATGTGACGTAACCTGTTTGCTTACTGATCGATCTCTTCGCAGACTAAAGGGATCGTTGTATTACAAGAGTGTACTGGAGATGTGAGGATATTTAAAGGTCCCTGACTGGAAGAAAAAGTGGTATTGGAGTTTGTCTGCTCTTTTTATAATCAGCTCTCAGGCAACGGATATTTAGAAGGAGGATAAAGAAGACAGTCTGGGCGTTGTAGTGGATTAAATGGAGATTAAAGACATAAATAGAGAATTGGACGTTATAAGGAATGTATATATCATCTATGTCAGTGACTTCTTTTCAATCACTTCTTATAACTCACTTTAACAGACTTTTTTTAAAGTGATGTCACGCATTTTAAAATTGCTTTTAATCCATTTATCTGTTCCTGTTCTTACCGTCCTTTACTGCTTTTATTTTATTATTTTAACTTTTTTTTTTAATTTATCTTTTATCCTTTAAACTCTTTTCCTCTGATGTGATGTTGTTTTTTAATCGTCTCTTTTATAACCTTTTATGGTCTTTTATTTCTTTTCCCCCTTTATTTATCTCTATATTTGTATTGCTTAATTCTTTAACTGCCTTTGTTTCTGTTTTATCACTTTTATTCCTTTTATTTTCACTGATTCTTGTTGACCTTTTGTGTTTGCAGTGAGTTCTTGCCTTTTGTCGAACTCTCTAGACTACTCTGGCCTCATTGTTGAAAGTTCTGTTATCTGTTTTATGTTCTGTAATCTTCCTGCCTTTACTTTGTCTGTCAAAGCACGTTGTAAACATCTGTTTTAAAAGGTGCCATATAAATAAAGTTGTTATTATTATAATTTGTATTATGCTGTTTCCCAGCTAGAAATGTTTTGTTCTAAGAACGTTCTAAGAATGTTACGTGCAATGTTTTTAATAGTAGGAGAACGTTCTCTGAAAACATTTTCAGAAAGTTGCAGTGAGAATGTTCAAATCGCATTTCAGGAATGTTTTATAAATCACATTCTGATCGTTCAAGCCGTACTAACATCCTGAAAATATCTTCAGAATGTTGCAGTTAAAACGTCTTCAGGCCAGGTCAGATCAATGATTCACAACGAGACTGGATGCAACTGCCAAAAGAATCCCTTGACATCTGATCATAAACGTTCTAAAACTGGGCCGTTCACATCAAAGCAACGCAACACAACGCACACAGACACAGCTGACCGTCTCCATATCAACGACGCACTGACATACCCCACTATTTCTGCGTTAATACCATAACGTTAGCTAATACTATATAACGTTAGAATTAGGCCTAGGGTACATGAATCATGTAGCTGGATTTATGTTATCGTTTTAAAAAGGAGTAGATGACAGTGACATGCTCACAATGTGAGCTGTAACACTGATTAATAAACATCGAAGACAAGTGATTTTGGAGAGAGAGGATCTGGAGCCGTCTTTGGCTACTGCAACACCAGAGACAGGGTGCCTACGCCAATTCATGCTGTTTCCTGATTGGCTGAAGTGAAATAGCTACATTATTCAGTTCTAAAACTGCATTTGGAGATTTGACAAGTCAAATCTTATGCAACTCCACCCAACGGCTTGAGCCGCTCTGCAACTAACCAGTTTACACCGCTACAATTTTCTCTGCAACATTCTAAAACTGTTTTGTTGCGTTGCGAATCATTGATCTGAACTGGGCTTTAGTTTCAGTTTTAACGTTACAATGACTTTATTTGAAATGATAAACACCCTTAAAACATTCTTTGAATATTAGATTAAAACGTTTTCTTTCAAACGTAATTAGAACTTGTAGGTAATGTTATGGGAACGTTCCCTGCTAGCTGGGTTCACATTTTAAGACAAATATATATAATGTTACAGTGATGGATGCCCGGACCAAACGTGGGTGTTTCAATCTGTAGGTAAAAGTATGTTAGAGTACTCCAAAGGCTCATCAGCTCAGTCTGCAGGCTGCTGTGAACGCCACATTTCACACAGTTTTTTCTACACGCTGCACTTTGTGATGTCACAAAGTGACGCCTCGGCAGGCTTCGGAGAGCTGGCCAATCAGAAGGAAGCAGGCTTGTAGGGGCGGGGTTTCATAAAGGGACAGAGCTGAGTGAGTCGTTTCAGACAGAGGCTGTGTGAGGGCCTGCACAGAGCACCAGTGTGAAAAAAAATAGTTTTTTGACTGGAAATTATGCTAAGGTGCTCCGGTAATATGAAGCTTGAAATTAGCATTGTAACCCACCTTTAAAGACCTTTAAAGAATATCATTTTACATACACCATCAGTGAAATACACATAAAAGTTCACTTTAACACTCTGAGAGATGACATAGCACTGACTGCACAAATCAGTTGAAAATCCTTCTATTCTGTTATTGTGTTCAGTACCAGCTTGTGATGACTCAGTTTGGCTGCGGCTTGGAACCGTTCGATGCATTATGAAAGAATTGTGTCCATCAAGGTGAAGAGGTGTCGCCAATAAAAAAACATGGAGGGCGTAAATGGAATTTGTATTCCGTCAATACAGCGGGACCTTTCACTGACAGAGCTGCAGGACTACTTGTACTTTCTCTAAGCACTTTAAAGGCTCGGGCTTTGGCTTGAGTGTTACACTGAGTTTGGAAAGCATCCACTGATCCCTGTTCAAAATCTTTAAAATGATCTGTCCTGATTCCCCTCATCGTCGAGTTTTGTAAAGAATGTTTGCCAGCCTCCCCTTTGAAGGGTCCGTTTCCCAAACAGCGCAAGAGTTCTCTAAAGACGGAGAATAAAAACCTCCGCTCCACCAGTGCCTTGTGCAGCAGCTTGGAAATATTTGGTTGGAGGTTTTTGCTCTTTGCCCAGCATCGTTTTAAAGTCAGCTTCAGCAGTTTTTGGAGTTGTCTGTACAGCGAGAATTGCTGTCTTTGCAAAAGCATTTCCATTTCGGTGCAGATGCTCAACAGATGGCCCGGGCTGTTGCAAAGATCGCTTAGCACCGGGGTACCATTTAGAAAGCGCTCGTTTCAATAGAACAAATGCAGATGGATGCAGGAATCACATCTTGTTCTGAGTTCTATTTCTCTATCTCAAGCCACATTTATCTGTATTAATGAGCGTTTGATAACACAGGAAACAAACACATTGCTTCAGTTCACTTTGAAAGTGGCGAAGAGTATTGAGCCCATAATTTATAATCCCCTCATTGAGGTGGCACATCAGCTAAATGCTCTGTAAGAGGAACTCTCTCTGTGTCAGTGTCTTTCTTGCTTGCTCCTTCTATAATTTTGTGCTCTTTATAAATCCATTTAAAGGCGACAGAGACTTTCATCCCACATACTGAACTTTCACTGAGCTTTTTGCAGTGTTTTTCCCATGCTGGATCAATGGCCCCCATCACCGGCCACACACACACTATCCAAAAGCTGTTTTCTGGATTGATTTTACATGTCTGAATCAATCACATTCCAACTTCTCGCTGCCAGAGGTGTCTGTCCACTGATACGCTACGTGTTACACGGTTACATCGGGCGCATTTGGAGCTATTTTGTGCTCCACAACAAACTCCCGTGTGCCTTCTCAATTCTCTAACATGCTTTCTTATCGACTCAGTCCTAAATTATCAGTAGCTCACTGTCCAGCAGATGTTGAATTATATTCTTTCATTTCAACAAGAATGCAGCGGCCATAAAGAGAAACCCCCTATAGCTACTGTCGGATCCGTCTGGAACAGAAAACAATCTTGCAGGAGATTGGACTGTCCGTCTATCCTCCTATAAAAGACGAGGGGGGTTGGGGGAGGGGCGAAAAAATAAAAATGATTAAGAGGAGGGGATGAGAAGCGGGAGAAGAAGATAAAAATATAATTAAAGTGGATCAAAAACTAAAGGCTACCGACTGCCTCACGCTGTAATGTTCATGCACACACCTTTGCACCTCTCCTACCTGCACACGTGCGCAAAATGCTCCCTATTTTACCCATAATACACCTTGCTAACTGCACTACTTTTTAGGCATATTCTCCTTGCTGAAAGTTTAATGTCCCTTCTAAAAGAAAAGAACAATTTCCCTCAATGCAACATGCAATTATTCCTTTCTGCTTCATGTGATCCTTTTAAGGTATGCCTTTAAAGTACCATTGACCCTGCTTTCTCCCACTTACTCACACTAGTTTATTGTTACTGTCACGCTGATAGGCAGGGCGGGTGTCTTAATGATTCTTCAGTGGGAGAAAATACAAGGTTACAGGCACTTTCCTGCTTAATAACTGCCTCTGAGCCCCATAAATAGCGAAATAATCAGGAGCCTGTGCCGTCTAATAAAAAACAGTGAGGAACTAAAAGGGACAAGACAGAGAAATCTAGTGTTTTACTGAATCCAGTTTGGCCCCCGTAATCCTCTGCGCACTCCATCTAATATTGAAGAATGTTCCAGATTAGAAAGCTGACAGCAGCTAACTGACCAGCTGCAGTAACCCCTCCCCTCTGCCGTCACAGCCAATGGAGCAGCGGAGATTAATGACCTCCTCAGACCCTCGGCCAATCACCAAACTCTGCTCTCATCTGCAGCGAGGGATGCCCTTGAGCAAACTCATACACACACGTTTAACCGGGGACACACACTCGCATTCGGCACACACACACACGTATAGCTGCACACTCACCACTTAATTCAGCCTCCTCTGAGGGCAGCGGGCCGCTCAGTGCCGATGTTTATGGTTTCTCTGAACCTGCAAATCACTGTGGTTACGGCTGGGCGGATTTATGACCACGGCCCTGTCTACCAGCCCTTAGACAAACCATGGATCACCCGAACACACACACACCCACACACACACACACACTCTATATTGAGGATGATACACATGCCCGGGCAGCATAAAGGTTTTTTGTTGTGTTCCGTGGCTCATTTTCGTATGCAGTGACCTAATCCGAGTGTGTATGTGTGTGTGTCTCAGCACGTGTCACCTTGCTGTTACAGTTTAGCATGCAATCTAACCTCAGTGCACCAAAGCCTGTGTAAAAAAAAAACATAAATCATTTACACTGTCAGATTTAAAGCTGATAAATATGCAGCTTTTTTAGGCAAATGAATCTCTGCAGGATCGCCTTTTACAAGGAAGGGGAGGATCGGATCGCACCGCGTCTCGGTTTTCATTTTAACCGGCCTTTAAAGCATGCGAGGCTTTTAGGAGTGAAAAACACAGATGAAGGTGAAGAGCAGTTTGTTTTGTCCTTTCTGTGGCTAAAAATGCTCAATTTTCAGTGAGTGTTGTAGAAAAAAAAAAAAGTATGGGGGGGACTTAATCCCCTTTTTTGGGTGGCAGAGGTGCAGAGCTTTGTGAGAAATTGCAGGTTTTAAAGGGGATCTGTGTTTGTGACAGTGCATGCAGCACGATTTGGGGCTCGCACCGGAAAAACAGCACTTTCATCAGTTTTTTTTTCTGCCCTCACCTGTATCCATTTTGCTTTTTTTTTTGATGACTCATCGTGACCTTGGCTGCACTCATGTGGGCGGAGAGGCACAGTCGGGGAAGTGTCAGTAACAATCAAGCAGTGAATGCCTGCCGGTTCAGGCTGTGTGTGGGCTGACACCGGCTTATTGGACTCGAATAAATTATTAGGAGAAGAAAAATCCACCATTTAATTCTGTATGTCAGTGGGCAGCAGAACACAGGCTTTACTTCACTTTGTTGCTAATTGTCTCTATGATCTGCTGCTGGCTTTCAATATTGTTTAACATGAGCTACTCCCACAAGTTTGTCTGAGTGTTGTATTATGGTGTATTACACTTTAAGGTGTTGTGATTCTGCAACTCCCACACTAAGCTAGGACATCAGTGTCCTCTCAGGATCTGCTTTAATTTAAGACAAACCTATTGACATACGTTCCTTGTTATAACCTGCATGTTTCCACCATGACAGTGTAAAAAGATGGACGACATGACAGCTCCCTAAAAGTGAAGCCAAAACATTTCGAGCGCCCCCTGCTGACTGGCTGCAGTATAGGTCATAAAACCCGCCTCCTCCATGTTAACAGCTGGGACATGAGTCAAACAAAATTTTTCTAAAACATGGTTTCTGTCATTATAGTTAGTTCCTATCATGCTGATTTACGTCCAAGTAAACAACTTTATTTTTTAATTAGTCATTTGATGATGTAAAAGGGATGATTGACGGCTCTGTTGACGAATCCGGCTCCTGTGGCTACGCCGGCTCCACCGGCTCCACCTCTGGCTCCAAATGACGTCAACAAGTGCAACCATAGACTGTATAAAAAGATGGACGACATGACAGCTCCCTAAAAGTGAAGCCAAAACATTTCGGGCGCCCCCTGCTGACTGGCTGCAGTATAGGTCAAAAAGCCCGCCTCCTCCATGTTAACCTTTCATTATAGCTAGTTATTATCATGGTGATTCACGTCCAAGTGTTCATTTTTCTGACAAGTTTATTTTTAAATGGTTATTTTATGCTGTAAAAAGGATGATTGACAGCTCTGTTGACAAATTCGGCTCCTGCAGCTGATCTGTTCTGGCTGAGCAGAGGAGAGGACGATCCCCGAGTGGAAATGTGACTAAAACAATCACTACAGTCATTGAAGTTTCCATATCTGTGAACGTCTGCTTCAGACCAGCTGTTGTGCTGTTAAACACGCCGGTGTGCGGGATCCTTGCTGTTTTTTTTGGTAAGTTAAGTGAGTGTTTGGGTTAGCGGAAGTGGCTACGGCCGCTTCACTCGCCGATCTCTACTGCGCAGTCTCTGGCTCCATATGACGTCGCCATCACAAGATGGCAGCGCCTATCACAGGGGCTATTTTGGCATCAATTTCGTACAATGGGAGCAGATGGAGACGCATTGTCCATCTGTATATACAGTCATTGCATGCAACATGGCAGCGCTCGTCACAGGGGCTATTTTGGCTTCAATTTTGTACAATGGTTTTATTCCTGCCCTTAAACTGCACTCTGCACATGGACATATATAACCAACAGACATCTGTTTTTTAAGACTCCTTGTAAATTTGCACAGCAGTGAAACTATTACTCATAAACACTGTTTGCTAAGTGTGTTCACAGGACGAGGTTTTCTGCAGTCACAATTTTGAATTTGAATCAGGAAGAGCTTTTCCCCACCAACTCATCTCTTTCATCATATTCAACTCTTTTATTCTGCCTGCACTTGACAACCTTCGTACTGAGTCATATTGCTGCGTGAAGGACTTTTGATTCCAACAATCCATTTGTCTTGTGCGCGTTTCAAATATCTTTACTAAACCCGGAAAGCAAACAGTCGTGTGGTCCTGCCGCCCCGCATTCACAGAAACGTATTGTGTGTGGGTTTGTGAGCGCTCTCTGTGTGCATGCTCCGATGTGTTTGTGTAAGAGAGAGACTGTTATCTTTGACTTTCGTGTATATCATCAGCATTGCATCAGCGGAGCAGTGAAGTGTTATTGAGACTTGTCTCAGAGTAGCTCTGCTTATTTCGCTTACTTGAGGAACACAAAACCGTTGATTAAGCCTCGGATGCTTTGAAATCTTTTTTTTGTAAATACTTTGCATTTCAGTCTTCAAACCTGTTTTGAAGCGATGACAGGCTTGATGGAAACTGCTTGCATGAGTTTAAATTCATTTCAGTATTTCCTCTGCGGGGGAAATGTGCACAAAGAGCTCATACTCTGCTCTATAACATGCAACACACTCTAAATTTCCCAATTTTCCCCACACTTTCTCAAAATCCCAACCTGCTCTCACACCTCTCCAGGTGTCCCTGCAGCAAAGTGTGTCTAAGTTTATGCCCATCAGCCTGTTTGGTAGTCTGTCTGTTCATTTGTGTGTAATTTTTCCAAGCACTGTAGCCAGGGAAGGATTAGCTCAGTGTTTCTGTCTCTAACATGCTTCATTAGTAAAGATAAACTAAGCCAAGCAGGCAGACAGACGGAGTCTGACAAAACAGCTGAATAAATGTGGAGTGTGTGGAGAGATGTGAGTGCAGACAGGTGGTGAGTTAGGGGTTGGATGAGGTCACGGCATCTTCAGCTCTTATGGCCGATTTTAGTCTCTAAAACTGACTATATTATGCAGTGTTTTGGAAGCAGATTTAAAATGCTGTATTTTGTAACCCATATATGATAATCTTATTCACTGTGTCTCCGGGAGGGGAACAAAATGTGGAGAGTAAATTAAGTTGCAAATGCAAAAGTACTCCAGCCGAAGCTTGGGCCTTCACGACAGGACACAGAAAGGGAAACAGGGGGAAGTAAAATTAGAAAAGCAAAGAAATAGGCTTAAGGCAGGATGGAGAAAAGTCGCCAGGAAAATATGGGACAACCAGGTTGTGTGAAAAGAGGGAGATAAGAAGCAGGGGCTTTTATTTTGGCGGAATTTAACAAACACCACTTAAGAAAAGATGGATGGAGATGGAAAGAGCATCATTTAAATATAAAAAAAATATTTAGTCAAACAAAATCAAAATGAACAAGACATTGCATCCAGAGTTTTGTTAGGAAAGATCAGAGTTGGAGAGAAGTAAGAGAGACGGTAATTTACGCCACATTTCTGAAGGTGTCATTCTCACTATTCCCTGCTTGAAAAGCTCAAAGCATGACGGATGAGGCTCAAAAGAGGAGCGAGAGCATAAAAGCAGAAGATGAAAAGTAAAATAAATTTAGTGTGATTGAGTAGAAGGGTAAAGACATATTCAGTGAAAGGAAAGCATCTAATGGAAAGTGAAAGTGTTTTAAGGAGGACAAAGAGCTTGATGGAATTTCTGGCTCAGAAAAAAATTGGCAAAAAAAAGAGACAATACGTAAATGTAAAAAAAAAAAAGCGAGAGTGCTCCTCTAATGGATGAAAAATAGGGGAGCATGTTCACATCCGCTTTAGAGAGGGAGGAAGATGAAGAGGAGGTGGGAAAAGAGAGGACAGGCGTAGACTGAGGAAAATGACAACGACATCAAGGGAAGAGTGTGAGGTTGACTCATCTTCAACTAACATGATTTCACTCTTTCTGTCGGAGACGGATACACAGCGAAGGCACACGGCGCGGAAACAGACACAGTGTTAGACTGCACTGCTTTTAGAAGGCTGTGAAGGGAAACAAAATGGTGTTAATGGCTTCAAAATGCTTTTAAAGCACGTCTACCCACACAAGTCTCTGTGACTCCTGCCTCCCCCATCTTAAGTCTGCTGGTATAATAGCACTATGAGGCCCCTGATTGAGATTTAGGATGGCCATAAATTGGTTTCTGCAAAGTGGAGTTGTGTCATCAAATGGAAGAAGAGTGAGGAGGACACAAAAAGTTATGTAACAGAGATGTGAAGCAGGCTACAAAAATCTGGATCAACTTTATCTGTGCATGTTTAACCTGTGGTTAACCTGCGTCTCACCTTTTAAACAGCGATGGCGTGAAAATGTCATGTTTGTATTTGTCAGGAATTAAATCTGCAATTTTAATGAAGTAACCAGAACAAGCATAAAGCCACTCAACACAGAAAAGCACCAATAAACACTGCTACAGTTTTCATTTAAATGCACACAACATGGTAGACCTTCAAAGTTGTGTGAAACAGAATGTGCAATACCTGTCATGTTTCATAAATCTATGTTGTCATTTGTGTTAAAGAAACAGACATATTGTTCCTCAGATGCACCTGTTTTTACTCCACCATCTGGTCACTGCTGCTGAGTTGAGGTACGGTAGCTAGCTGGTAAGTTAGCTTGCTAGCTAGCTCACAAACAACAATCTAAGGAGTTTGTTAAAAGGAAAGGAAGTAAAACGTGGGTCTCTAGCTCATTGTCCCTAATTCTGGAGTATTCTACAACATTGTGTGTGTGGTATATTAAGGGAAATTAACATTGAGGGATCAACATCCATCCCTTAGTGTGTTTACCGAACAAGCTACATTCGCCTGCTCGTGGAGCCGTGTCAGGTTAGCCTACATGAACCATGCATTGAGCATTGAGTGGGAGCATTTACAGCCTAATCCTGCTGCAAAATAGTCTGGCTCTAATAAACACAGCCAAAATGCTGTAAATGTAGTTGCAAAAAACACCAACTATTCTCACTAGCCATTTTAGCTCTTAGAAACGTAGCTAGTCTGTAAAACAAGCTGAGGTGGGGACTACAAATCCCAGATGATCAAGCGACTCTACAACTTCCCTAAGCTGTGCTCAAGACACAGAGAACATCAAAAACAACTGTAGACGTCCTTCATTCTATATCCCTAATACATATGGAGAAAATAACGTTGCTAATTAGCAAAATGTAGCTGTGAGACAAATTTCTCTTGTATTGTGATAAATTCCTGTGTTGACCTAAATTCCTGTGTTGACTACAGTACAGGTCCTGCTTTTGTCCATGCTGGCTAACTTTTGATGCCAATGGAACAGCACCTTTGTTAATGTAATCATCAACACCTGTGCTTTCCTGATGCGGCAAGTAAAAAGGTCTCATGAAAAGTTATAAAGTTAGTAGTATATGAATAGACAAAAGACAATACAGTACAGTGTATAGTGGTCATGTAGTTTCAGAAACCTCCTCTCCCGGCACCTTATAGCTTCTGTAACTTTTCAATATCTGACATTCACACTCACTTCACGCAGATATAGGTCAGCTGTGCGGAGGTGAGAAAGAAGTCACGCTTTGACCTTTTTCCTTAAGCCCTCTTTTACCATTCTTGACACAACAAGTTCTGGCGCTATAGTGTGAACAAACAAGAGCAACACTATCTGCCTTCCAGGAATGACTGTCCGAAAACGGCTTGACAGCAACTTGTGTAGACATGTTTTTAAGCATTACTTGGCACTAAGAATGTTAGCTCACCAAAAGTCAGTTATAAGTAGTAAGTTTGGTAGACTTTTAATAGTGACTAGGGGTCCGCTAGGTTCTACATTTGTCATGTTTAAGATAAAGAACAAGCGTGCTACAAACCTCAAATATTGAGTTGCTAAGATTATTCTACATTGAAAAGTAACAGATAAAAGAATGACTTAAATTGGTCCTTGGTTCAGCGTAGAGACAAGTGAGGAGTCAGTTCTGGGTTGCATTTAAAGACAATAAAACCATCCCATAGTCCACTGTGAACTGTGTCCAGAGAAAGTTGTAGTAGTGTTGGATTATTGTCACAAATTTGCTCATCCTTATCCTGACCGTGTCATTGTTTGAAAGGAAAAATGTGAAGGCAAAAAATGTTCAGTCTGTGACATCTCAATCTCGAAACCAACGGCCACATTTTCAGGCCTTCCTGTGTAGCCAGCACTTAGCAACAAAGGACTTCCGGCCAAGTCGGTCTGACAACCAAGTTAAGAAACGAGAATTGAGTTGGAGTTGAGATAAAACATCTAAGAGCAGATTGTTAGCTTCACTTGTATGCAGATATCTATATATACGGATGAATAAAACGCTAGTCGTCAGATGACCGCCGATGAGAGCCTGGATGTTATTAAGGCTGATTGCGTTCCCCCCCTTGGGCTCTCTCTCTGTTTTCTGCATGCAACCAAAACCTGCTGGTATGATTGATGATGATGATTGTTAAATACTGCTCAGAGTACGCACAAAAAACGGAAACCACAACACTTCCAACACCAATATCAGGTCCCTTGTCATCGGCTTGATTTTGAAAGAAGTTGGTTACAACTGGTTGGTTACAATTTGACACTGTTTCCTGTGTAAATTACAACACTGATTGGTGAGATGTGAGGGCTGAAGCGATGCAGTGGTTAGCGCTGTCGCCTCACAGGTAGAAGGTTCCTAGTCTGAATCCTAGTTCGGATGAAGTGGGCCCCGCCTCTCGCCCAATGACAGCTGGGATAGGATCCAGCCCTCCTGCGCCCCTGAACAGGATAATGGATGCTACCAATGGGGATGCTTTTTCATCAACTTAGCCATAATAACAATGTTTATATAATATAGAGGTAAGATACATCTTGTCACTACTGTCCATGAGGTGCATACATTTTATATCAAGATGATATGTGTACAATTGGCATGTCTTAAAGCACTGTTAAAGGGTCAACTTCATGTCAACATGCAAGCAAATGATGCTGAAAAATGGTTGTCAGTACTCGCCATCCCCCTGAGAACACACCACCAGCTTCCTTTGTCAGTCCATATTATTAACCTCGCAACCCTTTTCTCATTTGTATTGCAAGCTTTACATGTTATGATGTTATGATCCCAATTAGACCCGACACAAAAATAGCCAAAGATACTCTTTGCCCCTGTAGCACATGGTGTTTCACTAATATGAGAAAAATGTGGATCCCTGAGTCAGGATTGTGCTCAGTCATGAATAATCGCTGCAAGTTTCCACCAACATCATCAAAACAGGTCAGACGCTCACAGACACTCACTGTAAATTATGCAGCTGAGGGGCACTCAGGGCAGCCAGTCTGGACTTTATTTAGTGACAGTGTGTGTGACTGCTTGTGTGTGTGTGTATCTGGTACCGTGTGTTTTTTAAGGGGGGGTTGTTACACGCATGCAGTATCTATTGCGTGTGTGTGTGTGTGTGTGGATTGTGTTTTGAGTAAGTTATGAGTTATGACAGTCAGACTGAGGTGTCAGGGAACAGACTTCCTTTCATAACTTGCCGGTGTGTGTGTGCACTATTACTCACACGCACACACACACACACACACACACACACACACACACACAAAGGCACACAGATAAACAGACTGTCTTTCTGTCACTGTGTTATTAACGTCTGATTATCACACTTATAAGTATAAACGCATTTAGGTGAATTCAATAAAAGCATTCGAACACACAAGGTCGCAGACTTGCTGTAGTCGGTGTAGAGCCTTTACTAACACTTGAGATTACTGATGTGTTTTCCAGGCCCATCCAGGAAGCTGTCCCCAAGTGATGATGACATAACATAAGGTAATCAAGCTTTATCGCACTCTATTTTTGATGTTAAATGGCTTTTCTGTGAAGCGTGTCCTTCCAGCAGCAGCATCCACAGCAAATTAATAACTTCATTTTTCTCTCTCTCCCTGTCACTCCACTTCTGTCCTTGTCTTTAAACAGCACTTTCTAAACTTTTGGCAGTCTTACAGTATGACTTTGTTCCAGTACAAACAATAGCTAATGGTCTGTTTTTCCAGACGACTGCCGAAAACATCTTTGTCACGATGACAGAGCCGAGCACTAATTCACAAAGAGCATGAGCTGATTCCTCCGTCCTCTAATGTCTTATACTTTCTGTGCATCTAACACACCAGAAAGAAGCGCTTACATCTTGAAGGCCTCTTCAAATAAATGATGCTGATGATGAAGCTCAGTTTGTTTTTGTGGAGGGGGGGGTGTTGCTCAGAGGTTAACAGTTCATGCAGGTTGTTTACTCAGAAGGTGAAGTCATGTCTGATTTGTTTGGCCTTGAAGATGCTTCTGAATTTCTGGAGGGCTGGTTTGTTTGGGCAGAGTTCTGCAGAGTTTACTCGCTGTGTAAACCGTTTATTTTGCTGGGATTGGATATGAAATGTTAAATTTGAAAATGACAGCCGTGATATTAGCTCACATTGAATCAATTAAACTCAATCTGTAGATCTACAACGGCGTATTTTCAAGCTCCACAGCGATGAGTGTGGGTTGCTTTAATGATGAGGTGATGATGCTATCTGGTGTTGTTGCTGCATGTAAACAGCTTTTGACTCAAGGTGAATATCCTCAACTGACCATCTAATGCAACTTACATGACCTTCTCACACAATGTGCAAAACATTTCCTTTTTAGATTAAATTTGATCCAAGCCTAAAATACATCTGCATTGAAATGTCGCAGAGGGCTGAGTTTGTAGATGAGTGTGTACGGTGCCATTAAGAAATCAAATAAAATCAAGTTGGAGTAGCATTTTTTTATGCATTTAAAGGCATATTACATGCAAAACAATGCACAAAGGTTGGTAATACTTGTGCACACAGTTTGACGACGAAAGTTATAAAGTTGGCAACTACAATACTTTCATCATTACAACTTGTGCAAAGAAAGCAGCATAAATACACTGTTCTTGTTGCAAAATCATCCACCAGAAAATTATTTTGAAGGACCCTGACATGGCATTCTAACTGTGCCTGCATTTTTCACACAGGGCTCAAGTTGGTCTTACATATGTATTTCTTTGACATCAGGGCATCTGCTGACGAAGAAAAGCTCCAGAACAGCTTCTAAATGGATTTTGAGGTGAGTGTTTTGCCCACTTAACACTTCTCTAAGGCCGGAGTTATACTCACTTTTAACGACGCATTTGCATGGTTATGATGGCTCCCCTGTGTTTCCTGCGTCTGTTGTGCACACCCTCAAAAACTAATGCGCAACATGCAATGTACACATGAACGGTAGGGGCAGTGTAAAGGCAGAGGGAAGGTGACAGGGTCAACACAACAGCAGGGACAAAGTTTTGAAGACCAGCTGATAGACCAAGTCTGCAATTATCTGTCCGATTGCTACTGCTCAGCGACAAACATGCCTGTCAAAATAGCTGCGACGGATAAGTTCCATTTTAGAAGTTGACGTGGAAACCTGCAAAACTAAATGAAAACAAGTCCAGGACCGTTACGTGCATGCATGGTGGAATGTGTTGGAGAAACGGAGTGGGGACGGTGTCAGCAATGTGTTCTGCCTTTTTCTGCCGTAATAGTAACCTCCTCAAGTGTTGCCATGTCTCTTGTTTACATCTCATACATACAGTAGTTGCATACAGCCTATGGGGCTCTCTGTGCCCTCGAGAGGTATCCTCCACTAACACGTGTAGTGCATGGCCAAGTATGTGAACAATTACGTTCACGGCGCAGGCGGTTGTGTACGCGAACGCAAGTATAAAAAGCAAGTGTATCTGCCTCTTGAGACCAACATTTACATCATAGATACTCAACGTATATACATTACAAGAGGAAGTTAAATAGCATCAACAGGAAACTACATTACAGATGAGAGACAGTACTGAATAAAGAAATACATATAATTTTCTTCAGTCATATTTAATCCTTCTTTCTTTGCAGTATTTTCATTTGTTTGCAAATGTCTGTAACTAATCAATCTTGCATTCAAACTTTAAATAACCATTATATCGAGCCTTTATTAGTAAGCTGCTGTGCATTTCTCTCTTATAGCAGCTGTTTAAATACCAGCAGTGGGAACTTAAAGTTAAACAGGGGTGTTTATAGCGGTTCGCATTCTCGTAACATAAGTGGCTGTGTGTTTATCAAGCAGTTCAGGGAAACAACCTGGGAATGCTTCGGTTTTAAAAAGTACCCAAGGATAAAGCCTGAGTGTGTGCATGCTTTTCAGACCACAGACCTCCCTCCCCAGCTGTGGTTTAGGTGAGTTTTTATTTATTCTATTTGGTTGTTTAAGAAGTCTCACACTCAGTGGCTTGTATGAGTCATGCAGTACTTGGAGGCAGCATAACAGCACCTGGATAGACAGGTATCTCTGAGCATAAGCTGATTCAAGTGTGCAGCTTAAACTTTCGCTTCACTATCTTGGTATAGACACCACTAAACAATCAGAAAGTAAATCATGTAGTTGAAGTTTTCAGCCATGCTGGCCGTGTTGCTCTGGCGATGGCAATGGATGATTGATTGGTCTGCTACTTTGGTCCAGACTGAAGTATCTCAACAGCTATTGATCGGATTGGACCGAAATTTGGTACAAATATCCGTGGTGTCCAGAATAAGAATCCTAAGGAGTTTTGTGATGTCCTGATTTTTCATCTAGCACCACCAGCAGGAGTAAATTTCCACATATCCAGTGTAGCATCTCAAAATGTACTGTATCGTTTCACACCAAATTTTGTCCAGACCTTCACGATCCTGTAAAGATAAATTCCACAGACTTTGGATGACCCCTAACTTTTCCTTTAAGTGTCGCCACGACCTTTGCAAAAGTTGTTTTGAGTAAAATATCTTTCATTTATGCCATCAGGTCGTAAATGTAATAAACACTTTGTTTTATGTCCACATACATGCAAAACTAATGGCATGGCACTCATCTTCTGTTTATTGCTTATTCGCAAGCATTGACATGCTAACACACTTACATAACCTGGTAAACATAATCTATCATCAACATGTTAGCATGACTAAGCATTTAGCTTGAAGCAGTACTTTGTATGAATACATGGATGTAGACTCTTGGTGTTGTTTTAAATCACTGTCTAGACAGTTGACACATCAGACATGACTTCCTTCCTTCAGGAATTTACTGGAATATTTTCTGAACCTCTGATTTCTTTGTCTCATATAATTTTACCTTGAGTGGCATTTGATTTACAGACTGTCAAGTCTCATATATCTGGCATCATTATTCGACAAGAAGTCATCTGTCTGCAAGTGGGAACACGTTTATATTTGCTTTGTTATTGATCTTCTAAGGCGTGTTATTTCTCAGTTTTAGCTTGTATGATCTTTGACCTGAGTGGAGACACTACAGCTACTGTAAAGGCTTTTATCATGTGAACTTGTCTACTCAAAATAAATATTTGGTGTGTTCCAGTGAAGCATGCTCACAGCAGCTGTAGTCCAATAAAGTGATAAGGAACAGAACGACCCCACAGCAGGAACAACCTCAGAAAACATCTATTACAGTGGCTGTGTGTGTGTGTGTGTGTGTGTGCGCGCCCCTGTGTGTGTCAGAAGCTCTGTGTAGCCTTCACTACCATATGTTTCCTGTTTTTTGCACCTTTTTTGGTCTAAGTAACCCCACATCTCCCAGACGGGTTGCTCTCACATGCACACACACAGGACACAAAATAATTTATGATTCACAGACAAACCACAGACTACACACTCTCCTGCTTGTAGCAGTCACTAGGTTAAATATGTCACTGTGTAACGTTGTTTTCCAGGAGCTGTTATTTCCTTCTATCATGTTGATTCACTGCGTTACCTCAAATCTATTTCAAGACATGGTCGTGTGTGTGTGTCTTTTTTGGCACAGGGGAAAGAGAGGGATCAGGTGTTTTTATTTAATCCTCGGGGTTGTGGGCTGTTAGGACGAGAGTGAGGAGTTGGTTAACCAAGGAAAGAGGGTAATCAGGGTAACATGTCGAGCGGGGGAGGAAGCTTGTCAGAGGGCTGGATGGAATTAGACTTTTTTGAATGAATAGGTTTTATTATTCTGCCATGTATACATCTATGTCCTTACAACTACAAGCTTAAAACACCATTAACTCCAACAAGCCAGGACCAGAGTGCAGCGTATACGTTTTCAGACAGCCAAGAAAGATAATAGAAAAACAGCTTAATCATCCTTCACAATCACATCTTCAGACCATCAACGACTGAAACAAAAATCATAAATCACTGACAGAAACTATTTATATTGTAAATAAAGATCAGAGTAAATTAAACAATCCATCTTATTTACCAGGCTTTTGAGACACAGCAAATGGACTGCAAACCTGCAAAACTTTCCATCCCTAGTCCCTGGATAGATTTTACATACACAAGCTAAAACTTTAATACAGACAGACACAACTTGCAGGACTTACCACAAACCCGTCCCTTCTCAAAGGATGCACAGTGAGAAGTTCCATGCTGAGCAGGCATCCTGACCAACCTGCAGCTGAGTCATGCAGTGACCAGGAGATGACTGGCAGTGTCGCTACCTGTGAGTGCTGCCAACTCTGTTTGTTGTAGAGGCTGAGCCAAACACACTGCTGCCAGGAACTGAACCTGTGCAGAAGCAGGTGATTGTTACCATTATTTTCTCACAGCATGAAGAACCAGAGTGCATGGTTCTATGTTCTCTCCACATCCCTCCCAGTTTACAGCATGATGTCCCAGTTCTGACACTCGACTCTGGGGTCACTCTTTCCGATTTTAGGAAGTTAAAGTGAATTTATTTTGAAAATGTGATATTCATGTTGGGCTGCTCGGCGGTGCAGTGGTTAGCGCTGTTTGCCTAACAGCTAGAAGCTTCCTAGTTCGAACCCCGGTTCGGATGAAGTGGATCTTTCTGTGTAGAGTCTGTATGTTCTCCCCGTGCATGCGTGGGTTCTCTCCTCCAGCTTCCTCCAACAATCCAAAGACCTCGTTAGGTTCACTGGTGACTCTAAATTGCCCGCAGGTGTGGGTGTGAGTGTGAAAGTTTGTCTGTCTCTATGTGTCACCCATGTGATTGACTGGCAATCAGTCCAGGGTATATCCCACCTCTCGCCCAATGACAGCTGGGATAGGCTCCAGCCCCCCTGCGACACTGAACAGGATACGCGCTATAGATAATGGATGGATATCATGTATTTTACAAGAGCGAAATAGGTGTAGTTGTTTTGATGGCTGTTTATTCTGTTTATTCCCCTCCAAGAATTGCCATCTTAGCCTGGTGAATGGTTTTTGGTTTCCTTGTGAACCTGGGTGCTGTGTTGCCGGTGATAGGGTCCTCCAAGGCAAATTGGTCCAAGGGGAGGGTCCAGGCATTTTAAACTACCCCTGTGGATTAGCTAACATGGAGCAGAATTATCTCGCCCAGAATATGCTACCTCCGGGAGCAAGACCCGAGATGGGAGGTCGAGCTTAAACACCCTAATCTTGAATCTCTAGTCTAACTTTGTTGTCGCATCATCAGACCTGATGCCATATGTCTTGGACACTCGGGTATAGAGTGGACCAGAGCTGTAAACTGATCACCACCCAGTCAGTTTGTGTTTAGAAGGCAGGTGAGGCTGCTACACCTAAGCAGGTAGTCAGTGTAAACTGAAAATGTCTTGCAGAGGCCCCATTCCATGAAACTCTCATCACTGGAAAAATTTCATGCATACCTGGGGTGGTTGAGGACATGGAATCCAAGTGTGCAATGTTCAATGTGGTAGCGGCTTGTAGAAGTTTTTGCCAGAAGGCTGAGGCTGCAACCTAGGAATCTGTTGATGTCATGGGCCTAAAGAAGGAGTTTTTTTGGGTTTGGTTAGCCATGGGGTCTTCCTGGAAGCAGCAGACAGGTATCGTGTTGCTAGGAGGTTTGAGCCATCCCTGGTTGTGAAAGCAAAAACCTGGGTGTGGGAGGAGATCAGGGAAGCTATGGGAAAGGACTTTTGGTTGGCCTTAAAGAAGTTATTGCAAACCATTAGAGGACTTAGGAGGGGAAAGGAGGGCTTGGCCCAGCAGACTGTGTTCAAGACAAACTGTCGTATGAAGAACTGCTCATTCCATGAACCCCACAAACATGGAAGCATTACCTACATCCCTGGCAGAGGTTGCTGAGATAGTCAAGAAGCTCCTCAGTGGCAGGTGTAGCTGAAATTCACTGATGCTAAAGGCTTTGGACATTATTTGGCTATCTTGGTTGACATGCCTCTTCAAAGTTGCATGGAGGTCTGTGGAGTGGAAGACCATGGTGTTGGTTGCCAGATTTACTGTCAGGTTTGGGGACTTCAGAATTTAGGGTCAGGTTCACAAGTGACTGTAAAATGGATAGTGAGATTAACAGACGGGTTGTGCAGGCTTTGAACCCAACTGTTGCGGTGAAGAGGGAGCTAACCCAGAAAGTTCCAACCCTCATGAACTTTGGGTAGTGACCGATAGAATGAGATTACAGTTACAAGTGGCCAAAATAAGTTTCTTCTAACGGGTGGCAGGGTTCAGCCTTAGAGATAGTGTAAGGAACTCCGGAGGGAGCACTGAGTAGAGCCAATACTCCTTTGCATTTAAATGAGCCAGTTGAGGTGGTTAAGTCATCTGATTATGATGCCTCTGGGTAGCGTCCCTTTGGAGGTTTTCCGGTCACCTTCAGCTGGGAGGAGGCCTCGGGGTAAACAAGGAGGTTGTTGGAGGGATTTTATATCCCACCCGGCCTGGAGATGCCTCAGGATCCCCCAGGAGCAGCTGGAAAACTTTGCTGGGGAGACAGACATCTGGGCTAAATTGCTTGGCCTGCTGCCACCGCGACCCTACCCCTCATACGTAGAAGAAAATAGACTGGTGGATGGATCAATGTTTTCCCCAGTACCACAGGAAATCCATTTATTCCAATGGCTTGAATTCACTAAGATGTGTCTGGTATTTATTTTGTTACATGTTTCTTGTCGCTGCTTGAGTTAATGTGTAATGGCATGCTATTATTTCGATGTAGATGAGTGTGATGGCTGGTTTGGCAAGTAAGGTTGAACAAATGTAATCTCCTGTTGGTATAAGTGGAATCAAACCACATGGAATAAAGAGGAATCATGCTTGCTTCCTTTTTCGGAACTGTGACTCAACATCCAAAAACTGCCCTCCATTTATATCATGAGTGTGTGTGTGTGTGTGTGTGTGTGTATCCGTGCATGCTAGAGAAGATCCAGTAGTTTCACAAATCAAGCCCGACTAGAATATGTCACTTGTGAGGTAAAGCTCTCATTTAAATGCGGCTCAAATCTGTGTTTTCTGTCTTGTTGTTTGCAGCATTCCTTTTGCAGGGTTTCGGTGTGTTGTTAAGTGTATGTCTGTATGGCCTTATGTGAGTTTTATGTGTTTATTTATGCATACTTTATTTGCTACGATAGAGGGAAAGTGCGTGTGTGTGTGTGTGTGTGTGTGTGTGTGTGTGTGTATGCTTGTGGGTAAGCTCTTTAAGCTTGTGCACCAGGTAATTCAGGTAATTGAATAGTCTGTAAGAATAAAGTGCGCCATGAGGTTCCTGTGCTGCCAGAACAAACTCTTTTACAGCTAATACCTTCCTACACACACACACATGCACACAGACACCACAGTGAATCAGCTCCATCAAATTAAAGTGACTCCAGCGCCTCAGGGCTTGTGTTATTTGTTTCTTCCTGCACCTCTCTCCCTCTTCCTTCCCCCCTCTGATCCCTCTGCCCTGTGCTTTCTCAATATGATGCTGCCATAAATGCAATTTCCCCAACCTGACTTTCCAAGAACTGAGATAAACATTTTAGAAGTCATGTGTCAAACTTTCAAAAATCTTAGGCAGTGTTTCATGCATCCGAGGGCCATAAAATATACAAGCACAAAGCACAGTTGCTTTAACATACAGTCATAGTTGGAATAAACAGCTTTTCTCTGCAGTGTTGCTCTGAGAAGAAGAATACAGAGAACCTCACACAGAAGGACACACCTCAGTTGTCGGCTTGCACTTAAACTTAATCTTTTATTTAATGGAACGGTTTGGATGTGAGAATGTCATCTTTATTGGACTATTTTAAATGTGCGAGTGAAGGCCAGCAAGTGCGACTGTCCTTTTTCTCCTTATGTCTGCAGATTCCTCACATACGGTCGTTCTCCATTATTCAAAAGAAATATCTAATATTCATACCTAAATGAAAGCTGTTCTATAATGTAGTGTGAAAGAGGGGGAAGATGGGAGCAAGGGACAAGTAAGGGATGGGACTGAAGGTCGGGTAGGACCGAGAAATGATGGTGTGTGTGTGTGTGTTTCAAAATGAGAGAAGAATCAGTCAAAAGGAAGACGAAATAAGAGACGGGAGGTGAAGTGTTGATGTCAAATCTTCACCCACACATTTCAAAACAAACTCCACGCATCTCTCACCCTTGGAGACGAGGCAATGCGAGGTGTTCCAAGCACTGAAGCAAAAAAAAGAAGAGTCGTGTAATCATGTTAACATTCCTGTGTGAATGGTGAAACTGGATGCGTGTGTAATGCAGGGCAGCGCTGTCTCGCTACATCGTGTCTCAGTTATGGGTCATATTCTCACAATTCTTTCCTACACGCCTCAATGACTTCATCAGCTCTCCTCCACCTCCTCATCATCTGTCTGTGTGTCGATTTTTCTACGTCTGTCTGTGTCTCTAAACCTCTCTCTCTGACTTAGGGCTTTTTCTTCTGTCTGTATGTGTCGGCTTCTCTCTACACGGTCCTTACTTTAATCTCCCCCAACTCTTCCTGTCCAGCACTGTCTTTGTCTGTCAAGTTTTACCTTCCTCTCAATGTGGCTGTTTGTCTTTAAGTCAATACATCAGCCCTGTCTGTCCCAAACAATGTCCAGGCGGATTAACTGTGATGAGCCTCCACCCTTACTTAGATCATGCTTTGCGCTTTTGTCTGTTGCCAGTTTTTCACTTCAAAAATAGCTCCACTTTTTGATGGACGACAACATACTGAGGGCGGACAAGTTCAGCTACAGCTCATATGGCTCAAAAGCTGAGGAGACAGTGGATGGCCTGACACACAAGAGACCAATTATGATTTTGTCTTAAGGCCTCCATTTGTCAGCCATTTATCTAAATTAATCATGAACTATTGGTGAGCTAAGATGTCTTTGAAGGGCCGGTTAAAGTAAATAATAGCTTTTAATCAGTTAAACTCCCTTCCTTATTTTGCTTTTAAAAACAGTTTGTTTGAACATGCTAACCGCTATACCCACCATGTTTGCTGAAACTAAACAAAAATGAAGGGTACAATCTAACCGTCAAAAAGGGCCTTTTTAATCATTATTTTTATAATAAAATATTTATTAATTATAATCGTCTATATACTCTTCATGAACACTTTTGCTCAGTCTTTAAAAAACTGTTGTAAAATGACTTGGGATTCCCCCCTGAAAGTCAGTGACCCAAGTCATCAGTCGAGAAGCCCCCCCAGTTTGACTTGCATATTGTCAGTTGAATCAGTTCACTTGTTTTTTTAGAAAGGGCCAAATTGTGATGGCTAGACGACTGGGTCAGACCATCTCCAAACCTCTTGTGGGGTGTTCCCGGTCTGCAGTGGTCAGTACCTACCAAAAGTGGTCCAAGGTAGGAATACCAGTGAACCGGCGACAGGGTCATGGGCGGCCAAGACTCATTGATGCGCATGGGAAGCGAAGGCTGTGTGGTCTGATCCAACAGAAGAGCTACAGTAGTTCAAACTGCTGAAAAATCTTATGCTGGTTCTGATAGAAAAGTGTCAGAACACACAGTGCATCACAGTTTGTTGCGTATGGGGCTGCGTAGGCGCAGACCAGTCAGGGTGCCCATGCTGACCCCTGTCCACCACCGAAAGCACCTACAATGGGCATGTGAGCATCAGAACTGGACCACGGAGCGATGGAAGAAGGAGGCCGGGTGCGTGTGCGTCGCTTACCTGGGGAAGACATGGCACCAGGAAGCACTGTGGAAAGAAGGGTGATGCTTTGGGCAATGTCCTGCTGGGAAACCTTGGGTCCTGCCATTCATGTGGATGTTAGTTTGACACGTACCACCTACCTAAATATTGGTGCAGACCAAGTACATCCCTTCTTGGAAACGGTATCCTCCAATGGCAGTGGCCTCTTTCAGCAGGATAATGCGCCCTGCCACACTGCAAAAATGGTTCAGGAATGGTTTGAGGAACACGACAACAAGTTCATTGTGTTGACTTGGTCTCATCTGTGGGATGTGCTGAACAAACAAGTCCGATCCATGGAGACCCCACCTCGCAACTTACAGGACTTGAAGGATCTGCTGCTAACGTCTTGGCGCCAGATGCCTCAGCACACCTTCAGAGGTCTAGTGGAGTCCACGCCTCGACAGGTCAGGGCTGTTTTGGCGGCAAAAGAGGTACCTACACAATATCAGGCAGGGGGTTATAATGTAATGGCTGATCAGTGTAAGCATTTGCCAATTTTGCCATAACATGCAATCATTTCATCCTTTGGTGATATGAAAATAATGAGTAGTGTAGCTTTAAACTTTGAGGATGACATTCGAGTGGTAATATACAATCATAGAAATTTGTAAATAAAGTCTTGCAAATGGAGGTAGCATAACATGTTAAATCAAAAGTTATCCTAAATAAATAGCTGAGTCTAAGTGGCTGATGGCCTCCACATATTAAACTGTCAGACCTTGTCCACAAACACTGAACAAAGGATCAACAAAAATGGTTTGAGAACGGGGATGCACTGGAAGGCATTGTGTATCTTAGAAGTCGTCCCTGTCACTTGTAAGATTTAAAATTGTCACTCCCTGTGACACTGCTGCCGTGAACGCACCATCAAAGAATGGCAAATATATAGGAAGATATAGGAGACAGAAGGCAGATATCGAGACGGAGGTTTGACTAAAGGTCTTCAGATCTTTTATGCTTTCATTTCCTGCTTTCCTGTGTAACAGCAGGGAGGCGATTTGTCCTGATAAGAAAGACAAAGACAGCATCATGGGACAGAGAAGATGAGAGAAAGACGGAAAAGTCAATAAGAAGAAAATCATGGAGACTAGCATGTGGGGTACTAGTGGGAGAGAGGGACACTGGCATTACAAAGCACAGCAGAGACTGAAAGAACGGGAAAACTGCAGTTGGAGAAACACAAAATCAGGTAAAGAGTGTGTCATTGATGGCACTTACTATACGTATGGGTGGGTGTATTTAAATTCAAATGTTATGCATGTTAAGATAAAAAAATAGAACACAGAATGTGTGTGTTTGAAAGGAAAAGATAAGAAGCTGCTGCAGATACTAAAAACAGCCTTGCAGGACTGATGGCTTCAAACTCTAACTGTACGTTTCTCATTCAACCTTTCACGACTCCATGGAAACTAAGAGAAAGCTACTAAGTTTTGTTTAACCTTTCTCTCATGCCCAGATATAATAGCTGGTCACAGATGGCTTAATAGATGAATGGATGAACAGGTGGTTGGATGGATTGGTGGACAAATGACTGGCTGGTTTGTAGCCTCTGAGATGTGACTGGTTGCTTGAATATGATGTATGACTGCTATTTAATGATAAAGGCACAGGAAGAGTTGCCACAGCAACCACTGGGACAGGAAACAGCCTTGAAAGATATAAGCTGTGTCTCATTTCAGGGGCTGCATGCTTCGAAGGACGCGGTCTACGAAGGATGAGTCATTCGTAGCCTGCGTAGACGAATAAGGCAGAACTGAAATGAGACGGTCTGGTCTACGGAGGATTGCCTTTTTTGCTTCACCAGCTGTTCCCACCCCTTACCCTTGCGTCACAAAGCTCCTGTCGCCTAGCAGTGGGTAGCTAGCTGGCTAACAAGCTAACATAACCAACGTCACCTTTCTTAACCTACTATGTTAAAGACAATTTGAAGTTTCAGAAAACAGAGATCGCGGAAGCCTATGATTTATGGACATTTAATGTCACAATTATATGACCTCTCCTGAACATACTACGGAGAAATCGGTCTTAAAAGCACATTTGTGCCTTCCATAGTGACCTGTGTGCTCAGTGTTGTGTGCTCGGATATGTCAGACAGCAGCACAGTGGTGTCATTGTTCTGTCCAAACACTTTATTTTTCTCTTCTTCTTGCTCTTTCTGTGTTTGAACTCAGATACTTCTCCCTACAGCTCTGTCCACAATGTGACATTTCCGCTGAAGCATAACAGATTCCCCTGCATACTCTACAGGCCATCAACAAGCAATTGTTGCATATCATATATCCACTGTACGCTCAAATACCTAATGAAAGCAGAAAACACTGGAGGCAGTAATGCTAGAAACACTTTATTCATCAAGACCAACCAGCTGATGTTTTTAATACAACAAAAAGACACAATAAATTATTTAAGTAAAGCATAGTTTTGTCATGAATATTTGTCTGAATACAGCGAAGCAGGCTAAAATTAATATCAACAACCGTTCTCTGAGTTTGAAATATGACCAAACAACCCCGACAACCTGCAGAGGGGAAGACCAAATTTTGCTGAAGCATTACAATTACTTGACAGTCTTTTGTTTGGTTTTGATGTTCTAAGTTGACCTGAATAAAACAAGACAAAAAAAATCCAAACAATTACACAAGCAGCTTTAAATGTGTGACTTAAAAGTACATGTAGTTCTATTGAAAAGACTGGGAAGGAAAAACAAACCAGTTTTGAGGAAAAAGAGGAATGTCACTTTGGAGCACGCAACAATGGAATGTGCTGATAACACTAACAAATTGGCAGATACAGGATACACACACACACACACACACACACACACACTCAACCACAAAAACACACTTACTTACATATGAGTCTCTAACTGTAACATTGTTACAGTTTCTATACATTTTCCAGCAAAGCACCTTGAAAAAATGACGTTCCCAAACCACCATCTGGCTTGTTGGTGACTGAAAATAAAACGGGGTAATTTATCTGCAAACCATCATCTGTGACATTTAAACAAATCACCAACTGTGTGTGCAGTTTGTGTTTCTCTTTGTATTTCAAGATGCAAAATAGGGGAATGATAGCAAACTTTGCAAGATAACAGAATATATTATATTGTGTTAAATACTTGATTCTGATTGGTTCAAGTAAGGCATTCCGAGGTCTGCTATTTCTCGACAACAAACCATTACTTATAAAAACAGACGGTTACTGGGGACTCTGCTCTAAACACACAATCCTGAAAGACTAACTGTAATCATATCAATCTGCTGAAACAGACAAAGGGGAAAAAAAGAAAAGAGAAAAAAACAATGGAGAGAAAGTAATAGAGGTTAAAAGACACAAAAACTGAAGGCTGACGACATCACAAGAAGTAAACATTAAATGGAACACAGTATGGGATACGGCGGTGTTTAAAGGCGGTGAATGAAGAAGAAAATATCCACAGACTCTGACAGTGACGAGACAGAAAATCTCAAAAATGCGCTACGCTGATTCCTGCGGTCCGCTTAAACATGTCTTACTTCACCATCAGTAGAAATGTTTCCATGTAACGTGAGTCAAACATATAGGTTAGCTCATTTTAATGTGAGTGAAAACAGTTAGGTTAGCTTGTTTTAATGTGAGTGAAAACAGTTAGGTTAGCTTGTTTTAAAGTTAGTAAGAACAGCAAGGTTAGCTCTTTTTAATGTGAGTAAGAACAGCTAGGTTAGCATGTTTTAATATGAGTGAAAACAGCTAGGTTAGCTTATTTTAATGTGAGTGAAAACAGTTTGGTTAGCTCATTTTAATGTGAGTAAGAAAAGCTAGGTTAGCGCTTTTTAATGTGAGTAAGAACAGCTAGGTTAGCATGTTTTAGTATGAGTTAAAAGAGCTAGGTTAGCTAATTTTAATGTGAGTGAAAACAGCTAGGTTAGCTCGTTTTAATGTGAGTAAGAAAAGCTAGGTTAGCTCTTTTTAATGTGAGTAAGAACAGCTAGGTTAGCATGTTTTAATGTGAGTGAAAAAAGCTAGGTTAGCTTGTTTTAATGTGAGTAATATTAGCTCAGTTAGCTCATTTTAAGAAGGCTATAGAGTTAACAGTTGCTGTGGACGTGGCTATCCCTGTTAGTGTAATGAACTATGTTTAAACAAAGAAAGGGAAATATCGTCATTTCTAATTAATACAATGATTTCCAAATCAATATATTGTGTCAAATAATTGATTTTTTAGGTAGCCTGAAATAAGCTTGTTGGGGTTCCATTCCGCTATAACAACCTGCTCACTATACATGATCCGTTACATAAAAGATTTGTGTGGAAGATTCTGTCACTTCACAACCTGACACACTCTTAGAATACTTAAAAGTGATTTGTCTCCCACACCTGCCAAATAACACCCTTAGCTCCACAGTACACTCATGCACATGAAAGCGCTAGCTGCACACAGCTGATCGGGTTTCTCCGTGACAGAGGAATCGTCTCAGTGTCCACTCAGTCTTTGTTTCATCTGTCTTTAGAACAAAAGTAGTGTGTAAAATCCCATTTTCTCGGTGTAAATCCCGCCTGCCAGCCACCCGGGACTCTTGGGAGGTGAAGATGACGGGGAGATGACAGATGACAGAGTCTTTTATTTCTCACAGATGGGTTATGTGTATGGAAATGATAATCAGTTAGTTTGAAATCTCCCTTTGGTGCTTTGATACTCGAGCTACCTTAGCACACACACACACGCACACACACTTTCGTGCACAGTCACATGCTTGTATCTGCCGCCAGCTCTCACAGACTGTTGGTAACCCTCCACCCCTTAAACAAAAGGACTTCTTCCTGAGCAGACACACACACACTAACACACACACAAGCATAACTCAAATTCCCACATATCCCTCACCCACCCGAATTGCCGCTGCAGACTTGCAAAGCAGTGGGTCATATCGTGATACATATAAGAATCTTCATGAGCAGAGTGACTAAAAAAGTCAGGCTGGCTGAATTCATGAACATGCTGATTGAAAGTGTTGAAGTAGCTGCAATCTTTCATGTACTGTATGCTGAAAGTGGCTCCTCTCAGCTCTCATGTCAGAGCGCTGGTAATCTACTAACAGGCGGCTTGATTGTCCCTTTTCTGTCCGCCGCCTGTGCCTCCTAAAAACACTCTCTGTCTCTCTTCCTGAATGGCTCTCCCGCTTTCCTCTTTTGTATTTAGGGTGTAAGGATCAGAGATTTATCGCAGAATTCAGGTTAGCTGCTGGAATGCCAGGAACGCTCAGAAAACTGGGCAGCGGCCTGGTCTGACATCTCCTCTGATGTGTTCCAGAGTGAGTGATGGAGAGCACTGTCTGTGTGTGCGCATTAGAGAGAAACAGAGAGGGAGACAGAAAGAAAAAGAAGCAAATACAACAAGGGAAGTGTGAATGTGTGCAAAACAAATGAGGGCTGTAGAATTGAGTACAAGTAACTACCGTTTTCATCTTGCAGTAGAAATTGAGGCCTAGCGTGAATGTGTGTGTTCAGATCTGGAGGGTTGTGGTTAGCCTAATTTCCCATCAAGATAAAGTGTTATTTTGGTTATCACTTCCGCCCTCCCTCTCTCCGTCTCACGCTCACTCATCCCAGCATGCTCCTGGCAAGAGGACGTGCCTGAAGTTTCTAGAAAGAGTCTTATCATAACACCAAGAGACTCGAATACAAACACAAGACACGGGAATACAAAACAGTTTACACAGCGGCTGGAGACGGTTCAATTTCAATCAAATCAAGTCTGCACCCTTGAAAGCAGAAAAAGAAGACTTTATGGTGCATGAGGGATGTTTAAATGTACAGTTGCAGCACAAAAAATTTTTTGGCTAAAAACCTTTGTGCATTTTAAAGTTTGGCCTGTGTACAGAGGAAGGAAGACGCTTAACTTGTAAGAAAAAATGTCATATTTGATGCAGGGTTGTGGTTTGTCAGTCAAATAGTCGCCTTGTTCTTTGCTCCATGTGTGTCTGCGTTGCTGATATAATATAAAGTCTGTTGCAAAATACATAAAAGAAGAACTTGTCCAACAGTTCCAGATGCCCGTGTCGGTCCGAGTGTCTCAGCGAGGGGGCTGGGAGGGACACGCGCACTCGCACTTTTCATGGTGTGTGAGGAAGATCTCGTCTATGATCCAGCGCACCTGCGGCCTCCGATGGCGCTGATACAGAGTGACCTCCGGGGAGTACTTCAGCACCTGCAGGAGGCAGAGAATGACTAAGTAAGTTGATTCACTTCTGCATGCATTGTTTGTTGATGTTGAAAATACTTTGCCAATTCAGTGTAGTTGATGCCAAAAAACCTGATTTGAATTTGAAAGAGGGAGAGACATGAGATGAAAGGAGAAGTAGAGAATGGAGCAGGGGTAAAATCTCCTTTAAAGATCATTAATGACAAATCGGTGCAGGAGGAGAAAAGAGGAAAACTGGTCAAAATATAGAAAGCAAATGTAAAGTTTCTAGGAATGTAGTAGTGTTTTACAAAAGTTAAAAGTGCACTGTTTCCCTTGTACAACATTATTGACCAAACCGGAATTCCTGTAGGCCTATTATTATAACCAGTGATGGTCACACGTTGTAAAGTAATCCAGATTACTTTTTTGTTGTAATGAGTAACATAACGCGTTAGTTCTGCAATTAAAGTTACCCGTTATTTAGTTACTTTTTCTTAAAAATAATCTGTTACTGAAAAAAAACGCCATATTTCCATTTTGTTGCCACAAAAAAAGAAAATCCCCAAAGCACTGTTTCTGTTTCTCTCCTACTTCTTGGTAGGTAGCTGCGCACCAGCGGAAGGTAAACACAGTTGTGTCGGTGAGCATGCGTAGCTAGCTAATTCAACTAGCGAGACGGCAGGGGGGACAGCATTTACTTGGTGGAAATATTCCCATTATTTAGAATTTTTGGGCGAAAGGCACAAGAACAACATCACAGTGAAATGTAAGTTGTGCCTGGAGGATAAGTGCTCGTCAGCTCTACTTCAAATGTGAAGAAGCATCTGCAAGCTAAACAGAGCTCGACAACACTGGTGCGACTAAAAGCCTGTGTGCTTTTCAGTTAAACAGCTGAGCCTAATACTGTCTGCCTCTGCCCTGTTCGCTGTCAGACTGTTAGCATAAGAAAGAGCTGTAAAGGTTATATTGCGTCTATCATTCTTGTTATTAGGCTACAGAGTGACAGATTATGGGCCGTAAACGAGGCTATGCAATGACGGTAGAGTCAATACATGTAAAGGTAGGAGTACAGTAGACTACACGCTGTCCTGACAATATACCCGACATGCGTAACGACTTAATTTTCTTAATAGGTAATGCAGCAACATAACAAGTCACTTTTAAAAGTAACGTTAGCCAACAACATTGATGCATTCATATATTACTTTCTTATTCGTTTTAAAGGTAACTGAGCTGGAGCAATTCCCAGGAAAAAAAACAGGAAATGCTGCAATTGGATTCATTACTGACAGTCTTAGAAAACATACCAAACATCAGGTAGACTGTAAGCAC
Organism: Semicossyphus pulcher; assembly: GCF_022749685.1. NCBI lineage: Eukaryota > Metazoa > Chordata > Actinopteri > Labriformes > Labridae > Semicossyphus > Semicossyphus pulcher. The sequence continues at coordinate 17,916,754 of NW_027211692.1, read as the reverse complement.
TGATTACAGATAAACACAGAATATCACAGTGTGTTGTTAACACTTTTACAATGACAATTGTTTTTTTTTTAAGCAAAAGTAAGATCAATAATTCAATATGTGAAGTCAGAGAAAGCTTACAGGACTCTGTTCACACTGAGAGTCTATAAAACTGACTATGAAATTGACTTAATAGTGGCTTTTAGTGAGCAATTCACTTTAACTGACTTTGTTGCAGATTGTCAAATTGTTCGCAGGTGGCACTTCGAAAATCGAGCGAAAGGAACAAATTGTTCCATAACTGATTCAGTGAATTTCTTTCTACAAAACTCGGTGAAAGCATGGCTGCGAAAGATTTATGTCCGGACTTCCCCGCCCTGAAACAATAGTGTGAGTAATACTGTGTTTCTGTATAAGTTAAGTCAGTGAAGGAAGCAGTTACAGGTAAGAATGCCTGCAAGGAGAGGAGGGGGGGTGAAAACACAACAGTAATCTCACACTCATGAGAACCCATATGTGAGCACTTTTATGCATGCAAAGTACATGCAGACACAAACACACCTTCTTCATGGTCTCAGCGACGGTGACTTACATACAGATAGAACAATTACATCCCAAATCCCACTTTTGTCTAAATTTCCATTGTATGAATTTTAAAAGAGAGAGAGAGAGGGAGAGAGCCCCGCGGACCACGTTTCAATAATGAAGCTACACAAGAACAAAGACACAAAGAGATGGAGGGAAGAGAGAGAAAACAATGAATGACAGGCTTAAAGAACTAGAATGGCGCATTGCAAAGGGATAAATTGAAAATGGGAATTGGGGAAGAATGAAAGGATGATGCAAGTCCAGAGAGAGAGAGATATTGCTAACAATGAACAGAAAGAGATATGGAGAGATTGGAAGAAGAAAGACAGGGCCGACATGGAAACGAATGGAGGAGAGAAGCGGGGAGGAAGTGTGAGTCTGATTCACACTGCTGCTTCATTGTCGATGCGGTTCCTGGCCCAATCTCTCCTCTCCTCTCTCCTTCTCGCCTCTCTCTTTGAATACGCACCAATAGCATGCTGTAATTTTTTACATGCAAGTCTCATGTTAGAATAAGCCACTGCATCACTCTTCTGTAACACTTCCAGCACAGCTCAAGTCGAAATTGAATGCTGTCACGTTAACGGAAAGACCACAACATGCAAAAGCTGAGCAGTTGTAGTTGGTTCTCGTGCTCTTTTGGTGCAACATCAAAGGAAGGGAAATAAAAGGCATTTTAAAATAATCGTGCACCCTATTTATCTCTTAAGTCTTAAAATCATTGTTAACGTAAAAAGCCGTCTTTTTCAATCACAGCTAATTTCCTGCATTGTTTCCGCCTCGTCTTTCACAATAGGCGGCAAATATCTCATAATCCATTACGAAAAAAATTTACAGAACATATGTAATCAGTATACTACTGTATCTCCATGTGCGCTGTATGCATTGTTGCCCCTAGTTCTTTTACTGTACTGTACGACACCAGCCGCTTTCACACAGCCTGTTTGAGACGGACTGTTACGCCTCTGTTACGCCTTGTGTTAAAGTCACAGAGGCAGAATGGTGGTGTGAAGGCATCCGTAGTAACAGGAGGCGTAACACAGGCGAAACTTGTAGGCGTCTGTGTAAACAATGGAGCCGGCAGGATGGAGCAGTGCCATGTATGTGAAGCTGGTGCCTTTTTTTTTCACACTTGACATCTCTTTTGGTTCAGTAACGGCATAAAGCTGTGTGAAACCACAAGCTGGGACACCAATATTACGGCGTTGTGTGGTTCAGTGTAAAAGTAAAATAGAGGCAACATAATGGCAGGGCTTCTTCACGTCCCTGATGCAGAATCTCTGTTTAAAGCGGGCTTAATTACTGCATTTAATGATTTAAACTATCTTCCTTTTTGCTTTTTCTTAAATTTTTTTATTTCTCTAAAATTACCAACTTTAGTTTGAGTGATAATTTGACAGGTCTGGCAGTGTGTATTCATGTTCTAACACCTACCTCGTGTAGTTTGAGTGTCGTCTTGGAGGGCTGGCAGGTGCAGCCGTTGTTCCAGTTGTTGGTTCCGCAGCCACAATTTCCTCCGCAGCGTTTGACCAGCAGACATCGAGGGAAGAAGACAGCGTTGGTGGCCCTCAGCTCTTCGCGCAGGTTTACAGAGTAGTTTCGAGGAGTACAGCTGTACCGCTTGACTTCGTCATACAGACGGTTCAGATCAACTGGAAAGTTGGAGATAAGTAAATTACTTATTTGAGTTTTGTGGAGATAACTTAACACCACTTCACCAGGTTACTTTGCAGTTCAACGGTACTGGGACATGTTGGGACATGTCTCCATTTGTCTTCTTTAAATTTGCAACTTACCTTTCCCATAATTCAATATAACTGCACCGGCTCTTGGTAATTGTAACAGGAAGTCATCACTTCCTCATCAACTACTTATGGCAAAGTTACTATGTGTTATATTGGAGTGCCTTTCTATCCGATCCCGGCATACAGTTTTTAATGGGATGTACATTACACCTATTTAAGAAAAGAAGGTTGAGAGAGAGAAAGGCTGTTCTTATTCATCATTCAGGGAGGGAGGTAATTAGCCATATTTTCTGTAATTCACACCTAAACATGCTCAATATTGATTGAGTGAAAATGGTTGAAAGATGGAGGGACACTCAAATTTGAAACAATTACAACAACAATTGACTTTTTAGGAATACATGGAAAGATGAGCGGAAGAATGAGATCCACAAAGATGCAGAGAACACAGGCCAGCAGAGGAAGCAGGGGCTTATAATTGATTGTAGATTGAATGTATTGACCGCAGACTTTTCTTGTGTCATCACTTTGGAGAAAATCACCTTGTTTGTGCACATAAGATCTTTGTTCATTGGTTTGCTTCAATGGTTCAAAACTAATTTCAGGAGAAGCAAAGGGACCATTGGACAAGCTGATGGGAAATAAAGGATTAAAGCACTGGTCCAGAGGGGGAAACCAGCAGAGCCATACAGGAGCTTGATTAAAATCCTGTCTGTATTTCTGTTTGTTTCACAAGTATTGTTGGCATCAGAGACCACTGACTGAATGACGTAAGAGCTCATTGTTGCAGGTGATCATTTATCTTTTAAGCCAAAGAAAAACACGGTAATCTCAAGCATTTGTATGGATCTTCTACGATGCCAATACAACCATGAGAGTAAAGGGATAGAGTGATTGGACCGAGAATGTGTCATCTCGGAATACAGTGAGCGCACTTTATCTTGCATATTTTTTTTCAGGCAATCCAGAGAGACCACAGGTGGTTTGAAGGATTGATGTTATGGAAAATGGAGAAAAGGAAATTCATGAGAGAGAGAATGGAAGAGAAAGAAGCACCAATCAACTGCACATTGATTGCTCCATTCACTAAGGTCATCATCAGCAGGATAATCAACAAACTGTCCATACCATGGATGGTGATTGCATTGAGTCACTGAACAAGTGACCAGTTTTAATACTGGTCACACACACAACTGAGTCACTCTATGCTTAGAGTGACAAAACGTCTTTGATAATATACTACCAATATGTCTCTGAGGACAAAAACATGGAAACAGGAATATCGCTTCCATTGGGACAGTTAATAGTCAGTATGAGAAGAACTGAATAAGCAATTACTGCATTGTTTATAACACTAATAAAATCAAGTAGGAGGGAGCCTCTAGTACCATGGGAGGCACCTACTTGTCTATGTCTGATGCTTCAACACCTACAGAGACCACTTTAGGAGAGGGTGACTGAACTGAAAGAAATCGCTGATGCATTCACCTTTATGGTAGAATGCGACTGACCTTTGTCCAACAGAAAGAGGCAATAAACTGATGACGGACCTGAGCTAACCAGTGGGTCACGCTCCCGTAAACCTTGCACTGAACGCTGTGATAGTGGACTATGCCAATGCAGGAGCAACTGCCCAATTATAGACATCTGCCTGCTCCACTTTTCAACCCAGGTTGGGGTTAAAGTTGTAGGTATGCCAATTGGTTTCCTCTGCACGATGTGGCACAGAGTGGAATAAAAGGAGGTATCCTCTGCCAATTGGGGACTACTCTACCATGTGAAACAAGGCCTTCTCAGCCTTCCTAAGTCAGGGAGGGTCTGCAAAGCATACTTTCACTGTGCAGTCCGGCAATTTGTTCCAGCCAAGCCAAACCCCACTGGCCCAAAGGTCTTCTTCCTTGCCTCTCCAAATGGTCATAGCTGGATTTCAAAGTGTACCAAGGGAGGAATATGTAGGGACTGAGGGCCAGGTGTTGGACCATCAGCAGTCCGTTGCATGGCTGAATTTGTTCCCACAGGAAATCACCTCTTCTTCAACCAATACTTCATAACAAACAATCTCATGGCTTAATTGCTGGCAAAGGGGCTTCTACCAACTGGAACTGTAATGAACAACCCAAAGCAGTGCCAGCTGCCACGAGACAAGAAGTTGCAAAAAGGATGATATTTGCACCAGATGGTCCAACAAAGAAAATATCCTGGTCCAGGTGAGACGACCAGATGCTTAGCCTTTATCTTATGTCACAAAGGACCAAGAAATTGACATCAATTCACTTCTTTGGTGTTCACATAACTGGCTGTCAGTCAGACAGACAGCAAAGCCCACACCAACAGCAAAGAAGATCTAACAGTACTTCTAACCTAGCTGAAGAGCTGTCGGAGAGTCCAGAAAGTCAGTCAGTGTGTGTTGCAGGGTTAGCAGCACTAAAGGTAAAACATACAAAGGAAGTAACGAGGAGGAAGAAGAAGAACTGGAATGGTTTAGTTTAGTTCTGTCTATATCTTATATCACGTGTTCTACTGTAGGTCTGCTGTACACTGATCAAATAAACCAGAATGACAGATAATTTTGCTTTCAATCAAGTTGAATGTATTTCTGGTTTAACGCACACAAATAACTTGGAAGGAACTTTTTTTCCCAGTTCCCTGGAGGTAAAACAACTTCATTTGCCATGAAGATGAATGAAACTTTCTTTGGCCACCTCTAGATTCTTCCCTTCATTGAAGTGCAATCGGCTTTTACGACCCAATACAAGAATAAAGGACTTGTCAAGATCAATACTCGCTGTGAACTACAACAGTGTAGCTGAGGTGAGATTGGCTTGCATCGGCTTGTTTTTGAGCTCTGCTGCAACAATGCAACAGTAAAGATCAGTCATGCAATAGAAATTCCCTAGAAATTGCATGTCCTCCATAGTACTCTAACGATGACAAATTCGCTTGACGTGCAATATTGTGTGTGAGTGAGAGAAACCAAAGGGAAGTGCAGGGAGGTCAAGGGAAGCCTAATGGCATTGATAATCAATAAGCAATTGTTCGCAAACAGAAATCTTTGCTGTGGGGGTTAACGTAAATGACATCGAGCATGAGGGAAGCCAAGTGAACAATGAACAATGACAACAATAGCAGAGACAAGAGCATGTGAAATGATCATTCGCTTCAGCTTCACAGAAAGAGAGTTGAAGGTAAAGTGCAAAAGAAAATAAGGTGTAAATGTGCCCGTGTCAGTGAGAACGTATGTGTGTCCATGCTCCTCTAAAATCCCTGCATTCATACAGTAGACTACATAAAAGGTGGATTATGTCTGCATTTGTGTGAGTATTAACAGGTTAAATGAGGACACTGATTCAAACAGTCACGTGATTCAAAGTGTCAACAACACATAACTCTACAGCAGGGAATTTGTTGGATTGTATTTTGAAACATTTAAATGTTTGCTTATTTGAGTAAATGTGTGTATTTTTATTAAACTAAAAAAGATAATAATTTTGTTTATGCTGACTTGACCTACTTAATGATTTCTTAAAAAAGAACTGCACAACCTGATTTAAAGCTTTATGAACTGGAGAGTAAAAACACAACAATGTATTGCTATAGCCCGATCATTATAGCTACATTATAGCTCTCTTTTTTTGTATCACAACAGTACAATTAAAAGTTATTTAAAGATAACACTGCTTGGGAATGGAGAGAGAGGGATGACATGCACCAAATGATCGGCAGACCAGGGCTGTTTTCGAAATGCCGTCCTAAATACTACATACTACATACTGTATACTACATACTATTTACTGCATTATGCATTTGGCGGTAGTATGTAGTATGGAGGAGCTTTTCAAATTAATTTTGCAATATGCTACGGCAGGTGGAAGTAAACAATAACCGCTGCTTCTTTAGCTAAAGCGCCCCCTTCTGCTGTCCGTCATTTCAACTGCCACTGTGACGTTCCAGTGCTTTGCATTGTGGGATACATTAGGCGAGGTAGACTTGTCTGATGCATACTGGAGATTTTTTCCGACATATGGGCATTTTTGCAAACTGCACATTTTGCTTTTTTTGCATACTATATACTACATTTTGGCGAAATCAGTACACACTGCTAGTATAGTATTGCATTTTGAACACAGCACAGGAATCGAACCTGCGATCAGTACATCTAGGACTGTAGCATCTGTACATGGAGTGCCTGCTCAACCAACTGAGTGACTATTTAGCTTTAAGAATCATCTCATCACGTAGGACTACACTACACATCAGCCACTGTGTTACTCCACATCTACCTCTACATATACCTCTACTCTCAGCCACCCTGCATTTTCCTGCATCCCTTTTTGTGAAGAGAAAATCCCAGGTGTCAGAGAACCCATCGTTTCTGTTTTATTTTTTATTTTACTGAAGAGCAAAATGGCAGATTTTCAAAAAGTGCTGTTACATAGTTGATGACAGAATTCTAAAGAGTCCTGACAGGTGTCTCTGACACTGGTAATGTTTGCTTACACCTCAGGAGTTGATGCAGGGCATCATGTGCTGATACAAAAGTACATGCTGTCACCTGCTGCTGTATTGACTGATGGGAACATTCATCACTAGACATGGTACAACAAAAGGAATAAGTGTGGGGGTAAGGTGCATGTTTATACAGTATGACTGGTGACAAAGACAGAGGTCATGCTTGAGTGTGTGGAAGTGTGTACGGAACAGATGTGGTGTTTGTGTGTGCATGCAGGACCGAGCTTGTGTGTCTTTAAGGGGAATAAGTGTAAGCTCAGAAGAGCAGCGTCGTGGAAACCTGTCATGGAGTGTGGGAGCGAAAGTCAGACAGAAAGACAAAGAGCAAGCAAAACAGAGAGAGTTACAATGTCACTCACACAGCCACCTACATAAAGAAGGTCATCATATGTAGCTGTGTGATAATACTCTGCGCAATAGTTTGTTTTTTGGTAGTTTTATCATTTTATGCAGACTTATTAAAGTGTACGCCTGCATATGCATTGATTACTTGGACTTAAAGGTGTCCCAATTAATATTACGATCAGGCTTACTGTCCTTCATGGGAACAAAGGTGTGTGTGAGCCACCAAGCGTGTGTGTCTTAATGAAAACAAAGCTAAGCTGCTGACTGTGGCGGATTTCTGCTCCGCTGCACAGGTTGAATTTCCAATTAGAGGGAGCTATGCCGGTACAGTATATCAAAGACCTGCAGCACCTATGCACCTCTCTGTAGTGCTGCAACATGCACAAACATCCCCCCATATATACGCAGCCTACTCATGCCAGCCAAGCACACGCGTGCACCGATAAATAGAGATGGATTCGCTGTCAAGCAAAAATATTTGGAACAGGAGAACCCTGCGGTGGAAAGACAGAGAGGTGAGAGAGACACAGGTCTGTTTCAAGCTTGAATGCTTCTATACACTAAACGCACGTATCCCTCAACACAAACTCTCATGATTGTGTGACATGTGTGTAAGAAGCATACAGCTGCCATAATTTCATATCAGGACTTAAGGATGAATGTATTGCCTGGGTGACTGCAGGTCATAAGAGCTACTTTCACAGAAATATTATGGCCTTAAACTGCTGGTCTTGTGTCACCTTTAATATGTCACTGACTCATGTTAAGACCCACTGGAGGGCAAACTGCTCACCGATGACGCTATGTCAAGCTACGTTATGTTGTTGCATCATTACATGGGTCGGTTTTATTTTCATAATGAGCGACAACAAAATACACAAAACTAGAAAAAGGTCAAAGACATACACAATGTACCATCATCTAATACTGGCTTAATAATGTGGTTTCAACCGCATATGCAACACTCCTTACCTGTGCTATATTAGAGCATTAGGCAGCAGTGGGGCTCGATCACAGTCATTACAGCACTGATTAATAATTTCCTTCAATTACCGAGCCGTACACCCTGTCCACCTCCAATGCTGCACCACTGGCTTTTCTGTACAGTCCAATAAGTGAGAATTGGCCTCCTGCTGTGTGGGTCTTTGTCGGCCAGCACAAGGCAGCACGCTCTCCCCTCCCCTCTATTACACCAGCTACCAATGACTGCACCAGTCTGCAGCAAAATACTGTGAACGCAGCACAGTGGCGGTGGTACCATCTGCAGCACGATATAATGGGATGAGAACATTACAGCTCTGATCTTCCTGCATCCACTGTACCAATTCGACATGTAACTATCAGTCCTTTGGCCTCATTAAGCTTAATATGATTCCAACATATTATTCTTAATAATATAAGACCCTTTCCCATGTAGTGCTTATATTAAGATTGATAATAAAGACAATAATTGCCTTTATTTTTTCTTTTTCAGCATTCAAATAAAAAGCACAACATCAACAAGTGCATCTGCTTGACCCTTGATCCTTATACCAAGAAAAACAAGTTATTTTATTTGCTACACATTTTTTCCTATCTAATCTAAGTTATAAAAGAGGAGGTACTATGTTTTTTTTAACACATAAACTGTATATAATTGTACAATGTTGGATGTCCAGACTAAACGTGGGTGAAGTTCGAAATCTGTAGGTAAAAGTATGTTGGAGTCCCCAGCCTTCTCAGCTCAGTCTGCAGGCTGCTGTAAACGCCAGGTTTCACACAGTTTTTTCTACACGCTACACGCTACACTTGGTGACATCACAAAGTGCAGCCTCAGCAGGCTTTGGAGAGCTGGCCAATCAGAGGAAAGTGGGCTTGTAGGGGCGGGGTTTCTCAAAGGGACAGAGCTGACTGAGTCGTTTCAGGTAGAGGCTGTATGAGGGCCTGCACAGAGCACCAGTATGAGAAAAATTAGTTTTTTTAACTGTAAATTATGCTAAGCTACTCCACAGGTATCACAAAGTGAAATATGAAGCTTGAAATTAGCATAATACCCCTTTAACTATTTTTTTTTTCTCTGGATACTGCAACTCAGGACTTATTGTTTTAGCCCTTTAACATTTTTTATGCATGCTTTACATAAAGCATTCAATTGTTTTCACCCACAAGAGCACGTGTTTTATAGTAGTTATGTGCATATCTTGCTGGTTTAACATCAATTAGAATTGCTTTTTAAGATACATCTGTGACTAATCTAGTGCTGCACAACTGGACCTTTTTGTTAACTTATTGATTTTTGGTTTATTTAAATTTGATAGCATCCAATGAACAGTAAAGAGTAGTCTCCTCTTAAGAGTTAGAGCTGTATTGTAAGACTGCCTTTTGTGTCAGCATCCCATTAACAGCACTCCTAACAGTGCTAAATGAAAGTGATTATCGTTATGCTAAAGCTTTTAGCATAGTTTAGGGAAATCTTTAACGTCTGTAATTCAATAATACCTGTGTTTAAGATGACGTACATATGCGTGTTGTGTGTAATGATGTAAATGGAATCTTACCTTTATTATGTCTGCTTGCCAGATGATAGGCCCTGGATCTGTAATGTATGTGTGTCTGAGTGTAGATGCTGTCCAGGTCCTGCCTCCAGGTGTCCGGGCTCAGGGATCTGAAAAGCTGTTCCACAGTGTCGAAGGCGGCTATGGTCCGATCCAAATCGTCCAGTGAGAAAGGAACCTCTGTGACTGTCGCCTGAATTTGCCCTCCATCGCCGTCCTGCAAAAAGCAAAGGTCAAAAGGTAAAGGCAAAGATCATTTTAGGTCTATGCTAACATTAGCATCTGTTAATTTATGGTACTCTTACTGACAGCACATGAGGTAAATCACATGTAGCCATGTGCAAAAACCTTCTTGGTTCACTTTATAATGTTTTTCACCACTATTATGCAGAAGAAATATATGTTTTTATCAGATATTGTATACAAAATGTTAAAGAAATATCTAAATGCACAGGAACAGGAAGTGTCCTTCAGCAGCTGAAAATGTTTGTGTAATCTTCACAATTTTATTCGTGTCTAAACGGCATATTTAATATTTTTCACTCTGCAGTTACATCGTGTGTTGTGATGGGGAAGTCAGAACTGTTTCTTTTGCAAGCATTGTAAAGATATCCGAGGATTCATGAGAAAATGTTTTGAGAGATATCAACAGATAACCTCCACGCTGCCACAACAAAAGCAAAAACAGTCACCCTGGGTCACACTGACTCAGACTCCTCTTAACACATCCTATCTTTAAAGAGATCCCAGCTAAACATTTAAGACAGAGCTTTTAGTGAAATGGAAAACAGATTTTCAAGGAGACATCTTGACTTTATGTCAGTCGGTGGCTTCTTCCACAGTGTAGCTCTATATTTGGCCTTCTCTCAAAACCTGTAATGCATTTCTGTACTGTTGTTTTAGCTTATCTTATTGTGTAGTTTGATCTCTATATTGAAAATGGTGCAACTGTGATAGGAAATTAAACCAATGCATACTGCTCTTAGTAAGACATTCAAAATCTGTAATGGTTTTACATATATTGTGCCATGAGTTTTGCGTCAATGCTTTTGAATACCACCTTAAATCAAATGTTGCAAGTTTAAAATTCAACATGTATTGGGAGAGAGCTAATCTCTATTAAGAGGTCCTACATAGTAGATTCTGTAGGCAGGGACATGGAACTCCGGGAAGGCAAGTGTTCTGGTTTTCGTTTGAACTACGCTTGTAGTCTGAGTAATATTGACCAATCATGTATCAGCAGGCTGCGCCGTATGCAAGAAAAACAGTCTGTGAGGAGAGCAAAAGCAGGCGGAACGTAATGTGCTCGGCTCCCATCAGCGTGATCTGATGACGACTTCTTATTAATCTCTATAAACAGACATCTGCATGCTAACAGCTAACAATCAGTTCTAGATCTAAAATTTAACTTGTAATGAATTCCCTTGACGCTGTGTCACGAAAGCCATTCAGCGTTCAGATTTCCCGACTTCCTCGAATGCATCAGATCGATCCAAAAAACGAGCATTGTAAAAGTATTTCTCCTCTTGAGGACAGACCTGACGAAGCTTTTTTACTTCTTACAAATCTGCATCATGATGTTGAAATTTCAGCAAAGGTAAGACCCGTTAATAACAAGTCAATCACAAGAAAACATCTTCTCTTTCTGTAACAATGCAGCACGCGGAAAAGGAAATCTTCCATGCAGCCCTTAATCAATCCTACATTACTAAGATGATTATGAATGTTTATTCCCTGCATGCATTATCAATTTCCCGCTACAAGGAATATTGTTGGCAACAGAGCAACAGTCATCACAGATGATTCCTAGCCTTTGCTCTCTGTAGCCGGCTATTTATCTAGCAAGGAAGCAGTTTCAATCTAATTCTTATAGCATGCAGGACGATTATGCCTGTGACATTAGCTGCTATACTTAGCACTGGGTTCTATATGGGTCAAAGGGCAAGGGGACAAGCTGAGAAGGCACCAGGATTAATTAAAGCTAACTGTAGAGCTGAAAAACACCTCTAAGGCTTCTCATTTCTTTAATACAGTAACCTTATACAATATAAAAAAATATATAATCACTTTATTATGCTGTAAAATGTGACTCTGGCTCTTGTAAAAAACGTATGACAACTAAACTAAATGTTGAATTCGAAAGTCAAAATCCCCATTATATTTATTTTATTATAAATAATACATTACTGCGTATCAATGATGCAGAAAATGGTCATCATCTTTATGTATATGCACGCTATGTATTAACTTAGTAGTGTGAAACAGTAAACAATAAGATCTAAATGTACATCGATCACAAATCACTTGGAAAACCCACAAAGCAAACACTGTTTCAGCATCATTTGTAAGTGGAAGAAGCCAACAAAGCGTACACGAACATCCCATCTGCCCTGGCAATGACACATCCATCCGTACACACACAAGAACATACACCCACACACACACATACTGTATAACCCTTATCAATCCATGCAGAAAAACTGCCACACAGCCCAACGCACACTAATTATTATGGTCACACATGTCACCGAACCAAAGGCACACACAAATTATGGTGATGTACTTATAAAAACATTAGTCTAAGGAAGCATGCCATTTTACATGTCAAGCTTCATGCATAAAAGATACAGTACATACACGCATGGGTTTATTCTGTGTGTGGGTAAGTGTTAGCCTATGCAAATGGACCATATGTTATATTTATCAGTACAGCCATTGCTCCCTGTGTGCTTAACAAGACAATTATATGTGAGATGACAGGGTTGAAAGCAGGTAGGTGTTTAGATATCACACACGTCTGTTACCATATATAACAATATGCAAATTGTTCACACAGTTTGAAACATGTGGACTGAAAGTTTTTAAAGCATCGATAAAAGTTTGAAACACAAGTTTATAATCATAATGATGGTGATATATTCCAAGCTGTACAAAAGCGCTTACCGTTAAAGTTCAGTGTATAAGACGCACATTTAATACATTTTGTTCCATTTAAAAAGTGGGCTGCGTCCTGTATACCGGTGCAACCAATATACCAGTATAAAATGCAGAGTAGGGCTGACCCGAATGCTTCGAAGCTTCAATCGCTGCCATGGTAATCGCCAGCAAAAAAATGTTTTTCCTTTTCAACCACAGATGTTACAGGAGACGAGCATATATAAAACAGATCTGTGTGTTTCTCATGCTCTGTACCGGGCTCAATAAGGTTGTGATCTGCCGGGGAGGACACAGACGTTTAATAATGTGGATCTGTTATTGGATTCCCCACCCCTTGTCGTCATCGTAGCAAAGCTTCAACTACGATCGAGTAATTGCTGCCGAAGCTTCGAAGCCCCCCCAAAAAAGCTATTAGGGAGAATCTATAATGTAGCTAAAGCTTCATCACAGACGTGCGCCGTCATGATCGCCAGTGCAGCCTCCACCCTTACTACCATCAATGTTACCGTAGGCTGAGCTCAACTACCACACTAGTAGCTAGCAGGATTGCAAACTCGACGTGGCGAAAAAGGATGCTAGGCTATAATTTGTGCGTTTTGAATATGTTTAAAATTAAACTGTTGTACACATTTTTATTAATAAATAGCTATATAAAACCTTTTTTCCCTCTGGGATTCCCCCCGAAAAAAGACTGCATGTTATATTCCGGTGGGACTTATATTCTGTTTTTTACGGTAACTCGTTTTTGGAAACATTATCCCTAAAGCAAGATTTATTTAGTCATGAGTTATTACAAAAGCTTTTGCAGCCTTCGATGGTGCAGCAGACAGTGCGTCAGTCATTTCGTGAAAATGTCAACTGTCAAATGAATTTCAGTGCAATCAGATTGTATGCCCCGTTGGTGCAGCACATAGCATGTTAGCCTTTTAATCTGAAGGTTTAATGTCAGTTTTGTCACAATACAAAACAGGTGGTATATATTTTTTAAAAATGAATGCAAGTAGATCTCTAAAAGAATTAAACACCATCTATGAAAAACACACAGACCACCTTGAAAATTCACAAGATAAACACAGAAGAGAAACACAACAATATGGAATAGAGGAGACACAAACTTTACTCTTAAAATAAGTGTACCAAACATGTGAGGTAAGAAGGGAACATTAAACTGGCTATGGCTGAACTTTTATATTGTATTTTGAAATATTCCCACTACATCACCCAGAATCCAGTCCTTGTTCAATATCTGCAATGCTCCAGAGCTTCTCATACGCCATCAGTCCTCATGGTTGTTATCACTATCCAACATTAATTTGACACCAACGCTTCATCCGTCCATGCACAAACATTCTTATTCCTTCTCTTATTGTTTCAGAAGTTAGATCAAAGACACGGCCGTTATTATGACTCAGACCCAGCTTACTGATGTTATTCTAAAGTTTTAATGAGTATGTATCTGTGTGAAGTTGTGTGCATGACTCACCGACATGGGCATCGTGACAGCCTCCCAGTTGGTGTTGGATGCAGGCAGAGGAGAGTCGTACTGCAGGAACAGAGAGCCCACACAGCCAGATGTTAATTGGTTAATTGAGCAGACAGTGGATGAGAAACAATACTGAAGGGATGAAAGAAAGATATTTTTTGTAAATGAAAAGATATCTTGTTTCTATGAACAGGATGGAGCGTCACATGTAATATAATGCTACCAAAGATATCCAGGTGTCTCTGTATTTCCAGTGAAGCTGGTTGCAGCATGCCTTTGTCTGTGTATACGTATGAGTATGTGTGTGTATGAAAGAAATCCGACTCTGGTCAAAGCACGTTTAGGGGATAAACACTCATCAGACTGACATACTGTATTTGGCACACATGCACACATTCTTTGTATTTCTCTCTCACATGCACACACACCGTCTTTGGCATCACCCTCTTTACTACACACACACGTAAAATCTCCCTGGCCATTCGATCCCTCTTCCTCAACAGTCTTAAATACCGTCTCCGGTCAATATGGAACAGTTAATCTGTCTCGAGCACACTTCAAAGACCCGGTGTGCTCACTTTGTCTCAGTCTGTGTCTGCTAATGTAATAAAGTTGACATCAAAGTCAGTCTGTGTGCAAAGGGTTTTGTTTAACAGATTCTTGCATGTGACCTTTGGGTGAATGTACTCATACATGTAAATGCACACCCAAAGCCAGCTGTGAATGTGGTCAGAAGGTTTCCTGTAAGTGTGTGTGTGTGTGTGTGTGTGTGTGTGTGTGTGTGCATTGGTAAATGCATGTTTACAGATTCTGTGTCTCATTTCCTTTTAAGGTGAAATGCTTCACGTCCCGCACATCTGTGCCACTTAATAGGGTTGGATAACTTTAAGAGACAAGGATCAGAACATGAAGAGCAATTACTGAAAACCTCTGAGGATAGAGGCCGTTGTCACACTTGTTTGAATACAACATTTGCATGGTAAATGGACTGCACTTATATAGCGCTTTTCTAGCCTTGCGACCACTCAAAGCTGCTTTTGCACAACATGGCACATTCACCCTTTCATACTCACTTTCACACACTGATGGTAGAGGCTGCTACGTAAAGTGCCCTACTGTTAATCAGTCGTCACACTCACACACCGACGGCTGGGCCAACAGGAGAAATTTGGGGATTCAGTGTCTTGCCACACTTCGACATGTAGACTGAGGGTGCATTCACACCTAAAGTCCGTTTGTTTGGTCTGAATCTATGACCGATTTGTCACAATATTGCATTTTGCCTTGAGTTTGGTTTGTGATCACACGGGAGCTTTTACCAGCGGACCAAAAGTTTTGATGCGCGAGGGAACTGCTTTCTGGTTGGTCAGAATTTCCATGTGGGAAAACTCCCTGAAGTAAACAAAGAGAGAGAGAGCACACTGATTAATCACACTCGACGCGATTGCGGACTTTGTTTTGTTGTCTGAGTTTTATTCATTTTTACACAACATTGTTCCACAGCTCGATCAGTCCTGTTCTCCTTTAGTTTTTCCCTAAACAGTGTGAATACCTCTGTGTTTTTGTGCATTTACACAAGCAATTGTGAAATTGTTTGCTCATCCCATATTTCTATTTCCTCGTCGCTCCCCCACGTCTGTCCTCTACTCATGTTGCTGCCTGGCAGCGTGTCTGTATCTGCCAGTGTCAGCACCTGTTAACAACACACTATGCGCAGTGTTTTTGGGTTGCTTCCTATATTTGGTCATACTTTAAGTCTGTTTATGTTCACACCAGAATCAAAGCGGACCGTGGTTCGTTTGGAAACGGACCGAGACCAGTCTTTTTTAGCGGACCTGGTCTGGTAGTTTGGTCCGCATCAGAGTTTGATTCTGGCGTTCACACCACTGAGGGGACAAACGCTCCAGGGTTCGGTTCAGTCGGATTAAACAAGGACAGATTAAACCACCAACCTTCCAGTTGAAAGACAACCGACTCTACCACGACCGACTCCACGACTCTGCCTCAGATTGCAGATTAAACCTTCATACAGAAGTATGTTTTAATAAGGTTAAAAATTGCATTCAGTTTTTCTGCCAGAGTTTTGTTTCTTTACACTGGATTAAATGTGCTTTAGTGTGAGTTCTTAAGTGTTTGATGTCCACATTTACTCATTACAACCCATTAATATTTTCATCAGTTTAATTCAGTCATCTGACGTATGTCTGTGCGTCAAATTTTGTTAGATTACAGCAAACCATGCTGCACTAAGCTCATGTATCCTCTCCAGTGCCAAATCAGATTAACAGGTAGAAACAGAACAGAAAGACTTAACTTGTGAAGGTACCCCACATAAGACGTTACGCTTCATTTTCACTGTGTTATGTGCACTTTCAATGCATAATGACAGCATATACTGATAACTTCCTTAACAGGTCACAGTGAGCAGATGGATTTAGTAGTACTGAAGATTGTCTTAAATTAATGCACCAGAGTTCGACAGGATCTGGTTTAAGACACAGTTTTTCAGTTAGGGGCAACTGTGGCTCAGTGGTAGAGTGGGTCGTGAAGATTGACACTTATGCCTTTGCCATCAGTGTGTGAGTGTGAGTGGGTGAATGTGACTTGTAGTGTAAAAGCAGCTCTGAGCGGTCGCAAGACTAGAAAAGTGCTATATAAGTACAGTCCATTTACCATTTACCATTTACCATACCACACTAGAGTTTGACTGACAATGTAACACTAACCTAAATGAACCAAACCACTCGGACAATTGCACCAGTGTTTGTTTGAATCGCACAACGAGGGCACCCTCAATAGCTCATGATCTAGAGATTATAGCTGTAACCCCAGCTGCAAATATAGTCTACTTGATATGCAGGGATCTTTTTCAGCAAGTCTTCATCAACTTGCTAAAAGAAGCTAATTTTTAGATGAATTGTTTTTGAACACACTGCATAGTGCAATTTTATAAGCAGTATTTATCCTAGATGTAAAAAATAGAGCCTCAGGCAGTACTGCTGAGTTTTCCAGTGAGGAGGAAAAACATTCTTATTTACTGTAACAGTCTGGTGGAGGGGACACCGGGGAGCTGCCCTTTCTGACCTCTATTTTGTACAGTTGGACAGTAGAACAGTTGAAGATTAAGTGTGTGGTAGACGGGGAAGGAAGGCAAGAGCATTTCCATGGTGACTTTTAGTCCGTATGCCCAGCTACCTCACATGTTGGATTTTCTTGTAGTTCACGGGGATACTTAAGTGTTTTTGTGCAGTATATCGAAACAGTAGGGAAGTAGAGACTTACAGTACATTATAGTTATTACTTTAATTTGCTTTGCATTGATACATACAGTTGGATTGGGCCTTTAAGAAAGTGGAAATGTATTTCTGCTGTACAGTTGCTTCAAATCTCAAATAGACATGACTTGACGGTTAACTTGGCACTTGATTGTTGCTGTGTATACTAAAACATAAGCACACATGCATCACACATTTAAGTGTTGTTGTTTTCATTCTCACTCACAACCCATGAGACATAGTGTATGGGAAGCACACGTCTCATGACTCACAACGGGATTCTGGGAACTAACGTGGATCATATTTCCTGATCAATAGTCCTTCCCAGCTTGAACCCAGCTTCACAACACTTCCCAGGAATACCCACTCAGAATACATTCCTGCTACTTGTTTGATCTCAGACAATGAAATCAATGCTGTAAACAAACCAATATCTAAAAGATTCTGAAGTCTTTGAAGTTTAACTTTCTGCTTCTGTTCACATTAAATAAGGCCATGCTGAGTTGTGCCCTCAAATAGTGTTTTTCTTTGAGCCTTTATAACCAAATCGCTCCTTAAATGTTAATCTTATGCAATCAAAAGCACTCATTACTTCATGTAAGCCTGCACTGCAGATGACGAATCACACCCGCTGAAAACAAGATTTGGAAAGGATCAAAGAATAATGATTTTGGAGGAAAAACAGCGACATGAATAATGAGCAAGGCCTCTGTTTGACTGAAGTGTTGCCTGCAGATGTCGGGCTTTTGTTTCATTGCAGGGGGGAGCAGTTGTATCCTTATATCAGATGTAAAGGTCATTTTAGGTCCCTATCCATCAAAAGCTAAAAGTGTTCTTTAGAAAAACAAGAGACTTGATTGTTGAAGTAAACCTAAGAATAATGAGACCCAATCGAAATGTGGTCGACCTAATTTGACCCAATTTTCTTACACTTAGCCACATGAAATACTGTATTCATCTCAACTGGAGAGATCACAAATCTTGTATGGCAGAGCCTCACTTTGCCCAACTTGTAAAGACTCACTCCAGCACAGGAAGTAATGGTAATGATCCTGAAACTGTTTGGTAACAACCAAAAATCCCCAATACAGCTAAGCAGTTCTACTGTTACAACTGTGCAGAACACAACACGGATGATTCACACTGATGGATGCGCTCATGTTTCACGTGTCGTCACGGCTATTACTGACATTGCTCCCTCATCCGTAACGATCAATACTCTCCCAACCACAGATCATACGGTGGGTGAACTGATTGGATGTCACTTGAATGCTACAACAGATTGTTATGATTTCTGTTATTTGCTGAAATCGTTAGCGATGCTTCATCCAGGTGTTCAATGAGACGAAGAGAAAGGTCGCTGATTTGAGTGCATCAGATGCCCTTACTATAGAGAACAGAGATGCTACTTCCACAAACTATGTTGTAGCTTTGCTTGGGAGGACCAAAGAAATGTGTCTTGGAAGGACTGTTGGATTCACCCCTTTCAACCACTGTGTTTCAAACATATTATTATAGTAGTGAACATATAGATTTCAATCTAATTAGCTAGCAAACCAAACAAGCTAACAAGGACTCATTAAGTCTCAAAGAGAGAGAACATCAAAACTGCGATGGAACTTCAACATAATGAGCAGTAATAAAAGGTCATAAAGAATGGAGCATGTTTCCGTCATTTCATAGTTCAGACTCCTTGTTCGCTTCACAGAACATATTTTTCTCTGGTGTTCATTTTAAAACACACGTGACCAGAGCAGATAGGTGGTTTGCATGGTTCCACTCAGGTCTTAGATCTGTAGAC
Source organism: Semicossyphus pulcher (assembly GCF_022749685.1). NCBI lineage: Eukaryota > Metazoa > Chordata > Actinopteri > Labriformes > Labridae > Semicossyphus > Semicossyphus pulcher. The sequence continues at coordinate 17,897,558 of NW_027211692.1, read as the reverse complement.
ATAAGACATGCAGTAATGGAACAAGTCCTGATCTGAAAAGACAAATATAATTTGTATAATAACCTTGCTTGACTTGGTGTTGGATTATGACTTGAGTACTAGGAACCGAGATAAGCTGAGAAGAGCTCTAAAAACACAGGCAGAGATTCAGGGTTGATTTAGAGAATGTAATAATGGGTCAAAAAGAAATGAACGATATAAATAGCCACAAAGATGTGATCAATTCGAAATGTGTGAAATGTCGTGTTTCTGGAGCCAGATTTTCAATTTGTTGCAGAGACTTCCTGGAAGACGATAGAACACTAAACTGCACAGCTAGCCATATTATGTGTGTAAAAGTCTCCGAAAGGAACAAATAACAGCCAAAAGGTCAAGTTCAGTGATTATATTACCTGAGGTGACAGCTAGTTTACAGCTAGCAGAAAGCTAGCAATACCAACAAACCCTCTTGTACAGTTGTCAGAAAAATGAGTTGTAACGACCAAAACGTTTTTTTTTTTTTACTAGCCTGTAAATGTGTTTATTTGAGCTGTAAGGTCGGCCATTTTTATATAAGGTCTAACCATAGACTGTATAAAAAAAATGGACAACATGACAGCTCCCTAAAAATGAAGCCAAAACATTTTGAGCACCCCCTGCTGACTGGCTGCAGTATAGGTCATAAAGCCCGCCTCTTCCATGTTAACAGATGGGACATGAGTCAAACTATGAAATGAAAAAACACACCAAATAATTTTTTCTCAAACTTGGTTTCTGTCATTATAGTTCGTTCTTATCATGCTGATTTACGTCCAATTGTTAATTTTTCTGACAAGTTTATTTTTAATTAGCTACTTTATGCTGTAAAAAGGATGATTGACAGCTCTGTTGATAAATACGGCTCCCGCAGCCGATCTGTTCTGGATTAGCAGAGTGGAAGAGGAAATGTGACTAAAACAATCACTACAGTCACTGAAGTTTCCATATCTGTGAACGTCTGCTTCAGACCAGCTGTTCTGCTGTTAAACACGCCGGCGTGCAGGATCCTTGCTGTTTTTTTTGGTAAGTTAAGTGTGTGTTTTAGTTAGCGGAAGTGGCTACGGCAGCTCCACCCGCCGATCTCTACTGCGCAGACTTTGGCTCCAAATAACGTCACCATCGCAAGATGGCAGCGCCCGTCGCGGTGGCCATTTTGGCACCAATTCCATACAATGAGAGCAGACGGAGACGCATCGTCCATCTATTTAGTCATTGGGTCCAACCCTGGATTGACTCTGTTTGGAGGCAGCCTCAAGTGGCCATCTGAGGAACTGCAGCGTTTGCAGCATGTGCAGTGGTAGTAAAGGGCCGTGTTTTGCTCTTGTTAATATTCACTCTCTTCTCCCTTTAGTCTCCCATCTGACTCCACTCTACCTTGCTCTCTCTCACACTGACACTGTTTTACTTTCCCTCGTGGTTTTTCTTTTATCCAGTCAACCTGAGTCCACTCTCAGTACCTCACAAATTCCTCCCTCTCCCTCTGCCTCCCTCAGCTCAGGTTGTTTTAGTCATTAGCTGACACGCTGATACCATCTCAGACACCTGTTCTCTCCTTCCAATGCTGCAGCTCCTCGTTCTCTCTCTCTGCCTCCCGCTTCCTCCTTTTCTCTCTCTGCCTCCTCTCCTCCTCCCTCTTATCTGTTCGACAGGTCTGGAGAGAACAAATTAGACCTGCTAAATTAAGCCGCACACACAGCTCCAGTCTAGCTGAAGGGGAGCAGTGCGCGCGCCTGTTTGTGTCTGTGTGAGAGACACAAACACACTCGAACGCAGGAGTTCTTTGAAAAATGGGTAAAATGGATCAAATGAGATAAGCCCCAAGAGCTGGGCTCTGTTTAAAATGTACAGAGAGGTGTGATTATTTGACCAGAGGAGAAATAACAAAGGAGGAAGAGGAGAGGAAATCAGCGAGTGTCTGAAAGAAAGAGATAAGGGAGTCATATTATGAGGTTCTTTTACTTTGTTGTCATTATGTCGGGTTACATGTGGGGAAGTTGCTCTGTAGTATATTTGATTGAGGTAATCAAGGGATGACGAAGATGATGGCTGTGAAATTCCTTTGTTCCCATTATGCTGTTTTCCATGTTTGCTTGTTGCCATAGGAAACTACTACACATTGATTTGCAGTGGTGTGGGGCTTGGAGGTAATCTGCATCTTGATTTTATCTGCATTTTGTAGAAACGCTGCTTCAATTCTTGTGAAGAAACCATGGTAAATGTTGCTGTTAGATTTTTGACTCTGCTCATTTGGGTGTCATTTCAGGATTTTTGTGCTTCTACCATGGGTGAGTACAATAATTAATTTAACTACTTAACTACTACTAAAAACAGGAGTCTGTTCCGGTCTGTTTTATTTTGAAAATGACCGGATGCTGTATGCTGTTTTCGTCTCTGACTTCCTGTTTAGAACAATCTGCTCTGTTCAGCTTGACGCGTGCTTGAAGCGGCCTCCGTCAAAAGTAGGCATGTGCTGTGGAATCACGAGCATTGACTTGAATGGGCCCCGATCTACTCCAGAGGTAGCGACGCACACGAAACGCGCCGGAGACGGATCCTGTGGAATTTAAGCGTGGGGAATAGTCCGTATTGCCTGTGTTGCTGATATAAAGTAGCTTATTCTCCTGTGGTATTACAGTTCAAAATGGTAGTTATCACGTTAATAAACCTAGCTGTGGCACTGAATGATTTAAATTTGTTGCACTGAATAATGGCACTGTAGTTTGGTGTTACATTAATCTCTCATACACCCTGATTTCATAAATACTAGCTCACATATCAAATATGCGTTAATCCCGTACAAATGCACTAATTTGTAGTTTGACTGACATTCGCTAAAAACTACGCTATCCGGCTGTTATATTACAGTGTTAAACTTTTTTAATCATGATTCATATATATACAGTATATATATGTCATTTTGTAGTTTGTAGTTTGTAGTTAATGATCGTTTAATCTAGTGCCACAGATAAGTCTTATTGTGTTTTTTGGGCATTGTTAAGAATAAGAAACACAGAATAACAACAATAAACTGTGTTTCTGCTGGTTAAGTGTCGGGCTTTCGGTGCAGATTGTATCAAAAGCAAGTGTAAATGTTTCCTCAGGAGCTGTAATGTCAGAATGACAGCATGACAGTGAAGTATCATCTGCAAACACTGTATCTCTCTCTTTTCTCTCTGTCTCTCCTGCCCTTTCCCCCATCTGTGCTCATACCACTTTTTGTCTCTTCGTTTTCTCAGATAATAAGCGATGCCACTAGTTCAGCTCTGTGTGTGGAGCCGTGTCTGTTCCCCCCTCGCTCTCCTCTACCAGCTAGGGAACATCTTTAAACGCTTCTCTGTCTCTCTGCGGCTCTTTCTTTCCCCCCTCTGATTATAGGGTGGGAGAACATCTTTAAATCAGAGTCCCTCTCTTTCTTCTTTCCTCTTCCTGACAGAATGACAAAGTTAATCTCCTTATCTGTTCCTTTGACAGCCTTTAAGAGACCCCTTTCTCATCCACCCTCCCTCCCCGTCTTTCCCCACAAGTGATTCTCCTCTGCTGTCGAATGGACGTGTGAGACAGGAACAGCTGGCTAATATATTTTGGCATTTTATCACCAGTGTTTCTCGATCCCACCTCTCACCCTTCCTCTATCTTCTCTCATCTATTTCTCTCCCCTCATCGTGCCATCTCTCACTTTTATCACCGAGCGGAACAAGAGTGAAAGAGGCATTTTACCTGGAGCATTACAGTGGTACTCGGGTTGAACCCAGTGTTACAAAAAAACAACAGAAACTTTTAGCTGTGTCCCAAATAACGGTTCATGACTCTTTGTGAGTGTGTTTTTTGTCTCACCTGCAGGGAATAGTAGACTTTGAATCCCGGCTTTGCTACAAAGTAGTCATCAGACTTGAAGGTGACTCTGAGCGTGTTGGTTTTGGAGTTGAGAGTGGGCGGAGCCTTCTGCCCACACCAGCGACCCCAAATTATAGTGCTGGTCTCTGATTGGTCCTCCACTTCCACAAAGTCATACCTGCAGCGAGGAAGAGAGAGGGATGAGGATTGAGCGTACAGACAAGAACAAAGAGAAGGTGAGACTTTGAAGCATGAATGTGTTGTTTGTTTGTCATTCAGAACATTCAGTTAAAGTTGGGTCTTGTGGTAACAGTGAGTCACGAAGTCACTGTATTTGGTTATATCTGGGAATTTTGTGACACAGCCAAAAACCAAAAGAAACCTGTAAAATTAAGACTCCAACTGTCAGGTTCAGGTTAACCTTAACCTTAATCACAGTTTATCTACAATTTTAACCTCTCATAGGCTACTAACAATAATTAAAGGACTAAAACACTAATTTTACATGTTTCCTTTAAGTCTCACTTGTAAATTTTACTGACCGTATTTTAGGAAATTTGCTAATAAGTTAAATAAGTTAAATGTAAAAACCCTAGCAGTTGTGTGCCTAAAATCTTAGCCTGGCTTAGCTGAGTTTAGTTTAGCGTAAAGACTTAAAATACAAGTCCACAGTTAGCCTTCACTGCACCTCATCTTAGGTTAGAATTAAACAATCAATAAGGAAAATGTGAATGTTTAAGCTTCAAGATGCTGCTAGCAATATATATTTTTTTTATTTGGACTAAAAGCTGTCTCTGGCTGTTTCTGTTTTTTTTGCTAACTTAAGTTTACTGGCTGCTAGTTGAGATATGAGAGCAATGACTGTATATAAAGATGGCTGATGCATCTCCATCTACTCTCTTTGTACAAAATTGAAGCCAAAACAACTCCTGTGATGGGCGCTCCCATCTTGCACTGGTGACGTCATTTGGAGCCAGAGCTCCGCGGTAGCGATTGCCGAGTGGAGCCGCCATAGCCACTTCCGCTAACCAAAACACACACTTAAAGTAATAGTCTTGAAGATTTGTGTTTAAATAAATGTTAAATCTCTGTCTATCACTGAATGAGGTAACACAATGGCGATCTAGCCTATGGCCCTCTGATGAAAGCTTTTGCATTTGCAGTGTTACAGACTGGGTGTCTGTGGCGACTTTCGTGGAAAAAAATAACAAGTGGCGCCTAGTTAGTGACGCGTTTTCCATCAGCCAGCAGTGGTTGGTCTGCCAGAGAGGGTAGGCGGAGCTAAGCGGCTGCACTTCTGGTCTCTGCAAGTGTTTCGAGTAAACAGTAATCTACTATGGCTGAAGGCAAACAGTCTAAAAAGGAAAGCGACCATCAGTCAGGAAAATCAAGAGTTACAACCGGAGCCAACCGTGGACGTTACACATGCAACACTGTCTGGATATCTGGGAAGTGTGCTCCCGCAATTACCATTTTTGAACCATTTTGGTCCGAAGCAGACGTTCACAGATATGTAAACTTCAGTGACTGTAGTGATTGTTTTAGTTACGTTAAAGTAAACTTGTCCAAAAAATGAACACTTGAACATAAATCAGCATGATAAGAACTAACTATAACGACAGAAACCATGTTTGAGAAACATGCATTTGACGTGTATTTTGATTTTATAATTTGACTCATGTCCCATCTGTTAACATGGAGGAGGCGGGCTTTATGACCTATACTGCAGCCAGTCAGCAGGGGGCGCCCGAAATGTTTTGGCTTTACTTTTAGGGAGCCGTCATGTCGTCCATCTTTTTATACAGTCTATGTATGAGAGTGCATCAATCTTCTTATCTCAGTAGTAGCAGGAAACTAGCACAATCAGGTGTCTGATGTGGTCGCTGTGTTTCCTGATCTGAGCGACTACTTTGGTGAGTACAACCCTCAAAAGAACCATAAAAGTATTTTGCAGGAAAAGTTCTTGGAAAACTTTGATAACATTTCAACACTATCCCCTAGTCAAATACTGAGTCCATCAATCAAACACATACAAAATACACACAAAGTCAAAGAAGACAGATTAGAAAGACAGAAAATAGCTCTCTCTTTTCCTACCTTCTAAATCTCTTCTCCCCCTCTTTTCTCCCTCTCTTTTCTCCCCCTCTGCTCCCCATTGTCTCTTCAGCAAAGTGCTTACAAAGACAGCTGAGTTGCATATGAGGATTAAGAAGTATATTTTCTCTCCTCAACCTTCAAGGACAAACTTCCAATACTTCCTGCCAAAGGATTAAACTTTAACTATACATCTCTCTCAATGTAATTCCACCCCCTAAACAGTTTTATATTCTTACTCTCTCGTCCTTTAAATCACACTTTATTGCTGACCTCTTAATATGCATGCATTAAAGAAAAGTTGAGACTTATACTCGATAAACTTTCCCCCTCTTCATCTTCACTCCAAACTGTCCTTCATCAGTTCTCCTCTTACTTTTTTAATCAATGTAACTTCTATTTAACTTCTTGGATTTACAGCTGTCTGCAAATCATCACTACTGTCTTTCAGCCATTTTTTCTCTCACCTGCTCTATCCTCTCTTCTGAATTCAATCGCTCTCTCCTCCAACCGTTTCTTTCTACCTTTCACAACATTTACCTGCAGATTCCGTTCTCAGCCTCCTCCAGGCCGAAGTGTCCGTCAAACTCCAGGTGGATGCGGCTCCCTGGCGGCGACAGCAGTTTCCATGACAGCAGTAGGTTGCGGGGGTAAGCGTTGGGGTAGCGTGGGCTGTGGATGGCTCCACCCAGTTGCGTCACTGTGATGTTTTCATCTTTGCGGTACATGTCTGTGGTGAGGCGATTGCTGTCTGTTAGCGGTTACAACTAATCAGTTAGTTAGTCCAGTTTTAAATAACAGCATAAGAAGCAACTTGTTTACTGAGACACTTAAACCTAATGCAAATATAGTCGCAGAACCTTTTTTGACACATAAAAACACTGACACAATTCAAATACAACTTTGACAAATACATCCAATTCTAGCTCTTATAAAGCTTTCAGCCTAATTTATAAAGACATAAAGACATAGCGATAATTAATGGACTGTACATATATAGCGCTTTTCTCGTCTTCTGACCACTCAAAGCTGTTTTTCTACACTACATGTCACATTTACCCTTTCACACTCTTTCACACACTGATGGCAGAGGCCTAAGTGCCAATATCCAATCAGTGTCTTTGCACATTCGTATCCGACGGCTATGCCTTCAGGAGAAATGTGGGGTTCAGTGTCTCGCCCACGGATACTTAAGCATGTGACTGTAGCAGTCAGGCATCGAACCCCCAACCTTCCAATTGACAGATGACCGACTCTGAGCGACAGCCAACTTCTGATATCATGTGCAATAATACTTTTCAGTATTAGGCTCAATCATGTTCATTATCGTGTGCAACATCTCTTCCAATATCAGGGGCTATATACATATACATCATGGAGTGCATTATCACGTGCAGTATTAATCACTTTAACTTTCACTATCCTGTGCAACATGACTTATCATAATTATTATGTACAATTCAACTTCATATCATGCGCTATCTTCACATAAATAACCTCATGCAATATAGAGTACATTTTTACTATCAATACTGTCACTACTTGATGATAGATGTCAGTACAGAGTAATTGCCACTGTTACTTTCTGCTTACTTGTTAATAACTTAAAGTAATATAACATGTATGTACTGTCATTTTAAAGCAATCTTGCACTAGAATTTCCTTCAGGATTATTAAAGTTCTATTTGATCTTATTTTATAATGAGGGCGCTGGTTTAGCTCAGTTGGTAGAGCAGCAGCCCCATATACAGAGGCCACAGTCCTCGACACACAGTCCCCTCCCTACATTTCCTGTCTCTCTTCGGCTGTCCTGTCAATAAAGGCAAAAGCCAAATAAATAGATAATACTAATTATTTTATTAATGATTAAAAACTTATTTTATAATACAGTAGATTTATTTTTTTGATAAAATGCCAATTCACTTTTTGGCCAAATTTAAAACAAAGATGAAACAATTGGAACATTTGGCATTGGAAGCAGAGAAAAGATCGAGGTTTTAACAAAAATATTGAGATTTATTCTTTGATGGTTATGGTTTTCAACAGCTAAGTCCAAAAGGAAAAACTGACCATGGGCCAACAAACGATGATGGATGATAAAAAATGGCCACACTAATGTCGATCTGAGCTCAAAACTGTATGGCAAACATGTGCCTGCCAACACAGGGAACATAAAGTGTGTTCTTCTTTGTATGTTGCACAATAAACACGTTATGTTTTCTATAAACATGCTGAAAAGTTTTTATAAAGATGTGTCTCTCTTTTCAGTGAAGGTCAGTCATATTGTGCAGCAAAAACATCATGTTTTACTGTCTCAAGCTCTCGCTACTTTACCAGCTCACCACAAACACACACACACACGTCATCATAAAACATCCACCTACTGTATCTACATCCCTAAGATATCTGCAGAAATAATAAGAGACAGAATCATGTTTTAACTTTTGTCTGTCGTTGCTTATTAGCTCGACCGCCCTCTTCTATAAACTATAATGGTCCTTTTAAAGTCGTCTTTGAAGTCTAATAATTGCTCATCAGTACTGATGAACATCATAATCACACCCACTGAATATCTCATCCTGAATCATCAATGCAATCATAAATCTAATTTGGATATGGCACAATAAAACTCATTAATTTTAATGCCGACTTCCTAAAATTAGAAAACAAAACCCCTTGCACGCACACACACACAGAAACACACACCTTGAGGTCAGGCTGTGTGCTGAAGCAGGCTGACAGGGCTGTATTTTCTGAGGGGTGTGTGTTTTTTTTTTTTTTGCAAGAGTGAGAGAGCTGAATGCATAATCAAGGCACCGCAGCCCGCACCCCTGGGAGATGATGATGAAGCTTTGGCCTTCTCCTCCACCTCTTCACTGCTAACTCCATTTCACCTCCTCTCCTCTCCCCTCATTCCCTCGCTCCCTCTCTTTGCTGTACTCTTCTTTGCTTCTATCAGTAATTCTGTCTCATCGGTCATTCTGTGTTCTTCACGAGTCGCAACCGCTGCCAATTCTGTGGTAATTAACACTATAGCTACTGCAAGTGTGTGTACATGCATTAGTGTGTGCGAGTGTATACTTTTAGTAATGAGCATTTATGCCTGTGTGAATGTATGTGCACATGCATTTATGTGTGTGTGTGTGTGTGTGTGTGTGTGTGTGTTGGTGCAGAGTTTGTTAGTAAAGGGATTCTTCTGCTCTGCTCTCACCACCACAGGTCACAGGGGAACAGAGCTGTGTGTGCGCGTGTGTGTCAGTCAGTTTTCCCATATGTTCACAAGGGAATTTGTGTTTATGTGTGTGTATGTGACAATAATCACTTCTTGCATATGGAGTGGTTGTATTATAGTGTGCATCGTTTCTCTAAAGCCAACATGTATGTGTGTGTGTGCGTGATGTTTTCAGTTGTGCATCTTAAAGAGCACAACTTTGAAAGCAGTTCTGCAGTGTTTGCATTCAGCCTAAGCCAGGTTTCTTTCCAAGTGTTGCAAAAATGTAACCAAATCTTTAGAAAGTCAGCAAAAGAAAATGCAAATGTGAGCTTCTTCATCAACTGATTGATGTGCAAATATTAGGGTTGTAAAGATATGCAGTAAGTGGTGCTGATGCTCAAGCTAGGTACAATTATTACACTTTAGAAGTGCAGCAAAAAAACCTTAAAAACAGCAGGAATTTGAGGAATGTTAAATCTTCCTTCTCACTAAGCTCTGATCTGCAACAACAGATCCATATACGCGTGTAGTGCTCCCAATCAAGTTTTTAAAAAAATAGAAAATATGCATGAAACATTTTGATGGATGCCTGTCTGCCTTTATAAAACCGATGCACTGTTATTTCAAATTATTACACAGCTGTTAAATACTTGATTCTGATTGGTTAATAACAACATTCCAAGGTCTGTTATTTCTCAATAACAGACTGTTGTTATGAAGAACAGACCGTTTCTAGGGATGCAGTTCTAATTGCACAATCCAGAGGACAAACTGTAATCATATCAATCCGCCGAAAGAAGTCCGGGTGAGAAAATAATCAGATAACTGATTTTGGAAGTAAATAGCGGTGTCATAAGCGGAAGCAGGCTGTTATCATGGGTGACCGTGTCGGGGGTTCCATTCAGAGCTTGTCAATGTATCTACATCTAAAATGTATCTACATTGAACAGCTAAATTTCTTCACACTGCGACACCATTCTTGTCATACACACTGTAACGTGGCTGGTGTAGGTGGTGAGGGCTAGCGGCATGTAGCAGTTAGCAGAAGCCCCAGGATAGCTGGTTAGATCAGAGAGGAGACAGAGAACAGAGTAGGGATTTTCACACGGCACTTTACTCCACAGTGCTTAACACGGATCATACAATGCCCGGTCTACACGGCGCTACATTCACTAATCACACGCGAGCAGTAGAACGTGGCATATCCAGCACCAACTCGCTTCACGAGCACAAAAACAAAACAAACTTCAGCAATACTACAATTACTAGACTTTGACTGATAAAACACCTGCTGACAAAAAACAGCCACTGACATCGCATCATGTTTCCTACTATACATTGTGTATTTGCTAACTTGGCACAGCTACAACAACTGTTCAAGAGCCTGAGTTTCACTGGATGTGTTCAGCTCCGACTGGTGTTCAAGACACGCCTGCCTTTATGGACCTCTGCCTTGTTTCCTTCAGCATTGTTAAGATAATTGGCGCCAGATAAACAGCTGTGGATAGCGCAGCAGTAATAAAGAAGACATGACACTCTTCAACTCTTCCAGAGGCTTGCAGAGAAAATGAACAGTGACAGGATGCCAGTGAAAGAGGAGTATGGTGGTGAGCTAATGAGTTACTCTCTATCCACTAAAAGGTCAAATGATATCATCTTGATTATGAAGTTTGCATGATTCTTAGCATTTTTTCTGTTATTATAAAATACTTTATATTGCCAAAAGGGCTCAGAGGTTTAGAGATTGTTTCAACGGATAATTATTAAAAGAATATTTCACATATATAAGAAATTCTGAACATGCACGTGTGTGTGAGAGAGAGAGAGGAGTGTGTGCAAGAGAGAGAAAGCATTAAGAAGAATAAAGACGCCAAATTGAGAAAATATGTAAATTTGCTCAGGCAGCACCCGGCTCTTTTGGATGCAGTTCCTTAGTGACACCATTGACCTTAACATAAATCATGCAGTGATGTCAATGACACCTCTGCAAATTCATGCAAATGATACAACGATAAGAGAATAGGCTTCTGTTGGAGATCCATGCTGGAGAATATGCAGCACTAGAAACTGGCAGCTACAATTCTTCAGCCTGGTTTACAAATGAGCGTAAAGATATGATTTAGGGTAAGAGGGTGAAACAGGATGAGGGCCGAGGAGAATCCTTAAGGAACACATAGGGGGAACTGTGGGATATGCGGTGCGTTCCATAAATACTACTGTACTATACCACAATGTATTTGAATGAAACTACGACGCTGCTGATTTGTAGTCCTAATAGTTATTTTAGGGTTTTACGTAGTCACATTTTGTAGACAACTTAACCAATCTTATGGCTAAAGTCGGCCAAACTTGCCATATCAGTTATCCTAAATCACCTGAGCATGTGTTTCACACCTGAAGACCAAACTGAGGGTAAAAAAGCCCCCAAAATAAGCAAACAGTAAATATAGCTGTTGTACAAGGCTGCAGTGCTTTAGCAATGAAGATACCACATGTTTGCTAATGTCTGTGGATTAAAGACTTTAGACAAAATATTAAATGTAGCAAGTTTATCTAAATGTATTTAAATGTCAAAATGGGAGACTCTATAAAAAATTGGGATTTGAATGCTATACTTGTTTATCTGATGCTGATGTAAAGACAACACAGCATCAAAGTCATCAGAGTCAGCACTTCATCCGCATTGTCCAATTAGCTGAGGTACAAGGCCAATATATTCACAGAAAAAAATGTGTCAGCGTCCAAACTATACGAGCGCAGGATGGGCACAGCATGAGTGAAATATATGAAATTAGGAGAGGCTGTTATTACTTGGCCTAACCATGCATGTAAGGACATTTTCTGCCAGTAAATCGCCTCCACATACGGTGCCAAGAAAAGTTTCGCTTTAATTTGTCTCTCTGCTCACTTTCACACTCTCCTCTTTCTTTTCATCCCTCGCTCAGACCACGGGGAAGTGTTGTCAGCTACATGCAAAATGTTAAACTTAACTTATTATAGGAAATGGCAAAAGCTTAAAAAAGTTTTATATTTACATAAGCCTTTAAAGAGGTGGTGGTGTTTTAAAATGTATTTTTATGCCTCTGATTTAAATTACATCTCTATTTATATTAAGATTACATATGTGAATATGGGCTCCTATAGGATCTTTTAATAAAAAACTTTGTTGCATTTGGGATTTATTAACTTTTTCATTACGCATCTAACCAAGAAAGTGGTAATAGTCGGAAATTCAGGGAAAGCTAGACTGTAAAATAGTCTCTATTTACAGATTCTACTTTAATATGTAGAATCTGGAGGCGCCAGACCAGAGTTTCTTACGGGAAGTGTTCTCGTTTCTGTTTGGAGTACCTTTGTAGTCCGAGTAGTATTGACTGGTCAGGTATCAGCAGGCTGTGGTGCATGCAGTCCATGTGGAGAGGAAAAGGAGGCAAAACACAGTCTGTCGTAATGACATCCCGGCTCCCATCAGCAGTTATGTGACGACGATTTAGCTTCTTATTAATCTCCATAAACAGACATCTGCATGTAAATTCAGCTAACCATCTTTCCATCCATTATGTATACCGCTTATCCTGTTCAGGGTCACGGGAGGGCTGGAGCCTATCCCAGCTGTCATTGGTCGAGAGGCGGGGTTACACCCTGGACTGATCGACAGTCAATCACATGGTTGACGCATAGAGACAGACAACTTTTCACACTCACATTCCAGGCAATTTAGAGTTACTAATGAACCCTAATGAGCATGTGTTTGGACTGTGGGTGGAAGCCAGAGTACTCGGAGGGAACCAACTCATGCATGGGGAGAAAATGTAAACTCCACACAGAAAGACTTGTCCTAACCGGGACTTGAAATAGGAACCGTCCAGCTGTGAGGCGACAGCGCTAACCAAGCTAGCTAACAATCCATTCTAGATCAAAAAATTCAACTTGAGCGATACATTTGCTTGACTCTGTGGCGCAAAAGCTAATTAGCGTTATCTCTGCAAACTTAAAAGTCGATAATTTTAAGTAAATCACAAGAAAAACTGTCTCTTTTTTGGGTTATACTGCTGTAGTTAGCCGGAGTGTAGCCTGTGTGCAACTGACTATTTACAGTAAAACTGAGACTCACCAGAAACAGATGAACTGGGGATTTAATGTAAAACCAAGAAAAATAAAACCAAGAAAGACGGCGTTTATCTTGCTGAAACATATCTGGAGGGACGAATGTTCTCAAGTTGCTAACTGGACAGGAAAAGGAAGTCTTGGCTGGAAGTCCTCTATCGCTCACTGCTGGCTACAATGGCTACAAATGCCCATGAAGTTTGCTGTCACTTTCAGAGGCTATATTGTCATCAGACCACAGCCTATGGGTTCCCAGGTTAAATGGTGAAGGATTAAAAAGAACATGTTGCATGTATCGCTTACATTGGCATTTGCAACATCACATACTGTAATAGCACAAAAAGATAAGCTCTTAGCCACACAAGAGCATCAGTCTCATTAAATCATGTGTTTTACAGGACCCATGCTCCGTCATATAACACTTATCTCTTTCGAACTTGACAGAAAGTTAAAGTTCTGCAATCTCAGGAAATAAGATCATGCAACAAAAGAGCTGATAATATCACCGACTCTGACTCACACCCTGCATCCAAACACACACACGCAAGTACACGCAACGTCTGACACTCGCAATAAAGCCTTCAGCCTCCTGATCCGACACCTAAAGCGCCGTGACAATGATGCTGCGTGACTGTGTGACGTGTGTGTGTCGAGCGTGGGATCCATTAAAGTGAGCTTGCGGATATGCCAGGAAAAAGTTCTGTGTGCATTTGCATGGATGCATGTGTGCCAGGATGTATGTGGGTAAATTCTCACTAATTAAACTCGGCTCTCCCACCTCCAGTGCCAGGGTGTGATGTTCTTCATGTCTCCGAGATCTATTTCTGATCCAAGTGCCAATCACACTCTGATCATCCAGCGTGCACCGGAGACCGAGAACTAGTTCTGTGGGAAAAGTAATAACATCACAAGAAAATAACCGACGACGAAGACGAGATATTACATTTATGTTTCTCTTTTAATAATAAGTTGATTTTGTTGAAGTCACAGCTCTAAAAATATGCACCTCATATAAGAAATCATCCCTTTTTAATCCAAGTCTGACTTCTGTGCAAACCAGAAGCTACTTTTCTTGAGTGACAGTGTGCATATGATACTTTCTCACTCAGAGGCACACTCCCACAGGACATTACCTATAACAAGGCAACCCCATTTCCTACATCTGCCACCCCGTGTCTAACATATCCTGTCTGACTTTCATCTTCCCAAAATGAATTCTCATGCGCCCCAGCACTAGCTAACAGGACACACATAATACATTCACTTTCTGCTGTGAAAAAGTCCCCAGAGACGTGCGATGTTGCTGTTCTCATTCTTGGTGGCATCCCGACTTTCTGTCTAAAAAATAGGTGTTTTAAACAGTTACGGGTTGAGATTTAGTGTGCTTTTTTGAGGTTAAGACACTTTTTATTTAAAGAGATTCCACAAGTTTTATAACATGCAGATTATCTTTTCTGGCATCCCTGTTAAAGGAGTTGACATGATGCTAAATGTGTTTGCTGAGGAGAGATCTGTTTGTTTGATCTAAAGCGGCTGCCAGGAGCCTGTTAGCGTAGCTTAGCTTAGCTTAGCACAATGACTGGAAAGTGAGTAAAACAGCTAGGCTGACTGTCTAACAACAGGACTCCCTAAAAACACAGTGTTTAACTCGGGTGTGGTGCCTTACGTCCTGCGACAGAGAGTGTTGTGTGTCTGATGCGCTTTCTTGTCCGCTCGCAGTCCGCTCGTCTCGCTAGCAAAACAGTAACCCAAAAAGTTGTTTATTAACCTAAACGTTGCGTTATCTCCAAGATTAAACCAACAGGAGACCTCACCTCAAACAGTGCTAAAATATATTGACTTTTAGATCGACTAAATTATGTCCAACAACATACTCAGATGGGGATCTGTACTCTGATATCAATGTAGTACTTGCATCAATCGATGCCCAGCCCAAATGAGCTTACAGGGCAGTAAGCTTCCATGTAGCCTACATGCATAAGGTGCAATTCACTTTAAATTTGTTGACAAACTGCTGACATTGGCGTGAGAGCATTTAACCCACGTTATCATTAGACTCGGGTAACTTCATTCTTTATAGCTCCATGGGGCACGTGAGGCTTGTTCCAAAGGAAACCTGTTTACGTAAAGTTAGCTTGCTAACAGTTGACTGACAGTCACAGAGCTTCCATTGCACTGTTACGTCCTGCAAAGCCACGCCCATGCAAGTGAAATACCATGTTTTTAGGGAGTCCTGTCTAACAACATATAGCTACCAATGCTTTTTAGGCTCATAAATGAACACATTAACTCCCTCGGTTGCTTGTGTCTGATCAGAAATCGAAAATATGCTGTTGTTTTTTTACAGGGGCTTTGTGCTGGATTATTTCGCCTTTTGGCAGCATTAGCTGCCTGGGGTCTCCATTGGTTGCCTGTCAAATGAAGGCAAGTAAGTGGTTTCCCAAAATGATTAACTATTGCTTTAATTTTAAGAGGAATACTAAACTTCAAGTACACAGACAAGTCCATAGACATTTCAGTGACAGGAATAGGGAGTTGTTTGATCTAAAACGGCTGCCAGGAGCCTGTTAGCTTAGCTTCGCACAATGACTGGATAGAGAGGGAAACAGCTAAGACTCTGTTTAGAAAACAACTACCAATGCCTTTTAGGCTCACAAATTAACACACAAGATCCTTCGGTTGTTTGAAACCGAGGACTCAAAACATGTTGTTTTTTTTACAGGGGCTTTGTACTGGACTATTTCTTGGCTTTTTGGGAGCAGTAGCTGCCTGGAGTCTCCAGTGGTTGCCTGGCAAACGAATATGCTCAGTTACTGCTTTCATTTTAAGAGGAAAACTAAATTTCAAGTCCACAGACATTTCAGTGACAGGAATAGGACTTGAAAAAAACCCCAATCAATCTGTTTAAATTTGGCAGACAGGCTTCTGAAAAAGTCGCGGGACATTAAGACCACTTAATAAAGCAGTTGGCTTGCTGAGTATTAGCTTGTATGCAGGCCAACTTTATTCATATCAGGAGGCAGTTACAGGCTCAAACTCAAGTCATTTTAGGAGGATGTTAGGAGCTAATTTGAGTGTTGCATGAATGAAAACTGGAAAGAAGCTTTAGCGACTTTGCTCTACGGGCATATAAAACTCAAAAACTCTTTTTATTATTAATAATATTTATATATTTATTACAGAGCTTTTTGCTGCCATAACCGGCAATCTGCCTTCCTGTTTACTCACCTGTGTTTGGACACAGAGTGTAAAACATTGCCCATTAGCAGCAAAACTGCTGGTAAACACTGCGTGTGTCCTTCTGTGTGTGTTTGTGCATAAATGTGTTTGTGTTTATGTCATCGGTGGCTGACGTGTGTTCAGTGGGTTTGTGTGTGCACATCTGCTCGTCACTATAAATGGCTCTGTGTGTGTGTTTGTGTGTGTATTGGTTGTTGATGCAGGAGGCTGTACTCGCACCCTCAGAGAATTTCCACCCATGAGAAATAACCAGAGCCTTTTCCATCTGGCTAAATGTTAGCTCAAGGCCTCCGCGTGTGTGTCTGGGTGTGTGTGTGTACGTGTGTGTTTGCATCACTGTGCTGCTTATCAAAGCCTGTGCTGGCTCCGCTGTGCCACTCTCTCATGACAAATCAGCTTTAAATATTCTCCCTTGTTTCTCAGTCACACCCACACAGGCACAGAGGCATGAAACACACACACGCACACACACTGGAGGTGAACGCTGCATGCCGAGGGGTGTCAGCTTTGGTCAGCGTCGGCTTTCGCCCCACATTTCTCCTCCTCCTCCTCTTATTCACTTCTTCTGTTCCCTCCATCCCACACCATCATCTCCACCTTCTTTTCCTTCTGTTTGGGCCACGACAGAAACATTAAAGCTCTAATTTTCCTTCTTCTTTTGTTTACTCCAATGGGCGCCTGATATACATTCTCACCCTTTAAAGTATTTCAAACCTCGGTCACGCCTCAGGGACCGAGTCACAGCCGGGTCCCTGAGGCGTGACCGAGGTTGGACTCGGCCTCTGGGGCGTGAAATATTAATAGATTGAAAATGGTCAAAAACATAACGCATCGCTTCTGTTTCTCCCGTCCTCTTCCTCCATCTGATATCCTTTATCTTTTTTCTTTAAGATTATCATTTTTTTGCAGCCTTTTATAAAAACCAATTCACTGCCATCACTTTATTTATGCATGTGTTTTTCAGTCAGTGTAAAAGTGTGGGGAATAAGGATGCTAAAGCAGAGTGATTGCATGAAAAGCAGGGCAGAATGTAGAAACGTTAGCCAGGAGGGACCCTTCACTTATTCTCCAGTTTAACTATCAAAGTGATGATCAAGAGGGAAAGTACATGTTTGAAGAATGTCCGGTGCATTAGGCAGGCCACACAGGCATTCATCTGAGAGTTACATACGTGCCGAGAAAGCTGGGGTGTACATACACATGAATTATAGAGGACAGCATGCCTATATATAATTATAGAAAAAAGCACAGTACATGCATTATATGCTTTCAGTTGGACACAACATCGCTGCTGCATTAGTGTGATGGCTGCAGAGCTGTGGTCAGGGAAGTGGATTTCCATTTGAATTACTTTGGAAATGTGTTGGTGCCAAAGGTGACGATTTGGCACCCCACATTGCCTTGAATCATAATTCAATAATTAAAATATTTGAGAAGTTACTATAGAGGCCAACTTCTTACCCCCGATCTGGCTGTAGGCTTACATTAACATCGTACACGGGGCTATTTTCAAAAGCATGCCCCATAATGTGGCAGCCCAGGCGACTATATGCCTTGAGCCAGCCCTGATTACTGGTCTAACAATTTCATGCGATTTTTGTTAGTTTGGAGATTGTCTTCACCAAAAACGGTCCCACTTTAGAATTTGGCATTGAAGAGACTTAACCAGCAGTACATGTGCTTCTTGAAGATAGGGAAAACACACCTTAAAACAGCGTCTCTAAAGGCAAAATAAGCCGGTCCTGAATGGAAAACCGCTCGGCCTATATCCTGTTTTAGACCAATGCTGCAGGATGCACTATGGGAAGAAGGCAGTGTGATGCTTTGGGCAATGTTCTGCTTGGAAACCTTGGGTCCTGCCATTCATGTGGATGTTACTTTGACACGTACCACCAACCTAAACATTGTTGCAGACCAAGTACACCCCTTTAGGAAACAGTATTCCTGAATGGCAGTGGCCTGTTACAGCAGGATGATGCGCCCTGCCACGTTCAGGAATGTTTTCAGGAAAGAGTTCAAGGTGTTGACTTGGCCTCTAAATTCCCCAGATCTCAATCCAATCGAGCATCTCTGGGATGTGCTGGCAAACAAGTCCGATCCATGGAGGCCCCACCTCACAACTTACAG
This sequence comes from Semicossyphus pulcher, assembly GCF_022749685.1. Classification (NCBI taxonomy): domain Eukaryota; kingdom Metazoa; phylum Chordata; class Actinopteri; order Labriformes; family Labridae; genus Semicossyphus; species Semicossyphus pulcher. The sequence continues at coordinate 17,878,924 of NW_027211692.1, read as the reverse complement.
GACTTAAAGGATCTGCTGCTAACGTCTTGGTGCCAGATACCTCAGCACACCTTCAGAGGTCTAGTGGAGTCCATGCCTCGACGAGTCAGGTCCTAGACAATATTAGGCAGGTCATAATGTTATGGCTGATCGGTGTATGTCTTTCCACGTAAATAAAACCACGTGCCATCTACAGTATAATAAGGAAATATACACACTCTCTCTCCATTCCTCCCTCCCTCTCCAATTCTCTCTTACAGTCCCTTTGTCCCTTTCTCTTTGCATCCCTGTCCTCTATTCAGCTTGCCCCATACTCCAGCCACATAGGAGCTGTTGCACCCTCTGTGCGTGTATGGTGGGGTGGGTGAATGTTTTCAGAGTGAGAGTGTTAGGGTGCATGAGAAAGGCTGCATGTGTGCATGTGGCACATAACTCTGTTTAAGGATTTTGAGTATGTGAGTGTGAGAGTGTGTGTGCTCCTTTGAAGCCGACACAAAGGCATGTCCTGTGACACGGACAAAGGGGGGGTTATACAAACAGTCACAGACGTGACCAAAACGGTTTACTGACCTCACTCACTCTTCAAAATGACTTCACACAACTCAGCGCAAAGAAGTGAGAGAGGCAGAAAGACAAACAGAGAGAGACAGAAACAGAGAAGGACAAAGTGAAAGGGAAGAGATGAAGGACAGCGGGATGGATGAGAGCGAAACAGGGAGACAGTGATTGAGTGAGGTGGAGAAAGACAAAGAGAGAGGACGAGATTGAAAAGCAAACAGAGGGACAGAACAGATAAATAAAAGGGGAAAGACAGAGAACATTGCTGCAGCTACTGTACTGTGGAAAGGACAAGAAAAGTCCACAAAGCCCCAAGATACCTCCACACATCAAACACTGCATCGGCTACAACAAAGAGCATCTCTGAGTCACACTCAGACAGAGGAACCGATAATAAATGCTTTGTGTGCATCAGTGAAGTTATGTGCATGTTTGTGTGCCGGCGCTTTGTTGTGATGTGCGTCCGATTTGTGCAAATTCATCATTATTTTTTGCCTTTGTGATCTACTTCAAAGGCAAAAACAAAGACGAGAGAGACATCCCCCGGAAAAGCTGCGACTCGTAATGCATTTACATTTTTCTTTGGTGCTGGAGCTTTTTAAGCTGGTCTTACATCTTCACCAGCGAGCCTCGATGGCCCTTTTGGGGCTTTGATTAGCATTAGCATCCACTTAGCTTGTGCGAGTGCCTCTCAGCCATGTATGATTCAACACCTGTTTAGGGGGACAAATTAGACTAATGGGTACAAAGAAGAGGGACGAGCTGCACTCTGCCAACTTGGGTGGAAAATCAGGGTTTGAGATTTGAAAGGATAATGTCCATTTTTTTAAGGTCATTTAAATATTTTAGCACATTGAACTGTGAATACTTGCGCAAGCATATTGCGAGGATGATATGTGTTGTAAACAACTTAGGAATAGGTGATAAGCTGTGATTTACAACACACACAAACAGCTTTCACACTTTTCAAACTGCAGTTAAAGGCCGGATGTGCAAATTAAAGCCCTTAAACTAATACAACCTCCCTGTACTGCGATGTTTCCCATACATACATACAATGCTATATCTGGAGCATCTTTAATCAAGGTTTTATAACTGTGAAATATATTTCTTATCAGCTGACTATAGCGTTCCTCAACACATACACACACTAACGTCCATGAACGGAAACGGGGCACTGCTTTACTCGTGTTTCTCCGAGCTCATCTCTGTATCGCGCTAAGCTAACATCCCTATATTCTCCATGTCTTGTGCCATTCTACTTAGCATGCTCCCGCCCTCTGCTGTGATGTGCTCCTGCTTAACACCTTGGCTAAGCAAGCTGAATAATGCAGGGGGGACTAACACCTGCTGAGTCAGCGTTGAAGACAGGTCAGAGGAGGCACTACGGCAGGAGTGCTTTAGCAGTCATAACACCCAAATGCAGAGGTGGCACAAACCGGAGGATGCAGTGGTGATTGGACACAGAAATATTCATATTCACAGAGGCAGAGGAAAAGAGGAGGGAGGGAGAGCGTGCAGCACTACAGAGAAGGAAGCCTATCTGTGCAAAAAGGATCTCTCAGGGGATGAAATGCATAAACAATGGAGGTTAAAGCATGTTCCATGGTCGTAGAATATGCCTTTATAACAATGCGTCAGGGCCAAAGATGGCGGGAGGAGGGGGGCTAGCAGGGTCTAAAAAAGTTTCCCCCTAAACACAAACTTTAATTTATACATATAAATATATACAAAAAAACAAAGTGTGAGCAGCAAAACAGAGTGATGCAATTTGCAATTTGATTGGTTGCTTCATATCGTTGCAAGTCTGCATACATTTGATGGCAATCTAAATATCTGTGACTCTAGAAGTTTCTATTATGGAAGTTCCTACAAGTGTCAAATCAACTCAGGGAAACACAAGGTTTGTGCTGATTATGGGCCTTACTTTTGTTATCGCTAAGAAACGTGCGAGTAGATGGTGTCGGTGGCTACAATCACCGACCGCAAATTCCAACAATGAGGAAGCTAGGTGCTAACATGGTGGAGGAGAACGTGTTGTTCCAGTTGGAGGATAATGAGGACAATGTAGTTGTAGCCTATCAAACTTAGCATCGTAAGTTTAAAGTAAGCTATTTCTGTCATGTGCTGTGTGCCTCCAGCTAACGTTAGCTACAGCTGGCAGGCACTGCTAGGTAGCAGGAGTCGTGTGTTGGTGTATCCATTGCAGGGGTGTAGCGGATCACAAAACTCACGGTTGGGATCGATCAGCAAAAAAACCCAAACAGATATTTCTAATAATACCTTTTTCCCTCTTCAGCTAGCCACGACTGTCACTGTAAATCTTAACTACACAACGATTCAGGATGCACGGTGAAAGGTTAACGGTGTAACGTTAAGCGACCAATTGTTATCCATTCACCAGCTTTCATATTAAACGTTAGTACAAGTAGAAACGTGGAAGCTGTCTGATACAAAGCAGCCGGTGTACAGCGAAATATGGATACCTCGTATAGAAACATTAAAAGCAGACTAGCGAGTTTACAGTTATAGATCGGATCTCTGTGGCGCTGATGCCCTCCTAGCAGCATCTTTTCGTGCTGCTCTCAAGCTAGCGTTGCAGTAACTGCTAAATCCACTCATGTTGTGTTGTCTCTTTTCACTGTAACGCAGCATTGGGATTAAGCGGAAGTAAAACTGGATTTTACACCATGATTTTAAACTTTGCCTGGGTCCACGGATCACCTGCGTGCCGAACCGTGGGGTGTGATCCGTTTCACCACTCATCCATGGTAATGCTAGACAAATGTAGCCTGTGCTACAGTAGCTTTTGCTCACAGCTGAGGTTCGCGGTTATGTACTTCCTGTATGTGTTTGACCTGTTCATTCATTACCTACAGAGTTAATTGTGCTTGCGTTGTACATTTAGTAACGTTTATGTCAGCTATTTACCCAGGATAACTGATCGAGTTGAATCAATTATATTATTAGTTATCGGTTGTTGTGCCAAAAATCATTAGCATCTGCTTTAAATAATCCAGCCATCCATACAATTCCCTGGCACTGCTACTGGTCATGGATCACCAGAAAAGGTAGAATAGACCCAATTTATATCTGTCACTGTCTGCTTTACTTTACTAAAAACTTCTTTACCACTCAGATGCTGAAATACAGTATGTATAATAACATGTGTTCACAGGGATTAAAGACAAAAATGAACAAGTACAGCATCACAACCTTTCTGGCGCATGCCCACATACAAATTCGTGGATATAGTTTTTCATAACTGGAGGAATAAAGGAGGTGGAGTCAAAGCAAGAAATCAGACAGGAGGATCCGTCTTCATCTGAATGTCCTCGTTTGATCAAAAACATACTTGAAGGGAAAATTGACTGATAAAAAGACAGGCAGGAGAGCATTGAGAAAGAAGGAGAAGAAATACAGTAGGAGACAGAAATCCATGACTGCAGGAAGGAGGCTTTACGAGGGGAGAGAGAGCAGGTGGGTGTGGGAAGCTGTGGGAAGTTGTAAGGACAGATTGCGGGGAGTGTTTGAGGGAGGGGCGGGCTGGAGAGAAGCAGAGGATGAGGGATGAGAGGGGCTTGTCCCTGTGTAACCTCCTACACTGTGATGGAGTGTATTTACCAACACTTCATCAGCAATATCCTCCCTCTGTGTGTGTGCGCGTCTGCAGCTTGTGTGGCTTGAGGGATTGTTGCATAGCATTTGCATCTTATCCTCCTTGTTCCACACTGTATCTGTACTGTAATTCTTTGTTGTATATCTCTGGCTTAAGGTCGGATTAAAGAGCCGAGCTTTCTTTAAACTGGAGAAATGCCGGGAGATTCTTCGGATGTCTCAACTGCTGTCAATCAAACCTGCAAATGTCAAAAATAACAGCTCTGGCACAATCCCACCGCATGCATTTTATGGATTACTTAAGCTGCCTCTGCGGCCGCGTGTGTGTGCATTTAATGCGTCTGTTTCTACATTAATAGGATAATGTGTGTGTGTGTGCTTGTGGGAGAGTGTAAAAGGGTGTGTGTGTTTGTAAGGCTTGTTAGAGAAGCAGTTGGCTCCTGCTGACAGCTACTGCAGTCTGAACAGCAGGGCTGACGAGGACAATCAATTAGCCCTGCATTCGCGTACACACACACACACATCGATGTTCACGTAAAAGTGCACTGAATAAAACGCACAGCTACGGCTGTATACTGTAACGATATGTTATAAACTTTTAATGTAATAACAGCACACTAACTCTGTTTCCTCTCCATCGCCGTGACTTTATGTTTCAGCGTATAACTACATGAAAAATAGGCTCTGCGTGTGTCGTGTGTGTGTGTGTGTGTGTGTGTTCGAGCTAAGCCCCAGCTGTGGTAGCACAAGTTTATCAAATATCAGCCCTGATCCCTCTGAGGGCTGCTTGGACGCCGTTTGCTTGGATGTACGAGTGTGTGCGCGTGTTGCTCTGAGCGTCGTGTGTGATGCTGAGCAGATGCTGATGTTTTGACAGCCGTCCTGCTCTCGGTCTGCAGGCCTCGCATCAGCTGTCTGCGAGTGTGCGTTAGCATGCGTGTGTGTGAGTGTGCGGTGAGAGCGCAGGGTTAAGCAGTGGTCTGCCTGTCAGTGTGTTTCTGACCTTCTATCTACCACAGGGATCACTTATCCTGCTGCAGGCTCCACAGAAGCACATAACACCGTCCTCCTGCCATTTCTCTCCCCTTCTCCTTTTATATTCTGTCTTTTTTTTCTCATTTTTTTCCTCTTTGATATCCCTCTAACAATGCCTTCTCTTTTCGCTTGTGCTCCTATCCATGTCCCCTATCGCCGGTCCTCCCTAACTCTCTCCTCTCAGTATTTGTATTCTCTCCTCTACGCCTCTACCCTTCCTTCACTCTCTGCTGCTCCGATACCAAATTCTGAGAGTAAATGATGAAATGAAAACAGGAGAGGGGAAGCTAATGAAGACGAGAAGAGACAGAGAAAGAGGAAGAGAGATGGAGAGACAGCGGGAGAAATGCTGAAACACACAAATGGAGGATCAGAGAGAGAGAGAGGGAAATACGGGGAGAAACGCTGACAGTCGGAGAGGAAAAGATAAAAGTGTTTGACAGAGGAGGAAAAAAAAGATTCTTTTTCATTTGTGTCAGAGCGCCATTGTCAGAGTAACAAAGACGTAGCTCTCACAGAGCACTAGAGGATTTCTCTCTTTCTGCCGCTCCCTCACACACACACACACACACACACATAAAACACACAAAACGTAAATACACAGAGTGTTTATCTCTTTCCTTCAGCAGGGACGGATCTCCCGGGGTGAGAGCGGCTTCAGCTCTCATCATTCTGCAGTGTCATTTCTGACATTTGTCATGTTCTCACCCTCACTTAGCCCTGCTAGCATAAACCCCCCTGGCATCAAAACACTTTCTCAGAATCTGGAATTTCTCTCCCAGGGAAAACCTAGAGTGAGATCAGAGCTGGCGGATGCGAGGTCGGAGGTAGAGCTTATAAAAAAATAAAAAAGACATATGAACGGCAGCAGCAACTATTGAAGGCAACAGCAGTGAACACAACAGTCAATATAAAACTACTTCCTTATTGTGAAGGGTTCCTTGGATTTATACTGCAGTTAGGTGTGAGTGTAGCAGAGTGCTAGTGTTGTCGGCCTGATATAGAGCTAAACAAACTTCCACCATTTGTTAATCTTTCAGAAAAATCAAGATAAACATCTCTCCATGGGGATGCTGTCACTTCACTTGGAGTCAGGAAGATTTTTTGCTAAATGAATGAAGGAAAACATGAATAAAAATGAAGCTAATTGACTCGTTTAGCACTACTTCACTCAATTGCTATGATGCAAGCAGAGCCTAATTACTTCCTGTTAAACTAGTCCCTGAGGATTTCACTTAAGGACGTGAACATTTATTAAAAAGCAGCTCAGCTACAGTTGATTATTCTCCTTCTGGACAGATACAAATCTTAGTTTGCAAAGACAAATCGTCACAGGCTGACCCATGGTCCAAGTTACCGTCAATCCGCCAACCAGACAAACATGAGCTGTGTCCCAAACCATGGGCTGCAGCATTCCAAGGCCGCATTTGAAGGCTGATTGCGTCACAGCGACGCGTCGAAGGCTGTCCCAATTCGAAGTGTCATTCAGATGCGGCCAGCAAATGTGTCCTCCTTTCCCCCATAATGGCATTAGGTCCCCATAATAGCACAATAGGACTGAGATTGAAAATGACCATACTGGCCCTTTAAATGTAAAAGTTTTTGGTTTTAACTAAATTGAATAGCTAACGTTACACATGTTTAAAAAAACCAAAAGGGCCCTCGAATGAAATTATCTTTAAAATAATAGGTTAAGTTACATTATGTTAGTTATGATAAGTAGTTAGCCCGCTAGCAACCTGTTACCAGGCGACAGGAGCGGTGTTTGGTGATGCTAGGGTAAGGGGCGAGAACAGCTGGTGACCCAAACAGGAAATCCTCCTTAGACGAGACTGTCTCATTTTAGCTCGGCTTTAACGCTCTACGCAGGCTATGAATGCCACATCCTCCGTAGACCACTTCCTTTCAGAGGCTGCAGCCCGTGGGTTAGGACTGGAACACAGCTATGATTAGTTTGAATAAGTTGGAAAATTTTTGTAGTAAGACATTGGTCATGTTGATGATGTTAAATGTGGTTCGCAATTCAGCAAATAAGCACCTTGCCTTTTGATACAGCATAAAACATCCAGCCAACAGCAGCTTTTACATCAACAGTTTTCATAAAGCTTGTTATTATCCAACCTTAATCTCAATAACTCCCAAATAGCTGCACTAGACATCCTGTTAATTTCCCTCCATATCCCCTCCGAGATCCTGAGCCTGTTTCTATGCAACACCCTGCCTGAGGGGATTTCAATGTAATTAACACACCAGCTGCAACTGCAAAGGCATTGTTACACACCGGAGGTATAAATATGAGGTGTGGGCCGCTCTTTTACTATAGGCTGCCCTGGTGCTCGCAGTGGTCCCAACACCTTACTAAGAAAATTAATGTGGCTATTGCCTTTAATTTGTCACCCAGTGTTTGTAATTTGTTTTAGGAGTCACTTTGTATCAGGGCGGCATGATATTTATTGCAATATAAAAAATACAGTGTGTTTTCATGTACATATAAAGAAGTGCACATGTTATTTTAAGTTGGGGACTTTTAGGTTCATTAATCAGCGTGACCTCACGCTGTGTGTGCGCTGCAGGTGTAGGCGCACTCTGCGGCACGTCTGCTCTGCTGGAGTAAGAAGATGCTAGTGCTACAGTTGTGCCGATACAGATCAAGTATCTAGTATCGATATCGGCCTCCGATACTGTTTAAAATGTGTTATATCGGGTAACTGCGAGTATGTCAGTGAATGTACCGATCGGATACTACAGCAGATTAACCCCCAAAATCATCTGTTTTAAGGTAAATTATGGTCTGATGATAACAAACAACATCATGTTGATATCGGCCAACACTCAAGTAAGGTATCGATATCGGGAGGGGAAAAAAGTTATCTGATCATCTCTAGTTACTGCATTCAGCTTTGCCCACTCAAACACACACCGTTACTATACCTCTGCCTTTACACACAAAAAGATGAGCACTTTCCTCGTACATTTACTGTTAGCTTTGTTTATCAGGGACTGAGAGCGAACGCGGTAGGAGCTCAATAATCCAGCTAATCTACTCCCTTAAAACTCTGCACTCTCTTTTACGCGCTCTTATTTTCTCACCCGTGTTATCCCTCGTTCTTATTCATCAGTGTGTCTCTGCCTATCGGGGGGGGAGGCTCCCCGTGTGTGTTCACAAACTCCCTCCCTCTGTCCAAACTTTCCTCTCTTCTTCTCTGCTCTTCTTATCCCTTAATCTCTTGTTCTTTTTTCACTTTCGCTGCTTATTCAGCACGCTCCCTCCCTCCCACTCCCATTCCTCTCTGTTGTGATGCCATGCACCCTCTATCACTCTTTCACACCTCTCCTCTGTCTCTTTTCATATCCATCACTCTCTCTCTCTCTCGCTCACTTTGCCCCATGTTATCCCTCTCTCGCTCTCTCTCTCTCTCTCTCTCTCCACTCTCTCTCATTGGCTCTTTCGTTAACCTGTTTGTCAGCTCTTTTTCTTGAACTCGCATATTGGCAGACTCTCTCCTCCCCTCCTCCACTTCCTCCTCTTTCCGTTACCTTGTTCAACCCCTCATTTTCTCTTCAATTATAAGTTTCCACTTGTTTATTCTCCCACTTTTTTCCACTTCTGTTCATTAATTCTCCTTTCTCTGTCTCTTCTTATCTCACTACCATCCTCCCTAAAAACTCCTTCTTTATTCCCTTCATGTTCCTCATTTCATCTTCTCTTCTCTTTCATCCGCCGGCCTAATCACTTTCTTTCTTCTTCCCTGCATCTCTCTCATCCTGTCTCTCTGTCCATGCACCCTTCACCTCCCTTTTCCCCGCTACTCTGTTATCTGCGTCCACCGTGCCAGTCGGATGGCTCAGCTACAAGACTGACGACACTCCACGAGGACTAAACATCTGTCTCCCTTCCTTTCCTTTCAGCCCTGCTCTCTAATTCTCCTCTACAGTACACTGTGTCCCCAGCTCGGCTTAGTTTCTTAAGAGCATTATTGGCTTGTAAATTGAGTTAGCATAGCCAAAAGTAGACAGTACACATCAATGGAGACAAATGAGTCTGAAAAATCACAAAGTTTGCATTAAAAAGTGGCTGAAAACTGAAACTCGGCTCACTTTGTAGTGTGTTTACTTTCTTTCTTGTCACACCAGACTGACTTTTACTCGGGACTTGAACCCCAGTCTCCTGGGGCAAGTTTCCCCAATAATCGCCCCCAACTGCCACCCCAAGCAGACTTTCTTGGCCCTTCTACCAAATCACTGAGAGCTGTTACTGTGCGTGTCTAATATTGGAAGGAAAAGTGGAAGATTTCCCCTGTCAGTCGAGGGGTGTCGTGAAGCAGGAGATGACGTAAGAAGTACGCTGCGGAAGTACGAAGCAGCGTAGTGCTCCGGTTGCCCTTCCCTGCAAACTCGTGAACAATTTCAGTGTCGACCCTCACAGCTAGAAGCCCTTCCTTCTTCTTCAACCTCTGATGTTTTTAATCAGCCTATTAGGTGCTGCTCTTAAGCTCGTTAATGTGTCTGTGATACAAACGTCACCAGCCCGCCCACTCGCTTGCAGTCACACATCGGCTCACCCAGACTTCTTGTGGCCATTTCACTCGGAGGCTGGGTGAAAATTTGCAGCATGCACCACCAGGACAATGTCAGGAAATGTTTTGGAGTGCAGTGCATGTGTGAAAGGGGCTTATGACACCTCTACCTGACAAACAGCAAGCGAGCAAACTGCTGTGGAGTGTAGGAGATTGTCTTTATGGTGTCGCTTTCTCTTCACATGAATTACCATTATGCAAAACCTTGCAGAAAAGGAACCAGAGCAAGCGGTTTTTCAAACATGTGTCTCGGCCTGTTCCCTAACACGTAGGGTAGATTAGGACCATCTCACTGGTTACTAAACGATTACTAATTAAACCAAACTGATATTGATTGACCTTTCAGCAACAAGGCAAATAAGCATAAATGTCAAAGTATTGTTTCATGGTGCAAACACCAGCTAACATTTGCCACCATACGCAACTAGGCAACCTGCACATGGTGGATTAAAGCGAGTGATGATGTTACTGGAGTCGTAACATCCCTGTGAAAGAATCCAGCAACTTTCCTCTTGAGGATAGTCTGTATGTTTGGATAAGCTTGAGGAATTCATTGTTCTTTTAAACTTTCACTTTTAGGCCATGAGGTGAGGAAGCTTAATTATGTTTCCACTTCACCTCAGCGTGCATGTCTGACCCTCCCAGTCTGCAGAGCCAGATTCCTTCTTTAGCTCTCCCAGTGGTGAGGGCGCTGCATGTTGACAGAGTCCTGCTTGTGCCTTCCTTTTATGCTTAACCTTTGAACATAAAGTGAGATCAGATAATCTGCTGATGCTTGGCACTACACTCGACCCTCTCAGCCTCTCCAAAAATACCTTATCTCACCCCCCTCCTCCTCTCCTCTATCAGTCCCTCTTCCCTCCATCTCCTCTTTTATACTCCGTCCATTCGCTCGCCGTCGGCCTTACTATCTCTCCTTCCAAGCTGACAGGGCAGAAAAGTGGAGGGACAGGTCTTTTTTAACTTGGCATATCTCTCTCAACACACCTTCTCCCTGTCCCTCTCCTCCGTGCCCTCTAACTCCTCTAAGCTCCCCTCTAAACTTTCACTCCTCCCCTGCTGCCCTCTCCTCCTAGAATCTCAGCATAGCCACATATATGAGCCTACATCTATCTCCACTCAATTTCCAGGACATCATCTCTGTCTTTGCTTCTCTTTTTTTTTTGCACTCACTGAGACCGTCCAAGTGGTCACCACCCTATTTTCCCTGCGCAAGGGAGGAAAAGACTGTCTGCCAAATGTTTAGGGGTGGGGTAACTTTGGCACATGCGATTCTTGCACAAAAAGTGTGTGTGTGTGCATGTGCAGTGAAAGTGTTTATTAGGGGATACCCTTGAAAGGGAGATCCTGTAATTGTGTTTGTGTTTGAGTGTGTGTCAGACGAGGTGGGTGGGTGGGGAGAAGTTCCCTGTCCGGGTGTCCTGAGTGTGACTCATGATTTCCAGTGATACTCCTCCCTGCTGTCATCCCTGTGTTTAATCTGGTGACACAAAACATTTGGATCCCACATGTCTCTAAATCAGTCATGATGTTGCCGAGTGTCCTGGACTTCTGCTAATGCTGAAAGCTTTGTTCTTGTCTTTGTTCTCCTGCACCTCAAAGCACAGAGTAAGAAAACATTTTAGAGGTTTTTTTTAAAGACTTTACATTTTTTAAAATGCTACAAATTGGCTTATATTCAGATAATAACATTACTGTATATTTCGGTGTATAAGAAGCCCTTTTAATCCATTTTTTTGTCATCTAAAAGGGGGGCTGCATCCTACTGCTGCGACCAATTAACCGGTATAAAAGAGAGAGGTATTTTATTGCATTTTACACAGACGATGGCGCTACAATCTAGCTAAAGCTTTGTCACAGACATGCGCCGTCATGACAACCAGTGCAGCCCCTACCAACATGGCGAAAATCAGGTGGTAGGCTATAATTTCTGTGTGTATTTTGATTCATTTGTGTTTGAAAATAAATTGAAATAGTGTTGAAATAACTTGTATACTTGTTTCTATCAATAAAGAACTGAAGAAAACCTTTTTTCCCTTCTGGGATACCCCCAAAAAACAAAATGCTTCTTACATTTCAATGCAACTTTATGCAGACGATATTCTGGATTTTATGGTAAGACAGATTGTGTCATATGATCCAAAGATCCAAATCACTTACTGAATGATTCCTAGCATGCAAGGGCTTTAAAGTGCTTTAACAATCTTGAATGAGCTTTGAATCTCAACTTCTAAACCCACAAAAGAAAAAGTCGAAGTGCTTAAAGCCCCCCTCAAGTGAAAATCAAGTGTTTAACCTTGTAAACATGTCCATGTGGTGTTTCTCATGTGCTACAAGACATATCAGGGACAACATAAGCAGTCATCTCCATGGCTGGGCCTGTCTGCTTTTAAACTGCAGTGTACCAAGGACAGGCTGAACAACACGTTTTCAGATTGGCAGGTTTGAGACATCACAAACCTAAGGAGCCGATCCCGTTAATGGACGGGGTGACGCTATGCATATCATTATGTGTAACCTATGGCAACCACTTCGGTGATGCGCGAGCCAGCTGTAACCGTTATCGTGATTTTTGCAACCTCACTACTGACTACTAACGTTAACGTTACTATTGCTAATTACAGAATTTCAAGCTGGCTAAGTTTGCACTAAACGACAGCAGAGACGTGTTTTGTTTTCTAGACGGAGGGGACGGTTGGAAATGTGCATATGAAGGAGAAGGAGGAGATGCCTTGGGAGGATTTTTACAAGGTAATTAAATGTATTTTGAAGAAAAAACATATCAGACAATTTATTATTTCAAGCAGAGCATTTTAGTCTGGTCTGGTCTTTAAGTGCTCAGAAAAAATCATACATCTACACTTGGGTTTAACAACTGACAAGGGAAGTTGCATGATACTAACTGAACTAAAAACAGAAACTACATGGACCTTGAGGTGAGGTTTTGTAAAGATGCTTCTTCATGCTTCTCTATGAAAGAGGACATTTGCCTCTTTTGCTACACATTTTACATTGTGATACCCAGTCATTTTTGAGTGACTATTTCTGTGTGTGAGTTTGTTATCAGAGACAAGGCCACATAGAGTTCTCACACAGAGTCAAGACCGATGACATCACACTCACTGATATGACCAACGCTGTGAGTGTGGGAGCACCCATGTTTTGTCTGCATGTGCATATGTGAGTAGTACTGTGTTCCTACCTGTCTATTTCTGTGTCTGTTTTTCTAGTGAAAATAATATCTAAAGGGTTCTAAATGTCTGCTGCATTACAAAGGTCGACTAAAAGCATTATCCCTGAGCAGGCAGCTTTGTTCTGTGCGAGCGTGCCGCCTGTGACACTGTTTGCCACATTATATTTGCTCACAGAGCCAACAGGTAGAAGTGGCTTTTGATTAAAAGGAGATGAACAGATGGGGGGGAGATAAAGGCAGAAATGAGAAAGGGAGAGATTGAAAGAGGAGGATCTGGGGAGATGGACTGATATGTGGCAAGGCAGAGACTGATAAGACAGCACTGAGAGAGGAGGGCGACAGATAAGAGAGGAACTATTGGAATAAAGAAAAGGAGGAAGCAGGAAGGTATGCCAGGAGCCTTTATAGAAGATAATATGTTTCTTTCTCTCCATAGAAGTTATTTTCTGTGTTTAGCACAGAGGCCATGACGATTAAACACTGTATGTTTGCAGGCTCTGTTTCTCTAAAGAGTTGATCACACCACTGCAAGCATGGCCATTCTCTTCAAGCCACTTCTTAATGTTGTCATACTTTTAAGCGTAAGTGGTGCGTGTGTGAGAGTGTGAGTCGTATTGCATAACTAAAGCTAATCTTAAAGTCAACAGGGAGAAAAGGGAAACAGTGCAGATAAATCTCCAGCGTATTGCTTGCATTCCCTGGTACTCTCAATATAGTGACACACGTCCTTTTGACATCAGTGTGTAAGTGTGAAGATACAACAACAATGATTTTGAACATTTATAGAAGTCCAGACAGTCAGCAATCAATCATGTTCCCCAAGAACTTTAGTGTGTCGAGTATGTTCTTGTAAAACTCTGCGATGTGCTATTACATTATTCAAAATCGCGATAACTTTATGATGTGTGGTAAATAAACAAATACTACAGAGTGCATATTGGCTGAAACTCTGTGTGTGTTTACCGTCCGTTTGAACCGAACCCTGGTGCGTTTATCCAGACAGTCCGGTCGGTTCGTGGGTGGTGTGAAAGCAATCTTGAACTTTGGTGCGGACCAAACAAACAAACTCTGGTCTGCCTGAAAACGGGCGTCTCAGTTCGCTTTCGAGCAGACCAGAATCTTGTTGACTGCAGGTGAGAAAGAAAGAAAGAAAGATCCGAACCAAATATAGAAAGTGCATGGTGGGTTGTTAACGGATGCTGACACTTGCAGAGACAGCTGCCAGGCAGCAAGATGAGTAGAGGACAGACGTGTGGGAGCGACAAGGAAACAGAAATATGGGCTGACCAAACAATTTCCCGAATGCTTGTAAAAAGAAAAAAATCCGACATTAAAGCCTGCGATTGTGTTGAGTGTGCTCGCTCTCTTAGTTTACTTTTCCCACGTGGAAATTCTGACCAATCAGAAAGCAGTTTCCTCGCGCATCAAAACTTTTGGTCCGCTAGTAAAAGCTGCCGTGTGAACACAAACCAAACTTGAGACAAAATGCAACATTGTAACAATTTGGTCTTTGATTCGGATCAAACAAACAGACTTTTTAGCGACCTAAATTGACGCCTATTAATATGAGAGTAGCTCATAGCTAGCTTGGGCTGCAACTGATCGCATCATAATAGCGTAAAAGTATGGCCATTATACCCAGGGCTCCATCCAATAGGTAAAATTTAGCATGCTTAAGGAGAAAGCATAGCTTGTTTAAATGAAAAAAAAAAATCGTATTCATGCGATAAATTCAGACTTTAACGATGTTTTTATTGTGAATACTCTATTGTGAAATTGCAATTTATTGTGCAGCCCTGTAATAACAATGCCTCCGACCAAGGTTTGAAAAAAATTGAGATTAACTAAGAATACTTCATTAAAAAAATAATTGATACTGTATCATGAGACACATACTTGGTCCAAATATGAGACAGGGTTTGTTTCCTTTGAAAAACATCTGAAAAAGTGGGAACGTCATATATTCGGGGTCTAGACTTTTAAATGCCAATAAACGTTTACAACAGTAGACGTGTACCCCTCATGACTGAGGCCAGCCGTCACTTACAGTGCCAGGGGGATGAAAGATGCAGAGACACGGCGATTGTCCGGAACAAAAGGGTCGGCCAAGTTAACCAACAACTGAGGCGGAGTTATGATGTCAATTTTAAGGTAACGGTTATCAATGCAGCAGAGTCATTAAGCAACTGTCAAGCAGCCAGGAAATATGGTGTCACAGAGTGTAGACGGCGTGAAGACGGCGAGCCCAAACAAATTACAATTGATGTTGTTTTACTAGTGAGGGTGATGATAGTTTACCACTGTGTCAGCAACGACTACTGTGTGCTTGTTTCTGTCTGTGCCTGCACACACATGTACATATTTCCCTGCCCTCAAGTGCTGCTAACACACACACACACACACACAATAGTCTGTGAAAATACGTTTTATTCTATCTGGGTCATCTCTTCTCTTCAGCTTCATGATTAGTCGTTCAGGGCAAGAGGCCAAACAGTGTTTACTTTGTTCTATGTGTTTACATGTGTCTTTTTCTGTTTCCCTTACTACCAATACACTCCGCCCCCCTCGTCCCACCCTCGCCACAATCTCTTTAATACACACTTTAATGGCAGGCGAAAAAGTAACGAGCAAGCCGCTGAACAAACACGGGAGAAAAAACCTCGGGGGGAATTCCTTGCAGTGAGCTAAGACACACACACGTATGATGATGGTTGAATGTTGCAGAGGCCCTACATGTTTGAATTGAAGGTCTAATCTTCCACATGCAGCGTATTGAAGAGCTTTTAAAAGCCTGCGCAACATCTAACAACCTGTCCGTCTCGGCAGCAGCTATCACAGGGAAGTGTAGTCTTTGTGCTCGGAAAGATCATCAAGAGATCAAAGAGTTCACTTTGATAACGGCATAATCTGATTTGATATTAACAGAGCGTTGAGACGGCCTGACAGCTCTGTCAGAGCATCTGCAGTGAGTGACTGCTCCCCTCCCCTTGTGACAGTGTTCAAAAAAAAGTTACGCAACCTTCAAAGCTCGATGACATGATCCGAAATTGCGCAACTCTTTATACTTTTAAGGCTGCAACCTAAAGTTATACCACAAAGGTGTTAACCAGCGAATGTCTGGGGGCATTTTCTGGGAACTAATCATTTCTTGACAACATCGCCGGGTGTTCCCATAGTTTGGATTAATTTGACAGATGGCAAGTGTAGACAACTCAGGGATATGTGCAACACAGAGACTGTTTATTCCTTTTATTCAGATTTAACCGCATCGATTAACCTCAAGTATGTGTTTATAATAAAAAATTCTTCATTCAAGGCCTGCTGCAGCTTTGAAACACACACTGAGGAGCACACGCGCTCCAACGCTGAAGTGATAAAGGAGAGCGTGAGGTGAAGTGCATATTTTTTAATCAGGATCTCAAACATGTAGAAAATGAAGACAGAAACATGTCGCTTTGTGAATGTTCCCAGAGTGGTAAACTGCACATTACTGAAAAAGATAATAGTGCGTTTGTATAAATAAGATCCATGTGTCTCTGTTAGTAACAGCTACAGAGGGGATTTTCTGCAGAACAAGCTGTTAGAACATGTCATAAAACTCCACTTTCCAAGGCATTACAAAAGCATGTTGGTGCTTCTTCTGATCATTCATGCTTAATACTTTTTTTTTCTCACATTCAGCGAGACTTTGTATCCTGTCCTGCAGGTATTTTCAATCAAATCAAGTTACTGCAGCTGTCCTCCTCTTCCAGCCTGAGCTTTTATTTTGAAACAAGCCCTGTCTTTTCCCCACCTGTCTGTCTTCTCTGTCACTCTGTGAGGTGGCTTTTATGACACCCTACATCATTTTTATAGGCTCTTGTTGCGACTGAACAAGACCCAGCGACTGTTGAGCTTCTGACAGGTCGCAACCCTGCACTCAAAACCTGCGGATGCCGCACACTCAGGTTAAAATAACAAAACTCCTTTGTTTACTCATCTAAGTGTGTTTGAGTCTGCTGCTTTAGCACACGCACGCCAGGTTTGGTTTATAAAAGGATTCATCAGGAACAGTTACAGGTGGTGACAGAAAATAATTTGACGGGGATCAAATGCCACAGAAATGTAGGAGTGTAGACTTTGAGTCACGGTCAGCCTCCCCTTCCATGTTTTTCTTTTGTTATAAACACACACACACACACACACACACACACACACACACACACACATACACACACACACCGGAGTGAGAGGTGAAACAGGCTTGAGGGGCAGTCGTCCAGGTTAGAACCTAATACAGTGGTATTTTCATGTTTCTCTGCCAAAAGCAACCCTGCAGCTGTATGTGTGTGTGTGTGTGTGTGTGTGCATGTGTGTGTGTATAATCAAAGGTACTCCTGCACGGTGACTTTAGCCTCAGGGCCAAATGAAAAGTAAGCACGGCGCACCTGTAGGAAGCGAGACAGGCAAGAGGCTCAGGGAATCTGAAGACTTCAGATTCGATGAAGTAGCTGTTACTGTGATAGAAGTCCTACGAGCAAACAGTTGTCAGAGACTTATTCAGTTTTCAAAATATGAGAAAGTGGAGCAGCTTTGTCATCCTGCAGACTTCTCTACACAGCTTCCTTTAACCTGTTAACTTGTCTCCTTTCTGTCTCCACTCTGCTGCTGCCTTCTCTCTCTCTCTCTCTCTCTCTCTCTTCCACAAGCTGTACATCAGTGGGTCAACAGGTCACTCGCTACAACCAGCCATGCCAGTCATCTGTCACACTGACAAACAAATGATGTCTATTTGCAAGTAAATTTCTTACTAATCATCTCTAATGAGTTTCACAGCTAA
The DNA here is from genome assembly GCF_022749685.1 of Semicossyphus pulcher. NCBI lineage: Eukaryota > Metazoa > Chordata > Actinopteri > Labriformes > Labridae > Semicossyphus > Semicossyphus pulcher. The sequence continues at coordinate 17,861,145 of NW_027211692.1, read as the reverse complement.
GAGAGGACAGAAAGTAGATCCAAAGATGCATTAAAGGCACTGCAATATCTAAACGTTATAACCTACAGGCCAATACGGATTAATTCATAAGCTACAGCAAATACACCGTTTAATATTTTAAAAAGTAATTATGATTAAGTAGATGTTCCTACAAGCTTGTAAATGTATTCTATAGAGCCTTTCAGCACTGATGAAACAAGCAACTTAAACAGCAGCAGCTGTGAGTGAAATAATAAAGCCATCTCACCGTCTCTCCTGATGTTGCCCCTCAACACTTTGGCGGTGGAGACCTGCGCCCTTCCGACCCCGGTAATAGTCCCCAACAGTAAAACTATCCACATCTGGAGAAACACCGGTCCACTCATGGTGATGACAAACTCGTTCGAGCGTAAGAAAAGATGTTAAATGGTGTTCTCTTCTATGTCCTAGGGTATTAAAAAAAGATTAAGTAATATACCTCGCGATCGAGAAAGTTTAAGCCAGATCTAACTTTCCATTCAGCAACTTCCAGCTCTGCGTAATCTCCCTCCTCCTCTGCCACTTGTTGACTCCTCTGCCTGACGCCTGGCGCACACGCTGTCCCGTCCTGTGCCAAAATGCCCCCCCAAAAACTCCAGGTTCCTTCTTCTGAAAGTTACGCGCCCGCAGACGCCAGAGAGCGAAAACTCAACGCAACAGTGAAGTGCACGTGGAGGGTAATATAGCTCCGTTCACGGCCAGACATGAGTTTACAGGCGCCGAACGTCTTATCTGGGTGCTGCAAATGAATTCAGTTCAGTCACTCAGAAATATCCCGCATAGTTTTCTGGTTTCTGTATGGCGCGTCTGAGCTGTGAAAGTCTGCGCGTCAAAGTTTGCCAACTGGTGCGCGCGCATGGAACGTGTGTGTGTGTGTGTGTGTGTGTGTGTGTGTGTGTGTGTGTGTGTGCATTGGGGCGGAAGGTAAGAGACAGACAGAGAGGAGAAATACACTTTTGAGGGAGAAAACTTTTAGAATCATATTTATTATTACCATAGCCTTTGTTTTATTTTGAAACCTATCTATCTATCTATCTATCTATCTATCTATCTATCTATCTATTATTTTATAGTATTTTACAGCCCATTTTCTCCTTGGAGGTGGTAATCAAATGTGTCACAGTGGGACTATTTTTCAGAGGAATACAAAGGGAGGGTCACCACTTCCAGGCACAGGAGAGTAAATATAGCATGAGCTAACTCAAGAGAGGGGAAGTCTCTTCAGTTAAGCCCTTTGGTGGTTGGCATTACACTAGGGAGAGCTAAGGAAACAGCTGACGTGAGTTCACTTGAAGTTACCAAACGACACCGTCCCCGTGTTTGTTCCCACATTCTGTGATGTAATCTTTACGTCACTCACTGGTTAAAACAGGCTGTCACAACTCGTCTAACACAACACAGACGGCGTGATTGCATTTGTTGAGAATTTCTAATAAATAAATCCAGGAATCGTTCAGTAGGCGGTTTTGTGCGCACCGAAGACGTCCTATTTGTCACTTTACATTTCAGAGAGCTTCGGCTTGTTGTGGCCAGATGTACTGCCCTAAAGCCACGCTCACACGTGTGTTCTATCCATCTGCCCTTTCACTTTCCTTCTCACTCACTGCCTGGTCACACATTTACCGTCAGCATCTCCCCGTCCTTCACTCCCGTTCCTCGTCACCCGTGTCCGAGCAGAGCGCACCATCACATCTCAAGTGTAATTTTAGGCTTTATGGGATGAACTTGCCAACCTGGTGGATTCCTGCTGAGTCATCACAAAGCCTCTCCATTACCCGGGCAATTGGCTAATGAGTAATGCAGCACCTTTTTTAAACGTCGAACCACTTAGGGAATGATATAGGTTATTAATAGAGAGGGGAAATTAATTAGAATTAAAAGCTATTAGACTTCCCGTGCAGCTGAGCTTCAAAGGCATTCTGCACACGGGGAGTGAATGTGTAAGTGCATTGAAACATCGCCACACACAAGGAGTGAGCCGTGCATGATACGCGCTAACACCCCAGGGCTTTAATTACAGGGAAACATGGCGATATCTGGACATCAACATGCACATGTTAAAAACAATAACTGGCATTAACGGAGGAGAGAAATAACAAGGACGTTCATTAATGCTGCTTGATTTGTGCATTATTACCATTCAGTGGATTACAATGCAGTCAGGAGCAGATATAATCTTTCCTGTGTTTTCAGCTTCCATGTGTCCAAAGCGTGTGTCTGCTTGAATGACCCAGCGTGTCTGGCCTGAAGCGGCTCACGGTGCACAGACGCACTGTAAAGCAGCCTTTATGTCTAATGCGTGTCTGTGTCTGTGGGGGCGACAGGCTTGCTCCGAGGCAGATACATGAACCACTAAATTAAAAGGTGCCGGTTTAATCCTCAGCACTAATAGACCTGTCTCAGCCGCTGAAGGGGCCTCGAGCAAAACTCTGCCCACTGCTGTGTGTGGTGCAAGGACACTTCAGCCTTTGAAAAAATACCATGTTATTCAGCTGACAGGAGGAGATGCATACCTAGAGTTCTCTATTTGTTAACCCTGATGATCCTTTCAGAGGCAGACTGATACACCAGATGTCTCATTTGATTGCAATACCCCAAATGGGAGGTAGGGGGGGCTATGTTGGGTTGTGGATGGCTTAAAGGCTGTATTTTAAGTTTACTTGTATGTTAAAGGTTCATAAGAGAGGATTGCTTCTTTGGAGTAATTGTACAGTTTTCAGAAAAAATGTCTGACTTTGTGAAATCACTCATAACTGTTGGTAGTTTATCTATCAACTGTCATATTTTTTTAGCGCTGTTGCCTCACCTCTAGGAGGTTCCTGGTTCGGACAAAGTGAGCCTTTCTGTGTGGAGTTTGCATGTTCTCCCCCGTGCATGCATGGTTTACTCCGGCTTCCTCCCACAGTCCAAAGACATGCTCGTTGGGTTAATTGGTGATTCTTAATCTTAAAAGGTTTTCTGTTTCTATGAGTCAGCCCTGTGATTGACTGGCGATCAGTCCAATGACAGCTGGGATAGGCTCCAGCCCCCCCGCAACCCTGAACAGGATGAATGTTACAGAAAAGGGCTGGATGTCCCTTCTTTTGTCATTATGCCTTTGCTCTTTGCTACGACTCTACTTTTTAGTATTTCCATGAGAGTGCAGATTGCTGTGCACAATTAAGTGAAATTACAATCAAGATGATATAAATGCCTCAAATCCCACAATGACTAGAGGGTTATTTTTTTAATGTGCTCTAGTTTATGCAGCAGATAGTTTTGGTAAAATTTCCCACAAAGCCTCATATCAAAGGGAGCGGCAGAATTACAACAGACTGTAACATCTAAGTGTCCTTGTTACTCACTTGCTACCTTACAGAATCCACTAACAACAATCGTCATGGACGACACATTCTGAAGAAAATAGGTCCAATGAAAACTGTTCTTAGAATACATGAAACACTATCTCATTCACAGTTCATATTTTTACCTAATTTTCTGTCAGAATTTACAGACGCAGATTAAACAAAACCTGGAAAATGAAACTAAAAGAATCATCAAACCTGAGATGTAAGTGTTTATTTAGCTGAATATCCCTTTAACGTATTGTTGGTTTGTTTTTTTAATTTAGGAATGCATGAAGGTACTGTTTATACTTTTCTTGTTGTTTCTGGTAGTGCATGAGGTGTTCTCTGCACACAATCATGCCAATTCATGCTACAGTAAAGCATTACCAAAGACTGTAGAGGAACAAGGCCCATTTCAAAGACATAGGTGCTATTCACGTCTCTCTCTCTCATCTCATACACACACACCCTCTCTCTCACACACGTTGTTATAATAGAGTTTCTGGTTTTGGTCCAAACGGGCTGCTTTCCCAGAACTGGTGTGGTCCTGATAATATATCCGTGTGTGTGTGTGTGTGTGTGTGCGGTCTGATAAAAGCCATATTTCTTGTATGAATAGCAGACCTCCTCAGGTTGTGTTATTGGGGCCAGTGCCTGATCCATCATGATATGCAGACTTTGGCCAAAAGAGGGAGAAAAGACTGAACAGAAATAGAGAGCAGGAAGGGATGAAAAGTCGAAGAAGGATGGAAAAAAACAAAAAAGAAAATGAGGGAAAGAAGACGAACTATTGTTACATTTGAGAATAAGATACACACACTTAAATCAAAATGAGGGCAAACTGCTCTTATTGCAGGAAGAGATTACAGAGAGGGGAAGAAAATGAAATGAAGGGCTTGTCTGAGAGAACCAGATGGTGTCAAGTTAGTCATCATTGGATGACATCATTTGATGCAACAGAAGTAAAAAAAAATCTCAGTATAAAATAATTTTGAAGACAATTATTTATCTTGCTTATAAATGTAGAAACATGTCAGCTCTAAATACCATCGCTCGGCGTCACATGTGTTCTAACAGTCCAGACATGACAAGTCAAAGGTGAGAAGGGCCGAGCACGTCGTTCCCTTTCCTTTTGTCTCCCTGCTTTTTCTTTTGTCCTCCACATCTCATCCCCCTGCTTACCTTTTCATCCTCTCGTCCTTTGGCTTAATGTCAGATGAAGGCGGATTAGCTTTGGCAGGGGGAGACGTGACCAGTGTTTTAGTGTGGAGGGCTGCGTGTGTGTGTGTGTGTAACGGTATATAAGCAGAAAAACCTGTGAGCTATGGCATAAAAACTGCAGTAACAGTTCCTCTTTAACCTTTACATGTAAAAAGCATTTAATAAAAACTGAATTGAGTCTTAAAATAAGCAGGAATAAAACATGGGGCATAAAAAAGACGGTCTTTTCCTGTAGATTTGCAGCGGTGGCATTTCCAGCACAGTTCAGCTGGTGCATGCAGAGTCAGAAAGAAGCGTGTATGCATGTGTCTTTGTGTTGGACTGAACTGACTCTTTGAGAAATATAGAGCATACAGATGTAAAGTGTTATGAGTCGTTTCTACAGCTGTGGAGATACTTGTTCTCAGTGCATACTTGTTATTGCAGAACTTTGTAAGTAGCTATTCCCTTTGAAGGAAGAAAGTTACCATTTAACAGCCACTTTAAAGCCTGCAGGAGTTTACTCTGCGATTCTAAAATTATACTTTTTGGGGCAAGCACTACCTTAAATTCCCTCAATTCTAATTCTGCAAGCTCCCACTGCAGAATTAGTGTCTTATTCTGCAAAAAGTTCAATATACTGTTTGATTTTTCACTTGTTTCTTGCTACTTTGTGAGCAATGGAGACTCCTTGTAGCAGTACATGCGATTTTTGAGGGTCACGAATGTTAGAAAACTCTTAATCTGTCATGCATCTATGTCAACAAATCATTTATTTAAGTCGACATGGATTGAAGCCATCAAATATTCCGATACAATACGTTTCTCTATTCCTTAATTATCTGATGTTCCTCGATGTGTCTGTTCAGGTCACAGTGGCAGATTCCTTCTGGTTCCCACAGTAGCCAGCCTTTCTTGGCTACCCTCTGGGAATCTCTTAATGAGCTCAACATCTGTGTGTGTATGAACACGCAAGTGTACTTGTGTGTGTATGTGTGTGTGTGTCACAATATGAGCAACGGGGCATGCAGGTCTTGTACGGCTGGTTTCAAGTGCTGTCCTTGCATTGTGTGAGCGTGTAGGAGGGGAGAGAGGTGAGTGCATGTCTATGGAGCGTGTGGGTGTGTGTGTAAGTGTGCGTTGGATTGTGCATGAATGTGTGTGTGTGTGTTCTGACATGCTCCATTCAGCTCTGCTCCACTCCCAGATTTCAGTAATTAGGGATTTGGTAACTCAGGGCAGAGTCATGGCATCCTGCAGTCAGAGAGCTGTGACCCTATGACCATCAGAGTGTGATGCATTTTCACAATGACCACACACAATACTCACACATCACATGCATGTACAACTCAGCGATTATCTTTTCCCATTACAATGAAGCATTTACTCAATAAGAATTACCTGTAGTTGCCTACATCTTGCTAAATTGCTAATTGCCATTTACTTGCTAATTACCATTTTCAATTTCAACTAATTTAAAGGGCCAGTCGATTTTCAACCTCAGTCCTATTGTGCTATTATGGGGAGCTAACGCCATTAAGGTAGGGGAAAAAATTCAATTTGACTCTGTGCCTTTGGAGGACGCTATCCGCTTCTCCAATGGGCCCTGAAAAACCTGGGAGTTTGCTAAACTACACTTCCTCAGTCTAAGACGTCCGCCTCCGATGTCTGCAGTGTTTAGTTAAAAAATACACATACCATATAATGTAAACATTTGTTCCGTGAGGTGCCTTGAAACGCCGCCTGCTCTCCTGTTTTCCCTCCCAGAAGTTTTTTAGACGATCCACCAGTATATATTTTCATCGTTCTTCAGATTCTGTACCGCTCTGACCCATTGCCTGCAGCGAAAACAGTAGTGTTTCACTGTAGTGTCTCTCGCTGGGCTGTTTCTTTGAGAGGGAGGTGCGCAATGCACGCTGGGTGTTGTAGGAATGTAGAATGGGCAAAACCACGAGCTGTTTGAACAACCCAAAGTCAGCGATAGCTTGATTTGACGTCACTTTAAATCAAACCTGTCTCACCAAATGTCATATAAACGAGACACCAATGACGAGAATAATTTTGTTTGAATGCATCTTTTGTGTCGTTAAGTCTCTATTATCTTATTTTTAACAGGAATGGTTTGTCTTTTCACAGGTATATCTCATTAAATAGTAAGGTCAGGTAACATATCACTTACTCAAATAGTTTTTGTGCATAAACCTGAGCAAACATAACACAACAGTGATCAGGTATGACAGGAAGATTACATGACCTTTGCTTCCTTGATGACCAAGGTCACACGATGCAAGTCACCTGGCCTTGTATTTTCCTGCACAGCCAAACCCATATCTTTAGTTTGTTCTTATAAGCCATATATTTGTATTTATCAATGCTGTGCTTTTGTTGTTACACCTAATACACATCCCTGTTGACATTGAACATTTGCTGGTGTGTGTGTGTGTGTTGAAAACACTTCCATCAACTTATATTTGCGTACACATAGAAAAACTGATAGAATTTTAAGGAATTTACAATGAAAGTGAGGAGCTTTTCTTAAAAAATAATTTGGTCTTTTGCTCTCATGCATAGAAATCTCTCTGTATAGCACAAAACCAAATCTGAAAACAGGTTTTTAAGTGAAACAATTTGCCTGTAAAAGACACCAATTTCACAAAACAATTTCTTTTTTATTTGGATGTCATCAGCTTTTTCACTGTTTAAACAGCTAATTTGCCTCCTCTAATGGGAGAACTGACTTACAATGGATGCTATGAAACATACGAGTGGTGTTATTTGTGTCATTGTATGGTTTGTTTTTGTTGTTTTTTTGCATCCGCAGGAAAAGTTCTGTTTCTGTGTGTGTGTGTGTGTTTGTGCATATGTGTGTTTTGTGTATGCTTGTCTGTTGTCTGATGTGTTTGTGACAGATTATCAGTAGGTAGGTGTATTAAGCTGGCTTGATACACAAGGCGAAGGGAGGATTATTATGACAGGCTTATCTGTCCTCTGATTCTCTTTGCTCCACTGACACAGTTCTCCTGTCTGCAACTCACTAACACACAACATGTACAAACTACACTGACAACTTGTAGACATCCAATACACACACACATACATGGACACGTACACATAAATGAAAGCAGATGCATACAGACACAGTAAATATTTCTGAGCCTATAAGCACATAATCATACTAATGCTAACCACACAATGCACACGGACACTCATAGACGCTCATATTGAACATAAGCACTCACAGGAATGACCACACAGATGTTATACATGAATCAAATAGAAGTAAACCAAAGCGACAAAACACCCAAGCATGCACATGTGCTCACACACCGTCTCTAACACACACACACACACAAACAGGTGTATTGAGACAAAACACGCTTTAATGAATCACTTCCATGAACAAATAAAATCCAGCACATACACAGTGCCTCTCGACAGAGCTGATAAGACTTAATTGCCTCAGCTCCTTATTATCAAGCACACAGTAGAGTCATAAATGTGAAATTAAAACCCTTTATGGTCATTACACGTCTTTATTTAGGGCCTAAGCATTAAATAAGAGACTGAAACACAGACACAGTTTGCCCACCAGGATCTATTAAATTAGAGTTGCATCAAAAAGTAAAGTGGATTATTTACTTGAACTTAAATGTTGTCTTGGGTTTATATTTGTTTTATTAAACTAAATCTAATATGCTATGATAAAACAATGACTCATTGTAATTTTGTACATTACTTGCTTGCAGGGTTATCAGGAAATAAGACAAATGAAAATACACGTGGTTAAAAATGAGCAAAGAACATCCTCCTCAGATTCATATCAATATTCAAAGGCCAAGCCATGGTACTGAGAAATCAATAAAAGGCAATGAAACAGCAGAGCAAATATGATAGCTTCTTTCATTTCAATGTGGTGACAAGCTAATGTCTGTGTTGGAAGTCTAAGGTTCCAATGGCACTACAATGCAACAACAAATCAAAGGGCAGATATTTTAAAGTAAAGGGCTGATTTTCAACCTCAGTCTGATCGTGCTATTGTGGGGAGCTAATGCAATTATGGTAGAAAAAAAATGCAATTTCGCTCTGTGCCTTTGGAGGACGTTATCTGCTTCTCCAACTGGCCCTGGAAAACCTCCGCCAGACGACATAACAAGCATCATCTGGCGGAGGCCAGGGAGCTTGCTTAACAACACTTCCTCAATCTAGGACGCCCGCCTCCGATGTCATGTTTCGTTCAAAATTGTCACATTTGAAATGTAGACTGCAGACTGCATTTTTTAGACAAGTTTAGTTGTATTTCAGATTCTGTACCGCTCTGAGCCATTGCCTGCAATGAAAACGTTAGTATTTCAGTTTAGCGTCTCTCACTGGGCCGTTCCTTTCAGAGGGAGTGGCACAGTGCACGCTGGGTGTTGTAGGAATGTAGAATGGGCGAAACCACGAGCTGTTTGTACAACTTTCTCCACAGCCATGCCGCCAATTTCAAATATTATTGCTTCTATCGTTTACAGAGAACGCCAGCTTTGACTGACAGTGGCTTTTTCCAGGGGCGAATTGTCCTTTAAAGTCACTCTGATGGAATTTAAGAACCTGAAGCTAAAAAGTAGATAAAAGTTCATCTGGGCGTACTGCAAGTTTAATGAGATGGACTCCATATTATTCAGCAACATGGTCATGATTAATCAAAATCTGTAGGGATGACTTGGGGGTTGGATGTTGGAATAAGCAGCAGAAGTGGCAGGCAGGAACTCACAGGTGGTAATTGGGTTCATTAAAGGCCTGCTGATGGTAAGAGAGGGGGATGGTAGTTTTTCAGGACATTCAGGCCCATTGAAGTAGTATTTCATTGCTGCAAGATCGTCTTTTTTTTTTTTTATAAAACTGGGCCTTAGTGTGGAACAATTGTTTGAATTGGTGCTACATGGCCAGAGAAAATTGCAGAAAGACACAACAAACTAGAATGCACTGGGCTTGTTGCATTTTCAGGGCTATTCCCAGGCTTCTTCATTGGATTGGATTGACTAGAGCTTCAGTTATGTCTATAAATGTAGGCAATGAAGTGGGTGTCCACATACCAGCCTGCTGAAGTAGGAAAACTTCTTAGGCAATGTCTGCTTACAAAACCTTTTAGTCACAAGGTGTCAACTTTCATTGTTCCCTGGTCCAAGGACTCGCAGAGGAAATGGTGTGCTGGAGTTTGTTTCCTCACCATTAAAGGATCCACAGCATTGTCAGCAGTGACTGAGGTTATTAAAAACCCCAATAACAAAGCCATAGGAAGTGTTTGAACTTTGTGGTCTCTATTTAAAATCAGAGGACTGCGAATACAATGTTTTGGGCCAAACTGAAGATTTGAAACTGCAGTTCTCTAAATTAGTTTGGTTGAAGAGGAACATGGATCTTCACCTGCCCAACCTTCTAGAGCTGTCGCACAAAGGTAAGGCCGCACCATTATGTTTAGTTTTTGCTATTATTGCTGGGGGCACCTAGTCCGACGGATCAAGGACAGACCTCAAGTTTTATTGAAGGACGTGAAGTGATTTGCATACCACATGCAGCATTAGTCAAAACTTTGGACACTTTTTCTTGATGTAATACATTTGAAATGTAAGTATTGGTGTAAACTGTGTTGTATTCTACAAGTGACTGACTTTTTGGCCTTTATTTTAACAGAACAACTTGTACGTCAACGCCATTGGGAATCCTTCCATTTGCTTCCTTTCTAAGTTTTTAAAGTACAAGTACCAATTAATGACCAATTAATAGTGTCTTCAGTTGTGACTTCTCCAACACAAATTTACTGGCATTAAAAAATAACACCTTATAATATGAGATCCAGACAGACTATTTGCACCTTCCTTTCAAGGACTTACCATTGCCGGAGATCAGAGGTGTTGGCCTTGTGTACCACCAAAGGTAATTTGTAATTTGTAGTAACAGCAATGAAATGGTGGTGGGCATTCATTCTTCCTCATGCATGCGTTGTTAACTAGTGGACAAAAAACTAACAGCATGAAGTCACCAGAGACTTCCTGCAGGTCGCCCCATCCAAAATAACAAGAAGAAGGTATGTATATCCGAAGAGAGATGCTGTGGTGTTGCATTGCTGGGCCAACACAGACGCCTGTTGAGGGACTTGGAAAAGATGGGCTTGTTCAAACATAGCGGTAAGAATATTTCTCCTTGCAGTCTAAAATGTATTCCCCAATGCTCACAGTTTTTTTTTTCCTTTTTTATTTAACTTCAAACAGGTGTGCTGGAAGTATTCCACAGTGTTCCATTCAAATACCTCCCAAAACGGCAGACATTCCCCAATATTGGAATGAGGGAGTGGGCTCATCCTGCCATTCTTGAGCACAATTAAAATATTGAGAAAGAGAAGCGGACCACAACACAGGTATGTTTTGATATGTTTTAAGAGCTCTGCAACCAATTACATTTAAAAACAGTTGCCAGCTTTTGCTGAATGTTTTAGGGATGAGTTTTGAGGTATGAATTTGGTAAATTGTTTGCTAAAGGGTCCTGCTTTTTATTGTCTTAAGATCCACCTTTTTTGTACCATCTTCATTGTATTCCTGCAAATTCCACGTCTTGGACGAAACATTTCCTTCCCTCATTCAGATCCAATTTTCCCTTTGATGTATTTGTTAGATATTGGGGGTTGTAAGAGATGTAAGACAGTGGGGGTTGAAAAAGGTGTTCAATCCCCACATCTGAGAGTTCATTGACATTTTCATCCAATGTGTCATTGAGAGACGAAGGAACTCCAACACTCTTTTCAGATTCAGTAGATCCTCTTTATTACCTCGCACAGGGGAATTCATTTGCTGGAAGGCTTCAGACATGGCACCAACATCATCACTTGCCCAAACCATTTCTGTGCTGACAGCCAACATTGCACAATTCCCCAACCTTTAAAATGAGCTGCAGTAACCAAATTCAAATGCCACTTCTGAAGCTGAGAGACTTCTGCCTCAGTAGCTCAGCATCTCCAGGGTTTAACAACCTTTCCCAAAAGTAAAAAGCTTGTATTTATTTTTGAAATTAAGTACTCTAGTGTAATTGCATGTTAACTATTAGAACAAATTATGTTGAAGCAATGATGCAGGTGCAGAATTAATTAATTCCAACAATACTTGTTTGTTAGGAGAATATATTGCAAAGCAAAAAATCAATATTTGCTGCTGCTTTGATAACTCAAAAACATTCCCTCACTGAAAACTGTAACAAATAAAACAAACTACAATCAATTTTTAAAAAATAATGTAAGAGCAACCAAATATTGCAAATTTCAATGGTCTTTGAAGACATGATGCTGTCTGTCAGGTGATGGGAACTTTGATCTAATGGCTGCATTTGACAATTTAATTCTAGATATTGCATCATGCTGACTTAACCATGTTTAGTTTCTAAGCTTTATAAGACAGGGACTCTACAATGTGTTTTGCAAGCATAACACTATTTCGGATAATGACTGTCTTACGCCTGGATCCCACAGGATCCGTGTCCTGCACGTTCCGTCTGCGCTGTGGTTCAGCCCTCGCCCAGAGGAAGCGTGTCTGATCCGCAGCGCAGCGGATCGCTGGCCCGAGCAACTGGATTTGTGAGATCACAAGATCGCGGGAGAAATATGTTATCGTGCAAGAATTGCGAAATCACGTGATAACATCAATGTTCAACAGAGCAACACACAAACAACAGTTCAGTTTGCACATCCGAGGTTAATTATCTGCTCATTTGGATATCATTGAGTGATGTTTGTGCTTCTACCATGGCTGAGTACACTACTTTATTAAAAATGTTCTTTTTTCAAGATTTCAGTGTGTTGATGTTATAAAAACAGAAAGAAATGGGAGTCTGTACCGGTCTGTACATGGTGTTTTATTTTGAAATGACTGGATGCTGTATGCTGTTTTCGTGTGTGACTTCCTGTTTGGAATGATCTGCTCTGTTCAGCTTGACGCGTGCTCGAAGCTTCTGGGACGCGCCGGAGACGGGCTGCGGCGCATGCTGGGGAATCACAGTCATTGACTTGAATATGCGTGACCAATTCCGGAGGATGGGTGCACAGGGAACGCGCTGGAGATGAATCCTGTGGAATTTCAGGGTGAGTGTATATGCTAAGTAGGGATGGGTAACGAGAACCGGTATTTTGTGGTACTGGTATTTGATTGCTGTGATTGACTGGCGACCAGTCCAGGGCGTACCCGGCCCTTCGCCCAATGACAGCTGGGATAGGCTCCACCTCTCCTCGACCCTGAACAGGATAAGAGGTAGCTGGCATCCATCCCTAGTGATAACGAAGCTGCTGGCGTCAGGCAATGTTGCATTGTTGTGGTCTTATGTTGGGGAAAGTGTAGTATATCTATATGGCGGGCAGAGCGCTTACAAGCGTTGTAAGCATTGTACTCTGATACATCTTTGTGCAATTAATGTAAAAAAGGTAGTTGCGTCTTAAGTGGGTAACACCAACATCCTCACGAAAGTTAATCTGTCTATAAATCTGAAGCAGTGCAGCGTGTTTGGCTGCTTTAGCAAAGCTAATGCTAAGGGCATTGCTAGTGTTACTACTAGTATGTCCACAGTGCAGCCTCCGAGTCCTGGTGACTGTGATAACAATGCTGCAGATGGGATTAGCCCAACTAAAAATGCAGTTAAAACACAGAGTTTTTATAAATAAGCCTGTAGTTATTCAGTCACTGTTGTTATCTAGCTTCGATTATTAGCACTTCTAAATTATTTTTCTATTGAATCCATAGACAGCGCATTTTCTGTTAATGTTAACTGTTGATACTGTACAGAGATGACCAGACCTTAACCCCAGTTACAACCCCCCTTCAAGAGGCACATTATAAGACACCCTAATAAAGACATGTCATTGTTTTTCGCACCAAATAATGGAGAGAAGTATTAATATCAGTATCTAATCCTAACGATACCCATCCATAGTGCTAAGTTAGGCAAATAAAAACATGTATTTTGGGTGCAGGTAACATGGGTTAACATTTTTCATTCGCATATATGACCCCAAATTAAAGTTACCTTACTTTTAATTTTAAGAAGAGAGAAGCAGGGAAATATGAATAGGTAGAAGCCAGGGGCAATGCTTCGCAGATGAATTTCATGAAGAAAGATCAGGTAAAGAATAGGCTATGTATCTGGTTTCAGGTCTTTTAAATGGGAATATGCCCAGTGGGAAAACTTCTTTTTTCACATTGTTAAGAATGAATATCCATAATCATTACTATTACCAGACAAGGTTGAAAAGACTCAAAAGATTTTTAACATTATTGTGTATGTCCCCATTTTTGGGTTGTATATAACCATCTGCACTGATTCATTAGGCACCCGAGGGTAGGAGACTGGAAAGATTCTTTTAGCACATGGAAAATCCCAAATTTCATAGCATCAAGTTCAACCTTTAATGAAATGTGGCTCCACTTCTCCAGGATACCACCACACAATATTCAAATGATATTTTTCCTGTGTGTTTCAGGGACCTTGATGTTGAATTAGTTGTGTTTTATTTGAATGCCAGGGCACAGCTAAGCTAAAGGGGGCATGTGTGTATATGACCCTTTAGGTTTTGTCCCATTACAAGTTAAACTTGTAACAATTTATCACCATGATTTCTAAAGTGCACACACTGTACATAATTTATCTGAATGGAAAGAGAGTCTAAGTGATATTGACATTATAACTAATAGTCTTGCCTTCTTCTACAGTATCCTGATAAATGGGACTGTATCTGTGTGTGTCTAACAAACTGTTCAGATAAGCTGCTGAGAGGTTTGAATAATTTATCCACTGAAATCCTTTATTTAAACTTTATTTACACATGTTCTGTCTTTATTTTTCTGTGTTTCGTAACATGTGTGCGTGCGTGTGTGCGTATGTGTAGGCATTCACAGTTGTATCTCTCTTTCCCTGAAGACGAAACAGGCGAGAAATGTCAAGTAGCCTCCAATGGCCCATTAATCCCCCCCCCGCTTCGCTGGTGGTGGTCTGCAGAGATATTTAACATGTTACGTGACAGGATAACCTGATGCTCTCTCGCTCATACACACACACACACACACACACACACACACACACACACACACACACACATACACACACACACTGAGGCAGCTCAGACAAGGGCAAGCCTTCAGACAAGGACTCATTTGCAACCGTTCTCTCTTTTATCTACCATTCTCTATAAAGTCGTGTACAGTTTTGTTCACTGTAAATGCAACAGAGAAGTCAGGATTAGATGGAGTCTGGGATTCCCTGATGTATTCATTTCCAATATCCTGCCAAGCCTGAAGGGCATCCATCCATTCAATTTGAACATGTAGTTTTTTTTAATGGTTATGCGCCAATGGCTGTCAGAACTTATTTTGCTTCTTTATTTCATTATCACACAGTTTGGAATATGTTCGAGAAGGAGGTGAAACGTTGCACTGTCATCCTCTGCTTTCAGAAAGAGATACACTGGATACTGGATGAGCGACCTTAATGCACCATTAACAATCAGTTCCCGAAGATATTTGAATGGGGGTATATAAATTAAATACTGGTTAGTGACTAGAGAACAGAAGGAAAGATACTATATATTAAAATAATTACGATGTTCCACGTCATGCACAAAAAGGTTAAGTAATGATCACGAAGTGTACAGGGGTTACTTTGTAATTTATCAGTGTAATGCATCGTTAACTTGAGGTGCACAAAAAGAGTTAGAAATGAGAATAACTTGTCATTTATTTTTATTCATAGTAAAAAAAGACTCATGAAGACAGTGGTCATTAATCTGATTCATAGGTCGTGAACAAATGTTTTCCATGTGATTAATTACAGGAAGTGTTGCCCAATCTGTTCTCCAGCAACTAATCATACTAATAAGTCCATCGACTAGAGTTAGGAGGGGACTACTCACCGCATCAGGTCATTACACTTTTGTGGACAATGTGTTACAAGGACTGTCCTTAAGAGGCCGATGACAACGTGTTTGAAAGCAGGTGCGCGCTGTGGACGTAGGTGAGGACAGCAGACGAGCAGTGGAGGAGCAACCCCGCCTTCTCCCCGAACAAACGATCCAGAGCCATATAGACAGAGAGTTGCTGTGCAGTCATGAAGTCTGCAGCTGTAGGCAACAAAATAACCTTGGACTTGAGTTGTATTATCCACGGAAAGTTGCATAGCTGTTCACTGCGTGAAAAACCTTTAAAAGGAGATGAGTGAAGTGGAGGCACTGTCGTTATGAGGCCGATTGCGTGTTGTGGACGTAGGTGAGGACAGCTGAGGAGCAGCCCTGCCTACTCCCTGAACAAAGTATCCAGAGCCATATAGACAAAGAGTCGCGTCAGTAGAGGTCCAATACGCTCCATGATCTGCCATGTCACAACTCTCTCTCTCTACGGCTCTGAAAGTACCGTCACTCAGTCAGTCAGTCAGTCACATACAGAGCCACGTGTAGGGCTGACCCCGGCGGTCAACCAAAAATACTGATTACATGTTCTTATTAAGTGGAAAACTAAATCTGTAACTCTAAATATGCATGAGACCACAGTGCTATTTTCTCTCCTCCTTCTAAATCTTCCACTGACATGTCCAGGTTATGACAATATAAGCATTCCCTCTCCTCTTTCTTTGGATTTGCTAACTTTGACTTTCTAAACACAGACTGACAAAGTCATACACACGTTTGAGGGATTGATTAAATAACATAATTATCAGAGTTGGAAGAAAGGAAAATGGAAAATGTCACTGAATATGATTTTTTTCATTACATAATTCGTAAAAGGATTGTAAGTTATACAATTCTGCATATGTTAAATAACTTTTAAAGTATAATAAAGGGAAAAAGTCACAGTAGGCTTGTGTGGCTAAACTTGACACAAAAGTATGCACCGCACCATCCCTTCCTGCGCTCTAATTATTCTGAAAAAGAGTTAACTTTTTCCTCTGTTGGGGCTCAGTGGAAAGAGGTCACTGACCTTTTTTGCATTTAGTTCGACATTTCTTAAAACCTTATTTATCCAGGGAAAGTCTTCTCTGACAGTTCCCCGCTTCACATCCATAAACTTACATTTCATATCTTCACAACAGGGAGCTACTTTTGACCACTGGGCTGCTCTTTTGAAGCTTTTAGTGCCTGTTTTTTATTTCAAACCCAAGTGATCAAACCAACACTCCATTTCTCAACTGCCTTCTTTCCTCCTATTTGGATCACAGCTACCTAAGTAGTTCAAACCTGCGCCATAGCAGCACTCCTAATTAAGTACAGTAAAGCAGTAGATACCTCAAGTTAAACATCAACAACCTTGAGGTGAGCAGTCTTTAAACTGCAGGTGAATGCTGACTTCTAAAGGAACAGCTCAGCACCTCGAGAGACCAGCCGTCAGCTTATTAAAGCTTGCATGGCAGGGTAGCTGACAATGAACTTTCTTTAGGAATCAATAGTGAACTTTCTTTGGTTCACCGTCACAAGGAACTGTTCCAGCTTCTGAGAATGAATGTCTAGTTTTTCTCAGGGTGTGACATTTTCATATGACCATTTCAGCTAATGCTCTCTAAGGTGTTAATCACCACCTTTAAAAGTGATTATGAAAATGTGGGGATGTGGTACACCGAGATTTTAAAAGTAAGTCATGGGTAATGCAGTAATGATGTTTATTTTCCTTCATCTTTCAGTCAGTGAATAGCAAGTGATTATTTTCCTCTGTTGCTAAGGGTGCCCAAGTCTGTAAAGGCAGGGAATACACTGGGAAGTTGAGCCCATTTTAATGATAACATAGCAATTACTCATTGTGTACCTGTGAACATTTTGGGGCCCTATTTACAAGACAGACAGCGCATGGTCTAAAGCGCATGGCGCTTAGTGATTAAGGATGTGTCTGACCCACTTTTGCTAGCTATGCGGCGCACAGTGAGGTGCAAGGCGCAAAGAGGTTGCCTTAGGTCCCTTAATTATGCATCGGTGTGTTTCGGCGTAACATGAATTAAACTAATCAATGTCAGCTCTCATTCCCTTTAAGATCTAGATGCACCTGTAGGCAGGTGTGTTACTATTTACACGACGTGGGCGTGAAAATGCGTCAGGTGAAATATAGCAATGACACTTGCGCTGTATGCTGTGAGGTTACGATAGGGCCCTTTATGTCCCCTATCAACCTGATTTGTTATGTCTCTAGAATGATGAAAAAAGGAGGGCTTGAGGAGGACGGAAACTCCTCAAGGAAAGATGTCGGAATCAAATTTGTCTTTCTCTCCAGCAACGCTGCCAACTCTTCAGCCACTGTGGAAATACTGTCAATCAAAGATGTCTGACACTTGAACAGATGATTCTATGACTTATTTTAAGTCCAAAATCAAATATAAGAGCTGGTTACACAACACATACAACCAGGTCATGGTAAGGCAAAGGTTTAATTCAAAAATCAACAGGACTTTGTCAAAACTTTAACCAAGTCCAGTTACCTTTTGGATGAAACCTTTGAGTTAGATAACATTTAGCTGAAACCCGCCATTGAGCAGAACTTTTAGTTGAGACAAACCATTTCTACATCACAATCCAATCCTTAAGAGAGGTTTTCCATCCAACAAGAAAATTAGATGGCATAGGCTTAAAAAAATGTGTCTTCTCTATGTGAATTGTCTCAGTATGACTATACAAAATATCTGCTGTTTAAAAGGTTTATTTAATAACATGACATTAATAAAAATCATGTCATGTAAGGGGGGCATGGGGCTGTCACCTCACAGAAAGAACCTGCCCACCTGTGTGGAGTTTCTATGTTCTCCCCATGCCTTTGTGGGTTTTCCCCCGGGAGCTCCGGTGTCCTCCCACTCATCCAAAGACATGCAGAACAGGTCATTTGAATACTTTAAATTGTCCTTAAAAAACAGATTAAACATAAAATTGATGCATATAAAGTTGTTGACTTTCAAAGACAAAAATATCTGAGAGATAACAATGCTCAATAAAAAAATGAAAAACAAGATTATACTCTAATGATGAAATAATGATCATAGGCTGTTAGAGACATGTTGGCAAAAACTGGCAACCAATAATAACTGTAAACAACAGGACTTACAGGACACACTGTTGTTTCATGTGAACAGGTCACTAATATGAAGGTCCAAATAACAATCCAAAAGGAGCCATGAAGAAAATCTAACCAGGGGTCCACGAGCATAGATGCAATGAACTGGCACAGGGACATGGGAAGAAAATGACTAAATACACTGGGGACGTGAGACAATCAAGGGTGCAGGTGAAAACAATAAGGGCAGGGCACATAATCTAAAAGGCCGGAAATGACACAAAGGAAGGAAGTTAAACCAGACATGACATACATAGGGCAAGAACTACAAAATAAAACAGGAAACACGAAAACCAAACCCATGACTGCGACAGTAATAAACCAGGAAATTATATCTGAACAATTAAACCCAAAGACACTAAATCATGACAAGAACACAGAATACATTAAATACAAAACTAAACAATAGAACTCGGGATGCACGATATTATCGGCACATTATCGCTATATAATGGCTTGAAGATTGACATCGGCAGATGTGTAATTTTTCTGCCAATATTTTCCATTGATAAAATGCTTCAATTTTGCCTGAATGCTAGATGATTCCCTAAAAAAAGAACATGTTACATACAAATAAATATGGCTTTTTGTACATAACCTAAGTTTAAGTACTTTTCTTATATTGCCCAGTGAATGTGTACATTTTAAAAAGCACTGTATTATGTTATTTCTGCATCT
Source organism: Semicossyphus pulcher (assembly GCF_022749685.1). Taxonomy (NCBI): domain Eukaryota; kingdom Metazoa; phylum Chordata; class Actinopteri; order Labriformes; family Labridae; genus Semicossyphus; species Semicossyphus pulcher. The sequence goes on along the minus strand of NW_027211692.1, from coordinate 17,841,833 downwards.
GCCAGTGGGCCACTACAATAAGAGTAGGCATGATATCAATTCCACTACAAGGGAGACTTGATGTTCTCTGCAGTTAGGCGGAAAGAAACGTGCCTAATATATCGGTATCGAAATCGGCAAAAAGGGTTGGAAACGGTTGCATATCAGATATCGTCAAAAATTCCAATATCGTGCATCCCTAAATAGAACTCATGACAAAAACATCTCGCTTTTTTTTTTTTCTATTAAGGCAGTAAAAAGGCAAAATAGAAGCATCAAGAATTATAGTTTTATAAAGCTAACTCTTCTCTAGCCCTAGAACATAATTTGGTTTGTTTACGAATGTTATCACTGAAGAATGAGTGACCGTTATTGTGGGGGGAAATGTGTCTTTAATTTCAGCTGAGGAAAATCACTGATACTTTTTCTGTTATGTTTTATGATAGAAAATGTTTTTTGATTACTTGAATAAAAGTTTAATGAAGTTTAAATTCTCTTCAGGGCAGTTTAAGATTTTTTCCCCCCACAATATGCAGCCATATAATGTATGCATGACATTCCCAGCAGAAAAAAGCAAAGGATGGATAAACTATTAGAAAAACAATGTAATTTACTTTGAACGTAAAGAGTAATATGAATGTCTGTTTCCTCTTGGCCCCGAGCCCAAACTGTTGCTGAATAACAGAAAAAGATTGATATTGTTTTGTTTGCGTCCCGCCCCCGAGACAAACAAACTGGGCAACAACTGCAAGTGTTCATATTCCAATTATTCACCAGCTAATTATTCATTCCCCTCCGGCTTGAAGTGCTGTATGATTGGCACCGAATAAATACATGCTGTAACTAAGGACGGTGAAATCCTTCTCGCAAGCAGTCGCACTCTGCTGAAAGAGATGGATTGCTTGCTGGTCCAAACTCTGCCGGGCTGTTGCTGCTGTTTGACTCACTGCACCTTCAGGCACTCTGAAAGAAAGGAGCCACTTACATTCACTTAGTCTGAGTTATATTTTTCACTGTTTTCTTATTCTTGAAGGCCTGGGGGTGGTGAAGAAGTTTGGGCATTTTTTTCCACTTAGGGGAAGAGCGATCATACTTGGTGGTTCTCTTTGTGTCGAGGCCAAAGTTGCAGAAATAAATGACTTGTAAGCTCAGAGTATGAGCATTTAAATCTACATTCAGCCAAACTAAACTGCTGATTCAGCTCAGATGATCAAACACGCTTGTCTTCTCTTGCATGCACAGTTTCTCTGTCTTTATCTCTTTTCCCTTCCCCTCTTTCTTTACCCTCTTTATGGCTGGTTTTATATATGCAGAGCTTAGTATAGGACACAAGATAGCGCCCTGAAGAATTAATGTGCTGCAGGGCAAAAGCTCTCTGCAGCAACTCCAGAGGCTCTTTGCTCATATTTCTTGTCTTTGATCCAAACATAATTCAACTACTTCCATCATCTAATTATCTGTGTCCTTGTTACTGTTTTGGATGTTGAAGTATATAAAAATAGAAGATGGAAAGCTTTGTATTCAACATTTGGCTCTCTTTTGATCTTAAGTTCTTTTCTCTAGAACTGAACTTTGTTTATGTACAAACAGTGCATCATCCATTTGTCTGTCATTGATTAAAAGTGCGTTCATTATAAGCAAAGCAAGATGGCAGGGTTGGTCTGTCAATCTGGTCCAGACTTAAATATTTCAAACGCTGTTGTATAGATTTATGTGAAATTTGGTACAGACGTGGTGCAGTGGCTAGCGCTGGTGCTTCACTGCTATCTGTTCAAAATCCTGGTTTGCCCTAGGGCGTCTTTCTGTGTGGCGTCTGCATGTTCTCCTTGAGTATGCGTCGGTTCCCTCTGGGTACTCCGGCTTCCTCCCACGCTCGCTAGGTTAATTGGTGACTCTAAAATTGCCCGTAGTTGTGAATGTGAGCGTGAAAGGTTGTCTGTCTCTGTCTGTCAGCCAATGACAGACAGACGACGCGTCTCCATCTGCTCTCATTGTACAAAATTGAAGCAAAAATACACCCTTGCGATGGTGACATCATTTGGAGCCAGAGCAGTACAGTAGAGATCGGCAGGTGGAGCCGCCATAGCCACTTGCGCTAACCAAAACACACACACACACTTAAAGTTTCCTCTCGCCGTTCCTCCTCTACTCTGCTAATCCGGAAAAGACCGGCTGCAGGAGCCGTATTTGTCAACAGAGCTGTCAATCATCCTTTGTCCAGCATCAAATAATTACTTGAAAATAAACTTAACAACAAATTTAACACTTAGATGTAAATCAGCATGGTAAGGACTAACTATAATGACAGAAACCAATTTTTGGAAACATTTATTTGGGGTGTATTTTGATTTTGACTCATGTCCCATCTGATAACATGGAGAAGGCGGGCTTTATGACCTATTCAAATGTTTCCAAAACATGGTTTCTGTCAGCCATTTAGCAGGGGGCGCTCGAAATGTTTTGGCTTCCCTTTTAGAAGTGATGTAGAAGTGTAAATTATGATTCACTTTGATGATTTAAATCAGTGAGTTCAGTTCAGATCAAAGATTTGCAGTCAGTGCATTTCATATCACACACGTGCTAAGCTAAGGGATAGCATCACCATCAAATGTTCATCAAAAACAACTTCATTTAACGCATCACTCTTCTAACCTACTGACCTGATTTTGTCAGTGACTATGAGGACTAATCTGATGTTTCCTCTAATGCCAGCAATAGGTTGTAATGTATTATAGTCTGTTCTGTTTTAAGACTGTGTTTGTGCATGTACCAAACACACCTATACTAGTGATGTCAGTAATCTATGTTTTCATCCAGTGCCATCATCAGGTCAAACTTTAATACTTTAAAATAGCTCCACAACTAAAGACTTTCCCACCAGCTGCAGCTTTACTTTTGTCTAATTAGTGAATATTACAATTCTAACAAGCTCAACTTTTGGTGAACCTCTTAAATATGCTGTATATGTGTTTATTATACACCTCACAGACTGTATACTGTCTTGTCCCCTTCCCTCTCCTCTGACTCTTCCACTTTTTCTTTGATCCAGCTCTTTCTTCTTTCTCTCTCCTCACATGTATTTTTCATTTGATCTGTTACCTAACCCCACAACTCTTTCAACATCGTCTCTTCATCTCTCTGCCTTCCCCTCTCTAACTATCTCTGTGTCGTCCCCCTTACCTTTCGCCCTCTTATGCCTCCTCCTCTCTGCCTCCGTCTTCTTAACCTTTACCTCCCGCCATTGTTCCCCTCTCTCTCCCTCCTCTACCATTGTTACCCTCCATCCTCAGCGCCTTTCATCCTCCGTCCCTGCGTCCCCCTGTGCTCTGCCACTTCCCTCATTCTTCTGTCTTCTAATCATCTCTCGTTTTTTTTTAATTTCCCCGGCAGACAAGTCCAGCACTGGTCCGTTTAGTCACAGGCTTTTAATTAGGAGGAAGCAGATTATGAAGGCCACTCTCTAGCCTGCTAATGGTGCACACACACTCCTGCATGTACACACACACACACTGCTACCTATGCGCGCGCCCACACTTAGGCACCTCAGGCAATGTTAGTTATTCAGAAATGCCATTTCGTGGTTTCATGTTTGAACAAACACACTTATGAACATGTGCTGGTGCATCACAAAAGTGAATCAGTTCATTTCAAATGTGATTGTGTTGTTTTAAAATATTAATACCCACACGTGCACACACACAGTCCTAGAGAGCATGATGAAGAATTATAACTGTCAAACTGCTTGATTCAAATGCAGACTGTGGCTTTAACAAAGCTTGAGATGAGCCACTGAGCTTTTATACACGCCTGCAGCACGGGTCTATGAGGGCGCTGTGTTGCAGTTCTAAGTAAATATAAATGAAATGTTTTTTGCACTTGATTATTGGTTCTTTATTATTAGTATTTCAAAACTTACCTTACCTACCAGCTGGTTGGACAACTAAGCAGTCAGGTGAATGGAAAGACCGCAACACTTGGCTTGACGTCAAGGCTGGAAGGTTGGGTCGTTTAGTGTCCCCTGTTGGATGTTAGGTCCCCTCTTGGGGAGTGTGTAACGTCACCTAAGTCCACTGTTGGACAAGTACACACACACACACACACACACACACTTTGTCAAACAGTGCCAAAGGGAACAAACTGTGTGACTTTTCGTGTTGGAAACATTACTGGCTACATTAATGTCAGCTAATAAATATTTAAAGTGCCCTCACTTCTATGTTGTTGTGCGTCATTGATATTGTTGTTGTTGATATTGTGTATGTGTGTCCAAATCACCAACCATATTAATGTGGGTGCATTTATTAAGGTTTCTAGGCATGAATACCTATTTTTTGCCTCATGAATCTGAATCATTTATGCAAATTCAGAAATGTTCTAACATTGTGATCTGTGGATTTTAAATCAGACTCATTAGAAGTCTCCTGACGCAGCCGTTGACTCATTCAGGGGGCTTTAGATGATTTAGAACAAAGTCTAAATGATCTAGTTTAAGCAGTGTGATTACTTACCAAGCAGCACAATATGGCAGACTGACAAGAGGAATAACAACAACAGCTATTCCTATTACAGTAACGTCTACAAGTGGTGGCTTAAAGTAATCCCACTTGATCAGGTAGAAAGACAGGAGTGAAAAGAAGGAATTATGACTCATGCAAAGTGGTCTTTTAAAGGTGTGTGGGAGGCCAATCACAGCTGTTATAACCTGCTCATTTAAATGAGACTGATATGTAATGCATGGCGTGTGAACACAAGGTGTCATGTTCTGTAAATGTGCAGCTTGTGATTTTTAGTAAAGGAGATAAACCTTGCGTCAGAGTGTCAGGAGTTCAAAACACCATAGAAGAAAATATGCATTATAACATGTACGATTCAGTCACACACATACAGCTGGTCAAATTCACATTCCAACAGTGCAGTTAGCAAAACTCAAAACACATTTAATCCAACTTGTACCAAAGACGATTATCAGAGTCGACAAGAAAGTTCACTCTCCATCCACTCTAACTCCACCTTTCTGCAGCCGCTCCTGCAGATTAGCGATAAAATCTTATTTAGATGAGGTGAAATGTGTGTTGCTTCCCCCCAGCACCTGACAGAATATAAACACAGCTCCCCCGGGAGGAAATGTCTCTGTGTGTGTATGTGAGCGAGCGAGCCTTCGAACATCCTCAGCTGGTCATCAGGCTCCTGTTATCTGTTATCCTGTCATGTGTCTTGGTGTTAGCATAGGCCAAATTAGCATGCTATGAACATGTACAGAGCTAAATGTGTGTTTATCTATTCAGTGCACGTGATCATATAAAAATTCCCACACATTATTGTGTGTGTGTGTGTGTGTGTGTGTGTTATTCCTCTTAATGGTGGTGTGAATAAACATGAGTTTGTCCTTTTCTGCTTGCTGCCCAGCAGGCAGCGACCGTGCTGCGCAACATTAGCAGCTGTTCTCTCTGCTATAGGACAACAATGCAATACTTGATCCTTGATTTTTTTAGTCGTCTGAATAAAACGTGTCTAGTATGTGAGAAGATTCTACTTTTCTGAAAGTAGAAAAAAGGGTATGTTTGGCTGGTCGGGGGGATGTGCGTGTGTTTAAGATCTCTCCTCCTTTAAGTGCTAAACTCAAAGATCTCAGTTTTGTTCTCTTTGGCGACACCTATGGCGATAAACGGTTTTTGCTGGAGCACACTTCCCAGATATCCAAACATTGTCGCATATGTGACGTCCACGGTTGGCTCCGGTAGTAACTTTTGATTTTCCTCACTGACAGTTGCTTTCCTTTTTAGACTGTTCGCCTTCATCTGAGCGTCGAATTTGTTTATTTTTCTTTGGATTTTCACTTATTTTTGAAGATGTATCTGTAGTCATCCATCTTTCCTTTGTTTGTTCAGTTAGATTACTGTTTACTCGCAACACTCACAGAGACCAGAAGAGCAGCCGCTTCGCTCAGCCTACCCTCTCTGGCAGACCAACCACTGCTGGCTGATGGAAACGCGTCACTAACTGGGCGCCAGTTAGTGGGTGTGATTTTTTCTACGAAAGTCGCCACAGACACCCAGTCTGTAATCCTGCGAATGCAAAGGCTTTCATCAGAGGGCCATAGGCTCAATCACCATTGTGTTACCTCATTCGGCGATGGACAGTGACTTAACAGGCATTTATTTACATGAAAATCTTCAACATTATTACTTTAACTTCACAAACTAGTTGTTTCTTACTTTTACTTTTGCACTTTTCTCATTGCAATCACTTCCCCGTCTGATAACATCTCCTTCTGTTCCCTGAGAACACCCACGCACACCCGCAAATGCTAAATCCGTGCTTCTGTCTGTCATCGCACAGCCTGCGATTCACACTGAGTGAGAGGCTGGCATTTTAACAATACAGAGCAAACATCAGTTGTGTCGTTTTGCTTATTAAATGATGACCCAGTGATGCTAATAATACCACTAAATATGTCTCTTCTTTGAGCTCTGAGATGCCTGTGATTCATTTATCTCAGCTCACAGGAACCGGTGACTTACTCAGATGTCAATTAAACCTTCAGGGATTTATTTTGCTACAAGAGCATTGATACTTTACTTGTTAAACGGACATAATATCTGTCCTTCTCTGCAGCTGCATTCACCTTCCTCTTATTGTCCGTTCTCTCCATTTATTTGCAGATAATTAACCGCTGTCTCAGAGTGTTAGAGATGCATTTTAGTTGGAGAGAACGTATCAGTCCGGCTCTGGCCTGTAGGCCGAATGCCTCTCTGAGAGCCTTATGAGTGTATTTCTGTCAGTGTACGCACATCTGTATAAGTGCTGTTTGTGTGTATGAGTGTTGTCACTGTGCATATTCACGCTCGGGTGTCTGCCTGCCCTTTGAAGCCAATAAAAGAGCAGCCCTGTTTTCACACACTCGTGCACACAGACCCAGATATTAATTCCAGCTGCACTGGTTCTGTACAAACTCAAGCAATTCTCTGCGGCTGTTTCTTTTCTTGCATCTTTCTTACAGCCTTGAAGCCAAGCAGACACAGCGTATCATCGCGCACCAGGCTACCCTCAGCGCCTGTGTGCACTTTTGTACAAAGTGTGTAATTCAGTGTCCCTTTGGTGAGCGCTATTAGGTAGTATAATTACATAATTCTGCTGTCAAAATAAAGTGCCAATGAGTTAGTGAGGTCTGGTGCGAGTTGTGAATTGGAAGAGACTCTGTTGCTGCAAATTACTAACCTCTCCCTGCTTTTGGAGTATGTGCTCCAATTTGCAAGAAGTGTAGCTGTGTGAAACACACGCACACACATGTACAAATGGGACATATATGGATTTAAAAATTAATGACACAAACATTCCTACGTAGACTTCTTTTCTCAGCAGTGACAGCAACAGAAAGCCATATCACTTCTTGAAAATGTATTGCATGAGATTTTAATCGTGAGGATACATTTGATCATTAATCTAAGTGTAATGTAGCCATGCAGATAGTTTCATGGGTTCTTCGCCATGGTTTGTATAACACGCTTTTCTGCTTTGAGTTTTTTTCAACTCGAGGAGCTCAGAACGTTCTCTCAAAAATGCGAGGCGCACAGAGCGGAAAAACGCGAGGCGCACAGAGCGGAAAAACGCGAGGCGCTCTGCAAAGCAAAAGCAGCGCACAAAAAGCGTCCCTCTCATTGAAAACAATGACCAAAAAGCCGTCCCCAGCTGCTAAAGCGCGTTCTGTCTGATCGGGCCCTAAAAGTGTGTTCATTGAGGCAGGTGTAGTTAGGTTTTGATTTAATGTCTCAGTGATGGAGAGAGCTGTCAGGCTTCTATTGTGCAACCTTTAAATTACATCTGTCTTAAAATCTTCATGACCTTGTCACACCATGAGATTTAATAAGATAAAATTTGCTTTATCAGGCTACACACACACACACACATCTTTACCACCACAACTTATGACAGCCTAACTTCACTGTACTTCTTTGTACCACTCGCGCTCAGATGAAGGCAAACAGTCTAAAAAGGAAAGCAACCGCCAGCGAGGAAAATCAAGAGCCGGAGCCAACCGTGGACGTCACATGTGACGCTGTCTGGATATCTGGGAAGTGTGCTCCTGCAATTACCGTTTATCACCATAGGTGCCGCCAAAGAGAACAAAACTGAGATCTTCGAGATTACCACTTTAACGATTTTTTGCCTTCATTACATAGTACAGCTGAAGAGAGACAAGAAATGTGGGGAGAGTGGGGGACGCCATGCACCAAACGATCAGCAGACTGGGAGTCGAACCTGACTGTAGCCTCTGCACATGGGGCGCCTACTCAACCAACTGAGCTAAACCAGCGCCCCGATTTACAAAATATTTTAATTTAAAATCAAATGTAAGAAAAACGACTGGTTAAATTGCTATCAAAGTTTTCAACTTGTGTTTCGTATGACAAAATCAGGTTCTTAAACTGCTGCATCGGAAAGTAAGAAACAGATTAAGCTTCAGTTCACTTAGAGACGAGACAAACTATCTCACCCTGTCTCTTCATTTCAATCTATCTTTCTATCTTTCAGCTACAACACCGCCATTATCAACCACTGACCTTCAGCCTCAGTCAGCCAGTCTGTCTCTCCCTCTCTCTCTACAGTACACACTCACACAAACACACTCACTCACAAAAGTGCAATCCAACTTTTATAGTACGATTTCACACTTTCAAGTCGTCAACCTTGAATTCTGTCATGAAATTTTAAACAACGATACTCGTCGTTCATTAATATTTAAATACAGATGCCACTAGTGATACTTAAAATGCTCACAGACACGAACAAACATTACACACAGTGTACGGCATCTCTTCTTTTCGAGTGCCTTCTCTTAAGAAGGAGCAAGAATGTGAAGTTTGTGAAGTGCCGTGCTGTCTGTGAATGTTAATCTTGTGGCCTTCGATTCCTGAGGAAGGTCAGCATTACCTTTGGAAAAAGAGAAAAAGTCAAGGGTTTCTTTTCTTTTTTTGTCCAAACAGAGACATTCATCATCATACATTCTCATGCAGTGACATGCGAGGACATACAGAGGTAATTCATAGCTGTATGCAGGCTTTGCTTCTCGCTACAGGCCTCTGTCCTGCACTCATGTGTGCCTTTTCATCCATACTGCATGTTAGTGTGCGCCAGTCATCATTCCGAGACATCCAAGTGGATCGATACTGTACCTTCCAATTAAACCTCACACACAGTCATATACGCAGGTGTGGCTTTGCTCTGCTTCCTCACCACCTGTGTTGAAGTGCTTTGTGGCCGAGCAGTGCACTGCTGATATGGCTAACGCTAATTAGCTGCTGCATTACAAATGACACAGTCCATGCTGATAGGCCTGCCAGTCATTAGTCAAGCCCAACCGGCCACATTAAACTGTAGTGAACTTGATCGCTATGCCTCTCCTGTGTGCAATAGAATAAAGCATGCACATTAATATTGTGTGTATTATATAATGTATATCTCAGTATACAAATAGCCTGTGTGTGTGTGCTGTTTAAATATTATCAAGGTAATAGGTGCAAAGGAACACATTATTCAGACACAGTGTTTAAATACATTATACAGTTAAACATCTCTGAACTGTAAAACATCCAGACAGCTAATGACACATTTACCAATTATCTACCTCATTTTAGCTTGGGTTGTAAAGACCATTAATGGTGCTTTAACTTGTGTAGTGTGCAATAAGTGCATATTATTTGACTGAGCAGTAAAATATTGTAATTGTATCAATGAGAATACACTTGTGTTTAAGCAGGTTCATGCTGGTTTGGCTGAAATACACTCCAGAGGTACATGTACAGTAACAGAAAGCCGTTAGCAAACACGCTTACCTTTGCTCATGTGTATCTGTATGTGTGTTAATTAGTGTTTATAGAGTTGCTCCCTCGCCAGTAAAACTAGATCAGCAGTAAAACAACCTAATTGCCCTCGCAGCCCCTTGAGATAAAGAGGGACAGGAGGTAAGAGGGGATGGAGAGAGTGAAAGAGGGCAGGAGGAAGGAATGAATGAAATTAGGCCAATTAGGTAATAAAGAGACGCTTGGTTTAGAGTGGCTAGTGCTGGACTGAGAACCATGCTGATATACAGAAACCTTATCCAAATAACTTCAAGAAAGTAAGATTAGATAAAACAAGTAAAAAGTCAAGTTGTGTCACATACGCACATTTCTTAAAAGATCACAACATCACTCATATACATTTCACTTCAAATGCTGGCGCACCCTCGCAGATGTTTTCACTTACTATGACTAATAAGACTGCTCAAAGCATGTTTATGATTCGTGCATGTATACAGGAAGTTGATGAGGTCACCAGACGACAGAACTAACAGAGGAGAATGTGTTAACTCGCACACAGTTCGAATTCAAGTTGTTATTATAGCTGAAAACACCTGTGTGGGTTGGCCATGCGTGTTCAGGAGCTTTAATCAAGCGTTCAGACAGTCATTTTTTTAAACACGATTTTGCACGCTTTGTACGGTTGAGGTAAAAAGATAAGTAATGTGAGCATATGGAGCAAAACTTCCATTACCTGAGATGCTCCAAATTAGCCTGCATTTGTGTTTGAAACCAAACTCTGGACATTGTTGGTGACTGTATAAACACACATTTTGCATTAAGTGCACTTAATTTATTGCCCATTTCTCTTGGAGATTGCTGTTTCCCTTTGTGTGGCTGCAGTATCACTCAAAATGCCACTCTTGCATCATCAGTGAATGACTGAATAGCATAATTAAAAAGGCTGGGTACTGGTCTTCTAATAGCTTCATCCATTAGATAATGACAGCAGCCCTCACAGCTGAAACATTCAGATATGCGCATTATGCGCATGTGACAACGCTTTGATTATCTATCTATTGGTATAATCTTGCACATGTGTGTCTGTGCTTTCGATGTGTAGTGTATACCCAAAATGCACAAATGTGTGTCCATGCATGTGCATGCGTACGTCATGGCATCTCTCATCTTGGAAGTGTGTGTGTGTGTCAGTGTGTGTACCCCGGCCTCGGAGGTTCCCCTTGTCATGCATTCTGAAATTTGCCCTGCGGCTGTTCCACTGAACAGCTGCTCTCTCCTCAAAGGCACTCTCTCGTCTTCTGCTCCCATTCCTCTCAAGACCTCTCTCTCTCTGTGTTTCTGTCTCTTTCTCTTTTCTCTCCTCATATCTCACTTGGTGTAATTGGTTGCCTCATGCTCATCCAGTTCCATCTATTCCATGAAGGAATATACATGGACTCGCACCTGGCTACACCTTTCAGACCTCATTATAGCAGACTAGTGCAACCTTCACTCACTCTATGTTCTCTAGTTTCCTGTTACTTATCTGCTCCCACAGAGAAGCTGGTCAGTGTTAATGTAGAAAACAAGACAATGAAATGTAGACATTGTCCTTCCGTTTTTCATTACCATCTAATCTCTGAATATTATACCATACAATACGATACAATATTATTTCTTATAGTATAGTCTTGGACTTTAATTCTGCACACAATTAGCTGCCTCCTCAGTGTATTTGTTATTCCTTATTTGTTATAGAACAAGACTAGGTCAAAACCTAGTATGTGGCTTTCCGTATCAGGTCAATGTGTTATAAGGACAGTCCTTATGAGGCAGATGATAACGTGTTTGAAAGCAGGGGCACACTGTGAACGTAGGTAAGGATGAGCAGGGGACGAGCAGCGGAGGAGCAGCCCCGTTTACTCCCCGAACAAAGTATCCAGAGCTGTATAGACAGAGAGTCACGTCAGTTGAGGTCCAATATGCTCCATGATCCGCCATTGCGATGTCGCAACTCTCTCTCTCACTGCAGCTCTGAAAGTACCGTCACTCAGTCAGTTAGTCAGTCCCGCAGTCACATACAGACCCATTTGTAGGGCTGACACCAGCGGTCAGCCAAAAATGTATTCTTTGGAAACCCTCAGGTTCAGTCTCAAACAAGATTGAAAAAAATATAACTCTTATGCCTTTAGACAAATTTAAACTTTGAATTTGACTAAATCAACAGTGACTTGTAAATACTCATTGACTTTAGCCTTTTATATTGAAATAACAGGATAAGGTTGATCAACACACACTTTTGAATGTCCTTCTAGCTGCAGTGGTAGATTGGCAGCAGTAGCCCAATGTAACTGTTGAAAGTATATCGTATCGTATCGTATATTATTGTATCGTAACGTATCGTATAGTATCGTAATGCATTGAATTCTATCGTATTGTTACGTATTGTATTGTATCTCATCGTAACACATTTAATTGTATCTTATCGTATCGTATCATAACTTATTGTATTGTAATGCATTGTGTCGTAATGCACTGAATTGTATCGTAATGTATTGTATTGCATTGTATCGCAACGCATTGTATCGTATAGTAACATATTGTATCGTATCGTAATGTAATGTATTGTATCATAACAAATCGTATTGTATTGTATCATAACACATTGTAATGTATCTTAACGTATCGTATTGTACCGTATCGTAATGTAACGTATTGTATAGTATCAAATTGTATCGTATCATTCCGAAACCAAATTCCTTCGCTGCTATAGTTCAATCAATCAATCAATCAATCAATCAAATTTTATTTGTATAGTGCCAAATCATAACCAGAGTTATCTCAAGACACTTCACAAAAAGAGCAGGTCTAGACCGACTCTTTGTTATGTTCATGAATATATCAACTAATGGCCAGTAAAAGCAAAACAAAATTGCAAATGTGATCAGATCATTAATATGTTACCAACTTAAAAAGCCATCTTACAGCGAAGCAAATTCTTCATGCAAAGAAAAGTGGATGTCATTTCCTCAGAGTTTGATCAAGTTGATAAAAAGAAACATTTGTGCAAGATGAATAATTTCAGCTTGAGCACAAACATTCCCACTTACCCCCCAGCTTTATGAATCTACTTCATAAACATACAGAGATGAGAAATAAAGAGAGAGAGAGAGCAGAGAAACATCTGAGTTTCTGGTTAGTTCTGAGATCAGTCAGAGGCTGAGCTGCTACAAAAACACACACACACACACACACACACTGCAATGCAACTATTGCTTACTAGCTTGCAGCAAAGTTGGCTGTTTGGAGTGAATCAACTCAGACTTCACAAACTATCCAACCGTCTGCATGTCTGTAACTGAGACCGGGCAAATATTTGACCTTTAGTCTTGATGGATGCATGCTGCTTTTATTAATCCTACATTTCTCATACTTTTTGACATAATGTGTCAAACGATATTTAACCTTGAACTCTTGAAATTTCTGGTTTTAAAATGTCCCGGTCTGTAATCAGATCCTCTTTTTATTCTCCATCTCTGTTATCCCTCTCTGGTTCTCTTTATCGCTTTACCCCGCACCCCTCCGCTCCTCCACCTCACTTTTCAATTAAAGACGTAATGGAAATGAAACATGACAATGAGGCATTTTTCTATTTCTACTGGCCAAAAAGCAGCCGGCTATTGAATACTGGATGAGAACAGAGAATAAAGCGGAGACGCAGGCAAGCTGGTGGCGACTATGAGATGGAAGTGACACACTCTACTCTCCTGTGTGCTTAAAAAAAAAGCATTTTGCTTTCTCTTTGAGCGTTCTTGTTTATTTTTTTTTACAAATCTAACACAACTTTCTGTCTCTCATCATCTCTACCCTCTCTTAGATCTCTTTTACCTGTCCATCTTCCCCTCACATCTCCCTCCGTCTGTGTTTCTGACAAACTCTTTCTGCGTCCACACTCCTGCCCCTCCCCCCCGGTGGGCTCTTTAGATTTTTAATGAGTCTATATTTAGCTTTGCTGGATAGGAGAAATGTTTCTGAAGCATTTTACCCTGAACAGCATTTCTCCTGTCACCTCGGACATCTTTCCCCATCTGCCACATTAAGTTTATGCTCAAGTGTCTCTTTTTTTTTTTTGCTTGTACCTCTCCCTCTATATTTCCTTCGCACAGATTCATTATGACATATTGGATGCATTAGCGGAGGAGATGGGGACCATATACGCTTGTATCCAAAAACACAACCTGTTTTATCCATTAGGAACCTCTCGTCCTGCTCTCATATTGTGTGTTTGTGTGTGTGTGTGATATCTGCCTGCAGTGCCAGCATCCATATTTCAAATGTCCAGCGGTGATTTCACCATTTCTAAAAAGATTGGACCACAGGGTGAGTAAAGATTGTCTTCCCTACCATGTTTGGAGGCATCTTCCCAGCTAAAGCGTCCTTCAGAAAGACTTTAAAGGTTAAATTGTAATTGGAGTTTTATTGCGCTTCTAGTCTTCTGACCACCTAGACCCTTTCCACAACATGTCAGCACACATTCACACACTAATTTAGAGCAATATAAGCCATACAAATCAGCTAATTATTAACATCTACATCTACCCACCACAGGCTATGCCTCCGGGAGCAATTTTGGGTTCAGTCTACATGCTGAAGTACAATTGGGGTACTTCGGATAGACTGTAGGAGCTGGGGATCGAACCGCTGACCTTATTATTGTAGAGACGACCGGCTTTACTTTTGTACCGACTCTACCTTTATTTAACAAAACACATTCCTATTAGTCCTTGAATTTTGTTTCCCTTTTCTGAGCTTTAATAACTTTTACAAATGTAAGAAGATGAAAGAGAAATTTAAAGCTCCTGTGAAGAACTTTCGGTTTGTGTTGATTTTGGCGCCCCCTGTGGACAAAGCCGTACCTCTTATCTCTTTGCTGATTTCGTCCTGTACATGCTTAAGTGGAGGACTTTAAGAAAAAAATCGTATCCTTCTTTAACAGTCATATGTATCACTCACTTTAAATTTTTGGCCCTGGAAAATGTAAACAAAGGCAGCGTGCAGTTAATCGCTTCGTCTGACACCTACCCCCTGCCAGCAGTTTCAGGCATTAAAAATAACTATATAGAAATAATCATCTTGTTGCTGATGGTCTGGTTTGCTTTTGTAGCTCATATAAAGTAATCAGAATTAATTTCAGCCTGTTTCATAGCCAGTGAATAACTCCTCACAGGAGCTTTAATGTTCTTTTAATGTTTTAAGTGCGTTTTTAAGTAAGTAAAGTTATTATAGCTTTCATAGAATGAGGTCACAAAGTAAAAAGAGTGATTCTTAACCTGATCACTTCACAAAAAGGCCTTCTGGGCCTCGATATCTGAAGATATTATGTAGTTATATAGATGTACCACATTTGGCCACTACGGAAGCCCTAAGCGGACATGCATCCATACATTTAGTTTACTCCTTTTTCATGTGATAACAAGTAAAACAAAACAATCACAAAAACAATCTGGTCACTGTGATAGGCCAGACCACAACATGCCATGCTGCCATTGCCCAGCGGTTACATGTGAATCGAAAATAAATAAATGAGTCGAGATCTTGAGAAAACGACTGAAAATGACTCGTTTCACAGGAAAATGGAGTAAGTAAAATGTATGGATATATGTCCACTTAGGGCTACCGTAGACTAAAAAGTAAAATTGGCATAAAAAAAGAGTCCTGTCATACCATATCCATGGTGTGCACCATCCATAACCAATCACAGTAGAGTATTCTTGAGCTTAGTTTTGCAGCATGGACTACGTGAAAACTAATTTCTAAACTTAACTCCCGTTTCTGTCAATTTCCTCCACATTTCATTTTCCATCTGATAATATCTCTAATCCCAGTCAAACATACCTGCATCTCCATTTGTCATATAAGGTCAGCAATAATCAAAGTAAGCTGGAGGCTATTTCGTCTTTGATATTGGCATTAAAGGGTATAAAAAGGTCAGGCAAAATGGTGGAAAAAACAATCTTGACATTCAGTTCAGATTCTCCTAACATGACAATTGTGCCAATTTTTAAAGAGCTACATTTATTACTGTAAACTTCCAGGATCTTGTGATGACAGTAAAAAGGTGGAAGTTTATTCTTACTGCAACAGCAAACTAATGTTTTTTTTCACAACCTAATCCACAGTGCTGCTGAAGTGATGGTGCAAATAAATTATAGATTATTTTAAAGAAGCATAAAAGTTAGATATAACATGATGACATTAAATATATTGTAGAGGTGTTTGTTTCCTCCCTATACGTACCGTACGTATGGTTAATACTGGAGGATATTTTTTTTATCATAATTATGCTCCTAAAATGCAGAAAATCAATGGATGATATGTCTTGAAAAACGAGACCCCCTGAGGCTATAACACAGACTGCACTGACCCCTGACAAAAAGCCACGACCTCATCATGGAAACTGCACTAAAGGTAAGCAGGTTCCTCTGGCACACACACACACAGACACACACGCAGACAAATTAGTGCTGGGTGGATGCTGAAGTAAAATACAATAGCAGGAAACACACACACATGCACACACATACACACACTAACGAAAGAGTGGAAAAAGAAAGGTGGATGCATAAATGCTCAAGTGAGAACAAGCATGAGGTAGGAAAACACACACACATACATACACACACATACACACACACACACACACACACACACACACACACACACATGTGCGTGCGTGCAGGGCTTTTCTCAGCTGTTAAAACTGTTATCCAGAGCTGTTGGGGGATCAGCGTTGTGCCATTAAATTTTAAACGGACCATTCTGTCAGGAATCTGTCCTTTTATCACCTCTGGATACTACATGAACACTTCTACTTTCTTCATCTGACTCTCCTGTCTGTCTCCATACTTCTTCTTCTACTTCCTCCACTCCTCTGAGCGCTCTTACTTCCACTTTCACCTTACGTTCACCTCTCCTTTCTTCAGCTACTGCAGATGCTTGGTCGTGACAACAGGATGCTTTCTGTTCTGAAAAGGATTGTCTTCAAGTTTGATGTTATTTTTTGTTATTTCAACTTGTTTCCTGATTAGTTCCTGTTCCTTTCATACACAACATTTGTCTTTTGTTATTCACAGCCAATACAACACAACTTCTTGCTTTTCCTTTTTTTCCCCTCTATTTTTTGTAACCTTACCTCTTGTCTTTCATTATTCTATTATTTTTACTTCTTCACTTCACTGCCTCCAGTAAGTTCCATCCATCCATTATCTATACCGCTCATCCTGTTCAGGGGCGTTGGGGGGCTGGAGCCTATCCCAGCTGTCACTGGGTGAGAGGCGGGGTACATCTTGGATTGATCGTAAGTCAATCACGGGGCTGACACATAGAGACAGACTGTCTTTCATGCTTTCACCCTCACCAACTAACCTAACCTAGGTCTTTGGACTGTGGGAGGAAGCCGGGGTACCTAGAGGGAACCCAGGCATGCACGGGGAGAACATGCAAACTCCACACAGTAAGGCCCCCTATGCCCGAACCGGCTTTCAAACCAGGAACCTTCTAGCAGTGAGGCCGCAGCGCTAACCACTGCACCACCTCATTCAGCCCAAAAAGTAACATTTATATTAGAATATATGTGAGGAAAATGTGTCTGCGAGTCCACTCTGATACAGTTTTTGCACGTATCTAATCTCTTATCGCCTTTATAATTCAATTACATTCAATAGCATCCATTATGATGCAGCCTAACCTACTTTTCTCCCCTTTGTCAGCCTCTATAAACTGACTTTTCCCTGTCGTGTGTCTTTCTTTCACTGTTCTTTTTTTTTCTTTTTTTTCAAGGACAGACAACACACACACACACACACACACACCTTTTATCAGGAAAGGGATGGGTTCCTTTTATAATACATCATCATACTGCAGCATAGCTATGTGTGTGTGTGTTATGGATGTGCCCCTGTATTCCTGTGCGTAAGTGTGTGATGGAGGACGATAACAGGTGATCAGGAAACAGGGAACTCCAGGAAATTCCTCGGGGCATGGGAGAGAGCAGCCGCAGGAATGTGCGAACACAACAAACGCTTTCAGAAGAATGAATGCACGCACACATGCACATTCAAACACAAATCAAGGTACTTATGCAGACTCACAGCTGGTTGGTTATCAGCAGGAAGCCTTGATCATTTTTGTTTTTTGTATGCTGTAGTGCAACATTTCTTTTCCCCCCAAATGTTGCACATTGCAGAAATAGCAAAACCTCTTGAAAAGTTAACCATTAAAGAAAGTAGAACAAAAACTGCAATCTTTAAGCCAGATGGCATCTCTTTATTTATTTTATCAATTTACATGATCAGTGTAGTGTTTGAAATATTGTATTTATATATGTTCTTTGTTGTGTATTGCATTTTATTAAGACTTTGTTGCAATGCATAAAAAACTGTTTTCACAAATTAATGTATACCGATCAGCCATAACATTATGAACACCTGACTAATATTGTGTAGGTCCACGTTTTGCTGCCAAAACAGCCCTGACCTGTCGAGGCATGGACTCCACTAGACCTCTGAAGGTGTGCTGAGGTATCTGGCACCAATACGTTAGCAGCAGATCCTTCAAGTCCTGTAAGTTGCGAGGTGGGGCCTCCATGGATCGGACTTGTTTGTCCAGCACATCCCAGAGATGCTCCATTGGATTGAGATCTGGGGAATTTGGAGGCCAAGCCAACACCCTGAACTCGTTGTCATGCTCCTCAAACCATTCCTGAACCATTTTTGCAGTGTGGCAGGGCGCATTATCCTGCTGAAAGAGGCCACTGCCATTAGGGAATACCATTTCCATGAAGGGCTGTCACAATGTTTAGGTAGGTGGTACTTGTAAAAGTAACATCAACATGAATGGCAGGACCCAACGTTTCCCAGCAGAACATTTTCCAACGCAACACACTGCCTCTGTTGGGTTGCCTTCTTTTCAAAGTGCATTGTAGTGCCATGTCTTCCCCAGGTAAGTGACACACATACACCCGGCAATCCCCATGATGTAAAAGAAAATATGATTCATCAGACCAGGTCTCCTTCTTCCATCGCTCTGATGCTCATGTGGCCATTGTAGGCGCTTTCGGCGGTAGACAGGGGTCAGCGTGACCAGTCGGCGGTGAAGCAGCCCCATACACAACAAACTGTGATGCACTGTGCACACCTTTCTATCACACCCAGCATGAACTTTATCAGCAGTTTGAGTAACAGTAGCTTTTCTGTTGGATCAGACCACACAGGCCAGTCTTCGCTCCCCATGCACATCATTGAACCTTGGCCGCCCATGACCCTGTCGCCGGTTCACTGGTTTTCCTTCCTTTGAACAGTTTTGGTTAAACAAGAGCTTCTATATTAAGAGGAAAGTAAATTTATGTTAATAATTATCCAAAAACCCTTATTTCCAAATAATATTTCCAACAATTAATTGAATTTTTAACCCAAGCCAAAAAAAAAGCCAGAAGCAAATTTAGTTCTTTTATCAGAAACGTGACAAAATAGGTTTTTGTTGTTTTTCCTTGTTGTATGGCTCCGTCGATCTACAGAAACAAAGGCTGAAACAAGTGTGGCACGATATGAAAGAAAAGTTTTTGGTTAATCGGTCTGCCTGAGCTGGAACACATAATGTTGCGGCTTGTTATCACAGCAGTTGGGGAGCTAGTCCATTAGCCAGTTAGCCGTCAGTGGCCAAACACAAACAGCAGTCAACACAAACTAAGACTTCACTGCACTTTAAATTGAAACTCAGTTTGCTTGTTACCCTGACACGACAAACACACAATAATCTGACCTTAAAATAAACTTCCCCATGGGGCCTTGCTCCTGCTGTGCTGCTTGCATAGACAAAAAAGATTTTGTTGATAATGTACTGCAGTCATCTTTTAGCTTAGCGATTTATATGGTTGTTTTTGTATCGTTAGATCCTGTGTTATCTCTATATTCATAGATTACAGGGTTTCCCTCAGGATAGTTTGGCCAGGTGGCATTGATCTTTTGTTTGAGGCCGGCAGCCTAAGTACTCTGGCAAAACCATACGTGGACTTGTTCGCCGGCTGAGCTTCTGTTGTTCAATCAACCTGATGCAGGGCTAACATTGTTGATTCAGTTAGGCTGCAAATGTGAGCAGCCTCGTCCTCATCACCTTCTGTATTTGACTGTCTCACCAACTGTTAAGGGATTTTTGGCTTTAACCATATCTGTGTTACTGACTGTTAGCTAGCTAAGGTTGCTAGATACGATTAGCTTGTGATAGCATCAATCGTTGCACTGCCAATTGTTTTGTCCTTTTCCAACCAACAGATATCACTCTGTGAGCTTTACATCCATTACATGGGACGGATATAGCTCAGAGGTAGGGCTGCAACTAACGATTATTTTGATAGTCGACTAGTCATCGATTATTGAAATGATGAGTCGACTCATTGGATAATGAACTGGCCCTTATTTAGCTATCAGCTTTTATATTTAGTTGAAGGTTCTTTTAAGCATGTGCTAATTAACAATAAAGAATATAAATATTACTTCTCCATTCACAAAATGTCTCAAAAGAATCTTTGTTGCTCACTCCTCAGCAACTCAGCTCCAAAAAATCACGTTATGTCCGCACACAGCATGAAAAACATGCAGGATAACGTAACCAACTAATTATCGCCAGTTAAATTTGTCTGCAAGCGGGTCGTCTTCTTACTGATAGATTGGTTGTTCTGTGCCCGGCTCATGCTGTCCACATGTTGAAGCGTCCTTTGGCAAGACACTGCATCCCATTGTGATCCCGAAGCCATAGCACTCAGCACACAGTGTATGAATTTGTTTATATCATTATGTTTGGCAGCATGGCACTTTGCAAAGCAGACATAAATATACGAATGTGTGTGTGAAAGGGTGAATGAGACAAGTAGTGTAAAAAGCTCTTTGAGTGGTTGGAAGACTAAAGGGCCAAATAAGTGCAGTCCATTTAGCATTATACCTACATTTCCGACTGAGCTACCCTAACATTAATAAAAAAAAAATCCAAAATACATTTTCTGACTACACCAACCAGACAGGAGCAATAATATTTTTGACAGACCGGGGGCAACTACGGTCACACACAGATCGTATCTGTATTTATTCAGTGAGGAGACTGCATCTAATTTTTTTTATAATACAGGACGAGCTGACAAGAGGGAAAGCGCGATCCATATGATCCATAGTGTGATCCTAGCAGTTTATCTGAATTTATAATGTGATCCAGCAGTTTATAATCATGCAGCGTAGTCACTGATCTGTGTGTTTGTCAGGGTCTGCCCCTGTATAGCGTTGTGATCGGTTCCGTATTCCCGTGAAAACTCTTTATAAAGCATAGAATACGTCTTCACACGCTGTGACTGAGATGAGCCGGAGGTGATCCACGCGGGGGTTATCAGAGTTATCATGCTGCACGGGGAGGAGACAGACGTTAGGAAAGGAGCAGATATTACGCAGAGCTGTGTGTTTTGATGCTCATACCTGAATCAATAAAGTTGCGATCCGTCCGTATTTCTGTGCACAGTTAGTTGAGCTGAAACGGCATTTCGAGAGTATCTAGCTTCCGTATCGTGACGTATTTCCAAGTGAAACAGGACGTGCAGGCGGGACATATCATTAGAGGGATTTGATTTGATCGTTGAGAAGTGGGCGTAGACAGACGTTCTCGACAGCGCAGTAGCTAGCTAACTGACCAAGCGTTCTTGGTGCTCTGCGGCTAAATAATGCAGATTGATTGGTTGAAATTGTTTAGTGCTAACTTACGGAAGCACACGTGATATTTATTTTTACCGGAAGAAAAAATGATCAGATTTTGATATAAGAATACGAAGAAATGGATTTTCTGCCCTTTTTTTTTGGCCTCTATTATCAAATAGATGCACAATATTACTGGGGATGTGATCTAAAAGGATTTAAATGACATTTTAATTTTCATTTCACCTCGACTTAGTATGCGTCTCAACAGGCTGCCACATGCCCATATGCTGTGTAGTTCATATATTTCACTGATAAACACAGAGGTTTAGAGGGGCATCAGGCTTCTTGATCAAAGTTTCATGGGATGCGAAGTCCGCGGTTTTTCCAGCTGAATTGGGTGACTTTTGACGTGTCTTTAGAGGTGTGAGGCCCTGTGTGGTTGCACACTTCACACAGCCCTTTCGACGATTCTGACTCCGCGAATGTTTGGAATGTCACAGACACCTACTGGGTTTCACGGCCTGGTGCTGAAGAACCTACAGCCCGGTACCGGGGATGGGGTCAACTTAGGCCTGTAGGTCGCTGTGCTTGCATTTCACTTGCAGATATCCTGCATCATGTGACAGAATTCAAAAGAGGTAGAGACCAGGGGTGGACAGTAACGTAAAGTAAGTAAATTTACTTGGATACTGTACTTTAGTACATTTTTTGACTATTGTTCCTTTTATTTTGGAGCTGCAAATCTGGAAATCTTTAGCATATGAGTTTAAAAATATAAATTATGTTTTCTAAATAAACATAACGTAGCAGAACGCTCATGCATTGTGAAAATAAAACAATGCAGACCCTTGTGAGACCCTTCCCTCTGCATCTATTCTGTTGTTTTGCTTTGCATGGGACGTTTCCAGGAGGGGCGCTGTTGTGGTTCCCTGAGCCAATCACAGCGTATAGGTGAGAGTGGGAGTGGTTCAAATCAGCAACTGGGCTCCATTCAGAGCGGCAAACATGGCGAAAGAGCGATGCAGAGTTGGCCTTCTTTCTGTTGGACAGGTAGGTGCTTCAAACCGGGTGATGCTCATACCTGAATCAATATCGTTGCGATACGTACGTATTTCTGCGCACAGTTAAAGTATAAACTTTGTCTCCACAGGCTGCCATATGCCCATATGCTGAGTAGTTCATATATTTCACTGATAAACACAGATCTTTAGAGGGGCATCAGGCTTCTTGGTCAAAGTTTCATGGGATGCGAAGCCAGGGTTGCCAGGTCTGCGGTTTTTCCAGCTGAATTGGGCGACTTTTGAAGCGTCTTTAGAGGTGCGAGGCCCTGTGTGGTTGCACACTTCACACAGCCCATTCGACGGTCTAACCTTTTGGGTTTCGCGGCCCGGTGCTGAGCAACCTACGGCCCGGTACCGGTCCGCGGACCGGGGGTTGGGAACCCCTGCTTTAACTCAAGTAATGATTTGACTGAGCAACTTTCACTTGTATTGGAGTAATATTTGACCAGGAGTATCTTATACTTTGACTCAAGTAATGAAGTTGTATACTTTGTCCACCACTGGTAGAGACAAAGAGGAGAAAGTTGATCCCTTACTGGCTTTGCAGTTCTTTACTGCCTTGGTGGAGTGATGCCATGCCAAGCCAGACTCATGACTACAGGGAGTCAAATGCAGACCTAGGTGAGTACCTTTACCCTCTCCTTAAGCAATTTCATCCAGACAATTAACTTCAGCATTTAGATGGCCTTAAACTCTACTTATTTATTGTAATTTATTGTCATGGATTTAAAATGTTGTTAGTTGGTATTCTTATATTGTGAAAATATTATGCAGACAGCCTATGGCTCTGAAAAAGCAAATATCACACATATCAGTGCACCAGTCAGCCCAATAATCTGCCATTCCAACACTTTATTTGAATGATAATGCCTTCATGTTCCCTGGTCAAATGCTTTCTGGTAGTGCTGTGATCTCATGAAGATCAAACGGCCTCACTGACAGGTGTAACAGGAGCCGTGCTGCAGTAACTAACAGAAGATAGAACGGCGTATTGGGATGGAGAAGTATGGAGGTGGGTTGGGGCTGCTGAACTTGCCGGCTGTCTGCAAGGGAAGGAGAATACTGATGAGACAGAAACAGACAAATGGTGTGTGAGAAGGAGAGAGAGGAGGGGTGGGGGGGAGCCAGGGGTAGATGACAGAAAGCAGGGGGAGGTAATGGTGGTGGTGAAAGGGAGATAAATGGTATGAGAAAGTTAATAACAAGCATTGTGGTTCCTCAGCTCCGAGTGTGGGGAATAGAAGACGAGGGGAGAAATGAGAAGAGGGAGAGAAGGGTAAAATGGCTGAAATGAGCATTCCCTCCAAGGTCCTCGGCTGTGATAGAGGAGAAGAAGGATGAGGCGGGCGGAGAGTGAAACAAATAAGATGAGAGACAGTGATGCCTCTACCTCTCCCATAATAAAAAGAAAGTATAAAGGCAAAAATAACATTCATAAAAATTGTAATAACACCCCCAAAACCACATCAGAAAAATATTACATAAACAGGAGAAGAGAAACCAACAAGTAAGGAATAGTGCTATGGACAAATGCCTTGTCTTATAGCTCACATGTGCTAATGTCTGCCTGTCAGTGGTGTCCTATAGATAGAGCAGGACATTAATCATTAGCCAATGGTCTGTCAACACATATGTGAATCTTTCCCCTCTAGTGATCTGATTTGGACTTTGCTGCAGTGCAATGACTTCAACATTTAAAAGTTTTAGTTTGATAAAATTACACATTTAATTTAGTATACAGTATATTACAAATTAATACGTTTTTTTCAGCAGAGGGACTGTTGACTTCACCTGTTCATATTTCTTGTTGCTTAGCACTCAAATCTGTTTAATCTCTGATATCTTTGTGACATTGTCATGACACACAGCAGAGAAAAAACACTGAGGTAAGAGGAACATTAGTTTGGTTTGGAGTTTAAGAAGGTTTTTTTTAATTAAATGTGGTCACGTTTTCTATGTTTTGGGGCCTTTTCACTCTGCATTCTGCTCTTATGCCCTTTGGGACTTGTGAAGCAAGGAAGTCCACGTATAGCCAAGTATATGGACTGCATGTCACGTGTCAACCTCTGAAAACAACGCTCATCTAAGTGTAAAAGTGCTGAAATGCTAACAAAATAAAATCATGAAATTTCAGCAGTCAAAGGAATATATTATTTCTCTCCGTCTATCAGAGATGAAAATGTATTTGTACAAACATAAAATTGGCTGTCAATCTCAGTGTCCCTTCTCCTCAACTTAATTTTCTTGGAAAAATCAGCCCACTGAAACACTAATAAATTACTTTGATGTTTACATCTATTAAATGCAATCACCATGGAGCAACATCATATATCTCAACAAAGATAAAACAAGGCCTTGCATAGCAAAGCTTTGACCTCTTCTGGCCACACTAGTATCAGTGTGAGTTTTCAAATCCGTCTTGCTGATGACTCACGCCTAAGGGCCTGTGTCCACTAAGAGCTTTTTTTTTTTTTGTGCTGGCAGCCCGTATTTTCTATACAAAACCAATGCAGTTCAGTGTTTTCAATGACCTCGGCGTCAGCTGTTTTTTGTCTCTGCGCTCACAGCGTTCTCAGTTGAAGATAGTTAAACTTTTGGAACACCACTGCACTCGTCATTGTCACTTCTCCCTTACCAACTAATCCAATCAAGAATGGGATGGACTTCTGACACCTTTGTCAACAACAATAGCAGAAGAGAAGCTAATCCTACCATTTTTCATTCAAGGGTACAATTTACAAGTCTAGAGCTGCTGCTAATGCCAGGACACGATTCCTTTCCAATGATTTTATGTTCTCTGTAAAAATTTCATGTATAAAAGCAAATATTAAGCAAACAGTGCAATTTAAAATGGTCGCTACCATAGGAAGTGAAAGTGCGGCCAGATAACTTCCTTAAGCAACAATAAGCACCGGTGAGAAGCGCTCTGAAATTGAGGTCATGGGCGCTGCCAGTGCAAAAAAACAGCGTTAGTGGACACAGGCCCTTATTCCCTGGATCGACTTTGGTCCCGACAGTTTTCCGTTCAGCAGGTTATAAAATCTTAGTTCTGGGTTCTTTACCCTGTTAGAAGTGCTTCCCACAACACAGCAGATCTTAGCATTTTTCTGTCATTAACTATCAGCCGAAAGTGACGAGGAGGCACCTTCAAGAAATACAAAGTTGCTGGAGAGCTATGAATCATGTCTGCTCCCGTTAGGCTGCAACTTAATAGCCCTCTTTTTCTACGGTCCAAATGCCCTGAAGTTTGCTTGAATCAACCACAGGAAATGTTGGAGAATGTGTGCAATACTCTGAACTGATTTTGTCATACAGCTTTTACTGTGTCACTAATTAAAGATTGAATTATTTTTAAGCCCCCCCAAAAACTATAGACTTCAAATATGTTCTTGATTGATTTATATACAAAACATATTTCCCATGTAAAAATCTGCTTTGAGATTTTTGTTAAGAGTGGGGGTCCCAAAAAAGTTGGCACCAAAGATGATGAGGGAGAACCAAGAGTTGCAGTCAGCCAGAGGAGAAGAAATGTAGAAGATATCGTCATACATTCTCCAACTGTCACAAACCCTGACAAGAGTGAGGGGTGTGTGAGAAAAATGGAATGAGAAGATAGATTCCATCACACACAAGAAAAACAAGATATGAAACATACAACACGTGATGGCTCACATATGTTAACTCTCTGTCAAGTGAGAGGGAAGAGAAAGGTGGCTAAGTGGCAAGGGAGAGGCTGACGCAGAGGGAGGCAATTAGTGTGAGAGAGAAAGGAAGTATGACAGAGTGAATGATTGAAAGTGACACCCGGGAGGAGGAGACAGACTGAAAATGTGGGGGAAGATTTTTGAGAGGAAGAAGAAAGTAGGTAGGTCATAGAACAAAAAGTAAACAAGAAAGAAGTTAAATATTAAAATATATGCAATTCACAGAAACTACAGGTTACAAAACGTATGTCTCTCACTCACATTGAACACACACTATAGAGTAAGTCCATCAAATTAAATGCAAGAGACATCTTTTGTCCGGCCCTCATGGAGGCATTTTGGTCGCTTGTGGAATTTGGTTCTGTTGTCGTTTTTTTGTTTGGTAGTGCTATGGAACTAGGCCTGGTTTGTTCATTTGCTTATGTTATGAATTTTGTCATATTGTGGATTTTTTTAAATTTGGAATTTGGTCATTGTGGAATTTAGTCATATTGTGAAATTAAGTTTGTTGTTTAATTAATTTTGTTTTGGAATTGCGTTGTGTTAGTTGTGAGTTGTAGAACTATGTCAGTATGTGGAATTTTGTTATGTTTGGACTTTGGTAGTTTTGTGGAATTGTATTGGGTTCAGAATTTGGGATTGTTCTGGAATTTGGTCTCATTGTGGAATTTGGTAGTGTTGAGAAACTTAGCCAGGTAGTGGAATTTGCTCAAGTTTGGAATATGCTTGTGTTATGGAAATCAGTCTTAATGTGGAAGTTGGTTGGGTTTTAAGATTTTGGTCCAGGTTTAGAATTTTGCTTTTTTTAATCTGGTATTGGTATTAAGTGTTGTTGGTAAATTTGTTTGGATAATGAAATTTGGTTGTCTTTTGAAATGTGTTTGAGTTGTAGAATTAGTCCGTGTTTGGAATTTGGTCTTGTTGTGGAACGTGGCCAGGTAGTGGAATTTGGTAAAGTTTAGAATTTGGTCATGTTTAGAATATGGTTGTGTTGTGGAAATTGGTCTTGTGTGTAATTTGGTCAGGTTTTAAAATTTGGTCCAGGTTTTAATCTGGGATTGATTTGGAATGTGGTTTTGCTGTTAAATTTAATAAAATATTGGAATTTAGTAGAACTGTGGAACTTGTTTGTGTTGTGAAATTCTATTGTGTTTAGAATTTAGTCTCATTGTGGACTTTGGTTATGTGGAGTATTAGTAATGTTGTGAAACTTAGCCAGGTAGTTGAATTAGGTCATTTTGGAATTTGTGTTTGCAGTATGCTTGTGTTATTCAAATCAGTCTTTGTGTGGAATTTGGTCGAGTTTTAGAATTTGGTCCAGCTTTGGAATTTTGCTGTTTTTAATCTGGTATTGATTTGGACTTTGGTTTTGTTGGTAAATTTTGTTTGAGTTGTAGAATTAGGCCGTGTTTGGAATTTGGTCATGTTCTGGATTTTGGTAGCGTTGTGTAATTTGGTCAGGTTTAAGAGTTTGGTCCAGCTTTGGAATTTAGTTGTTTTTAATCTGGTATTCATTTGGAATGTGACAGGTTGGTACATTTGGTAAGACAATGGAATGTGGTAGTCTTATGGAAATCATATTGTGTTTAGTATTTGGTCTCATTATGGAATCTGGTTTTGTGGGGTATTGGTAGTTCTATGCAATTTGATTGTGTTGTGGAACTTAGCTGGATAGTGGAATTTGGTTAAGTTTGGAATATGGTTGTGTTGTAGAAATTGGTCTTGTGTGGATTTTGGTTTTTAGAATTAGGTCCAGTTTTGATTTTTAATCTGGTATTGATTTTGAATTTGTTTTTTATTAGTGGCTTTGTTAGTTGTGTGGAATTTGGTAGTGTTGTGGAATTTGTGTTTTCTGGAATTTGATTGCGTTGTGGAATTCAGCGAAGTGTGGAATTAGTTTTATGTGGCGTTGGTAGTCTTGTGTTAAAATGTTGGTGAATTTGTTTGTGTCTGTGAACTGTGTTGTTTTGGAATTTGGATGTTTTGTCTGTATTTGAAGCACATGTTCTGAAAGCTGTGCATGATAGAAATGCAGTGTGTTAGATAGAAAACAGTGTTTATATTGTATAAATGCTGCAGATTTGTCTGTAATGATGAAGGTTTGTGCTCTTCTGAGTGCATTCGAGTACTACACTGCATGTGTCTATTTAATCTACTGGGAGGTTGTCCACTGTTGTTATCTGTGTGTAAATGTCATTCAATGTGTTTGTTTGTGTGTGCCCTGTATTCCAAGACAGCCTATTTATTCTGCTTTTATGTTTGTGCTTTAGTGTCATTTTTCATGTGTGTGAAAGTATTTGCTCGTAGAATTGAATGTGCATACACACATATGCGTGTGTTAAAGTGTGCATACTGAATGTGTATCTGCTATAGCCATTTTGCTGCAGTCCTTGAGCCCCTCGGGGTTAGTATCTTAGAGAGAAAGGGAGAGAATGATAGAGTGGCATAAAGGAGGTTTTAAAAGAGATGCTGCAATAGAAATAGTGAAAGAAGGGACAGGACGGATGGAGTTTTCTATAAAGATGAGGAAGAGTATTCAGACACGTGTAAATAAAGAATCATCACGGAGCATCGGCATTTGTTTCTCTGAATGTTTGCTTCTATGTTTTAACAGAAAATTAATTACAGCCATTAATAGTCTGAAATCACAATACCATAAAAATGACTTGTTAAAAAAGAAGGTTTTTTTCCTCTTCGTGTCAATGTTATTATGTGCAAAAACAAAGACATTAGAGAGAAATGAACAAAAGACAGCAAAGGGAACAGGGGGAAGATGAACTATGACGACAACAATGCCAAAGGCAAAAAAGAGAATAGCTGAAAATCTCGATTGTCAGTGAGAAGAGATGGAACGGGACGCTGACAAAAGGAGAATGAGACAAAAAGAGTGGGTGACAAAACCATTGAATGTGAAGATAAAAACAAAAGAAAACAGGAGCAAAGCACAACAGAGAAGAGAATGAGAGTCACTTACTGGTTGTGCTTCATTATGTCGATTCCAGGCAGCACCTTGGCTGAGGTTTATGACAAAGATGAGCGAAAAGCTTAAAGTTGCTTGAAAATGGTTGTGCTTTAGGAGTTTTTACATTGTGTTTCATTTAAATGAAGTCGCGCTGAAAGCTTGTTTATAAAAGAAGAAGGTGAAGCCAAAAGATTTAATGAATATTGTGCTCTCAGTTTTATTCCCTCTTTCATTATCATCAATAAATATTCCAGGAACAAGAACGTGTGCAGCATATAGTTTATGCTCTTTGGCCTAGCTAGTGACTGCTTTAATAACAAAGTGAATTAAATCCAACTGTGACGCTCATAAAGTCAGCAGCTAATATTTAAAGTGAAGGAAACGTTGGCAAAGGAATGAGGATGAATGTTAAAGCGATGGCTGCGTTTCACAGAGGTTAAGGTCACAGAGAATTCAGAGGTCTAAATGGATAAAGAGATGATGACATGAAAAGAAATCAAATCTATTCTGTATATAAAGTTGTGTATAAAAGCTTGTATCTATTGTACAGTGAGTTGATTATATCGCATATTCTCCAAATGCAGCTCCACCAGGGAGCGTCAACGTCGTGCTTACCTTGAGACTATCCCCGCTCAATCAAGGTTACAGATAAATTAATGAAGACACAGTCGAGGCTTTAAAAGAGAGGAAATGACAAGCAAATATCAGAGGGAAAGTCGCAAACTCGTGGGAGGTTCGGAAGAAGTAACAGGGAGCTTAAGAAAGAGAGAGAGATGAATGGAAGATGAGCCATGGAGCGTGGGGAGGAGGTTAATAGAGAATGCTGAAGTTCAAGGTGGTTGGAGAGTAAAGTAAAAGGTATCCGTCTCAGAGAAACGGAAGAAAAAGATCGTTTGAAAAAGTGAAATCCTTTGAGCGTGCAGAAAAATAAACATATCTTTGAGATGATTCAGAGTTAGGTAAAGAAGTATCTTGAAAAAGGAGCAAGTATTAAAAGTAGGGAAGTTAAGGTTAGTTAAAGAAAGTACAGTGACATAACTCTCTCTCTGTGTGCGTAGATGATGACCACACGTAACACATGTATTTACTGCTCCTCAAAATCATCCCATCAGCAGAAGCGGTGTAAGAAAAAAAACAGAAGCACTGATGTAATCTGGATTCTACAGTTGTAGCACATTAAAATGTCTGTGGCGTGTGTGCCTCCGGGCTGACAGCACATTTGACTGCAGCAGTTGAGGAACAATCTGCAGTGTTGCATAGTAAACTACCTGATTCTCCTCCACAAAGATGAGGCAGGCTCAGGCCGATGGGCACAATAACTGCCAGTTTTTTTTTCTTCTGCCAGTTGCCACGGGACAGTGAAAATACAATTTCAGTGTCATTTCATGCCCGCAGTGTGACGGGCGAGATTAATCTGGTCCTAACAGACCGTTTTGCAGAAAAACATCCAAACAATATTGTAGCTGAAAAGTCAGTAATGAGGATGTCAAACGTCTACAAGGCGGGGTCTCCTCAAACAGCTGCTCTTCTAATAATTATTCATTTGTTCATTTATCCAGTGAAACATCTGGGAGAGATTGTGCCCAACTGATTGACCCGATCAGATAAACTGGCTCTCTTTCACACTCTCATATCCAAACCAGATTTGTCTAATCGCCCAATTTACATGAACTCACTAAAATGAGATGACCATTCATTACTCTGCTGCACTGTGCCAATCTGCAACATCTGAGTTACTGTGCTGTGAAACAAATAAAGTACAAATCCATTTAGAATGAGAGTTTTTTAAGTGTACTGTTTCTACCTATGAAAACAACAGCATCTGGGACTCTCCTTTTTCATCATTTTGGGTTTCTGGCACACAAGAAAGTCGTGCATTTAAAATCTGAATTTAGGGGGGCAACAAAACTGTTATATGTGTGGCTGTGCATGCATGCATATGTGCATATGTGCATATGTGTGTGCATGAGTGTTGCCAGATGTACGATAACTATCGTATTTGTACAATATTTCTGCCCTCTGTACGATATATGATCAATAATGCCAAAAAAGGCAGATTGTATGATAATTTTGCCCTTTCAGAGAAACCCACAATAACAGTTCAGCGATGCAGCTGAGCAGTCACTCATTGCATCTCTGTGCGAGCGCAGCTTGCAAGCAGCTTCCCCAAATGTCCGAGGATTTATGCAGATTTTTAATCTGTACATCTGGCTCGTGGTTTTGATTAAACAAACTGGGGTTCAACTTGCGAGAGATTTGGCCATGACATCTCATAGCACGAAGAACAAAGCGACACGAGACTAAGAGTTATGGGGAAAGGCATATTGTATAACAACATGCTGCAAATACACTCGCGGCCAAAGCCGACGCTACAGAGAGTAACATAAACATCAGTGCAAAACTAACTTGCATATTCATGGAAGCACACATGATAAAAAAAAGTCCGTCAGCGATCACTGAAGTCTCCGTAGAAGGTGCAATAAACGAATCCGGGCATGTCTCCCTCACTGTCGTGTTTCTGGGGGATGTGCTGAGTCGTGCTGCGTTCAGGAGCGCTCAGAAACTGGAGTGATCAGACACATTTCTACACATATTTTTAAAGATCGATCTCGGGATTTATGAATTGATATTGGGTCATTCAAATGAGAATTGATTTGAATCGGAAAAATTGTTTTTTTTAAACCCAGCCCTATGTATGGCTATTTCAAAAACAGCGCCAAGCGTGTGGCACAGCTAAAAGAGTTTCAAGAGTGCAGTCCCATGTTGAGCCCCATAAACTTCTCAAGCCATCATAGACACGCTGGCTCTCTCTGCAACAAGTTGTGAAACGAATGTACACACAGTGGGACGCTTTGAGGCTTTTCTTTTGAAGGGTAATAACGGAAGGAATGATTGTGTAATGAGCTGCAATTGACTGTTGTGTGAAGCACACAGTTTAAAGCTCTATGACAGACTGCCATGTTAACTGCTAACAACTATATACACTGAACAAAATATAACCCACTCCCACTCCACACTCAGAGGTTTTGGGACGGAACTCAATGTGGCGGAGCCTCAACACGAGTGCGTAAACGGTGAGGAAGCGCGTAGGGAGAGGGTGTAGGAGCCCTGTATCTACACTGAACAAAAATATAAACGCAACACTTTTGTTTTTGCTCCCATTTTTCATGAGCTGAACTCAAAGATCTAAGACTTTTTCTATGTACACAAAAGGCCTATTTCTCTCAAATATTGTTCACAAATTTGTCTAAATCTGTGTTAGTGAGCACTTCTCCTTTGCCGAGATAATCCATCCACCTCACAGATGTGGCATATCAAGATGCTGATTAGACAGCGTGATTATTGCACAGGTGTGCCTTAGGCTGGCCACAATAGAAGGCCATTCTAAAATGTGCAGTTTTATCACATAATGCCACAGATGTCGCCAGTTTTGAGGGAGCGTGCAATTGGCATGCTGACTGCAGGAATGTCCACCAGAGCCTGTGAATTGAATGTTCATTTCTCTACCATAAGCCGTCTCCAAAGGTGTTTCATAAAATTTGGCAGTACATCCAACCGGCCAGACAACCGCAGACCACGTGTAACCACACCAGCCCAGGACCTCCACATCCAACATCTTCACTTCCAAGATCGTCTGAGACCAGCCACCCAGACAGCTGCTGCAACAATCGGTTTGCATAACCAAAGAATTTCTGCACAAACTGTCAGAAACCGTCTCAGGGAAGCTCATCTGCAAACTCATCGTCCTCATCGGGGTCTCGACCTGACTGCAGTTCTACGTCGTAACCGACTTGAGTGGGCAAATGCTCACATTTGATGGCGTCTGGCACTTTGGAGAGGTGTTCTCTTCACGGATGAATCACGGTTTTCACTGTACAGGGCAGATGGCAGACAGCGTGTATGGCGTCGTGTGGGTGAGCGGTTTGCTGATGTCAACGTTGTGAATCGAATGGCCCATGTTGTGCCATTCATCCACGACCATCACCTCATGTTGCAGCATGATAATGCAAGGCCCCATGTTGCAAGGATCTGTACACAATTCCTGGAAGCTGAAAACATCCCAGTTCTTGCATGGCCAGCATACTCACCGGACATGTCACCCATTGAACATGTTTGGGATGCTCTGGATCGGCGTATACGACAGCGTGTTCCAGTTCCTGCCAATATCCAGCAGCTTCGCACAGCCATTGAAGAGGAGTGGACCAACATCCCACAGGCCACAATCAACAACCTGAACTCTTTGTGAAGGAGATGTGTTGCACTGCGTGAGGCAAATGGTGGTCACACCAGATACTGACTGGTTTTCTAACCCCCACCCGGACCCCCCCCAATACAGTAAAACTGCACATTTTAGAGTGGCCTTTTATTGTGGCCAGCCTAAGGCACACCTCTGCAATAATCATGCTGTCTAATCAGCATCTTGATATGCCACACCTGTGAGGTGGATGGATTATCTCGGCAAAGGAGAAGTCCTCACTAACCCAGATTTAGACAAATTTGTGAGCAATATTTGAGAGAAACAGGCCTTTTGTGTACATAGAAAAAGTCTTAGATCTTTGAGTTCAGCTCATGAAAAATGGAAGCAAAAACAAAAGTGTTGCGTTTATATTTTTGTTCAGTGTAGATGCAGGGCTCCGGACAGAGTGGACACTCAAGGTCTTTCTCAAACCACTCCCTACACCCTCTCCCTACGCGCTTCCTCACCGTTTACGCACTCGTGTTGAGGCTACGCCACATTGAGTGCCGTCCCAAAACTTCTGAGTGTGGAGTGGGAGTGGGTTGTTAAACGCTCGCCCCAGCGAGTCTGCTGATGCTGACTTACTGACCAGGTGCAACACTGTGTTATGTTCATCGTGAGATGAGATAATCTTGAATGAATACACTGACGTTAATGTCAGGATCTAATACACTGTCTTCTTGTCTAGAAACGGGACGGGGACAGTTGTAAAAACTCAGCAGGTCATTAACATCAGATTGAAAAATATATTTACAGATAAGAGATGCCACCAAGGAAGCTCCAAGTTTATTTTCCTCATGATGTGGAGTGATTTTAATGACTCTGCCTCACTTTTATTGTGGCTTTTAATATTTGTATGGCATGAAACCATGGTTACACACATTTCCTGTCTCCGCCGGAGCGAGGGGAGTTCATCTCAAAGCTCGGCGCTGTACTTATCCGTGCTCCATTCAGCTGTGAGCAAACGGAGTTCACCCTGCGACAGAGTGTGAGCAGGAAGGGTCCAATTTGAGAAAGGCCCACACAGAGCACAGACACATATGCACTACAGGAACACATTTGAAAACACACAGAAAGATATACCTGATCAACATAAAAACAGCACTTAAAAAGACACAAACCCACAGGACGTACAGACACTCTGTTGTCTGTTTTCATCCACTCTTCTTCTCCTGCAGTCTTTATTCTGTTCTCTATTACTTGTGTTGGACCGTTGAATAGTTCGGCAGTCTGTTTGAAGCCCCGTCGAAGTCAGATATCCTCCTTCGATATCTTCGTCTCCATCTTTTTGGGCAGTGATCGCTCTGACAGGGGGAACTGGGGGAAGAACTAGATTTGTTTGGGCGTAAACAGCCTACAAGCGCTGGGGTCGCTACAGTTTGAATTCCAACTTATTCCTGCCTCTTAGCGAGTGCGGTCATGTTTTGTGTGATAATGCTATTTTGTCTTTGCTATCTCTCCTGTGTACTCAGTCTCCTTTAACTTTTGGCCTCTCTTCTACCTCCTAACTTTTATTTTGCATTGTTTCCTCACTCATCTTCCCTCCTGCCACGCTGTCCTCAACATGCCCCTCTTTGTTTCTCTCCTCCTCTCACTCCCCCCTCCCACTCCTGCTCTCCTCTGTCTCTCCCTCTGCGCTGGGAGGTGAAAATTGAATGAGAGTGAATGAGCCCAGTGGAAATCCCATATGAGATTCTGAGGTCTTCGCAGTTATTAATTAGCTGAGATATTTTTATCGGCATGAGCTGCAGGGAGGGAAAACATGAGCAGTACTGCATGTAGATAGAAAAGCTCACACAAACACGCACGCACATACTGTACACGATAAGCACTGCAGGGGGGAGGGAACATTAAGTGCAGTGGGAGGGGGAATTGGAAAATTGAGGGGTATATGAGGCTTTGGTTTGAGACCTTGTCCTTAAAGATTTCAGCAACAATTTCACTTTCTATTGAGAATCAAACGCTGACCCTGTGTGGGCTTTAGAGGTGGCTTTGAAAAGTTTGTAGCTTGCTTTTTTTGTCGAGGACAGACGCTGTCGTCAGCTTGGATTCTCAGCAGTTATAATAAATCCTTGAGGTGACCCTGAGTCCCAACAAAAAAAAAAAAATCAAAGCATCCAATGAGACTTCTTTAAACCACTCCCTCAGCATGAGATACGAAGAAAGAAAAGCAGCAAGAGATTACAAATGTCACCTGTCTTGAGACTCTAAAGCAGCTGGCTTTACGACTTGAACATACAGGAACTAATTCGTACGACGGAGTATTAGGGCCACATTGAGGAAAAAATAAAATCACAAAGATTTCGAGAAAAAAGTCATAATATTAAGAGAATAAAGTTGTAATTTTATGACGAAAAAAGTCATTATAATACGAGAATAAATTCATAATATTACAATAATTAAGTCATAATTTTAGGCTATGGTTAGCCTGTATCTTATTTTGAAGGGTAATATCAGAAGAGCAGCCAGTCGCCTGCACTGAAATGACTAAGATCAGGAGTCATTTTCAAATTCAATCCCTTTTCAGAGTCCTGATAGTTATGACAAAGTGGTGCTGATGTTCTGAAATATTTCGTATTTGTGAAACCTATACTAATGTATTGATATATAGCTGTTAAGTGTGCTTGCGCATTACTAGGCAGGAGATCTTGCATGTTCTTGCGAGGTAAATCTACGCTATGCTTCCTATCACCGGGTGTGTTCAATAAAGAATACATAAATACAATAAATACAGCTCCGGCTTTATAACATTTAGGCTAACAATAGTCTAAAGTTACGACTAATAAAGTAATGACTTTATTCTCGTAATACTATGTCTTTATTCTCGTAATATAAGGACTTTATTCTCATATGACTTTATTCTCATAAAATTATGTCTTTATTCTCGTAATATTTGGGCTTTTTTTTTTTTTCCTTTAATGTGGCCCTCATACTCCATCGTAAATTCTGAATTAGCTGTGAATAAAATAAAAGAGAGAGAGAAGACAAGGAAATGACTTATGGTGGAAACTGCAGTCCGAAGCAGGTCACATGGTACGCTGAGCACAGGGAGGAAGGAAACCAGCATAAATGTGTCTTTTTGGCTAAATTACTGCAGCTGGTCTACGTTCAGATGAAGGGGCAATATGTGTGGAAAATAAGCAGGAACTATAGCACTCAAGACAAAATGAGAAGTGTTTCAACTTGATTTAAAATTCCTCAAATCAAGACAACTGCATTTCCCATAATACTTTAGGGGAAAGAAACAGGAAGCTGCCATGGATTCAGGAAGTAATACTGAGGCCTACAACATGAGCCCCATTTGTTTGAAAGTCTGGCAAATTGGCTCCATAAAAAGTATGCTGAATTATCAATACACTGCTCTTGTTTTCTCTGCTTCCATAGACGTTTGCTAAACATATACTGCATTACTTTTATACCAAAGAAAACTTAAAAATGTGCAGATTTTAAGGCATGTTTGGAGTTATAAGGGTTGTCTTTTTGCAGGATTTCGCAGTTTGTGTTTCTTTGCAGCGAGGCGTTGATATCCTCCAAAAGAGTAAGTCACACTGATTTAGATTTTTTTTTTGTCATTATGCTGAGTTATTTTGACTTGGAGAAGAAGTAGCAGGTTGCTGTAATCTGGCATGAAGAGTTTAAAGTGCTTTAAATGCCTTGTTAACCAGCATTATGAGAGAGAAAGAGAAACACAGAGAGAACATGAGTTGTGTTGTTTGGGATTAAGTGCCTATCCTAACAGGTGGGTTGGTTTGTGTGTTTGGATTTCTGCCCTCGTAGTTCAGTGGTTTAGCCCTTGTAATTTCGGAATTTCCACGTGGGAAAACACCCTGAAGTAAACAAAGCAAGAGAGCACACTGATCAATCACACTCAAATCGATAACGGACTTTAATATTTAGTTGTTGGTTTTTTTTTTACTTTGAACTGACATTTTTCCACAGTTCAATCAGTTTTTTCTCCTTTAGTTCTTCACTGAACAGTTTGAATACCGTGTTCTCGTGTTTCCACAAGCATTTGTGAAATTGTTTGGTCAGCCCATATTTCTATTTCCTCATTGCTCCCCCATGTCTGTCCTCTACTCATCTTGCTGCGGGTCTCTGGAAATGTCAGCACCCGTAAACATACTGCAATACACAGTTTTATGGTTTATTTCTTGTATTTGGTCCTACTATAAGTATGTTGACATTCTCACCAGAATCAAACTGGACCATGGTTCGTTTCGAAACAGACTGTCTTTTCTAGCAGATCATGGTCCGGTTGTTTGGTCCGCACCAGAGTGTAAACAAGGCTGGTGAGAACCCGCCCCTTAGTATCTCAACATTTTGACTTACCCACATGCTATTACTTTAACATTAATCTGAACAGTATCATGTGTAACACAATTAACATGTCTTTAGTACATTTTGTCATTTGTAGAAGAAGATTCGCAATACCTTTATGAAACACACCTGAGTTAAGTTTTGGTTGAGAGCACAACAATATACAGGGGTAGCTTACTCTTTATCCGCCTATACAGGCGACACCTCTTTTCTGATGACAGTGATAGAAAGAAAGCACACTGAGATGCTGACTCAATATTTTGAGATACTAAGTCGAAATATTCACAAAGTTTCTCAATATAATCACGTACAGGTTTTCTTTTTTGTTTTCATCCAAGTGGTGGAAACAGGCGTCCATACATTTCTTTATTTGTTGCCTACATGTCTTTCCTAAAGGTTGCGATGACCCCTCCTTCACATGTAAATTATACAGACTGATATTTGAAATGTACCCATTTTGTCCCTTTGTGGTCCTTCGCCTGCTTTCATATTCACTCATGTCTGCCTCGCCAACCTCTCACCTATTTCACTTTCATACATCTTCTCTCACGTTTGTACAGTGCAGACGTCGCTGTGATTGCATACACCCCCTCCCTTCCCTTTTTTCTTCCCTGTCTGCCTACTGCAGACCCTTCGACCAATTTTCTCTTGTCCTTGAATGCAGCCCATTCTTGATTGTTATCATCTCAATTGTAATTATCACAGTACTTCTAACTTGAATCAGGAAGTCAGTATATGCAGAATCAATGTTTACGATATGCAGGCTGGGAAAATCGGTTGTGTGCCAAGCAGAGGGTGAATTTTACACATCCAGCATGATTGTTTCATGAGATTATTTCAGCTTAGGTCAAAGGTCACTTGCAATTAACAGCTTATCTTTAAAGACAGAAATCCACATGTCTGAATGTGCCCGTTTGTGAGGTGTTGCAAAATGCAATATCTACTTACATGCCCTAACAGTCCGCTACACACGCCCACACATGCACATACACACACGCATCTCGCTGGGTCGATTTGTGTAGAAGATGAATAGTCATTGGGGTGAAGCGTCCGTATCGACTGGCGGAACAGCCTTTATTGATAAGGCCATAAAAGACGAAGCATCTTAGTATTAATAAGTCACCACAAAGCTCCCCTCCGTATATAACATAGATATCATTAACTGTGGCACTGCTGTCACAATGGTAATGGCTATAATCAAGCTCCCTGCAGCACTAAGGAGTCCTGTGCGTGTGCGTGTACACACAGAATAAGTATGCAGCAGCCCTTTGTGCCTTGTTTTGACAGAGAATGAATAAAACAGGGCTGCATGCATGAAAGAAAAGGCTAATTTCGTGTGATATGGCAGCAGCTGACATGACAATATTTCCACATTACAGCCTGTAAAGTCTCATTTCATTGGTTTTAACTCCAGGGCCAAACAGACGGTTATATGTGGTTGTCTAAGTTTACATTCTGTATGTGTGTGTGATATTTATGGCCCTATTTATTGTACTTTTTTCTAATTTAACTGGTTACACTTCATATATAAATGCTACATATAACATTCTTGGCATAAATTGATATTAAAGTAAGACTCTTTTAACTGTCTTTCTCAGTCACTGGCTGCTTGATGAACCAATCAACTGAAGAGCAGACGGTAGTTGCCAAACCAATGCGCACGCCTGCACATGTGTTCAACCATGTTGAGCAAATGAGCAGACCTGTGCATGATATGCAGGCGTGTGAATACCAGTACACTGCTTGTATTTCAGAGCATTGAAAGTCTTTGAAATGGCAGTTTGGCAAAATCTAAATACTGACTCGAGAGAAATAAAAACCACAGATGGACATTTGGATTATGCAGGAGAATTAGTTTGAGACGTTGTATGGACATGTTGACACTTTTTAGATTCAGTAAAAAAGTTTACGACTGTGCAATCTGTTGTAACCGTCATGTATCAAAGCTGCCAGAAGCAGTTACCCGGCAAAGGAGCAAACTACAAAAATTTGAAACTCCAGTTTTTGTCAATTAAAACCTTTTGTCCGGAGTATAACTTTAAATGCTGCTTTTCACATTTGGAAGGTGGCCAAACCCAGCAAAAGTTTTGACGTCTATTAGACATCTAATCAATGTTGGTCATGGATGTCGATACGACGTCTAGTAGAGCTGAAAGTTTTTGTGACATCGGTTTTATTACCGACGACCAGTGACATTGTTTTTTGCAAAATGGGTTGACCTGGATTCAATCCCACAATAGCACTCAAGCCGAGCACTTTACCCAGTCAGCCACTGAATTGCTCTGTATGACATGCGTCTGTCAGGTATTAACCAACTACATCAGCATCCAGGGGTCGCTCTGCCTTCAAAGTACCTGGACATGCGCAGTCTTCTTTTTTCTGGTTCTGTGGAGAATGTTCAAAACATACGACTGTATGGGTTAAAAACTGCTCCCTTTACGATGTGTTGGGACCTTCTTGTTAACATCTCACAGCCCATAAAGCGCTGTGTTTTTTTATTTTTGTATGAAAATTAAAATGTGTTGAAATGACGTGGTTGTGTAGACCGGATTTCACCAGCCGCTGCAAAATGATTTTGGAGAAAAGCTGTTACAATCATCACTTTTGTCACCATTTCATAGCTAAAATGAACAAATTAACAGAATTATCACACAGAAATGTCTTTGTGAAACGTTGATGTTGTAAACGCATTTTAGCCTGTTGAATACGGTGTAATTAGGTCTTAGACGTTCCGACCTGATGTCACCCTGTTTAACTAAATTTCAACGTTGAAATCCCGGTTGGTGCTCACTGGGTACATTTTAGCCCCTATACTGACCATATACATGATAGCATATTGTATTTAGAATAATAACACTTTTCAAGAACACATTTCATGTGTAAACTCTACTGTTCGTATTCATGTTACAAAGTTAAATTGTAGTTATTTTAACAGTGTTACACCGTTATCAAAGTAGTTTTCCTCCAAACATTCCCCTAAGATTATGTTTTCATGTCGGCTAATGGTCTAAATGTAGTCAAGTTGTAACTTAAAATCTATTGGCCGTGAGGCAGGTCGAGGAAGTGTTTAATGGGTACTGACTAGGGCTACACAATAAACCCCTAATTTCATCGTTAGCACAAAATGAACAACCCTGAACAGGATAAGCGGTATAGATAATGGATGTATGGATGGAATATTGAACAATGTAATTACACATGCGTAGAGTTTTCTCATATTGTGCAGGCCTAATACTGACTTCTGGAGCATTAAGTGTGTGCTAATATTTGCCTTTTGGATTCAAATGAGACAGATTTAAAAAAAGGTCAGAATCACCTTTACAATTATAAAGACTTGTGGTCTATAATATGTCAATAGATGAACTGTTTTATGTTGTTGTGATTGGGAAAAGGAACTTTATAAGTAAAAGTAGACGGGCATCTCTTTAAATGGTCTTTTCACCTAGAAAATGTTGCTGTAGAATAATTCCCATTAAATTCCCAACTAAATAATTAACGTCTAACCTAGTTGGTACCAGCGATTGATGTATTTTCCAGGAGAGTAGTGTTGTAAATACCCTGGAAAGTATGTAGACGTAAAATATTTAAAAGAATCAAGGAAATTGTGTCACATGATCGCTCTGTGCGCCCATCCTTCAGTGCAGTTTCACAGTTTTCACAGCTACTGCACACACACATACACACACATGGCTTATTCTTTAACTCTGACACACAACTGCGCTCAGACGTTTTCCTGACAGTGAGTTTTCAGTGAAAATGCTTTTATCTGACTGCTTCTTTTGGATTAAATATGCAGGAATTACCTTCAAATACAAAGAACATGGTTAATGCATTAGCGTGAGCGCTGGTGGAACATATGACAATCTCTATGTTTAGCACTGCAGGATACGTCTATATTTTCAGAGACTCTCACGACAGACTCGCAGTTTTCATCACAGGCTCTACAAGCACTTTTTATTGGGCTTACCTTTTTACTTTTCGTTGAACCCCACTGCTATTTAAAAGTTATTTTTTATTTTATTATATATGGTCTTTTGAAAAATAGTGCAAAAGTTTGAAACAGAAAGCGAAAATGAAGAGATAAATAAAACCTACCTAATAACTACCCTGTAGAGGAAGCTGAAGTCAGGGTAGAAGAGAGTCAAGTTTTGGTCACTTTGCTGGCAGCTTGATTGCATTTAATTACGCAGGCCGTACAAGTCGCATGAGTGGGAAGTTGAAAACCACCTATTTTCCTAAAT
The DNA here is from genome assembly GCF_022749685.1 of Semicossyphus pulcher. Lineage (NCBI taxonomy): Eukaryota > Metazoa > Chordata > Actinopteri > Labriformes > Labridae > Semicossyphus > Semicossyphus pulcher. The sequence continues at coordinate 17,799,821 of NW_027211692.1, read as the reverse complement.
GGAGCTTAGTAAAAGTTATACTGGAAAGACTGTGAATTTCTGCACTAAGTAAATAATAATGCACAGTGAGTGGGTTGTTATAGGGGAATCGGGGTCTATAACAACCTGCTCACTGTGCATTATCAAACTTATAACGTACGTTTATTCGTAATCAATAATTTGACACATTATTTTGACTTGGAAATTATTCTAATTCCTTGAAGGAATTTGCCCGAAAATATTGTCTCTGAGACGTTTTTTCATGGCAATGTTAACCTCAGGAGCTTCCTTCAAAATCGGTGTACTCAGCGAAATTCTGCACGATGGAAACCTTAGTACAAAAGAACGAGCACATCCGAGTATAGCCAACAGAACAGCTTTGCAATAACAAAAAAAATATTCTATTATTCTTCAGACTATAACAAATATAATTTAATTCACTGGTTGCGGTTAGTGGGTGGTGACTGTCTCTGGATCAGATTATATGTGAGATTTTATCAGAGTGTCTCTAATGGCCTACTTTTTCTTCATGAGCAAGAGAAATAAAGAATTTGAGTCACACATGTAAGAAATCACTGTTTACGTTTACACAATATGAGACAAAGGCCTGTATAACATCAAAGCCACAAAGAGCTACATCCACCATCAACTTATTACATTCATGCAATGCATGCATGTGGATCATCAGTAATGTACCTGCTCATATAAAACGGCCTAGTGAGGAACTTCCATTCCAGTGAATAAACTAACTCTTACTGTGCGTTCACACCGGATGCGAATAATCGCAAATCTGCAGTGAGATTCCATATAAAGTCAATGCAATGACACGAGTAGACACAAATTTGCGTCGGGTGGCGCAAATGATGCGAAAGACGCAACGCGAATGAGTTGAAAAAACTGAACTTCTTCGGCAAATTCGTGACACATGGTGTAGCAAAAGCCTATGAACATTGAGATTCTCCTGACGCTGTTGGCGACCATGGAGATAACCCCTGCTTCCTCGCCACCATTCCAGAAGCGAAGGGCGAATATTCGCCTGTCATTTAAACGCAAATTTTGATCCGGCGGTCAAACTTGCGCAAGTAATGCGAGGCAAATATTCACGTCACGTTTAGTGTGAACACACAATTAAATGACAATAATCAGAAACTCTGCACAACCAGAGCTGGGAGTTAAAACCCACACGAAGGTAAAATGTATTGTAAGACAGTGGCTTAAGAGCCACATCCACCCCTCTATGGACCTCAGACTTGTTTCACTGTATATCAAAGACACAACACAAATTTAATTATGTTTAAATAAAGCTTTATTTCTCCACAAATAGTAAGTAAGTTATCTTTCAGGCGTTTTGTCCTCTGAATGCTCTTTTAAGTTCAGTTAAGCAGTTGTTCTAAAAACAAAAACAACACGACAAACCCTCCTCATCATGAATAATTAATAAGCCCAACAGCTCAAAACACAACGCGCTGCTCCTACAACATGCACGTTTGGCCTTTGCATGAGTGTATGTCCATGCCTGCTGATGTCATGATTTTGAGCATGTGTGGTTTTGTCCAAAAAGAGAAAGTCAGAAAAGGCAGAGGGAAGAAAAAGCACAAAGAGCAACAAAGGAACACGTCTACATGTTTCTGCACACGAGACATGTAGATTTATGTAAATCAGCCTCAACAAAACATAAGCAATGAATAGATTTAGTCAGCCTTTTACATTAAATGAATCCTCTGACAGAAAATATCTGTTAGAATCACGCACTAATCCAACAATCCAGACTATAAAAGTTACATAACTAATACACAGATACAGGGGGGAATTGCTGCCTGGAATATGATGGTGGTAAATAGTAACATTGTTTTAATTATTTAATTGATATTTATTTCTTTTATGCCCAGTGTAGGTAATTTGGAACTTTAATTACCATTCAATCTGCAGCTTTATTACCTAATATCTGCATTTTTCCTAGCCTTAACCATCAACCAGTGCTTTGAGTAAACTTAACATATACATACAAACATGCTTTTATTAATATTTTAGGGAAAAAATAAATAAAACAAAGTTTTACAGATATATCCTGATCAAACATTTTACTGAAAGAAGGCCATGCTTGGTGTCTGAATCCTTCCAGTAGTGACTTCAGATAAGAAAAAGGCTCACTCTAAGTTAATAAAATATTCAGCTTAATGTTAGCTATTAGGTTATATGATGATACATGATACTAGATGAACAAAACCACAACACAGCTCTATTTACATATTCCATGAGAGAAAAGGGAGAGCGGGGAGAAGAAAAATCTTATTTTGCCCTACCCTTACTCAAAACAAAAGCAAACAATGAACTGAGATGGTCTGTCTATTAGATTTGCTTATTAACAACCAAAAGTTGCAGTAACATTGACTTAGTCACAATCCACCACCGCTTCATATTGTCTCATTATTCTTAATTTGCACTTTTTTTAACACTTCAAATTATTCTGTAAAGAATTCCACATTTTAATGCCAAAATTCAGCATGTTGATGCAGGTTTTTCAGACCCGGGAAGACCCGCTTATAGATGCCGATTGTCTCTTTTCCCATTGCCAGTGAAGTATACTCCTGCTGGTCTTTTTTCTGCTGCGTCACCGTCTGACATCACAAACACGCCCAAAACAGGGTTAGTAAACAGTGAAGATGTTACGGTGGTTAGGTCTTTATTGTATCTATTACTCATTCAGTCTGTTTTTTAAAAGTCGGCGCCGACAAATTTGGAACGATGTTCGAACGCTGCTCGGAAGGAGACGGGCGGAATTTGTAGCTGAGATGACAAGGAGTCGCAGAAGTTACTGATGGAGCATAGCATCGCATCAGACAGGGGGCGGAGAGTAGCGTGTCGACACAGGTTTTGTGTTCCCATCAATGCCGATCCGAGTCGAGGCAATAATTACCCGGTTCTACTGCTGAGTCATTTGACCCGAGTCTGAATACCGATTGTAGCCTTTCCCATTAAGCAAAAGAGCCAGGTGTTAGCGGTATTACTGGGTTTTTTGACCAGTGGGAAAGCGGCTAAAGTTTTAATAGTCCTGGCTTAATAAACTAGTCTGTTGTAATTATTTCTTCTCTTTTCTGTAAAATAAACAACAGATTTATTTTACTCGATCCGGCGGCACCCTCTGCCCACCAGCCATGTGTCGTGCCCCATTCTCTCTTCACAATAAAGGCATAAGAGGCCAAAAATAATTTTTAAAAAGCTGGTCGGAAAGTTGTAATATCACATGCTGTGCCTCTTATTTGCCCTGTTTTAAATGAATAACTTTATTAATAAGCGGAGAACAGCCAGAAGCAGTCATAAAAAGCAGGGTGACAAAATTGACTCTACTGTGTTTCTTTGATCAGTTTCTCTTCTTATTATTCATTGCACTAATGAAGACTGCACATCTCTAAAATACAGGGAAACACAATATTATCATAGTCAGAGGTAACAATATACACACCAGCTAATCAATTGATTCTTTTCACAGACTCTGGTGTTTGCTGTTGGACTAGTTTTCTGTTTGTTATAAAGAACAAACACAAACACATGAGTAGAGCAGAGGAATGAGAAACGCAGAGCATCATCATCTTTAATTCTTGTTCTAGTTTTCTGCTGCCTTGACAATATTGTAATATCCATCCGATAGTTAAAGAGAGAAGGGAGGAAAGGGGGTTTATTGTTGTGACAAACAAAGCATATTAATTAAGTTACAGCAATGTTTTGATTATTCAAGGACTCCCATACCAACCAGTGATACGTTCAAGAGATTCTTAGTGTCTCCTTTTGTTCCTCAAACTCTCTCAAGTCCAATTCACAGCTTGGCTTAAGAGAAAGATATAATTGTTGTTTGTGTTGTAAGCTACTACAGGGTGTCGTATTGTTTATAACAGTCTCGATGAATACGTGTAGTGTGCTGATCTCACAGCTCCAGCATTACAGAACCTCTCAGACCTGCTAAACAGTCGTCTGTGTTGAGCAATGTCTCCTGAGTGTGTCGATTGATCCTGACTAGCAGCCAACACAACTGTAGACGTATCGATGTGGGGGTTATACAGGGTGTGTGTGTGTGTATGTGTTTGTGTGTGTGAGTGATTGTGAAATGACATTTGGGATATAAATAGAGAGGAAGTCACGCAGGTTAAGGGGGAAGTAAACCTGCGCTCATTTATAATGAATGACATGACCGGACCACCTATGGTTACGGGAGCCAGCGCCACATGAGAGACAGGAAAACACAGCAATGTGAGCGCAGACGGAAAGAGAGAGGCTCATTATGAACCTAGAAGACATTTAAAAGAGATGTTTATACAATGAAATGAGGATTTTTTTTCTTTGGGCAAATGATGTGGTAAGTCCCCCCAATTTGCAAAAGCAAGAGTTTTGGCAGAGCGAGGATTCCGGCAACACATTTGTTCCACAGAACGACAGAAGGTCTTTTTTCCCCTCATGAGAGGATGTCAGGACGCATTGTTATGTAATATCTTCATTGTCTGAACCGAATTAATGAATTTTTCATCTGAAAGGGGCTTCCAGTGGAATTTTGACAGCCAACGCTTCTTGGCATACACAAGCTGTTTTGGTTTGTTTTCAATGTCTGGGGCTTGCAAACACTCACTGTTAACTGCGTGTCTCGGCTACTGTGAAAGTTACACCCTGCTGAATACAAAACAAAAACAGCTCGACAACAGTTTCAGACGAGGGGAACAGTGCAGCAATTAGATCAAGGCTTTAATGACACAAGTGTGATAGCATCTGTGCCTCAGTAGAGGAAGCAAACAGTTGATTAATTATGAAACAAACTTTTTTTTATGAGGAAATGTCAGCACTCGCAATTAAGTCAATGATAATGCACAGTGAGGGGGTTGTTATAGGGGAATCTGCGTCTATAACAACCCACTCACTGTGCATTATCCAACTTCTAGCACGGCTGCTAATTCGTAATCGATCATTTGACACGTTGGAAATTATTTTAATGCCCCTGGAGGAATTTGTTTTTCTTCCGTCAGAAAAAATAGTCCTTTAGATTATTTTTCTGGCCATGTCTTACTCAGGAGCTTCATTAAAACTTCGTCTATTCTTCTCATATTAAACTGAACAGTTTCACTGATGATTTAGCGAGAGAACATAAACAGGACCCCGTAATTCTCGGTGGCACCAGATTGAGGTTTTCTGTGTCATCACGTTCAAAGCCTGTTGACATTTTCACATTACACACCGTCAGATCCCACACCCAGTCCGTTTAGTATTTACTTCATGTGCCTTCTTCAACATTATCAATTTCTCTGTCATAGCCTGAAGCTTTGTTTAGTTTTTTAACCTCCACTGCTTTTTCTCAGTTGTTTTCGGTCTCTTTTCTTTTTTCCAAACATTAAACGGACTAACGACACATTTGCTGGACTTCTTTCTGCAGATTGATATGATTACAGTTAGTCCTCTGGAGCAGTGGTACTCAACCTTTTCGAGTCGGAACCCCCCCCCACCCCCATCAGTCTGCCTAAGAATGTGTCGGGATTACTGTAATATATTGATGTAATATAACACATGAAAATTACTGTAATATAACACATGAAAAGCTTCTAACTCACAGGATGACCATTGCTTTGCCAATAGACAGAACAACAAATAATTAGGTTTTGGCTTTAATTAGCGTTTTTAGATTTAATGAAATAACGGCACCTTCACAGTAAACAGTCAGCATGTCTGTCAATAGATAGAAAAACATTCTCCTGTTATTGAGGTAGCTGGTCCTGTTAACATGTACAGTATAAAAACAGAGTCTTAGTCTGATGGTCTTACAGGCCATCTTAGTTTAAGAACAGGTACAGGTGATATAATGTTATAAAAAACATACCTCAGTCTAAAATGTGTTATTTTATGTACATATACAAAAAAAATTATCTTCACAACCATCTGCTGAACCCTGTAAATTATCTCAGGGGTCGCGACCCCCAGGTGGAGAACCACTGCTCTAGAGTCTGTGATGAGGTCAGTCTATTTTATTATAACATTGGTCTGTCATAGAGAAATAGCAAACCTTAGATTGCTGTAAGTGTCAGAATCAAGTATTCAACACACAGCTGTGTAATAATCCACTATAACAACCAACTAGCTGTACATCATCCTTCTTCTTACACGGCTGCCTCTTAAAGAAATCAATAATATGACACAAAGTTTTGACTTGTAAAAGATCTCACTGAGTGTAAAATGATTTTATTTCTCCCTTTTTTATATAGCAGCGGTCTACTATGGAAAAAAGCAGACCTTAGAATGCTGTAATTGACCAATCAGAATTGAGTATTCAACACAGCCATGCAATACGGCTGCATAACGCTCTAAATCGTATTAGTGGTCCGTTTGCATTGCTGTAAATGCTGTTAGTAAACAGCAACTGTTCCTTTTGTGTCCTGAAAATAAACCATGTTCTGCTGCCACATTTAGAGCTGACATTAAGTGGGAGGAAAAGATTCTAGCATTGTAACACTTTGGTTTGGAGTGGTTTAGTGGTTTATGTGATGGCAGAGCAATGAAGGCCCATGTCAGAGGGTAAATGTATCAACCACAAGCATGTGTGTGTGTGGGAGCATTCTCACGTCATTTAGTTTGTTGGCACTCCATAACATGACAACCTGTAATTGGATATTTGGATAACAAGCTGACAGCTGATAATAGGTGTTTGTTTCTGCAGATACGCTAAGCTTTCTGACTTGGGCAATTATCTGCCCACACTCTGACACACTGTTATATTAAGGTTATAGATAGTAGGCAATCGAACTACTGGGTTTCACTGTGATCTGGGAGAGCCATCCTTGTGTACACAGGCACGTACACCGTGTGCAGCAGAGAGGGTGTGAGCTGATCGCAGATAACACAAGCTTCTTTTGTGTGTAATGTTTCCGAGGTCACAATAACCGGAACATACAGAGCAGAAACATATTCGCAAGAGGTGTTGTGTTATTTCTATCTGCAGTCTTTATCTCTGGTTTTCAAAGCAGAGCACAGATGTTGTGCTGATTATTATTTTTAGAAAAAAAAAGGAGAGAAAGATTGCACTACATTAATAAACAATAAGTAGAAATATAAGATGGCAATGCTATTCAATGTAGCAACACAATTATTTTTGCTATTAACTAAACAAAAGGGGCTTTTTAAAGCCACCCTGCAGCTATTCAGAGAAACAGTGCATGAGGATTAATGTCACAAATTGATGTTAATGCATTCTCCAACAGTATTTTATTATTTTATTTTAAAGAATATAAGTCATGTGCAAGCGCTGTGATTGAGTGGCGATCAGTCCAGGTTGTACCCCGCCTCTCACCCAATGACAGCTGTGCGCCCCTGAACACGTAAAGCAGTATAGATCATGGATGGATGGATGGATGGAAGTCATGTGCAGTATTGGATCATTGTATCATTTTACTCGTATGCAAATGTGCAATTTCAAAACCCCTTAAGGCATTTACCTAAATCAATGAAATCAACATATGCTATAGGCTACTTATGGAAAATGGCTTATTGACAGGAAATTGTCAATAAGAGAATGATGGGGTCACAATTGGAAATTCATTCATAGTTATGCGAGTCAAGTTTTTCAAATGTAATTGTATTTAATATTTAAATAATTAAAGGTATAATAAGTAGGATTTTTCCTTCCATTTTGTCAACAACACATTCAAACTGGGCCCCTCCTCCTGGGCTCTTCGTCACCAGATGCTCACTCTTTCTCTCTCTCTAGAACACGCCCACACGAGCTGACACCGACAGCATCACAGTTACTGTTGTGCTAGCATGCTAACCGGTGGTTACCTTTGCGCTAGCATGCTAACCGCCTGTTACCTTTGCGCTAGCATGCTAACCGCCGGTTAGCTTTGCGCTAGAATTCTAACCACCGGTTATCTTGTCTTACCCAGTTTGAGGCACCTACCTGTCTAACAGAAAGGCCAACTCTGCATCGCTCTTTCGCCATGTTCACCGGTCTGAATGGGGCCCAGTTGCTAATTTAAACCACTCCCACTCTCACCTATACGCTGTGATTGGCTCAGGGATACACAAAAGCGCCCCCTTCTGAAAACATCCCGTGCAAAGCAGAACAACAGAATAGATGCAGAGGGAAGGTCCTCACAAGGGTCTGCACACACACTCACCAACACGTCCCATAGGTGATGATTTATATCATATTTGTAAAAGTCTTTTATTTTTCTAGGAAAATCCTACGTATTATACCTTTAACACAAAATCTACCTCAAAAATAATAGCTAATTATTTTGAATATAAGATTTTTTTTCAAATCCCTTTTGTCTGCTTTTAACATAGCAGGGAGAATTCCCACATTAAGCAAAGGAACCTCCAGTTGAACTTGTGTATGCCATTGTATTTTATCTGAGCCCCTCTGAGCTCTGCAGCAACATTTACTTTGAAAATCAAATCCCTTCCACAGATTCAGATAAACAAGACAAAAGTCCTCTCGCCTCTCACTGAGATCAGCTCAATAAGCAAGAAAAGCAAATGACCCAAGGACTTAGATTACAGTAACTGACATTTCAAAGTAAGCCTCAAAATCTCACAAAGGATTTTTACAGCACACCATCAGCTTGACTATCTACTGCAGAAAATATACATTTCTCTGCCCTTGTGGTCCTCTAAAGCATGCATCACACATCAAATAAGCTGGAAAGATAAGCTGGTTTTGCTGCTAGCATGTGATTTGTAAGCATATAACAAGGTAAGAGCAGAAATTTGTCCTTGTATATGTTTTTAGTCTGGAAACATAGTTGGAAAACTTAAGACATCATTTATGCCTGGCCCACACCAAAAGATTTTTCAAATCTTAACAAATGTTGAAAATGTGAGAGACCACAAACATGTCAATATAATCGTAGATTTAAGAGGTTTGCTCCTATAGTGTGTACAGAGCAACGATTACACCAAAACAGCACACCACACACTAACAGATTCATTCACAAACAACCAGAGTCCGACTCTCAAAACTTGAAATCTCGCAGAACTCTCGCGGTCAAACGAGACTTTAGAGTAAACAAACATGGCGGACGACGGGTAGAAAGAATTGGTGATGATAGTTTTTGGACTTTTTACAGAAAATTCAGGAAGAAAAACAAACAAACTGTGGATGAAGGGGTCGGGATGGCGTGAACATGGGCTGTACATGTTACTTTATGCTCCCTGTTTGCTTTTGTCGCCCTCGCTGCGGTTGTTGTGCTTCCTTCTTCAGTTAGCTTGCTCCCCCTATTGGCTATTGTTTCGTTCCACGTGACAATCCACAGACAGCATGCTCGGCTGTCATTTGGGTTCCCCCCACACAACAAGATATCGAAATATTAAACATGTTCAATATTTTGTAAAATCACTCTTAAACATACCTCACATCACAGGAACATCTGGCAAGATAATCTTTAGAACCATCAAAAAATTGTTGGAAGGGGGGAGTCAAGCCCGAAATCGGCCTGATTACCTTTTAGTGTGTACCCCGCTTTAGCAGGGTGAGAAGAAGTCATAACTGTCAAGGGCTGTTTGATTGAGCGACATTTCCATATTCAAAGTGGACCACTATTCATAAAAGTAAGGTGCTGTCCACAAAGACGGATGTGTCATAAAATCCGGAGAATTAAAATGTTCAATTGGATTGAGTCGTTTTTTCCCACCTATTATGAATCAAAACTCCAAAACAAGTCTCCAATCAAAGACATCATGGTTTGGTATAAGCAGAAAAAACACTTCAAAACCTGAGGCAGAGATATTCCATTTGGCTTTGATACTGATGGTGTTAAAACAAGGTGACTACAAACACTCGACATATTCTTGTGACTGAAATTGATAGTAGTTTTTAGGGAAAACACTGATATCATTTTTATCAACTCCAATTCACTCCAGGTTTCAAATCCATTTTCAGCTATCAGCGCCTGAAAAAAGCAAAATTATTCCTTTGCTTTGATAGTAATGCAGCCTGTTCAGGAGCTCACGGCAGATATCAAGGTTATTGCCTGAGAGGAACAGGGAGCTTTAGCCGAAATGAAAACCTCTCGCTTTTCTTTGATGGATTAAGACTTCAAATGGAATAAAAGGTATTCTGTCAATGGAAAGAATGTTTGATGGCATTGCTATTCAAAAATGTTGCAGCAGCAGACTGTGAAGAAGCCGCAAAATAGAAATCGCAACACACAAAGAGCATAGATACAGTTCTTTGCATTTGAAACCAACTGGCACAATACGTTACAATTACATTGGACATTTTTGGGGGTATTTGGGTTTTTTAGAGATCTAGAGGGCGTTGAAATGTACATGTGTTGGTATTTTTACTGGCCATTTCCAGAATTGTTAGATTTTATTGATTTTATTCTCACTGCCTTTCAGCAAAAAAAGAAGAAGAGAAAGAGAAGGAAATAAGGTATTGTGCATTTTAGCATTTTTTTTGTCTTGCCAGGCTTTGAAACATAGATACAGAAAATATAAGGCAATAATAAGGCAAACTGATTCTCTCTTTGGTTTTCTGTCAGGAGTTGTGTTTCAGAGATCTGCAGTCATGACCTGAGTATTTCTAAACTTCTGCTAATGGCCTCGCTCACTACAATAATAACCTCCTCAAGCATTTTTTCTTCCAACTTTTCTCTGCAGTTTCTCTATAAAAACAGTAAAAGTGACTGTGCTAAAAATTGGATCCAGCATGGGTCAAAATAGCACAAAAACAGCCGTGACTTAAGTTGGCCAAGTACCAATAGTAGGTCACTGGAAGACTGTTGTGATGATGATTTCACACAGTATCTATGTGCTGAAAACCACCCAACAGAAGGGTTATTTTTATAGTGTAACCCTACAGTGATAACACAGTAACAGTAAAAATAACACGGGAAAATGACAACTTTCTACTGGGTTAGACTAAGTTAAGCCAGTATTTTGTCAGTGCTATGTTAACCGTGAGTCAATTTTTAACCCCGTTTTTGTATAGCCAAGCCAAGTTTCATTTCTTAGACTAAAAAACAACCATTAAAAGGACTGCCATGCCATTTCGTATGTACAATCATGTACATAATCTGACTGGTACTAGTGTTTTTGTATAGTGAATTGCAGTGTTGGGTAATGTTACTTTTAAAATTAGCTTGTTACAAGATTACTGCCATTAAATATTCTCATCATGTTACTGCTTTACCTACTAATAAATGTAACATGTTAGATTACTTTTGCGTTACCAAAAATTCAACCCCCTTTGCGACTCATTACACATGTTGTACATGTTATATTGTCAGGATGGCATGTAGCCTACTTTACGATTACCTTTGAATGTATTGACTCTACAATCATTGCATAGCCTAGTTTATGGCCTACAATCTGTAACTTTGCAGCCTAATACAGCAACGACGGATGCAATTTAACCTCAACAGCTCTTTATTATGCTAACAATCTGAGAGCGAGCTGGGCAGAAGCAAACAGTTAAAGCACAGCAGTTTCAATGAGAACAATACAACACAGGCTCTTCGTCCCACCAGTGTTGCAGAGCTGTGTTTAGTTTGTAGATGCTAAACTTACATTTCACCGTCATGTTGTTCTTGTCCCTTTCGCCCAAAAATTCCAAATGATGGAAATATTTCTACAACAAATGCTGTCCTCTCTGCCATCTTGCTAGTTGAATTAGCTAGCTACGCATGCACACTGACAAACTGTTTACCTTACGCTGGTACGCAGCTACCTGCCAAGAAGTAGGAGAGAAACTGAAACAGTGCTTCTGGGATTTTCTGTTCTTTGTTGTGACTAAAGGAAAAGGGAAATATGGATTTTTTTTCCAGCAACAGGTTACTTTTATGAAAAAATAACTAAATAACGGATTCCTTAAATTGCAGTTACATTACTCGTTACAACAAAAAAGTAATCTGAGTACCCTAATGGATTACTTTGTAACGCGTTACCCCCAACACTGCTGAAATGTGCTTAACAGAATCGTGATCAGTATTAGAATCTGAATTATTGATAAGTAGGTTGGAATTTGTCGTGATATTGGAGACAAATTAAACAAAGACATTGTACTTGCTAAATGTGAGCATGTTAGCTTTGTCTGTGTTCGCCTGTTAGCATGCTAGCACAAGAATTTTGCTAAAATTACAGCTTCACAGAGCTACGTGCATGTCATCAGACCCCTTACATTGTTTTTTCAGATAACTTTTTCAGGACTTGTCATCTGCGTAAGATTAAAAGTTTACATTTTTTTCTATTGACTTTTAAAGTGATTCTGCATTTGTAAGGGAATTGGGTAAATGAATATTCTTGGTGAGTTTAATCTTTTGCACCATTTACCCACACACATATTCAGAGACACCCACACACACACACTCAGAGGAACTGAGAGACAACCATCTCAGGCTTAATTGAAAGATGTAATCTTGCAAATGGAAGCAATGAAACATTCAGAGAGAGAGAGAGAGTGCACATGTGTGTAGGTTTATGTGTATATACTGTATGTGTGAAAACCTCAAGAGACTCCCTCAGAAACACTTCTGTCTGGATGAAAAATAAACCTTCGACCTCCCCTCATCTCCTTTTACCCCCGTCCTATTTTTGCTCACACTCGCTCCCTTTATCTCTCTCCTTCTAAGCTCACTCTCCTTCTATCCATCTATTATTATCGTTCGCCAAACCTGTGCTCAATCCCTCTCATCCTCCCATTCCCCACCACTGTTCCTTATTCACATCCTTTCCTTTTTCCTTTCCTCCCTCTGGCTCACCTCCTTCATCTCTTCTAATATCTCTGTTCCCCTCTGTCCCCATCTCTCACTTCCATCGCGGCCCTGTCATCCCACACACTTGTCCACTCAATCACTGTAATTTCTGCTCCTCCCATTCATACTTGCTCCTAATGGGGACCATGTCTCTCAGCCCCTGCTCATGTTTTTTTATTCCTTTTCATATCGTTCCTTTTTTATGTCCATGTCTCCCCTGTAACATCTGTCACTCCAAACCATATATTGCTGGCCCTAATAACTGCTGGTGGAAGGCTACATGGTACAGTGTCCCAGTGGTAAGATCCAAGCAAACATGTCATGCACCCATTTCATCCACCAAAATTGACTCATACTGTGTGTTGTAAAGCTTTTTTGTGTTACCATATTTTCAATAGAAACATATGCTGATTTGCTGAATTGCTGAGATATTTGTGCCCCTATACATGATATTGTTTCAGGTTACATGTTTGTTGAAAAGTGTCTAGTTGGGGCAGTTGAGTCAGTAGCATGTATGGAGAGGTACTGCAAAGCAAAACATCTCATTCAGACAGGGTCAGAGAATGTCATAAATATTGACAAAAGCACATGAAAAACTTTAACATTAATGTCAGGACAAAAATCAACAAAAGTAAATATAATTCACCAATCAGCAATCAACCCAACAACTCCTAATATGGCTAAATTCCAAGAGGAGCCTGGTCATACATGACATCCCTTTTTTCCAACACAATTCAAACCATTGACATAAAAAAAAAAGACGTAAACAGAAATACAAGAATCTTTCATTTCAAGCGACCAAAATGGTTTTACCCTTGGCAGAAAATTTAGCAAGCCATCACACATTGTAAAAAACCGAAGTGGTTATTGAGCAACAGTCACATATTCCAAAGATGTTCAGTTGTAGGACTGCACGGTGGCCAAGTGGTTAGCGCTGTTGCCTCACAGCTAGAAGGTTCCTAGTTGAACCCCGGTTCAGACGAAGTGGGCCTTTCTGGGTGGAGTTTGCATTTTCTCCCCATGCAGGCGTGGGTTCCCTCCAGGTACTCTAGCTTATTCCCACAGTCCAATGCTCGATAGGTTAATTGGTGAATCTTAATTGTCCATCTGTGTGTCAGCCCTGTGATTGACTGGCGATCAGTTCAGGGTGAACCCCGATCTCGCCCAATGACAGCTGGGATAGGATCCAGCCCCCCCTGCGACCCTGAGCAGGATAAGTAGTTTCAGTAGCTTTCAAGCAGCTGTTGTTGTTGCTGTGCAAGTTTCATTTATTTGCCATTGGACTGCTGGAGTGTAAAATTCACTCTTGAATTGTTAACTCTCCAATTTTCCACTTTTCCATTTCAAACCACAATCAGCAAAGAGAGATGTCCAGCCAGGTTCAACTGTAGTCACTGCTGCTGACATCAGCACTTAAGCTGATCACTGAAACTGGCTTTAGACTCTTGAGAAGAGGACAACCTATGAGTGTGCCCTGCTCTCTGTTCCACATCATGCAACATGAGGGACAATTTAGATGAACTGCGACGCACTCCTGAACCAACCAGAGGGAAAGTAATGGAGAATCAATCAGTTTGAGAGCTAAAAAACCAATACAGAGACAGATTAATTTGTTGGCTAGAAGTGTGTGAGGGCGAAGGAATGGGTCATGGAATGGACTCTCCAGGATGTGGAACAAGGAACAGTTCACACATGCCTCAAACAAGACCAGGGGTTAAATGAAACCTTGGAGCTCACAGACCTGCCCTCTTTAATAGACATCAAAGCTTTGTTCAGTGAGAGCCACAACACAATTGCCCTGAAATTTAATACATAGCCACATACCCTGAGAATGACAGGAAACTGCCATACCTCCCCCGCCAGGGAGCACCTTTGTTCAGATCTAGCACTGCAGGAGTTTTTTTCTGTGTTCTGTTACAGCATCAAACAAGCAGTTGTTAGAGTGAAGAAAGCCAATCATAGGTGCGGACCCCACCACTGTCAAGCTGTGCCATTTTGACTGTTTCAAAACAAAGTTTCAAAAGACTACGAAGAGATAGGGGAAGAGACAAAGGTGTTCTTGATTGTCTCAATTATTTTCATTGAGCTAAAGGAAACAGATCCTGATGCTACCCCAGCATTTTCCAGAGATTTGCAGTGTTTGTTGTTGTAGTTCCCATACCAGACTGTTTTGGGGGAAGATCACCTCAATGGATCCTCCGTACATTGTGGATAGGATAGGTAGGGAGAGGCTGGCCTTGCTGGTCAGGGAGGTGCATATGAGGTCATCAGCTATATGCACTCCAAGAATCCTGGTGCTTCTGACATTCCTCATGCTGGATCCATTGATAAGAAGAGGGTGGTAAGAAGTGTGGGCCTTAATGAAGTCTATGTTGTTGTCAACATACTCAATAATATGACTGGAGTCATATTTGGTGGAGCAGTCCTATGTCCTTGATTTGCATAGCAGTTGACCTAGGCACATCCTTGCAGGTGTCTGTTGAGTGTGGTGGCTTTAGAGGTGATCTTGATTATATATACTGACTTGGGATTCTCTCTGAGAGTGTCAGAATCAAGGTACAAAAGGGGGTGTTCAGGCTCAAGTGAGACAACTTCCTTACCGACTTCCTTCTGGGGATGATTGTGTTGAATACTGAATTAGTAAACAGCGTCCCCAGGTAGTTGTTCCTGTTATCTAGGTGTGACATTGTGGAAGGCAAGGGAAATGGCACCACTGTGGACCTGTTTGGGCAATGCAGTTTAGAAGGAGTCAAGTGAGCTGGGACATAGGATTTGATGTGACCCATGACTAGCCTCTCAGAGCACTTCACTGTGACAGCGGTTAGGGCTACAGGGCAATAGTCCTGAGACAGGACACAACTGACTTTTTGCACTGGTGTGACGGTCGGGGCTATGAAGCACAAGGGGACAACCCCCTGGCTGATGAAGATGTCTGCAAGAACAACTGCCAACTGGTCTTCGCACCCTTGAGCATGTGTCCAGCTACATAGTCAGGTTCAGCAGCCTTGCAAGGTTACACTCTAGCTGGAGGTTGCCTGACATTGGCTGTGGACAGACAGAGCACCTGGTCATCTGGGAGGGTGCATTCTTCCTTGTGAGCTTTTCCTTGATCTCCTGAAGCCGAGCATAAAAGTCATTCGATGAATCTTTTAGGGAGGCGTCACTGTCACAGGTTTATCTCTGGACATTCATGGCATCTGGGTGGCACAAATGGTGATGTTCTTGATGATGGTTGCATCCTCTTTGCACTTAGTAACATAATCAGTCAAAGATTCTGCATATGCCTGCACACTATTAATCGGTGATAACCCCTTTCTCAGGTTCTAGTACAGGATGAGTGGACCTATTAGCATGCAAAGACATCTGTTTCACAACATTTTAGAAATGCTCTATTGGGCCTTTTGGAGAGAAGACACCTGTGATTGATGAGTCATGCCTCCAAAGACTGAAGGGGGGAACACTTTCGGCTAGAATACATAGTATGCACATCTTTTTGATATCAGCATCACACCCCAGGCACTTGCATTTTGAATAATTTAAATGCTTTATTGTCATGGTATGGTCATGTAAACCATGTAAACTCATTTCGGCAGCAGGCCAAGACACTAGGAATAGCCATCAGGAGTAGCTGATGCATCAATGAATGAGATGCATTCAGACAAGAGAAGGGAGCAGACTTAGGGATGTGGAGGGAAGAGATTTAAGACATAAACAAATTGAAGGGAGCTAAGATGTTGCTTAGGAAATGTATTGATGGTCCACAAAAGAGTGACCAGTACTTTTACAGGGAGGGACAAACAAAGAAAATGTATTTCAGAGAATATGCAGCCTTTGATTTGGAGACTTAGAAGATTAAATATTCAAACTAGGAAGAAGCACATTAAAATGAGCTGAAAAAGAGCTATTAAGCAGCGGACAAATAGTGAGTGGGGGTGACTTAATATCGGAGGGACATAGTTGTAGGATGGTCAAGATGGAGGAGGGAAAAAATGAGAGTGAAGTGTGATCCAAAAAAGCGATGGAGAAGGGGTGGGGGGTGTTTTGGGCAGAGACAAGCTCAGAATGGGGGCTCATCTTCCGCTCAGCTGTGTGTCTTGGCTGGCTGTGAAAAGCAGCTCTCTTCCTGTCGGCGCAGGAAGCCCACAGGGCGCCATTGTATCATACTCGGAGGGGGGGGAGGCAGGGACAGAGAGAGCGACGGACAGAGGTTTGAATAATTTAATGGAATTATTGATTCATTTTAGTTTCTAAAGGTTGATTGTTGGAGGTATTCATGTCCAGCTGTTTGTCTTATAGACTTCTGTCCTCTTGATTTTGCTGTTTCACATCAGGGTGGCCAATAGCAGCCGAGTCTGATCAAGACCAGTTAGAGACTGATCTGTGTTGTTTGGATTGATTCATTGTCCAAATCAGAATGAAACTTCTTTCAAACATTACATTTGCTTGCCGTCAATCAATTAAGCCTAAACCCAACATCGCCCCTTCCTCCTCCTTTGCCTATGTTTATCAACAAATTGAATTAGGGTGAAATTCTTCTCCAGGCCCTCTTCCACAGACGGTCTATTGTCCTCTTTTTGGCCACACTTGGCTTTAATGCCAGTCAGAGAGGAGCTGCCAAGAGTCTGCAGCGGTGATCTCCTCCAGGGAGATGGCTCTTTCAAACACTTTCAGTGAGAGGATCAAATCTTTTATTTCATTTCACTTGTTTTTGTGTGTTATTAAGTCCAGTATTCAGAAGAGCTGGCTCATACAGTGATGCACAGCTGTGTGCACACTGGGACAAAAGTGTGAATCATTTCTCCTGACTCATTCAAACATTTGCATTTATTGGTCCAAGTTACACATCGCAAGTTTTAAGTGCATGACAGAAAATCTTCCACCCTTTTTCCTCAGAAAAAACTTGTTTGTAGAAATTAGGGCAGGACCATAAATCGTTTAACTTTCGCAATTGTGACATGTGCATTTGCAGTAGTCACATCGCAGAACGTGCGATAGTGAAGCAAATTAAGTGAAACACGTCAAGCTGCTACTTTATTGTTACTCGATTCAAAATGAAAACTCTACAGAGAAAGTCTGTCTGAAATCACATTAGTGCAGCTCTACATCAGAGCACAGAGTGAACTGAATCTGTTTCACCTGCCTGTAAACATGTACATGACGCTGCTGTCGTCAGAGATCCTGCCGATGGGATGATCGAAGCAGAGGCTCCATTATGTGATGTGGACCCATTGAACGCGAACTGACGTGACTGAAAATTTGCCCCCATTCATTGTATATTGCGAGCAGCTGTACAATTCGCTGCTCAATGCATACTGGGATACCTAGCGACGCGCACCAGGCAAGTGGCGGCAATTTTCAACAGCTTTTCTCCCTCATTTTGTTATAATCATGCATTTAAAGAAAAGTGTGATATACTATTAAAAAAATAAACCTTGTGGGGTGTTGGTCTCATGTGGGGTGTTGGTCTCATTGAAAAAGAGTCACGTCACGTGTAGGCGAACTGGTCACCGTTGGCCAGCTTTTGAGTGCGTGCCCTCCAGCTATCTGCGCCACCTCATCCCGGTGCTTGTTAACGCTGTGGCCACATAAATTGACTGTTAACGGAGCGGACGTGCCGCGGACTGTTTACTTAATCAGCTACACTGCGGCACACACACGACATGAGGTTGTGTTAGCCAACAGGAAGTAGGAGATGGTGAGCTTTCGTTTCAAAAAGGTGCCATTGCGGGCTGTTCACGCTACTACAACATACATACATTTAAACATTGTTTGAAAGGGTAGATGACACACCATATTTGTAACGCAAGTGCAGCCCACAAGTCTTTTTGTATTTATTTTAAGAAATGAGGCGCTCCACTTTATCTCTCTCTACTTTTTCATAAGGGTGTCAGATTCTCTGAAGTAATTGTGGTAAAAATAGGAGCGAGGTTTTGTTTTGTTACACGAAAATACCTTTAAAGTACCAAATAATAAACAGATGATTGTTAATTGTTTACATGTAAACACACATGCGTTTATCTGTATAAATCACAGTAAATATCACAGAACAACAAGTTATCGCAATATTAGTTTTTTCCAATATTGTGCAGCCAGTAGAAATCACTTTGGCTCCAATTATGACTGATTGTCTCCGTTTTATGCCTCTATGTACATGCTAATCTTTCATTATTGGGTCTGCAGAGAGCCTGTAGGGTTAATGTAATATATTAGTTTATCAACCATTGAAAACAACTATTCCATTAATGCAGCTTTTAAGAGAGTAGCTGCTACGTTTAGCTTTTCAGACCAATGTAATGCACTGTAAAGTGTCCTTTACAGTAATTTGCATATAAATATCGACCCTGTAGTAACCCTATGCAACTAACTTTCACTGCAATCTGTCAGCCATAGCGTTGTGTTATCACACATGTTGTGTTTTTGTGTATTTAGGAGGGAAATAGAGTCAGAAAGACAGAAAAGGGATCTTTGCATCTGTTTATCTGTTGATGTGTTTATGCATGTTTATGCCTGCATGTTTACACGACTGCGCTCAATAGCCTATTCCGCAGTGCAATAGCACATCTATCCTGCTCCATTTACTGAGTGTACGACTTGTCTTCCATATGCGGGCTAGTTTGATATATATGTCACAGCAGTGACATGACTCCAGGAATTATAGTAATTGGTAGCAATGGGTGTGTGGGTTAAAGGGGAAGCAGAAGGAGCAACAAGGGGGATGGAAGGAGGCAGATTCTACAAATGAAAGCAACAGTGCCTCACCTTTGGAGTGACCCTGTAAAGAAAAGATGACGCAGAGTAGAAGGTTGAACGGATGAGAGACAAAGTTAAGAAATGAATGAATTAAACATGTTTCTGCAAAGAACGCTCATCTGAAGAAGGCAAAGACATCCAGGGATCCTCTGTCAATCTCTTGCTCCTTCACTTTGTCTAAATATAATTTATTTGCTCATGTCGATGTGTCGGCTCCTCAGTCTGTCAAAGTGTTTTAAAAACCTGCCAATCACATGATAACTGAGAATAATTTAGGGTTTTCCAGTGTCGTCCAAAATCAGTGTTTTTGTCCGACTGGTTGCCTTTGTTCTTATTTCTTGCTTCTGATTTACAACACATTTTCCCTTCCCAACCTTTCATCTTTTTCTTTCCTCTTTCTTCTCCTTTCTCTTTCTTTTATGCTTGCTCCCTCTTCTACCATGTTTTGTTCTCCTTGTTCTGTTCCCTCTTTTGGTCTTCCATTCTCTTGCTGCCTCCTTTTAAGACTTCCTTTCCTTCCTTTTTATCTTACCTTATTCCCATTCCCCCGTCGTATACGTTATCTTCTCCAATTTTTCCTACTGCTTTTCCCTACTATATTCCTTCCTCCTCTCATCCCATCCTTCCTTTTCTATTTATTACACTTATTTCTCTCTTCATTCTTGGCTTCTCCTTTCATCTTGTCTCCTCTATACTCCCCTGTCATGAACTACCACTACCACTACTCCACCCCCAACAAATGTCAGCATGGATCAGTTGTAAGGTAGCCATACTCTGCCCATTCACCCCATTGCCTTCATTGCCACAGTAACCACATCTGAGTCCTTGATACACATGGGTGCTAATGTTAGAATCAAACACCCCAGGCAAACTAATTCTTAACACTAATTCTAACTAGCTGTTGTGCCACTTAAGGCACAAACCCAGCTGTGTGTTAATATGTTGCACCATAACATGAGGGCTTTCCTCTACTCGTGTTTTCTTTCACATGATGAAACGTTTCCCGTTCAGATTAATTCAAAGTCACAGTTCCCATCCTCAAACATGTTTTCATGTCAGCGATTAAGATTTGTTTTAATTCACCATTATACAGTATTTTTGGTCACCACAATACTTACCATTTGGAGATCATAGAAATTGGACCAAAAACAACGCCTTTGAAAGACCACGATCAAGAACAATAGGTACACAAGAACAGTAAGATTGTCCTGCCAAGAGGAAAGACACAACCACTGAGAATGAAATGAGAAAACTTCCTAACAGCTGTAGGTATCATGTAGGAGCAAAGATGGAAGGTGTGATGAAGCAAAAACTTCGTACATTAAGGGCCTGTGTCCACTAACTAAGCGTTTTTTGCGCTGGCAGTGCCCACAACCTCAATTTCAAAGTGCTTCTCACAGGCGCATACTGTTGCTAGGTTACGAGAGTTGTCTGGCGGCACTTCTGCTTCCTTTGGTAGTGACCGTTAAGTCTGTTTTAAATCGCTCTGTATGATGCTTTTATTCAAGGAAACTTTACAAATGCAAACAATAGAAAGAATCGTGTCCTGGCATTAGCAGAAGCTTTACACCTGGAAATTGTAGCCTTGAAAAAAACGAAAGGATTGGCTTCACCTCTGCCATTGTTGTTCACAAAGTTGATATTGTAAGCCCCGCCCCTTCATAACTTTGATGAGGGAGAAGTGACATTGACGAGCGTGGTGGTGTTCCAAAAGTTTAACGATATTCAATTGAGAGTGCTGTGATTACAGCGACAAAGCCGGCTGACGCTGAGGGAGTTTTTGCGCTGAGCGCTGAAAACGCTGAACTGCATTGGTTTTGTATAGACAATCAATCAATCAAATTGTATTTGTATACAGGGGCGGGTCCAGACATTTTTGATAGGGGTGGCACCAAGTGGGGCACTGACTTATGCAGGGGTGGCATGAAGTGTGAGCAGGAGCGCCTGCGCACAAACATATACTCTCACATATGCAACAAGACAAGAACATTTTTAAATTTTAAACACCAGTGTTATTAATATAATGATCCAAATAAAAGCGGATACTGTAATGTTAAAAAAAAAAGGAACCTTCATCTGACTCTGCAATAACACATAGGTTGTCATTAGAATGATAATAAAATCAGCCTTTCCTAAGTAAACTAAGTGGTATGTTACAGTCAATCCAAATGAGTAAGTTCAAACATGAGAACAAACTGGAACTCTCAGGATTTTACATACCTATGTGTACAGCTGAAGCTGAAGGCTTCTTCTGTGCATCTTTCAGGACAAGCTGACTCTCATCCTCTGACTCACTGCTCTGACCCTGCTCTGACTCTGCTATTTTGGATTTCTTTCTTTTGAAGAAATCCTTTATATCCTGATTTCTTTTCATACTGTAATAGTCCCATAATGCACGACACTCTTGTATGTTGTACAACTGATGGCCTAATTGTGCATACACACGAATGAAAACGAAATGTAATTGACGTTACATAGGTCTAACATAACAATGTTATGCAGTACAGATGTACATAGCTAACTGTTAGCTTTAGCATCGTTGACAGTCAAAACAGTGTTTGCTAATGAGATGAGATGATGACAGCCTTGTGCCAATTACAATTACAAAAAGAAAAAAACAAGACAGGGTCAATGTTTAGCTTATTACCGTTACAGCTTTTAACTACAGGCACAGTAAGAGTAGTAAAATGTAGGCTACTTACATCTTTGGCGACTCCTCACAGACGCTGCTGTAGAAAAAAAGTTTGCTTCCACTGTTGGCCGGTTCAAACTTCTTCTTCTTCGGGCCCTTTTTTATTTTTTTGCAGGCGAGATACTACTTTAGCGCATTTCTGCCTCTCAGGTTTAAAGTGGAACTGCAACTCAAAACAAGAGTGCGGTTTACATTCAGTGTCGTGGCCCGCCTCTGACTGGGCATATAGCCAATCAGATTTCAGGGGTGGCCTGTGCCACCCAAGGCCACTCCCTGAACACGTCAGTGTTTGTATAGTGCCAAATCATACCCAAAGTTATCTTAAGACACATTACAAAAAGAGCAGGTCTAGACTGTACTCTTGTTTTTGTAATTATTCAGAGAGAGACCCAACATGCATCAATCATGAGCAGCACTTAGCAACAGGCGCAAATAGGTGCTGCCAGTACAAAAAACGCCATTAGTGGACACAGGCCCTTAGCAGAGGTGACCACTGTTTGTTTCCCAATTCCAACGGGTGGTCAACTTTGGTTCCATGTTTGACAACAATTAACGATTGTCCTCAAACCTTAACTAAGAGGTACATTTTTGCAAACATGACCTTTACAAAGTGGTCACTGTAACCTACATCATGATTTTTCCCTTTAACTGACTTGTTGAGGTTCAACAAAACTTAACCACTGTTTTATCACATTATTAAAAAAATGTGCTTATATTTGACAGTAATTTGTGGAATGCTTGGAAAAAGATAAATGACTGTTTTGTTACGGCTGAGTCAACATGTTTGAAGTTGTCTTTTTATAAAGTTTTTTTAATGTGTTTTCACGTTTTTTTTTTAGAATCACAGGATGTCAGTAACAGGACTTACCAAGTAAGCATGAGTCTAAGAGCAGTAAGCACCAGCGCACATTGGAAAAATTTGCTGTGTTGTTAAATGCGACATGTTAATGATTGATTTTTTTTTCCTAACCCTAAATGAACTTAAAAGCAGAGAGCCTCGAGGGAACCAAACTGCTGGTATGAGCACAGCCTGTGGTCTTACAACGGAATGGATTTATTTGTATGTAATGAAAATATTCAAATTAATTTCTAGTCAAGTCAATTCAGGTGTTAAATTCCTAACAGGAAAATCCCACATACTGATTTTGCTTTATTTTTCTTCTGCAGAATAATAAAGAATAACAAAATACAGCTGTGGTAGTATTTGCAGGGTGGTGCCAAGCAGTGCCAGAAAATAATGAAAAGATGAAAAACATAAATGTTGTTGATTCCATAAAGCAGCAGCTCCGCTTCCATGTTGTGCTCCTCTACGTTAGCACAACTAACTCACCGTGTCACATGTAAAATCTAAATCCTATAAGTGTTACTGTGGCGTTGACAGCCACACACATGCATGCATGTCCACATACGATGCCTTCACATCCACACACACCACCCCCTGTCACCCCCCATTATCATCCTGATCATTTATTAAGCGTGGCTTCCGCCAGAACGAGTGAGACTAAGAGTGAGGGAGCTCAGGGGAAGGAGGGATTGCTTTCTTAATTAAACGAGAGGAAAAAAGAGAAGGAGCACGGCGCCACAGGCTTGGCTCCTTTGAATAAAAAACATTTATCTCCTTCACTGCATTCCCCTGCTCCTCGTTTCTCCCTCTCTGAGTTGGCTTAGTTACTCTAAGGCAGAGAACAACCCAGACTGAAACACACACACACACTGCAGTGTGCTGCGGCTCATTTTCTTTGTAGAGGTGTAACATGAGCATTGTTTCTTTCCAGGTCACAAGAAGCCATGCTAAATTATATAACCTTAGACATTCTTGTGCACCTGCCAGTTTGGCTGCATGCTCTGTTACTCTCTCTCTCTCTCTCTCTCTTACACTCACACACGTTCAGACCGACGCTCACAAACCTTAGTGATGATGCCTGAGAGGGCCGGCACGCTGAACTGAGCGCATGCTAATTACTGCTGTTTTGTCAACTTTGCTTTCATGCCATGCAGCAGTTGTCATCAGAACGCCAACATGCATGCATGTACTCAAAATCAACCTTCAGATACACTCACAGTAATGATGCCATGTGTCGTCACTTTCCCTTTTCCCAAACCCATGTTGCAAAAATACTACATGAAACCTTCAATAGGACACGGCTTGCACAGATTATAAAACAGTTAAATCAGTCACATTGTGTCGAATAATCCTTTCCCACTAAGCATCCACTCCACCGGCAAATTCTTAACTATACAGCCTGACTTTTAACATGAACACATCATCATAGTTTAATATATAAGCGTGCTGCTTGCCGTACATACTGACATATCCCCCCTCCTTATATGTACCTGCTTCTGGTCATATTAATCATTCAACATTATTTATGTATCCCAGCAGTCTTTGCACTCATATATGCTGTATGCTTCATATAGCCTAGGCCATATTCAGTGCTTTTTCAGCTACTTCTATGTATATAAAGTATGCACACAGAATGTATCTGTATGCATAAGCTGATCATGAACTGCTCTTGATAATCAATATCAATGCCTTCGAAGATGCTATGAGAGACTCAAGGAAACATGTGATGTAACTTGTACTTCTAGAGGCTTAAGAAAAAAAAGCCACGATGCTGAACTGACCCGAACCTTAAAGAAGGGCTGGTCTTAAACACGAGGGAGGAAATAGATTGACCTATAGTGCCTGCTCTGCAGTGTGAGGAGACTTCCACCCTTTGGATTTTCTATGGAATGATAAAACAGGGCTTCACAGTGGTGCAGAGGTTAGCGCTGTCGCCTCACAGCTAGAAGGTTCCTGGTTTGGGTGTAGTGGGCCTTTCTGTGTGGAGTTCTGCATGTTCTCCCCGTGCATGCGAGGGTTCCCTCTGGGTACTTGGGCTTCCTCCACAGTCCAAAGACGTGCTTGTTAGGTTCACTGATTACTCTAAATTGCCCATAGGTGTGAGTATGAGCTTTAAAGGTTGTCTGTCTCTATGTGTCAGCCCTGTGATTGACAGGCGATCAGTCCAGGGTGTACCCCGCCTCTTGTCCAATGAAAGCTGGGATAGGCTCCAGCCCCCCATGACCCTGAACAGCATTAGATTAGAGCTGGGTATTGATAAGAATTTCTCATTCGATTCGATTCCAATTCACAAGGTCCAGATTCAATTTGATATCTGATTCACTTTGATTCGATATCGATTTGTTAAGGGGTATTTCATTTACAACATCAATGCAACTCTAACCTGTTGCATTATCAACATTTTTAATGTTTACAATAAGATATAAGTATAACAAAACCACACGAGACACTCGTGGCCAAAGCCGACAATAACAGGTAGTAATATAAACATCAGTGCAAAACTAACTTACATATTCATGGACGCACACGATAAAAAGAGTCCAACGGCGATCACTGATGTCTCCGTAGAAGGTGCAGTAAACAAGTCCGGGCATGTCCCCCCGAACCGATGTGTTTCGGGGGGGATGCGCCGAGTCGTGCTGCGTTCAGGAGCACTCAGAAACATGAGTGATCAGACACGGGACCGTTTTTACACATATTTTTAAAGATCGATCTCGGGATTTATTAATCGATATTGCGTCATTCAAATGAGAATTGATTTGAATATGAAAAATCTTTTTTTTTTTTAAGCTAGCTCTAGATAAGATGGATGGATGGATGGATTAAACATGGGGTAGTTTAACCCTAAGTTTATCCCTATGAAACTTCACATGAAAGTAATTCAGCGACTCGCCATGAAGAATTGTTTACACTTGCTTTCATTTTATAACTTATTAAGTCAATCAGTCAATCCTTTTTGGATTTATGTAGCGACAAATCAGAACCTTATTTTGTGACTTGCCAGGAGATCACAGTTATCTCATGACACTTCACATAAAAAGTAGATATACTGTGGATCGTTCTCGTTAATGCTCCGTGGCAATCTATGGACAATGGCAGCATTAAGCAGGATTTTTGTTTGCTTCCACTGGTTTCATACTGTCAAGTCTTATTGTCTGCCAAGCAAACAAGCTGGTCTGCTAAAACTGACAAATAACTTGCTTGGACTGATGGTTGTCTGGTGTAATAACTCCTCACCCAGGCTAAATCAAGCCAGTGGAAAAGCTGTCTTGACAGAGAAGACCCTAAATAGAGTCTACTCGATTTGCTGAGAGGACTCCAGAGAGCTTGAGCTCGACCGGAAGCTCCCGCTGAGAGATTTAAACACAGTCTGTGTCCTCTGCCTCGCTCCCTGCAGGAGGCACATTAAGATAAAGTGACTGAACACAGCCCTCATGCCAAACACAGGATGACAAGATGAAACGGATGACACGTACGCCTGATCGTAGACTGCGACAA
The DNA here is from genome assembly GCF_022749685.1 of Semicossyphus pulcher. Lineage (NCBI taxonomy): Eukaryota > Metazoa > Chordata > Actinopteri > Labriformes > Labridae > Semicossyphus > Semicossyphus pulcher. The sequence goes on along the minus strand of NW_027211692.1, from coordinate 17,773,336 downwards.
GCCTCTGTCTGGTAGAGTTTGGATTTAAAAAATGGGGAACTATTTGGACAGCACTGGCGGGAAATCGTCTTCGTCATAACACTTGGAGGATATAATTAGTTCTTTTCTTATAAATGGAGTCCATCCATTGAGATTCTTAGTCTGAAATGGTGGATGGAGCAAGTGTACTTGAGAACAACCCTAAAACCACCAGACTGATTCACCCAAACCGTAAGTGGCTGCCCCCCACTGTCATCTGGTCTATTACTCCTTTCATGTAAGAAAAAGCCCCACAGCACTGTGGGATTGGCCCGGGTGGCAGCATCATTAGTTGAGTCGCTCTTGTCATACGGTTATGTGTGCTCCCATCACCAACCGCTCCTGCCTTATTCTCACCAACAGGGGAGATATAGGATGTGGCAGGGGTAACGCATCCAACTGCTTCAGCAAATGCAGCCACCCCCAAGAATGGATGTCATGTTGGTTCAAGGAAAACCACAGGGGACAAACGGGTCTTTTCAAAGAGGAATACCTCCATCCACACGATGCGAGGGTGGTGACAGCACAGCATTTGTCTTGTGATGGCTCGCATCAAGATGTGACGTCAGCACTGAAGATGGTAATGCCTGTGAGATGGAGGGCTGTCAAGGAGCAAATGTTCTCTATGGCCCATTTCCTTACCAACACATCCCTGCAGCAAAGGAATGGCAAGAAAATGAAGAGGATGCAAAGTGTCCCATCCATCATATCCATCTGTAGATGGTAGATGAGGCAAGTGCTATCAGCAGGTCATACACGACGGGCTTGTTGTACCATGCTTGTGCCTTTTCCACCACATTATTGATGTCCTCAAACACTGACATGTAGAATCAATGAAATCAAGGTCATTTATTCATCATTTTACAACATAGGGAGGCATGCTTTTTCGCTTGAGTCACATTTTATTAAATGAACGATGAGGATGCGTAAAACACCCCTTTTTCTGTGAGCGCGCACAGAGCCTGAAGCTGAAAGCCCAGGTTAACAGAGAAATTTCACAACCACCTTCGTGATGTCCCTTATCTCCAACCGCGTTCAGCTACAGGACTGAATTGCTCGTAATTGGACCGATTAGACACACAGTGGGGAAAAAAATGCATTTTGAATGTCGACATGAAGACAGCCCACGAACGTTTTAGTCCTGTCTCATCTCGTTAACGAAAACAAAACGTGTCATCAGTTTTTATTGTCAACAATCTATTTTTAGCTCATCAACATCTCGTCTCATCATGGAAAAATGATTGTTGACGAACATGTTTCGTCATTTCGTTAACAAAATTAACACTGTTAACACGTGTACCTCCAGAAAGTTTCAATTCTTCCATGATTTTATTTATTTGCATTTTAGGGAATGTACACAGCAGCAATAAGATCATGTAAATGGTAAATGGACTGTACTTCTATAGCACTTTTCTTGTCTTCCGACCACGAAAATAGCCTTTAACACTAGAACCGCCAAGGGGGTCATTTTTACCCCCTCACTTTTTCAAATGCATGTAACTTTTTAAAAATAGAACCCTGACATTTCAAATTTCCTGACTTTTCCTAAAATTGTGTTATTAATGATCTACTAAATTACGGGGGTTGTGGGATACAAAGAAAACAAATTGTTAACATTTATACCTCCAACTGTCGCCGCCGTCATTTTGACCCCCCCATAGAAACAGCTGGGGCGAGCCGCTGTCACTCAGCTGTCAGGTGACACCAGCTCGCGGACAGCTGAGCCGCTGTAGTAACACCTATTGTTACAATTTTGAAAATAAGTCACATTACTAAACATATATATAATACGTATATCAGCTATTTTTGGATTTGAAACATGGACCGGAGAAAAAGAACGATGGATGTGGAAGGAGCCCTGGCAACGCTCCAGTCCATGAGTGAAGGAGAGTCAGATGGGGGAGATATAAAGGAGAAGGAATCGGATGGGGATGAGGTAGATGACCCGTCATTTTCACCCAGATGATGAGTGTGAAAAAAATAAAACAAAAAAGATCTGCCTGAAATGCCTACGTCCAGTGTGTGGACAGTGCACTGGAAAAGTCCACAGCATGAGTGCTGATCGTGTATAGTGTGCGCGTATGTGTGTGTGGAGTTTTGATGTAAATATTGATTTTCAGGTTTGCTTTATGCATTGTTCATGCTATATTTTTCTTAAAATGTTCATAAAATGATTAGATATATTATTGTTGTTATTATTATCATAAATGTTGTGCTTGTGTGAACATGTGGTGCGCGACAGAGAAAGTGAGCGAGTGAGCGCTCCGGTCACAGCTTAAGCCTATTATCCAAAATTCGTATTTTAATTTCAAGTTATGTTCTTCGACAGTAATCAATATGTTAAATTGTGTTAATTATTTTTTTGTTTGTTTGTTGTATTTAATTGAGGAATATGTAATGTAGATATTAAAATGAGCCTTTTTCAATCTGTTATAAAATGAAGCATTGTTATATTACTAAAACCCATAGACTTAATTTTAAATAGTTATTGTCTCAAGTCTTACTTATTATTAAAAAAATATATGAAAATTAACAACCAATCTGCTTTAGGGAAATTAAGAATTTGCGTATGCTGATGCTTTTGCGGCAGGGGGGTAAAAATGACCCCCCCTGGCGGTTCTAGGAGGATTGGAATGTTGGCGGTTCTAGTGTTAAACTACATGTCACATTCACCCATTCACACACGGATGGCAAAAGCCTAAGTGTCAATTTCCAATCAGGATCTATACATTCATACCAGATGGCTATGCCAATGGGAGCAATTTGGAGTTCAGTGTCTTGCCTAAGGACACTTCGACATGTGACTGTAGCAGTCAGGGATTGAACCCCCAACCTTCCAATTAAGAGACGACTGACTCTACCACTGAGCCACAGCTGCCCTGATGTCACAAATTTGGTTGGCATCCCAACACCAAAAAAACTAGATATCTTTGACACATTGTCCATCAACTCTGACATTGTTGCCTCTCATCTTGATCACAGCCAGCTCCTCAAACTTCAACCAACAATTTTTAATACCTGGTTGCTGGATCGGCCTCAGCCCCATTTAGTCCGTTCCATTTTCCTTTAACCAGACATTAGCTAATCGTCGTCTGGGAAGGGTTAAAGGTTCAAGCTTCAAGGTTCTTCCTTCTCTTCTCTCTATTCCCTGGAAGGCTGAACCATCCGTAGTGCCACTTGATCCAGCAGGTCTCGCATGGTGGTCAGTACGTCTGTCGCACTTCACAGGTTATACATGCTTGAGCAATGAAGGAAAAAGTCCAGTAGTTTAGTGGAAGAATGACTATCGTAGAGACAGTTCAGTGTCAGTTTTGGTGGCATTTCTCATCCAGGCCTTGGCATTTACGCCCGTGTTCATCACAGCAGCAGATGAGACTAAAGCTAAGGAGATGCAAAGAGGGAGGCAATAAAGCAAAGTAGATGAAGACAGTTTAATGCTTTATTATTTACAGATGGCTGAGAAATGAGAGACAAAACTAGCATCAAGTTTATTTGAGGAGCTAGGAAAGCCATACCACCAGAGAAGCTTGAAGGCATCAAGTCTGGTAAATGGACGAACACATTTCACCCAAACGTTATTGTCTCATTTGACGATTTCAGGTGGAGAGCTTTGTGCGTTTTATGGAAGCATTGGTATTTGCTTCCATCTCCGCACATATTTCGTTTTTGAACTTTTCAAATTAAGGAAAACATCTTAAGGGTCTACTTTTACAAACGTGTTTCGTGTTCCTCTAACTGTACAACCAGCACTGCTTGGATTTTGCACCTTTGCATGCCCATGAAATTAGATTTTAAATGGTTTGGGCTGCTTCCTGTTTTCATTCAGAATATGAAATGCTTTTATTTATTTATCAGGATAAATACCTGCACAGAGAAAGCGCGCTGCAGTTAAAGGTCATGAAAGGTCAGCGACTCCTCCCACGGCTCGCAGCCAGAGCTCTGCCGGGGAGAGCGAGGGGAGAGCGATGTGGAAGGAGTGAAAGGGAAAGATGGAGGTGGAGTTACTGTAACATAAAAAATAGGAATGCGAGTTGTGTGAGAGAGGACGAGGTAAACGAATGATGGGGACGGGAGAATGGATTGGATAAAAGGAAAGGGGAGGAGGGCAGAGATGATAAATGAAGAGCGAGAGAAGGAGTGAGGGATGTAAAGCAACAGAGAATAAAAATGAGAGGAGGGAAAAGATCAGATGAGGTTAAGAGCGAGAAGGAGAGAGAGCTAGAGAGGGGGTTTCACACAGAAGACCACTGACGGATGGTTGGCATTTAGCTCCCCACTACCTCCGGAAATAACTAATTAAGCATGGTCTGGTTTGTGTGTTTGAGTGTGTGTTTGAGTGTGTGTGTGTGTGCCAGTAGACGTGTTTGTGCATGAGGACAGAGCAGGGAACCGTGACGGGAGAATAAGGGATTTTATTTGAAGCATGAATCAACATGAAATGTGTCATGTTTGCAATTCTATTAAAACCCGTTTTAATTATTTGGGAAACGCAGCACATTCACTGTGAACCCTGGGCCTGGTCTTACAGGAGATTACAAGCACGACCACAATTCAAACAGAGCGTTATTCCACTTCTTTCAATAAAAAAAAAACACGCCCTCAGTTCAAGGTTTTACATCTGACTGTCTAGTTCTCTGATTGATATCACAAAGCGGACAAGACAATCAAAAGCTGCACTCGTAACAGCAGGCAGTTTAAAGAGCCACATGTCCATGAGCTGTTATCCCAGGCCTTGGGTGACTCTAAACTATTCAGGCACCGGAGAGGATTTAACTTTTGCCAAACACTACCAGGTCCTGACACGAAAGCTTTTGTTTTGATTACCTTTTCTGTCCCGTCCGCCTACTGTTTACCCTCCCGGAATACATTTCCATGATTTTCTGCTCTCTTTGCATGCACCCCACATACCTTCTCTAATGCCACTGAGAGTCTGAGAGCTGGTGGGATTGCTTTCGTGGAAGTACTCCAACACAGTTACGGAGAGCCAGGGGTGTGTGACCTCCCTGGCAAGTCACAAGATGATTTTGGAAGGGTATTTTCATATTTTCACCCCCTTCCCCTGTAAAATCGAGGCCAGAGTTCTGCTTGTCTGCTCGCTGACATTAGCTGCAGGGCTCTGGGTCAATTGGTACTGTTAGTGTGAAGCTGTCACATGCACAGACAGTACAATTATAACACTTTTGTGAATATAATTTCATACAGATTGCTTTAAATTTCATTCTTTTGTAATTAAATGTGTTTGTCAGTGTGTTGACCATAAAAGCCTTTGTACTGATTTGCATCACAGAAAACATGAAACACTTAGGAGCCTGCTGTACTGAAGCTCATGGCTTGCTCTACACTTTTGAACACTCCACTAGACAAATAAATGTAACCATTTAAGACAGGAAACAAGAAAAAATAGCGCCTTCTTAAAAAATTCAAATATGCTAAATTTAAACTTTCATCGCTGTGAAGAAGATTGTTCCTGAGTTGTCATGGAGAGAAGCATGCACAGCTGCAGAAAACATATTCAGTGTTAGAAAGTGGCTTTGCACAGCATAGTGGAATAAGTTATGATGACACTCCCAACCCTCTGTACTAAAGCTGGATGACACTTTTTATTGCGAGACACCATCATTTTGTACCCTGAAGCTTTGGCGAAATTGTTCTTTAAACTTTCTCACTTTCATCTTTTGAATGAAAAAATTAAATTGTATTAAACACACCGCCGTATCCCGTAGTGTTCCGTTTAATGTTTACTTCATGTGCTGTCTTCAGTTTTGCAGATCTCTCAGTTGTGGCCTACAGTTTTTGCATCTTTAATCTTTATTGATTTCTTTTTTCCCCTCTACCAGACTTCTTTCTTCTTGATGTGATTACAGTTTGTCCTCCAGATTGTGCAATTAGAGCCACATGCCTACTGTCTGTCCTTCATAACAATGCTGTAATAAACCAATCATAATCAAGTATTTAACACAGCCACAGCCATGTTATTAACAATATTAAATGTGTATGGGTTAAATGCAAACGAGACAGTGCCTACAAGAATAATAGTACATAAATAGTAATTTACAAAATTAAAGAGTAACTGCACACTTAAACATGTTTTTTGAGCTAAATGATATTGCTGTACCGTGATGAAACACATCAATGCTGGTATTAATATTGACAATTCTTACAAAATAAAAAAAATTCTGCATTAATGGTTGGAAATGTCTCAAACATGCCATCTACTGTTTTAAATCAGCCCTGAACCTTGCTAGCTGAGAGTCGACCGTTTGAGACAAAGCTACATAATGAAATGTATAAAAGTACATCCCCCCGGCCCCCGTCTTTGAGAGCAAGTCTATGAAACCGCGCTCATTTTCAAATATATCCTATTCGAGACACATCATAACTAGAGTTTACACTGTTTTTGCTAGCTCACTGTACATTAGCCATCTAGCTAACATTATGTTACCACTCAACGACTGCTACCCATTCTCTCTTCAGAATCAGCTGCACACGCAGTCGGCGCATGCACACTTACATTGCCTCGGCTCCGAAAGCTCTGGCTTCAGGCATTAGTGGGGCTGAGCCAACGGCTCGAACTGATAGGGCTCGGGACCACCACACTAAAGTGCTCTTCGGGGGACTCTGGAGGGGAGAAGTCCTCCACCTCAAAAAAGAGCCCTCTGTGGCATATGTGCCTTGTGACTCTGTGTCGCTCTGTATTTTTCTCTGGCCAGGGGAGGGGACATCACTGAGCTGCTGGACACACCCAAGAGGTGGCATTGCACATGATAACACACTCTATAAATATCAATATCAATATAGTGTGTGATATTGAAAGATGTATTATTCATGATAATGAACATAATACAGCCCGATAAAAGTAATATTGCACATGATATTAGAAGTTGTATTAATGTAGAAGTTGCACATGGTGAGGAAATGAAAAGACCCTTCATGCTCCATTTGTCCTCCTGCTGAACGGGGAGGAGTTATACAGTCTGATGGCCACAGGTAGAAAAGGCCTCCTGTGGCGTTCTGTGCTGCTCCTCGCTAGTCTCAGTCTACCGAGGTGCAGTGTAGCCTGCAGGGGTTAAAAGTCGTTGTCCAACATACTGACAGCCATTGCATGTGTTATCTAATGAATGAAAACAGCAGATTGCGTTTTAACACTGTGTGCTCAGTAAATAGAGCATATTGCTTTGCAAATAGAGATTTAATGCGACTCTCTTATAGAAAACATTCAGAGCAGTTTCATTGTCAGGAACAGACTTTTGGCTTGATAATACATAACAGCTTTTTGTTGCCAATGTTTATGTTGTATATCATGTTTGTCAAGTTTGTAAGATTTAATCGCAGGCTTTTCTCGAAGATATTTGTTCTGTCGTCCATCTGGTAGGTTTCTCTGTTGCTTGTTTATCCTGTTGATGATATGGAAGACTGCCAGAGAGCGAACTAAATTTGTTTTAATAAACTGAGGAGGTTCTGTGGCGGCTTTTTGATTCATTAAAAGTGCCAAATTTAGACAGTGTAGTAAGCTTTGTTTAATCAGTGATGTTTCAAGTGTTAAATAAACTTAAATATTAAGAAAAATGTTGAACAATGAGCACAATTAGAAGTAATGAAGACCGATGATGCGGCTCCTCCTTTCAGAGAACGAACCTTTTGAGGTGGCATAAGCTTGTCCTGGATGAATATGCAAATGTCTGTACACAGAGCCGTTCAGTGGCTAAGTTCAGTACAAACCAGTTTAGTTCTCAAAGGAGATGTAGAGTCAGGGGGGAACATGATGATGAGAGAAGAGGGAAAAGAGGAGCTAAAGAGGGACACAGACACAAAGTGACCTCGCAGGAAGCGAAAAAACATAAGAGCGTCAAACACACAGAGATGAAATAGAAAGGTACAGCTTCACCTAAATCCCACCCAAAGTGCTCCTCAAGTATCCTGAGCTACTGGCAAACACTTCTGATGCTCCCACACACACACATCCACACACTGCTGTGTGTTGAGAAAGCTGCCACGGACATGCGCACCTTAGCTTTCCAGAGGAGGATAATACACACATGCTCAAGCTTTAGCCCCTTTCACACTGGTTAAAAAACATGCTAACACCCGCTAACACCCAGCCTTTTTGCTAAGTGGGAAAGGCTACAATCAACATTCAGAACCGGGTCAAATGACTCTGCAGCAGACCTGGTTAATTATCGCCTCAGCCCAGATCGCCATTGATGGGAACACAACTATGTCGACACACTAATCTCCGCCCCCTTTCCGGTGCGATGCTATGCTCCATCGGTAACTTCTGTGACATCTCAGCTACTAATTCCGCCCGTCTCCGTCTGAGCAGCGCTCGAACAGCGTTCCAAATTTGTCGGCGACGAGTTTTAAAAAACAGACTGAATGAGTAATAGATACAATAAGGACCCGACCAGCGTAACATCTTCACTGTTTACTAATTCTGTTCCGGTTGTGTTTATGATGTCAGACAGTGACGCAGCAGAAAAGAGACCGACAGGAGTATACTTCACTGGCAATGGGAAAAGAGACAATCTGCATTTATTAGCGGGTCTTCCCAGGTCTGAAACACCCGCATCAACACACTTATTTTGGTGGTAAAGGGGTATTTCTCTTCACAGGGTTCTGCTGGTGATAAATCTACACACAAACACACACACACAACCTTGCAAGTGTCTCTTTTAAACACAAATCTTACTCTGACTCAGGTGTTCTGAATACAGTTAATTTGAATCCCTTTTTGATTCATACTTAATACCTTATGCTTGTTGAACTGTCGTATAAAAGCAATATTGCGCTCGAGGCCATGCCGTTGTACTGAATATCAGTACAGCTATGACTATCTTTCAGCACTAGGCCTGAATCCTTTTTCTTATGACAGAATCACAGCTGTGCAGATATTCAGTACAACAGCACTCCCTCTCCCGTCTTATAGCTTAATAAGACAACAAAGACAAAGATTGCCCACTAACGTCGGGCAGGAATATCTTGATGTGAACCATTTTGCTTGCTTTGTATGTATTTACACCGACTAACACATCTGCTCAGGAACATAAATCACATACAAATCTGAAATTAAATTATTAATCTCAATTCTATTTGTGCTGTTACTTTCATGCATAAAGTATTGCCACGCACGTCCTAGCACACACGCGCACACACAGTTTGTATCTCACATATACAGTACACGTGTTGGCTTGTGTGCAGCGCAGACATGATTTTCTGCAGTTAACAGGGAAAACAAACAAGCGTTCCATTATTCATGACAATTAAGGAAACAGCTCTGTTTCTGTCCCACTAACAAGCCAAACAAGAGGGCCGGAAGAGAGGGAAAACTGCGGTTGTCTTCTTTCCCAACAGCGCATTCGTAGGCACACATGCAGTCCTGCACACAACACACACACACACAGCTACATTCTGCTAACTGCTAACAGTCCATAAATGGCAGATAGCTCATGTATCGCAATGTATTTATGCATCATCCACAAACGTGTTTACAGTGCAGCCAATTTCCATTTATCTAATGAATTCAACCAACTATGTGACCTCTATAACCAACCAGCAGCACCAGTGATGATTCCAGTATGCTAGAGTAAAGGGGTAAATGTATATATGTGTATATTTCTATATGTGTAATTAAGTTAGATCACTTTATATCCACCCGTTTTTTCTTTCATATGAAATATTTTATTGTCCAACAGTGTCAAAAAAACACATGAAATCCACTTGATTTAATGATGTCAAAAAACAGAACATGAAGACATCCAAGAATAGTATGTAAGGGCGATATAAATGAACAAATACACAAGCTCATCAATATTCAAACAAATATTCAGTACCTTTATACTGAATATATTGGATAGTAATTCATATCTTATAAATAAATATTAGTGTATATATATATTCATGTCGGTCTTAGGGGACATATATTCCATATATGGCTGTTGTAAGAAAATGCATGTGGTGTCTTGGAAGCGGAGGAAAACCTTGAGATGTATGCACAAAGACACTAACAGGTTAAAAAAAAAAGATTCCTGCTAAATTGTGCTCCCTCGACTGAACACAACCGCGCATACTGATGGCATACGACACATTTGAAGATGGTGTTTTTATTCTAATATACCATCGTAATAGCTGCAACATGCGTGCAATAAAACACACATTCACAGCAGAACCACGGATGTATTTTCTTCACATTTCCACATCATTATATACTCTAAATACCTACACCCACACATGCGCGCACACAGGTAATGTTTATTAGGTTTCAAAGCAGGCATTTGGACTACTTCCATGCTCTTGAATATTCATGAGCACCTGCTTTCTACCAAAAACTCATGAGATCACCAACACAACCTTGCCATGGGCATGTATATGTGCCAATGTTAGACTTTGTGGGTGTGTTTGCGAGTGTCTGTCTGTTGCAGTAAGTGTTGTTAAAGTAGAGAAGAGCGTTGGGCCTGAAAAAGATGGAACACCTGCCAAGATAAACTGCTGTATGACTAATACAGAGAGACTTTTTAATGAGATGCATGTTCAACTGTTTCCAGATCATTTGATGTGAAGTTCTGTAGACAGACCAAAGTTAGAGCTGGACTCAGGCAAAACTTTTCCTTTACACATTTATATGCAAACTGAATTAAAGTAACAGGATAAGCTGGTGAAAATATGCTTAATTATGCACTTTATTTTAATCTCCTTGCCTAGTGTTATTCCCACCTAGCTCTTTTTTTTTGGTGTTTTTGCTACATTTAATATGTGAACAATAGGACTGCCCATTTTAGATTCTAATATTGTCAATGCTTCATTATTGACTGCAAGGATAAAGCTTGTGTGTATGGAAAGTGGATACCACAAATGGCTAACCTTGCTCATAATGTTACATAATGTAATGTAATATGACTCTATTAGCATAATTATAGAGGCATCTGTTAGCTTGTTGGAATTTGCTTAATCTAATTAATGCAGCATTATCTTTCTTTAGTTGCAACACTATTATTTGTTCTTTCCTCCGTCTGTATTTTTCCTTTATTTTTGTGATTTTCAACGTTTTATTTTTTAATGCAATGAACATGAATATTTTTTTTGGAAGTTTCGACAAATAATCTGTCTCTGTGGGATTTATGGAACTTTATGGCCGTGCAAGAAGTCTGAGCTCCAGCTTTTCGGTGAGTTAAATGCTGGTGTTATTGTATTAATATATTTTTAGCACTAAGTAGCAGGTATACTGTGCTAGCTTTAGCTGCTGGTTAGCCTGTGCAGTGTTTATCAAACATGATTTAATCGTTGGAGATCGGTTATTTTAAGTTTCCCGTTACGTGTCGACTCAACACTCTCTCACCGGGCGAGCGAACAATAAACACCTGCAGTCAGTCACCATCACAAACAGAATCTCCTCTGTGGCAAACACGAAGTCAGACTAGCTCATTAATTATTTATACAGTCTATGGCTAATAACCGTTAGCTAGGCTGAGGAGCATATAGCCTAGCTTCATAGCCGTAGCTGGCTGATTCATGCAACCCGCCCATAGTCCTCAGCCGTAGGCTTTAGCTTGTTCGCGTTCCGCCTCTTTTCCCGTGTTTGGATTAGCCGGCTCTGGCATTTCCAATATGTAGACCGCCAGCGCCGGCACAATTCGGGCTTCTAAAACGCTTCTTCAGAAACCAATGGTTGACGTCGCTGAGACTACGTCCATTATTTATACAGTCTATGGTACTAACTGATGTCTGTTACAACTCCTTTTATTCTTCTCAGAGACAGATTGGGTCAACCTCCAATCAGTCTACATGTCCAAGTATCCTTGGGCAAGACACTGACGCCCTAGATGCCCCAGAGACAAAGCTATCAGGTATGAATGTGTGAGAATTTATGGAAATTAAGATGGGCCTCGCATGGCACCGTCATTAGGGTATGAATGTTTGTGTGAAATGGTGAATGCTGACATGTAGTGTAAAGCACCCAGAGTGGTCGGAACACGAGATACGCTAATGCTCTCTAAACTCGAAATGCATTTGTGCGATGGATGAAATCTAAGTGGGCTCTACCTGTCGACAATATGAAGAAGAATTAGACCAGATTCCATGAGCTCATCTTTAACCCGGGTGTTTGGGGGGGTTTTAGTTTCTTCTCATTTAGAGAGGCCTTTGTGTTGACCTTTGGGAACAATAAAGATTGATTGTTCTGAAGAGCAGTTTCAGGAAATTAATATCAACACTGTGCAGGTCACCCGTGTCCACAGCGTTTATCTGACAGTGTGAGTTTTGTAGTTTTTTAGGCTATTTAAATATGCATGTAGATATTTTTTTAATGGCTCATGATAGTTTAAAACTCCATCCCTCAAACTCCAACACACACATTGTGTCAGTCACACCTGAAGTTATAGCTTTAAGGTGTTTAACATACGTACGTAGACAACCATGGGGTGAAAGCACACACACACACACACACACACACACACACACAGCTGTTTGCCATGATTGGGGTTAAGCCTCAGGTTATTATTGAGGAAAGTGTGGGGGTAGGATGGAACATGGAGATGCTCAGATATATTGTTTGTGTGTGTGTGTGTGTGTGAGAGAGAGAGAGAGACCAAGGTGAAGGGAACTTTTAAAATCTGCTCTTTGAATTAAAGACAACAAAAAGATCTGCTTTATCTGCTGCAGAGAAGGTCAGAGCCGGGATCACAGACAACAACAAACAACAAGTAGGGAAGGACAGAGGGAAATTAAATTTAAAAAAACAATTATTGTTCATAGTGTGCGACCAATTTCATTATAACCATTGAATTAGTTATTAGAATTAGGGAGAACAACACCTCGCTGAGCTGAAAACAGCAGGATTTCTGCACACAGTTTTTTTTCTCACTGTCTGGCTCAGAGTTTAGGATTATTTTCATATTTTTCCACATTAAGAGTAACATGCAAATATACAGTTACATAAAGAATCTGGGAGACCTACTGTGTATTTGAAAATGCAAGTTTTTGGACACAGAGTTGTATCCCTTTAATGTACTGCATATTGAACTATTTGCATTTGAGACATACTGGTTGATAAGATGTCTCCCAAGGTAAGGTTTTTCAACTATGCATTGTTACGTAAAGCTTCCTTTGAATTTTGGTACTTAGCTTGGAACCATGTCTGATTAACTTTGTCTTTGTATTGTTTGATACAATAGACTAGTTTAAAAGTAGCTTCTCATATCATTTATAAATTGCCCTTGTTTTGGATAGGTTTAGTGTTGCTATAACACATACTAAACTATAAAGCTACATAGCTACAGGTGACGCTAATTATAACCAACAGAAAAGTAAAGACTCAAACCTATTCAAAGCGGTATCTCTGCACTTATTTTGGGTGCCAACCGATGTCAGTACATAAAGATAGAAGACGTATCTCCAGCTCCTCTTGTACTAAAAAAGAATCCAAAATGCACCCGGAGGCGGTCGCTGCCATCACGCGCATTTGGAGCCAGAGTGAATTAGAATGGGCTGGTGGAGCCACAGTCTTGGCGTCCCGCCCCTTCCACCACCCAAAAAAACATATTTAATTAGCCTAAAACACAGCTCTCATGCTGGCACAGTCAACAACAGAACAGCTTCTTGCGTTGGTCTGAAGTAGATATACAGTATATAGTTATGAAAAGTTAAATGGTGTCGCCACTCCTGCTCTACTCTGCTACCCCAGGAAAATATTTGTCAACAGAGCCGTCAATCATGGCATTAGACTCCTTTTGTAGCACTAAATAACTAATTAAAACTAAACTAAACTAAACAGAAATGAGGCTAGTTATGTATGTGTCTCACTTCATTGTTGTATACGCACAGCTTACATCTTTCTAAATGTCCTCGACCAACCGCTGCCTCTATAATGGTCTTTATAACTGCTGAACGCGCCGTGTGGGATGGATTGAATGACGTGTATTCAAAAAAGTTTGCATTCATTTCTTATTGTTATGGTTTTAAGTGCATTTGTAAGTAATATGAGTCAGAAAAGTGGTGCTTCATACCCAGAGCAAGAGAGCAGGCAGCACTTAACCCTCTACTGTCTGACTGTGTCTGTGACACAGCTGACCTCTAACAACTCTGAATCAAGCAGATAATTATCTTACTAAGTCTGAAGTTGAAATTAAGTTGAAGTGTTTGAGCTTTTAAGTCGTACAAATGGGTAAAAAGGAAAAGAACCGGAGCGAGAGGCGGGGGCGGATCGTCCGGCTAGTAGGGAGGGAGAGCGATGGAGGGATGGAGGCAGAGGTTTGTGACCGCTACATTAGCCTCTGTGCTTGTCTCCCTCCAGCACCATTAGCATATCATTAGAAAACATCTGAACCCACAGATGTTGGACTCTTAGCCTGGCAGGCTTGCTGAGAAGCCACACTAACACACTCGCAAACAGTTTCACTCTCACTGCGAACACACACACACACACACACACACACACACACACACAGTGTGAACTCCCAGATGTTTTGTGTTGGCCCGTGGCAGGATCAGAGATGAGGAGAAAGAAGCTGGCACAGATCCGACTGCAGAGAGATATTCTGTGTGCAGCCAATCAGTAAAATCATATTAAAGTAAAAAACATGAAAGACTGACAACACATGCCAAATCCTGTCTATTTTTAGCATTTTACATGTGAGCCTGAATCTGTGTGCATAGGTTAGCATGCAGTGCACATTTGTGTGTGTGTGTGTTCAGACGCCCATATTATCGAGGCTGTTTATAGCCATCTGCCAGCCTGTGGGGACAGCGCTGTCTATGATCTGTCAAACAGTCTGCGTTTAGTCTGCCTTGCCAGAACCTGGGCAGAGCATTTAGACAAGGTGTGTGAAGATGCAGGACCATCGCACGACAGGGTAATCGTTATCTGACAGGCACCCAAGGATGATGTTTAATGGTTCTGGCAACTAGCAGGGCGAGGTCATTTGCCTGCCGGCTCCATACCATGGCAATTAGGAGACATAAAAAAAAGGAGGCAATGAGGGCGAATTGAGACTTTTGCAAATGAAAGTACGAAAGGTGCAAATTTTGTGAGGTCCCACGGTGCTTCAAGTGATTTTATACGCTATTATTTTGAGAAATATTCACACTCTGCATGCAGGATGTTGACAAAACTTCCAATGCACTGCAGGAGATTTCTTCAGAGCGAAAAAGGAGAATTCTCAGAGGTATAGTGAGAAGAAAATCTTCTTTTTCTCAAACATGTTATTTTGAAGAAACAGGAAAATGCCATTTTTATATTATTCACCTGTTTTTTAGGCGCCATGATGCTCAAAACAAGAGCAATCCATCAGAAGAATCCACCCAACATCTGTGAGTACATTTGCATGTGCAATGTCCCTTAGCAAACTCTGTATGTGCATGTATTCATACCCGCTCTTCACACTTTAGACAATGCCATTCTTAAAAAGCAACAATGTATTGTGAGTGCGGAGACCGCGATGAGCACAACAGTGCCGGCTTAATTGCTGAATTACTAGCTACCTCACAGTTCCAGCTGCCTGTAATTTAGCCTGACGTTAATTCTTGCCGGTAGTCATATTGATGCGGCACGCTGCCACTCTGTCACTGAATCAGACCATAATACCATTTATTTATAAGTCACGCTTTATCTGCACAGAGGGCTCTAATTTGACAGGTCCAGGAGCGACTGAGTGGAGTGTGTAGCCATAATGAAGCATGCTGGTTCAGTCTATCTTCAGTGTGTGTTCTGCAAAGACCTTCAAATCTCTTCAAAGGTTTGTGGAAACATAGGACGCGTGGGCGCATGCTTCAGCTTTGCTCTGCTATAGAAGGAGCTGCAGTGACTTCTTGTGACACTTTGTACTCCTTTTATTTGCTCTGAAATTTTAATTGACTTTCAAATATATTTGAGCCATAAACGCCCACTTTTTATAGAGATTCTTGTTTCTTTTATTGGAAATATTTCAAGTCTGTGGACAAGTGCAAAACTGGCTTAAGCCACTCAACACATGCATTTAAAGCTCTATCAAGCAGTGACATAAAAATTGGGGGCACTTGCTGTATGAAACTCTATACTGTAGCTAAAAATGCTACAGTATAGAGTTTCTCCGTACTCTAACACACCTGATTCGAATGTTTTGCTCATTATCAATCCCCTGAGAAGCTTCAGTTGGTTGATAACGAGCAGACCACTCAAATCAGGTGTATTAGAGTACAGAGAACCTAAAACATGCAGGAAGGTAGCTCTCCAGAAGCAGGGATGGAGACCCCCTGGTATAGAGGCATACCGTGAGGGCACATCGTCTCACATGTAGGAGTGTGCAGAGGCCAACTCATTTTCCAACATGTATCATTTAAACTGTTCTCTGGAAGGACACCCAGAGGGCACATTTTTAATTAACGACAGGGGCATCCATGAGGGTCACTTTCACTGCGTTGTTTCAGACATGGGGGCACCAAGGGGGCCGATTAATCTTAATCTAACTTGTTAAGATCAATTGCAAAGCCATTTGCTTTTTGAAAAAATAATCACCACAAACTAGAACAAAGTAGTAAAACAGAAGCAAAAATGTACTCTAGTGAAGAGGTGGATTATTTAAAACCCTCTATACACTTGTATACTTGTGGTGTGTAAAAATCAGTTCATATATTGGTACCATTTTGGTACCAATACACTGAAGAGACTCAGTGACTGTATATAAAGATGGATGACACGTCTCCATCTACTCTCATTGCACAAAAGTGAAGCCAAAATACCCCCAAGGCGGGAGCTGCCATCGTGCGTGATGTTTCTTCTTGTGTTGGTCTGAAGCAGACGTTAACAGATATGGAAACCTCAATGACTGTAGTGATTGTTTTAGTTAGGTTTCCTATCGCCGTTCGTCCTCTACTCTGCTAGCCGGAGCAGATGGGCTGCAGGAGCTGTATTTGTCAACAGAGCTGTCAATCATCCTTTTTACAGCATCAAATAACTAATTAAAAATAAACTTAAAAAATGAACTCTTGGACGTTAATCAGCATGATAAGAACTAACTATAATGACGGAAACAATCTTCGAGAGAAATGTATTTGACGTGTGTATTTTGATTTTATAGTTTGACTCATGTCCCATCTGTTAACATGGAGGAGGCGGGCTGTATGACCTATACTGCAGCCTATCAGCAGGGGGCGATAGAGATGCTTTGGCTTCACTTTTAGAGAGCTGTCATGTCGTCCATCCTTTTTTATCAAGAGACCCTATATACTGTATATTATCTTGACTTTTAGTTTCATTATTTTTTTTCTTTTAGTCTCCTGATTCTTGTGAGGTTATGTTGTAATGTCACTATCACAATAGTCTATTTTTGGTTGTGTTGTGTGTATTTTTTTACCCATTTCCAATGAAAAAACTCTTCTCAGCAAGGAGGAACATGGATTTGCATGACAATGAGAAAAACAACAGCCATGACTACATTGCATGGCCGCTGCCTTCTGTTCATTACTGCTGGAATATTCCATCCCTCCTTTCAATGAAGAAATCAGCTGCAAGTCACAGAGGCTGAGCAATCGCTGCTGCATGTTATAAATGCACTGTTCACCAGCTGCCATTGACTCGCATTGATCCACACTTTACTTAGAGTAATGCGACGAGTCCCCAGCTGCAACATCACAGTGTAACACCATCAATTGATTTGTATCTGCTAATGGTCTTTTTGTCTGTTTCCAATAAGATACAAGACATTGCTGCTGGGGGTTTAGTGGCGAGGGAGAGATGAGTGAGCAAGAGTGTGACAAAAAGAGATATTCCTCAGCAGAAATGAGGAGAAAAGAAGCAATTTGACTTGGCGCAGTTGGAGGAAAGAAAGTCTCTGGGGCAAAATGGAGATGAAACGATACAGGTTAAGGGAAGGATACAGAGAGAAGGGGCTGGTGGATACTGATATTACCCTAATGGCGTGCTGAAGGAAATGCAGATGGGTTAAAGGAGGAGACGGAAAGTTGGGAGGAATTCGGTTAAGGGGATGAGTCATGGGGCACGTGGCTAAGGTGGAGGATAAGGCTGAGGAGCTGTAGGAAAGAGGAGGATGAGGAGGGTGGGGAAGGAGGAGGACATTTAGATTGATGAGTCATCAGAAGCAGGGGATGGAGAAAGAGAAAGGGGAGGATGGATGGATGAATAAGCAGAGATGAGAGGGGAGGGGAGGAGGGTTGTTCTTGTAACCTTTCAGAGGTGACACGTTGGCACAGACACAACATACGACCTGTGACACGACCTGTAATTACTTGTTCAGACAGATAGATATATATAGATATACGTATAGATAGATGATAGATAGATAGATAGATAGACAGATAGATAGATAGATAGATAGATAGATAGATAGATAGACATTGCCACCATATGTTACATCAATCGAATGTATTTAAAGGGCCTACTAGCATGGTGTCCATTAGTGTGTAAAGTACACTCAGTGGGAGGTCCTTCCATAATGACTGCTCGCGCTGCATGATGACAGCAAAAATAGACGCCGTTAGGTCAAGGGAATATGGGGGAGGAGGTATACACACGTAACACACACTGTCACACACACTAGAAAATAGAAGAAGTATTATTAGACATCCAAATACAAATCTTGCGAGCAATTTATTTGTGAGTCCATCAAACATGCCAACTCTTCATCCCGACTCCAAGGTCTTAGGCTATTGCCTGAAAGGGCCACAAGGTCAACTGCAAGGGATAGATGGAGGTGACAGATACAGATAGGCAGCATAAGTAATGTTGTGTATTGATTTTTGAGAGCTGAATGTAAGTGTTAGGGTGCATCATTGACTTCCATGGCACACTAGAACATCTATTATGTCTTGGGGGAAAAAAGGTCAAAATTTCAATTCTTGGGAGTCTGATCTTTTAGTCGTCATATTTCTCAAACTCAAATCCAAAATCTGTCCAATTTTCGTCCAATTGTCTACAGAGCAAAAAAGGGGAAGACCGGGAACGAATGACAAAATCATCTCAGTTTAATTCAATCCACTTTAATGACCACACAGCCAGGCTATTGGAATTAGATCGTGGTACAGTGTGTAACAGCAAGAGTCCCATCATCATAATTGCAAAGCAAATATCCAAGCTACAATCCCATCAGATATCACATTACACTTACAAAGCATTTGAAGGAGGAGGCAATCGAGGAGCCGAAGGAGCTGCAGAGCCGGATTGCAGTGTGGAAGAAAAACTGTTTTTTAAACTGTTTGTCCTTGGTGGCGATGATTTAGAGCACCTCCTAGAGGGTAATGGCTGGAACAAGGAGTGAGCCTGGAATCAGTCAGATTCTCCAACATAAACAATAAGAGCCTACAGCTGAGGCACGGTGGGGCTCTGCAGTGGTCAGCATCCTAACATGCTCACAGTGACAATGAGAGCACGTTGATGTTTAGCACATATAATGTTTGTCATGTTCAGTATTTTAGTTTAGCATGTTAGCATGCTAAGTGCTAATTAATATTGGCAGCTGTGTCCTCAGCAGGCGGCTCATGCGGTCTTGGCGAGGTTGACGTCCTTGGCCGGGGAACTAAATTGCTTTTGATGGTTGGGCCAGCGCCTTCCATGGCAGCTCCCTGCAGTCAGCGTGTTAGTGGAAATGGGTCAATAGGAGGCAAATTGTAAAGACCGTTGGATAAATGTGCATAGAAATGCAATCCACATGACAGGCACTAAATCATTAGTTATTTGTTTTGCAGAAATGTGGACATTAACTTAATGAACTTGTTCAATAGAAGCAAAAGTCAGAGGTTCATCGAAGCTCTTCCGTCCACAATTTCATGGCAACCAATCTAATAGTTGTTAAATGGACTAAAGTTCAGTGTATAAGACGCACTTTTATTCCTTTTTTTTCTCCATCTAAAAAATAGGCAGCGTCCTATGGACCGGTGCGACCAATTTACTGGTATAAAATGCAGAGAGAGGTGTGACAGTATTTTACCCAGATGATGAAGCTTTCCGGTTGTTAAGTGGTGATGTCACACCTCCGCATTAAACAGTTTCCGGGTCCAAGCCGCTACAATGTCTCCTATTTACAATATGCAGCAGTGCTGTTTTCTGTTAAGAAACTAGCTTGATTGTTGCTAACATTTTGTCGTGGACATGCATTGGCATGATTGCCATTGCAGCCGCCCCCCTCACAACAATCAACGTTACCGTAGGCTGCCAGATACCACTACAGTAGCTACAGCAGCTATTGCAAAGTCAACATGGCGAAAACAGATGGTAGTAATTTGTGTGTTTTGAATGTGTTTCAAATTAAAATAAATTAATTAAATAAATGTAATGGTGTTGAAAAAACCTACCCTCTTAGCATACCACCAAAAACAGTCTGCGACTTATATTCCGGATTTTACGTTAAGTGCCAATCTCCAATCAGGATCTATGCATTCATACCCGATGGCTGTGCCTTAGGGAGCAATTTGGGGTTCAGTGTCTTTCCCAAGGACTCTTCGACATTTGACTGGAGCAGTCAGGAATCGAACCGCCAATCTCAAAGGTTAGGGGGTCAAAGTCATTGGATTCATGCCGACTAATGATATTTCTACAAAATGTACTCGCAGTCTATCCAACCGTAGTTGAGGTATTTAAGTCCAGACAGAGCGCAGCCTCCGCTATCCCTAAAGCAGCATTGCTTACATGGCTAAAAACAATAATCAAGTTTGTGAATTTGGTTTGGATAACAAAGAGAACATTTTTGGGTTTGCAGCTCAATACACAAATCTGTAAATTCCTCTGCCTTTTGGTGAAACATGGCTGTTTTGGCTTTGACAGTTTACAGAGTTGAGGTGCTGGCATTGGGCCAGATCGGCCATGTTATGTTTACACTCTGTTCAGCAGAGACCACATTGTTAATTTGTTCTCCAAGCATGAACCGCAGATATGACATATTGGCTCTATAATCTTAGTCTGGTTAAACACATTGTTCACCAGGAACAGGGGGAAGCAGTGTACAAGATGAGACATCTCATCTGATACGTCAAGAAAACATCCAAATGAAAGGTAACGATTTCTTCTTCAACGTCCCCATCAAAGTGTCCATTTTCACTCAATACAGTTCGAGTACAAAGCAAACAGCACAGTGTCAATTACCACATGCCTATAGGACTCTACGTTGATGAGTCTTTATTACCAAGGTGGAATATTGACTGTGAACTGAGTTATTGACTTTGTTCAATCCAGCGAGCATGCCTGGGATGCTGTATGGATAATGGATTTAGACATATTGGATACTGAAATATTGATTAGACCTGCGATGAGATATTGGAGAACAGGCAATATTTTCCCCAATGAAGTCCTCCATAATGAGCTGCTTTAAGCAGAAGAAAAAGGTTTGTACTTTCAGTTATTAGCATCAATTTACTGTTGGGTCAAGCAAGATTTAGATGGCAAGATAGAGGCGATGTCTTTCTTTTAAAGTGCATAAACAGTTTTGGTGGAGTTTGTGTGTCTGTTGGGAAGCAAAGCAAAAGTTGTTTGGTTGTTGTTTGCTTCATTGATTGCTTGATTCCACCACTTAAGTCCTCACAATCCCAGTCTTTGCGGAATAAAATCTGTCAAGGACAAACTATTTTGTGTCAAATTGACATCCCCTACATCACATTACCCTTCAGATACAGTACAGCTCGGCTTATTTCATTCCTGATCGTCTGCACCTTTGTTCAGCTTTGAATCACAAACAATAATGTGGAAATACAGCAGCAACTGATTGATCCATCAATGGCTGTGCTTACACTTGACTCTTCCTTTTAACTGATCTGCATGTCTTTGTACTCGGGACACTTGAGCATCCCGAACACCCCTGTGCAAACCTGGTGGCGGAAATCTACAAAGGCCCAGGGACAAGATTCTCAATCTTGACCCTCTTCCTTTGAGGTTTACACAATTCCCTTTTCTTTAAAAAATAATTGTGATCTGCACATACACTCACTAAACTTTGGTCCTAAAGGGTAAGATAAGAAAACATATTGGGTGTCATTGTTGTTGTGGGAGAGTCTATAAGAGGTATAAGAGATTTGCAACACTTAGAGCATCCTAATGTGTCCAGTTGCTTTCTTTTGGGTGCTTCGTTTTGTATAAAATAATCTTTTTCTGGGTGCTGGTTTAGCTCAGTGGGTAAAACAGTCGGTCCATATACAGAGGCTACAGGCCTTGATAGGGCTGGGAATCACAGGGTATCTCACGATGCGATACATGGCCCACGATAACGATAATTACTCGAATCCTGCCCTGGGCCCTTTGCTGCATGTCTCCCCCATGTTTCCCGTCTCTCTTCAGCCGTCTTATAAATAAAGGCCACAAAATAATCTTTAAAAAATAAAAATCTTGTTCAAGATATTTTTTCTTTCATCATCGTTATGGATTACCAATGAAGAGTAACGCTGAATGCTCATAGTTAATGTGTTTTCCGATAGCCCATAATGTGAGAGGTTGACCCTTTATAGAGACACTTGGAGTTCAGCAAGACATCTCCCTTAAAAGCAACCTTTAAACAGCCACCACATCACCCCACTGAAAAGAAAGGGAAACATTCCCATGTGGAGGCCTCGTAAAGTGTCTGCGTGTAAGTACTAGCGCCATGATGCAAGCAAAAGTCAGAATTCATTTGGCTTATTCAGTCGTTTTTGGCTTTTTTTCAAACTGTGTAACTGTGTCAAACCTTCAGTAGCATTTACATACTTTATACAGCCCACTCACAGTAAAACCTGAGGTCCCCAGTCAGTGCGAACAAGCATGAAAACACTCTGCTAAGAGACAGCAGGAGAAGTCATTATCACATTCAGCGAGTATTCATAAATAAGTAAGAGAAGCGAGTCAATGAAGTCCCTTCAAGAGACATTTTGTTCAAGATGTTACATCTGTGATGATTGCAGGCTAAAAATAAACAGCAATGAATAACCATCACCATGAAACACAGTAAATATTGTGCGGATGGCTGAACCTGATGTTTGTAAAAAGCCACCACAGAGTAAAGGGGGTCCATCACTGCTGCACACTTCCTTATACTGCAACATTGGCAAAAGCACTGTAACAGTTATAGCCAACTTACAGGAGATGCTTTTGTTACATGGACAAGGCCGGTTCCAGAGGGGTGGCCTGGGCCCCCCTTGAAATCTGATTGGTTACCCCAAGTGCCACCCCAAAATCCTAAACTAGGATTGGCTATTTGCCTTGTCAGAGGCGGGACTTGCAACAGGCTACTCGTGACCTTCTTTCCATTTCAGTGTGGCACATTTCCTTTAGTACTTTAAAATGTTACTCTGATCACACATCTTCCGTTTGAGTCCTTAAAGAATTAAGCTTAAAAGGAAGGGTTAATTAAATGCTATTCATTTGCTTGTGTGTGTGTGTGTGTGTGTGTGTGTGTGTGTGTGTGTGTGTGTGTGGACACATACTTCTTGCCAAGTCAGTGCCTCAGTTGGGCCACCCTAGTCAAAAAAGTCTAAATCCGCCCCTGCACATGGAACTATAGTGGAATTATCAGACCAGGATTCCAGCATCTTTGTGACATGTATAAAAGCATCAGTTAGGTTGTAAAACACTCAAGGATGATTTGGCTGATTATTATTAGCTAAAACCTAAAAGTTAGAAAAAGCATCAGGGTGAAATCCTACATTCTTTTCAAAAGCCATTAACCAATGAAGGAGCCCTGATCTAGACGTATTTACAAATAATGCCTGTTTACCGGCAATGATACTGTAATAATGAGGTGGTCAGATGTTTTTCCTGCTTTCCGTATCAACCACATGTGTGGTATGAATGCCATACCTGGGTTTCAGTCTAAAGATGACTTGTAACCGTGTTCGTCCGCTTGAGACGCAAAATGATGCCTCGTGCGTCAGAATGAGACGCAGACAAAGCGTTGGTATTTGACGACTTGGAGTGAGAATGCGTCAAAAACATGATCCTTGTTGGGAACTTAACCCTCACAATTGCATTAGCTAAAATGAATACATACTACAAAGAAAACTTCTGTGATGTACCGTATGTGTCCCTTGTATCTGGCATACATTAAAGCGCCTCGGAGGGCAGGTAAAAGAGCCACCGTCTGCTGCACTATAGGTGATCCTCCTAATTAGCACACCTTCACCCACAGAGAAGTAACTAATCAATGTCCTCTCCTGGTGTGGTGTTTGTTTTCAGAGATGCCTGCAGACTCTCAGAGGCGCATGGTGTGAAGCCAGTGAAGTCCTCCTCACACACTGCAACCTGCATGCAGCGCAGTTTGATTTCAGCACCATGGACAGCGCCCGTCAGTTTGATGGAGAAACCGGACGCTTGCAGCATGAGATTGCACGCCGACGGAGTGCTGTGTTGTTTTGGTGCATCTAACTTCCGTCTCAGCACATAACATGCACTTATACTGTTCATGTTATGTTATGCACAAGTTTCCCACAGAAGCATCTGCATGTGGGAAGACTCACAGATGGTTAAGTTGGCTGTATCACCTCCAATTTAGTTCGTAAAATTAACTTTAATTTGAAGTTGGAGGCCATTGCTTTTTTTTACTTAAAGCTGGCAGTCTCCAAGTCTCATTTAAAGAAGATGATCATGCTGTCTGTGGAAAAACGTGTAATGTAAGATGTAAGAAATGTTGAACTCGCATTTTTCCAGGCTGTTTCATTTTACTCCTCCGCAGCCGACTGGGAAACCCCTCAGAGATGGCCAGAGCGCATCTTTCACTGGGACAAGCCATGAAACATTCCTTTCGTTTTGCCATCTGGAAAAATGGAACTGTGCTCTCCACCGTGTAACTACGCGATCCCAGACCGTCTGTCAGTTTTACCGACCTGCTACCGGCGCAGGCTGGATAAAACCTCTCTGGGTGGGATACGGCTATAACATAACGCACTCTAACAGAATTGACTCCAGGCTATGTTTCTTCCTCAGCGTTTTATCTTCTTATAGTAAGCTGCACAAAACACCTCATTATTTCTGTTTTGTTTATCCTTCTGTGTTGCGCTCTCGGTATAGTAGGTCTCTGTTTTCCGCCTTCCCTTGGCCAGATGTCTGTGCTCATGAGGTCGTGACGTTTAACATCCACACAACGATGATTTTAGCGGGTCCCCAGGGCGCCATCAGCGTCCCGCAGCTGCAGGCGGCCTGCGGTTTCCCTCTGTCAGCTGTCCTGCGTGCTGCCGCCTTG
The DNA here is from genome assembly GCF_022749685.1 of Semicossyphus pulcher. Classification (NCBI taxonomy): domain Eukaryota; kingdom Metazoa; phylum Chordata; class Actinopteri; order Labriformes; family Labridae; genus Semicossyphus; species Semicossyphus pulcher. Next base: position 17,748,206 of record NW_027211692.1, on the reverse strand, counting down.
GTGGGACGCACCGAGCGTGTTTTGGCCGCGGAATGGACCAATGCGTCAGGATGGTTTGTGATGCAATTAGTTAGAAGCATGCAAAAATCCTCTCTCACTTAAGTCTACATCACCGATCAAACAATCAAAGGATCATCAGCAAGCTTCACTTAAAGCACTTTCTCTGTTTCGCTCTCCTCCATTCTGACGCACACACGCATTTGTTCTGAAACATAAATGATACGGAGAAGATCTGGCAGATACAGAAATATGAGCCTTGTTAGGCTAAATGCTGTCAAGCAGGCACAGAAGGGACCGCTGAGCAGCGCGCGCAAACACGCACGGCCACTCTCGCGGATCATTCATTATTTCTTTCTTTCTTCTGGCTTTTGCTTTCCCCTGCATGAACCCCGACCAAGCCTTATCAAAAGGCTTCAGCTTGCAAATTCAGTGTTACAGCAAGTTAAAGACGGCAGACAGGGGAGGGAAAAGTGAGCGATGGAGAGGAGGAGAGGGGTAGAGAGAGCGAGAGAGAGAGAGGAGGGTGTGTGGGTGAGGGAGAAAGAGAGAGAGAGAAAGGTAGAGACGGGGCGCGCATGTCCAGTCCTCCCATGCAGGCTGCTCTCCCTGCTCGCCAATCATTCTAGCGAGTTTCCCCCCTACTCTTTCTCTCTCTCTTTCTCTCCGCGTCTTTCCATGTGCACCGCGCGCGCTGCTCTCTCCTGAGCGGACACTGCAGGGGGAAGAAACGAACGAGCCCACCATGGAGTAGGAATACTGCTGGACAAAACGGGGGAAAAACCTCTCTCATCTTTCTTCTTTTTTCCCCTTTTTTTCTGACGCCTTTTCCCCTCTCTCCCGTATCTCCCCCCTCTCTCTCTCTTTCTCTCTCGATGTCTCTCAACAGTTTCTGAAGGGATTAAAGCAAAGAAAAATGAGGATTAATATTTTTTTCTGGCACTTTCTCGGGCTGTATTCCGCCCTTTGGGGGCTGGCGACGGGGGCTTTCCCCAGCTCGGTGCAGATAGGTGAGTTGGAGGATTTTTACGCACGGACCCTCGGATCTCACACACTACACTGAATATCATGCGTTCCAGCCGACAGCTGTTTGGAGGGTGCACATGGACCCTCCAAATCATAGAATCATGTGAAACTTTAACGCAGTAATGATAGAAAAAAAAGCCAACATAAGCACTGAAACTGTTCTTCCTGGCGCATCTGCTTCTTCCAAGATGTGTGTTTGAGGGGAGATTTGGCGTCTTCTCTGCTGTGACTTAAATGGTGTTTTAAATGCACCCTAACTCCTTCAGTCCAGCTCCTTTTACTGTGTTTGTGTGTATTTTAAAGGCTGTTCTGGGCTCATGAATGTTTCAATAAGCTTTGTTCCCCTCTAGTCTTCTTCACTGTTTAGACACTGCAGTATTCTCTCCCTCCCTCTCCCTCCCTCTCTCTCTCTCTCTGCCCTTTTCCAGTTACCCTCCTGTCAGTGCGGGAGAAGCCTGCCTTATAGATCAGAGATAAAGTTAACTAAATCTGGATCGGCATTGGGTTTGTTTAGGGCATTCTGACCACACACAAGCGAGGGAATCTCCCCCCCCCCTATGTCTCTCACACGCACACACATTTGTATAGGCATGTGTGTGATAATGAATGCACTGCATCACTCGTTGTGGGGGGCAGCTGGGAGGTCCTATAATGAGATTCGGCTCCTTGACTCTGTCTCCCTACAGCTGCCAATAAACTTAATATGCTAAATATTTGGCACACACACACACACCCTCAAATATTTGCACAGGTTTCCCAGCATGCATGTCCACAGGACATGTGCAGGATCCACATGGACTCGTACAAATGCACACATATAGCAGAATGTGTGTGCATGCGTGTACAGCATGCAAGGGAACGCTTCACTTTAACCCAGGAAAGCACACATGTGTGCACAGACTGGCCGTGCATGCGTGCACATGCACGGTCTATTAAACATACATGATCTATCAGAAGCACACGCATGCACTTTTTCCCCCTCGTCTCTCTCGCTGACCGTCCCGCTCTAAACACTCAAATATACATAGAGAATCAGTCGCTGGGCTCTCCAGCAGTTCACTTGAGGAGTCATTTGCATATCTCTGCATTGCACACAAGTGTAATGTCAGTGGAAGCACAGACTGTTTCTTTTTGCATGTGTGTGTGTGTGTGTGTGTGTGTGTGTGCAAGAGAGACAGACTGACACAGATGAATAGCTTTGGGAAATTTCTATGAGGAACTGGTGCAATAACGTGTCATGACTCGGACATGACGAGACTCCTCATCGTGTTTTAGTGTGTAAGGATGTGTGTGTGATCACTTGAAGGTGACCAGAAATGTTTCACCCATGATGAACGCTAATCAAACCAATCACATTATTCTGTTAATGTAGAATATGCTTTGCACATTAACAACACATACTCAATATGTGTCTACATGCGTGTGTCTTTGATAACTGACATACTAATGTGCAATAAGGGGACCTTTAAGAACAAACAAAGACACAGATAGACACATAAGTGACATGTTATACAGTGACGGCTGTATCTCTCAGCATGCTGCTTCCTGACTCCTCCTCTGACATCGTTCCTCCCTCCCTTTCCTCCTCTCTCCAGACGTGAAGTCAAGACTTTACAGTCTGCTATTATGATCCAACTCAGTTGAGTCAGATTCAGTTACACTCAAGTCACATCAGTTTTTTTTCAGTTGGGTTCCAACTACAGTGTGAAGCGATGTAGAGAGAATCTAAAGGACTGGGATAACAAACCACTTATATCAGTGATATACAGAAAACCTAACCCTACACAAGTTCCATTCAGGTAATGATATCCCTCGCTCTTTATTTCACATGAATCTTAATTTCATTTAGTCAGAGGGGCACTCTTCTTTAAAAGGCCGACTGACCCTCAGCACTCACCTCCCTCTCCCTGTCTTTATTCAGCCGACACTTTGTGATCACTCCTTTCTCCTGTTTTCTTTTATGTCCCCTCCGACTCATTATCCCTTTGACTGCCTTCCTGTCAGCGTAGTCGACTCTCTTTTCTCCTCCTCTCCTCCACCCCACTCTGTCTCTCTCTGATTTCGTCAATGAAATGCACAGTGTGGGTTTCCGCAAGCGTGTCTGTACTCATGTTGGTGTGCAAGAAGACAGATTACCTTTTTGTAACAAAGCTAATGAAGATCTTGGCTTTTCTTCTCCCCGTCTCCCCTCCTCTGTTTTCTCTGCCCTCCCTCCTTATCTCTCTATCTATCTTCCTCACATTACTCTCTCTCTCTCCCTCTTTCCGCCCAACAATAACTCACTTCCTCTCCTCTCCATCATGTTCTCCCCTCTCTCTCTCTCTCTCTCTCTCTCTCTCTCCAGGTGGGTTGTTCATTAGGAATACTGATCAGGAGTATACAGCGTTTCGACTAGCTATCTTCCTTCACAACACCAGCCCGAATGCTACGGAAGCTCCCTTTAACCTGGTGCCGCATGTCGACAATATAGAGACGGCCAACAGCTTCGCCGTCACCAATGCATGTAAGTACATGCAGCATCCCCTTCCTCTCTGACGCTCTCTTACTTCCTGTATCTGCTGCTCTCTCCATGTTTGTATCTCCTCTTCTATGTGCTATTTACTCTCCATATTGTTGGATAAAGATGGGTTTCATTAGGAACTTAAGTTGTTTAACGGGTCAGACTGCATCTTTATTTTCTTTTTCCTGCATAAATCAGAAGTTGTTTAATAAAAACTGGCTTCTCTGCAACAGCGGCTAAACAAACTTCCGTCTCTACTGCAAGGCATCTCGAGGGATTTGATTGGCTAATTCTGCCATCAATTATGTTACTCGCATCCATCCCCATCCTGCAGTATCCATCCCATCTTTTAGAAAGGCACCCATCACAATTACACCCTATTACGACTCTAAAATGGGCCTGTGTTGCAGACGGTGATGAAAACGCTCCCTCTGTGTTCAGAACAGAGGGAAGCAGTTGACTCGCACGCGTCCTCTCTGATCTGTCTGAGGGATGGACGGCTAATCTTTCACCATCCCTCTCTGTTTTCCGCGGGAGCACAGATCTAATCCTTCACACTCGCGCTCGACCTGGAAGCCTGTGAGAGGGTTTGTGATGTTTGCGCTGGCAAGTCAGTGTTAACAAGGCTACGTGGGAGGCCGACCGCTGCCAGCAGTTTAGTGCTGCTCGGCATGCCACAGGTGCCTGTGCTCGCATATTCTTGTCTTTATGGCATAACATTTCTGCCAAATTTCATATCATAAAATCCTATACAAAATTGTTGTCTGGTTCTGGGCCTTTTATGCAGAGTTCTCCATATATTCAGTGCTGCAGTAGCCCTTTAAAGTCTTTATCGGACGTGTCTTTTGGTGCATCATAAGATGGATATTTGTCTGTTTTGGGTTCGAACATAGATAATGAAAGAGTAATCCAAACATGACAGGCTGAACTTTTTTTAGCAGCATCTTAAGCCATGTTTGCGCTAATTTAAGCCGCCAGTTTTTCTATGCTCGCCATTTCCTGCTCTCCTCTGCACCGGCGTGTGAATTCATCCGCAATGATCATGACCCTCTTTGGCTTTCAGGAGAGCTATTCCTTCTTTTTCCCCGGCCCTCTTGGATTGCCTCACACTTGTGAAAAGCATCGCACTTTACTGAAAATGATCTGATTGTACCTGTCGTCAGAAAGAAAAAGATTACTGACATTATGGTTACGGTGTCCTCTCCCAGGACTGAGAGACGCTCTCTTGCTTGGTGGGTCTGCTTACTCTGGCTCCCTGCTTACAGTGGCAGAGTGTTTCTGTGACTCTGCTTGTATTTGGAAGATGTTTGGTTATTTGCTTTTCTGACATCTGCTTGGTGATTAATCCCCCACACTTATCTAAATGCCTTTAATGTTTTACATGTGCTTTTACAGACGCGAGTGTCTGGCCTTTTGAGTTGAGAGCAAATCTCTAAAGGAAACTCTCCGCGTATGTCTCTTGCTCGTCCACCTCATGGTGAGTTCTAGTCCTGTCAGTGCATCAGAAGCTACATCAGACTTTCTTTTATTACTTTAAACAAAACCATTTAATTATTGTATATATATACAGTATATTATTGGCAGAGGTGGGAGTAATGAATTATACATAGAATACTGTAATAGCTTTTTCGTGTACTTAAAAATATTTATTGCAAGCTGGAATGAAAAACTGACTTGGACCAGACACTTATCAAATGCACCGCATCAAAAGCAGGCCAATCAGATCAAAGTGCATCGCTTCAAAACAGTGGTGCCAGAAGTGAAGAAGGAGAGCTGGTCTGCAACTGCTAACCCTACGCATAACGTTAGTGAACAATGATTGGGACAAAAGACTTGGAAACACCACCTTTGACACAAACTGCAGGAAGTCTTTTTTTTTACCAGAAACAGCCGTTAGATCGCTCTCTTCAAAGCCACCAGCCTCCATTAACAAAACAGTCATTTTATCTCACGGAACACATGGGCGTGCTGGTCTACCGCTGCCTTGTTACACGTCATAACACACGTTTAAAACACCACACAATAACAGAAACAAACTAACTGATTGAGGCAGCGGGAGGCCATCAGCAACTCCCGCATTCTGCGAGGTAAAATTACTGTTTTTGTCAATGGACTCTGGTGGCTATGAAGAGAGCTATAGAACTTCTGTTTCTGGTTAAACAAAGGGTCTTACTCTCTGACAAAGGGTCGTCATTTTGACAGCAGAACATGTAAACGTAGGGCCCAGGTGTTTATTTATATTTTATTTGCATCGGATGCATGTGTCAGGTAACCTTTGCTAAATGTGTTTATTATAAAGATTAAAGTAATTCAGTAACTTTTACTTTGAGTACTTCTTAAGTGAGCTACTTTTTTACGTCTTTTTTACACAAGTACTTTTACTTTTACTTGAGTACAATTTCAGTCAAGTAACAGTAGCTTACTCTACTTGAGTATAATATTTCTGGACACCTCTGATTATTGTGTGAGTTGTTCTGAGCTGTGTGTGGTTATGTTGATTAAACAGAATAACATGATTATAAGAAAATAAGTTTCCCTGGCTATAAAATGAGAAGCTCAAACATCCCTCAGTGGTATCATGTCATTACTCCCCTTCTAAAACCGCCCTATAGTGCATCTGTCTTTTTGTAGGTAAATTTCCAAGTGATTGTGCCGTGATGTTTCACCTCCTTTTCTCATTAAACTTTAACAAATCGCCCGCCGAGGCTGTTAACTAGGCAGGGCGCACAGGATCAATACAGTATAATACAACAATACAATACTTCCCCTCATGGTATTACATCATTGTGTTTAACAAGCTTCTTTAAATATCTCCGGGCTGTAAATCAAAGCTGACACGAGCTGCTCCATTGACGAACACGGCGACTGAAAGCTGCAGAGAAAAGGTTTTCTTTAGAGCGCGTTAAAGTCTGAAATATCTTTAATATCATCTAACAATTGATCCATGTTGAGTTACACAGAAGCAAAATACATTTTGACATTTTACACCCCTGAAGGGTATTACTCTATAATTTAACTTGAGCCCGATGCAAGTCACATAGAGTCATAAATCAAAACTGGGTAATGCAATTTCCAAGTTTGTTTGTCTCCTGCCCCCTGTATTGTAGCTCCACATGAATGAATAGACAAGTTAATATAACCTACAGTGATTGGAAAATTAATAGTCCATCCACTCCCTCCCTCCCTCCCACAAATATCATTACATGCTGCGTCTATTTCTGTTCGCTGTTAAGCTGCGTGAGTGGGAAGCCACACATTGAATACACATCAGGTGGTTTTAATTCAACGTCAGGGGAGGAGGAGGGGGGGCTTTATTAGTGATGAGTAAAGGGGTGTGCCGAGGACACGAGCAGCTCTGAATGTGCAAATTATCTTTGCGCTTTAACTCTTTCTATCCACTTAAACCGCAATGACCTGCCAATGGGTTACTTATGACAGACTCATGCTGTGCAGCCAGTCCCGGAGCACTTGGGTTTATATCCTAGTAGATATTCTAATGTTCCAATAGATATCAAATGTGCCCTGCTACATTTTGGGGTTATGTGTGTCCATTTGACAGAATGGTGTGGCTCTAATTATCATAAATAGTGTGGACTAATTTACTACTAATCTACTTAAGAAAAATTGGAAAACTTTATTATAAAGGATAAGGCCAGCCAATATGTTTTGTTATTGTCAAAAAAATCCAATTAAAAGGCCAAAAACAACAATGAATTGATCCTATTAAGAATTCCATATGTTGCAAAACCATAGCGAGGCTAACAGGATTAGTTTTGGTAACAGATCCCCTGTAAGTCAATTAAGCAATAAGGCCGGGTGCCAAAGAAAATAACAGCCGTGCTGATATTCAGTACAACAGCACCAACATGAGTGTGATATTGCTTTTATACAACAGTTCTTCAAGCAAGTAAACAGTGATGAAAACCTTGTGTATGCCTACACATCACAGCAGACCAGCAATGTTGCACTATGTATCTGTATGTTTCAATGTATCATGAAATAGTCTGTTGACAGTTGCTTCAGTGGCCTGTGTGATTTTGAGGTTCCAACTCGATCCATCTAGACAACAATTGTTTGCTGCAATGTTAAAGGAGCAATTGGCCCCTGGAAAAAGCCACTGTCAGTCAAAGCTGGTGTTCTCTGTAATCAATAGAAGCAATAATGTTTGAAATTGGCGCCATAGCTGTGGAGAAAGTTGAACAAACAGCTCGTGGTTTTGCCCATTCTACATTCCTACAACACCCAGCGTGCATTGCGCCACTCACTCTGAAAGGAATTGATCGCTGCAGGCAATTACTCGGTACAGAATCCGAAATATGACGAGAATATACCCGTGGATCATCTAGAAAAAATCTTCAGGTCTGCAGTCTACATTTTAAACCTGACGATTTTGAACAATTTTGACATCGGAGGTGGGCGTCCTAGATTGAGGAAGTGTAGTTTAGCGAGCTCCCTGGCCTCCACCAGATGACATGTTTTACGTAGTCTGGCGGAGATTTTCCAGGGCCCTTTGGAGAAGCGGATCGCGTCCTCCAAAGGCACAGAGCAAAATTGCATTTTTTCTTCTACCTTAATGGCATTAGCTCCCCATAATAGCATGATAGTACTGAGGTTGAAAATTGATGAACTGGCCCTTTAATGAACCGTATTCAGAACACCTGAAGCAAAGTGATACGTAAGTTCAAATTTCACTGTGCTGTTGTACTCTATATCAGCCCTCATGTCACAGTGAAATGTTTATTCACCCGTGGCGGAAAATAGTCCCCAACATGCGCACTATTTTTTTCCCTTTTGAGCAAAGTTTGCTTAAAGCTATAGCACCCAGCTGTTTAAGGAAATTAAGCAGCCTATTTAGAAATTAAGCGTATATTTATGACCCAATTTAAAAGAGTGATGTCTTCAATTGAGACAAATGGGCTTAGGGCTCAGAGCCAAGAACAAGCAAGCGGAATGGGACGGTTTTGAGAGACGAACTAATGTATTTTGGGATTTGGAGTTTTTATGGGAATTGATAATTCCACCAAGGAATATTGTTTTTGATGCTGTTGAAAAAAAACACTGGCCAGATTCTTCTTGGAACTTGGTGTTCACTTCCACGGGCCATGGAGGATGCCATTGGTTTTTGTACTCCGCCTGCTCAGCTCTCTTTCCCTTCCAGAGGTTGTCTCGGCCTACGTATCATCTGTCTATCTTTCTCTTGTAGGTGCACACACACATACAGACACACACACATATGAAGGCAATGGGCCATGAGAGGAGGAGTGTTTGGAAAATGAAGCTCTTCTATGTGAACCGTCTGCTGTTTCTCCGCAGGCTACACATAACATGCACAACCACTTCTCTCTCTCTCTCTGTCCCTCTCTTGTTCCCTTTCTCCGTCTCCTCTCTGTCACTCTCCTCGTTGTCTCCCCATCTCCTCAGAGTCTTCCTCCCCTCCTCTGCTCCTCCATTCTTCATCATGTTTTGGCCGTCTCTCCCCTCCGCACAGGCGTGGTGAATGGATCTCTAAATTAATCCCTGACTCTTGCTCCGGGTGGTGAGCAACGCTCCGCATTAGAATAGGGAATTCTGCCTCTGACCTTGGCTGGTTCTTCTCTATTCTAATATTCAGGAAGCGTGAAGGGATCATAAAAATCCTTGGTCCCCATCGTTTCCCTTATTCACAGAGGAATACAACCCATTTTCCTGTCCCATGGTCGCACATCCATAGATCTTGCTGCTGTCAATCTTCCTTTTGTGGTTTTCTGCGTGCACATGCAAACCCTTGTATCTGTCTCTGTATGTGTATTTATGTCTGAATTTCTCCGAGCTGTGTTTGCATATCTGTATATGTGCCTCAGCCACAATTCCACAGGGTTCACCACTCTTTTTTTCCCCATTAGCTTAAAGCAGGTAATGCACAAGGATTAGCATGACCAGAAGCTGCAGCGAGTGCGCGTATGTGTGGTGACATTTCTGTCCATTCAGAGCACATAGCTAACATGTGTGACACTGAGGGGCTCAGGCATTGGGACTGTGTGTGTGTGTGTGTGTGAAAAAAAGCTGCAGAGACAGAGCGTGATGAAGATAGACAGAAAGCGATAAGGTGAATTAGGGACGGAGGAGAAAGAAATGGAGAGGAAAGATTTGTAACAAAGAGGTGGTTATAGCTGGTTTGTGGTGCCGGCGCTGAGAGACACACTGACGTGCAGTCATGACTCTAAATGTGGTTCCTCATATGAGGGATAATACGTCTATTTTAACACACTTCATGTCCAAAACTAAAATAAATCCAGTTCAGCTGTGTTCTGTACCTGCAGTATGATGATAATGATGATGATATGTAGTGTGTGCTTTTGGGCGGTTGATTATTGCGCTGATGCATAACCTCATTTGTCATCCAGAGTTAATATAGATCGTGCCTATCGTGAATCATTCACAAATCCATACTGTTTATGTACTATTGACTGCCTCAGATTGCATTTACATCCCGGCTGCACCTGATTATCTCTGCAGCCGCACGCAGTCAAACTGTGGCAGCCGCATCCTCCTTCAGGTGTCACTCTCGTTTTGTTGTCAGGGGTTAAGGACAAAATTAATTAAATCAGCGATGTGATCAGGCTGAGGCGGAAAGAGAAGTTACACCGACAGTCATGAAAAGTTCACCCTTTCAGTCCTCACACCTTCAGTTACTGTATTTAAATGACTGAAATATTTACACTTCACCTCGGTGTAACCTTTCCTTTCATGTTCGCCCATACTCTCAGGATAAATCTTGAGACCAGGCAAAGCAATGTTCATACAGTGTAATCCAGAGGCAATCAGTGTATGAGTCAGTCAGCATGCATATATTTTGCGGTGTACAATCAGAGACAGCATGATGTAGAATCAAGCAGACTTTAACCTGCTATTGCCGCATTTAAAGGTACAACAGTTCTCAAATGTTTGGCATCAGAGACTTCTGTAAAAACAGACTGGCTTCGACTGAAGAGGTTAACAGCTAAGAAACTGAGGCGTGTAGCAGCCATACTGGTATTTGCCTCCAGAACAGCTGATAGGTAGGAGCTATGGCGAGTGTGAAGATACCAGTTGAGGGAGTTCGATTGGTTGGTGTGTTTTCTCCAGCAAGTTTCTGATGATAGATGAGATTGTTGCGATTGAGGACAACATTAAAGCCCCCCTCCAGTGAAAATCAGTGTTTAACCTTGTAAACATCTCCATGTGGTGTTGTTCATGGGCTACAAGACATATCAGTGACAACATCAGCAGTCATCTCCATAGCTGGGCCTGTCTGCAGTGTACCAAGGACAGGCTGAACAATACGTTTTTCAGACTGGCAGATTTAAGACGTCACAAACCTAAGGAGCCAATCCTGTTAATGGACGGGGTGACGCTGTGCATGTCATTATGTGCAACCTATGGCAACCACTTCGGTGATGTGTAAGCCAGATGTAACCATCATCGTAATTTTTACAAACTCACTACTGATTATTAACGTTACTACTACTAATTACTACATTTCAAGCTAGCTAAGTTTCCACTAAACGATGGCAGAGACGTGTTTTGTTTTCGGCTGTAATTTTACAAAAGGAGAAACTGGGATTTTGGAATTTTAAATGAGGGAGAATTATTACACAGTAATTAAACATATTTTGCAGGAAAAAAAACATATCAGACACAATTTTTTATTTCAAGCAGAGCATTTTATGTTTAAATCATGACTGGTGCTGGTCTTTAAGAAAGTTGGACACAGAATCAGTAGTCATTTGGTTTCAAGGATCAGTGTATAGTAATTTGAGGTTGCTTGCCTTTACCCTCTCCTTCCAAGGATTTTCCATACCTTAAAACCTGAAAGTTCCCCTTTAGACCTAGTCTTTAGTTTGTACCTTCTGGGTTACTGTAGAAACATGGCAGTGCATCATGGTATGGTGCCCATTCTACGGTAAGGGAAACACTATGGTTGTAGTCCTCTAAGTGACACGAGTGTCAACCGCCAGCCAGTCTGCTGTTTAAGATCGTGCTTTTTAAAGCATCATTCATACATTGAGCAATTCAAAGTGCTTTACAAAGTTAACAACAAGAAATAACTTTTCAAATAGGAAATAGATTAAATTCATGATCAATGAAAATAATCCATTAGAATAGAGAAAGAGCAGAAGTACAGACAAAGGGTGCATAGTTTAAAGTAGGCAGTGTGAGAAAGGAATGTTTTCAGCCTTGACTTAATGGTGGTCAGAGCCAGGGCTTTGTCTTACATCATCTGGGGAGATTGTTCCAGGCCTGTGCTGCATGATAACTAAACGCTGCTTCACCATGTTTGGTTCTAACTCTTGGGACGGCCTGTAGGCCAGCCCCAGATGTCCTCAGTGCCCTGGATGGTCACAAGCATATCTGAGATGTATTTGGGCGCTGAGCCACAGAGAGCCTTAAACACAAGCAGAGAGATTTTGAAATCGATTTTCTGAGTTACAGGTAGCCAGTGTAAGGATGTTAAAACTGGAGTAATGCGCTCATTTTTCTTCGTTTTGGTCAGGAGTCTCGCAGCAGCATTTTGAATATGTTGCCGAACAGCTTGATTTGAAAGCCCTGTGAACAGACCGTTCCGGTAATCAAACCATGCAAAACGTCACTGATAAAGAATGAACAGATACGTGTTAAACTGTGTATCAACCCATTTCAGTCTTATAAGTGTGTACAAGAGGCTTTACGGTTCTTGTTCTCTTCAGCTGCTCTTTATAAACTGATCGTTGACAGTCTAAAGTAGGTTGACGTCACTGTTTTCAACACCTCGTACTGACATTATTTTCCAGGCGCTTATTTCTTCGCACCTTCACGCTCATTAAAGAAGCCTAGTGGAAACACACCATGTCAAGTCTTTCCCCCGTGTTGACAAGAAAACGACCGCTTCTGTGGCGACTGAGCTGTTAATTGAAAGGGTGTTAATGCAGCGATGACCATAAAGACGCACACACTTTGAAAGAGTTCATCAATGTTTCACATTCATGTCCAGCCTTGGAGCTGTGATTAAGTAGATTCCTGGAACACTCACACACGACCACACACACACACATTCTCTCTCTCTTTGACACACACACACATTGATTTACCAACCTGTCCATATATTTCCAACTTCCTCTCATGCAGCATTTCTGTGCGCCTTTGCCGCCCTCACTTCTTTCATTAAATGGCCCAGTCATCTTGTACATGATTTGAGACGTTCAATAACAGCACTGTACCATCATCTTTATCGGTGACGTTTTGCATGGTTATATGTCTTCTTAATGGCCACGCTGGGGGAAATAGAGTGAAATGATATCTGAAACCCTGGCAAGGCAGGGAGATTTATTCTGCTGCAAGCCTGCGTTTATTCATGTTACCGGTGTATTGAAAGTGCTGGATGACTCTGCCGGTGCCTTAAATGCCTTCACTGGCATTAAGATACATTATAGGGTTCAGTGCTAAAAGCATGGCAATAATGGATTCAAGCAATTTAAACATTTCCCATTCACAGGTACTTTAACGACAGCATTATTTTGTTAGACACCAGCTGGTAATAACTTTTAATTATTTAAATGCTCCTGTTTAGCACTGAGTTAAAGTCAGATTTTGTTACTGGAACAATAATAATAATGAAACAGTAATAATGAGCCACAATATATGCAGATTGCAGCTCAGGTGGTATTTCTGTACAGTGCCTTCTTAAAGATTTACAGATGGTGATTCAACCGATCAAGAGGTTCAAAGCTGCTCCTTCAATTAGCCGGCTCGTATTTCATCCAGTCGAGTACCTTTAACAGACGTCATCACATACAGAAGGTGTATGTGCATATTGACTCAAGATGAAAGAGCTTTTGCTTTAAAGATTATTCTGTTTAAAAAAAAAATCATTGTAACACAGCTTTTAGAGTAGCATGGAGACACTGTGAAGCATTGTGTTTCAATCCCAGCCGTATTACAAATTAAAGGAGTTTGCAGAGGAACTTTTTTTTTTCTTACTGTATATCTAAACCATACAAGTGAACCCCACATTGTGAATGCTTATGTATTCTTCAAAGGTATTCATTGATATTTTTATTGATCGTTGCAGCAGATAGCTGTTCACCAATGAGTCTGGCTCTCAAGGTTTCTCCATATAAGGAAGTTTTTTTCTTGCCATTGTCACCAAGTACTTGCTCATAGGTGGATAGATGTAAGTGATATAACAGAGATTGTAGTTTAGGCCTGCTCTACATGTAAAGCGTCATGAGACGGGGCGCAGGGTTTAGCTTAGTGGTTAAAGCGCCCACACCATATATAGATTGTAGGTTCAACTCTCGGCCTTTTGCTGCAGGTCGTTCCCGCTCTTCCTTACCTCATTTATCCGCTGTCCTATCTAATGAAGGCAAAAGGCCAAAAAAACAAACAAACTACTAGATAACTTTTATCCATCCAACCATTATCTATACCAGTGGTTTTCAAAGTGGGGGCCGCCAGGGGTGCTGGGAGGCCTCAGAAAATTGTAGGGAAGATAAGAAAAAAAAATGCAAAAAAAAAAATTAAAATAAATTTAATTCTTTTTTTTAATAACCATTTGTCCTGAACCGTACAACACGTAAACTGCCGTAATCTCGGATTCTCAAATTCAGCTGCAAATTCGGCATAACGACGTCGTGACGTCATAATCTGTGTAGACCTGGCGGTTGTTATCAAGCTGCTCTGCTCCTCAAGCTTGCGTGTAGCTAGCTAGCGCAAAATGGACAGGTTTTTGACAACAAATAGACCGAAGGAGCATATTTTGTGGCTTTGTCTGTGGGTTTGGGGGTCCCCGGCCAGAAGCTAATGCTGTTTGGGGGGCCTTGGCATGGAAAAGTTTGGGAACCCCTGATCTATACTATTCTAGGGTCACAGGGCCGCCATCCAATCACAGGGCTGACAGAGACAGACAGCTTTCACACCTACAGGCAGTTTCTTAGAGTCACCAATGAACCTAACGGACTGTGTGAGGAAGCCAGAGAGAACCCACGCATGCACAGGGAGTACCACCCTATAGCCCTTATTTGGCACTATATAAGGAAAGTCCAGGACTCCATGCTTTTAGTTTGACGAATCATACATGCAGTACAACGTCAAAGCGTAGCTTAAATGGCTTATTTTCATTGGCTTAATGGTCATAGTTCTGTATTCAGTTCTGTGTGGGTCCATCAGCTTAGCAGACGCTAACTGCTGCTTCATCTACAGGCATCTTTGTGCCCACATGCATTTGTGGTCGAGAACCTCACTCTAGTATTGTGTGTAACAATAGTACAGTGTGTGTGTGTGCATAGTGGTTCATGTGGAGTGCTGTAAGTGCTCCCCGAGGAATCGCTCTGTTGCATCATTTTATTGAAGCCTCAGCAGTAATGACCAAACAGCAGCCATATTATCGGAGCATGCAGCATGTGGTAATGTATCCGCACATTTGGCTGCAGGTAATCTGATTTCATTTAGTGTTACAATAAAACAGACTGTTTCTCAGTGTGTCTCGCTTCTTTCATTACACGTCCGCGCTGCACGGGCGATGGGGAGAGGGTCCTTTAGGGCAGTAAATGTTCGTCATTTCACAGATAGAGCTGCAGGCCGGGACGCACATGTGTGTCAACAATTATGTCAAACTGTAGTTTTTTCTTCTTTATTACTAATTGTGCAATAACAACTGGGTCCAAATCTACGAGAGCAGTCATTCCCATCTTCACTTTATGATGCCTATTATGCGGCATCACATTAAAGTGTCAGCACTGGTTTATTTTGTGACTCCCTTGGTTAACATGGTAGTAGCAAGTGTGGATTAATTCAGCAAAAACTCCTCAAGTAGCTACTTTGGGGACGGCTGTGGCTTAGTGGAAGAGTGAGTCGTCTCCCAATCGGAGGGTTGGCGGTTTGATCCCCAGCTCCTGCAGTCTACATGTTGGGCAAGACACTGAACCCCAAATTGCTCCAGAAGGCGGAGCCAGTGGCGTATGAATGAGAGTGTAAGGTTGCATAGCAGCCTCTGTGTGAATGTGACCTGTAGCTTTGAGTGGTCTGAAGACTAGAAAAGCACTATATATAAGTGCAATCCATTTACTTTGTCGAAAAATAAAACCAAAGACCAACTGGTGTATTTGTTTGTGAGGACAAATTCATATTTCAAAATAAAAGCCCTTAATGTTACTTAATGCTTTTCAAATGAAGCAGCAGCAGATGCTCGGTTTGCAGTAACTAAACAGATATGTGAGCAGTTAAGCTGTTTTAAATGAGGTAAAATTACACTGGACCACATGCATTTTCCTCTAAATCCAAGTGGCAGGATGGTGTTCTCAGCCTTTAACATTGAAACTACCGTATACAGTAGAAAGATCATTACTGAATGTTAATACAGCACGAGCAAGGATCAAGACAGGAGGGAAGAGTCAACAGGTGCTGACAGGCTGCGCACAGAGGCAATGCACAGGGTGTAACATCATCAATATCATGAAGTGCAGAGGTGTTCATGAAAGAGTTGGGTCGTTAGCTTTTTCTTAAAGCTCCCATGAGGAACTTTTGGTTTGTGTTGTTTTTGGCGCCCCCTGTTGACAAAGCCGTACCTCTTACCTCTTTGCTGATTTAGTCCTGTACATGCTTAAAGTTACAATACAAAGATTTCAACTTTTGTGCTCTTTAGCACCTCCCACCGGTGACAATCTGTTAACTCAAAAGCACACTTCCCAATTTTACCAGACTTCTATGGCTGACACCTACCCCTCGCCAGAGGTTTTAGGCATTAAAAATACCTTCGTAGAAATAATCAAGCTTGTCACTGATGGTCTGCTTTGCTTCTGTAGGTCATACAGAGTAACCAGAATAAATTTCAGTCTGTTAAATAACCAGTGAAAAACTCCTCACATGAGCTTTAAAGGTGAAAGGGACTCTGCGGACCGAATGGAGTTTGGTAACTCACTCCACCACCGGGAGACGGCAGAGGAGAAGAGTCTAGTTAGCGACTTAAGGCCCTGTTGTGATGGGAGTACCAGGCGCCTTTCATTGGCAGAGCATAGTGGACGGGAGGGAGCGTAGACTTGGATGAGGGCGTTCAGATAGGCAGGAGCTGTTATTGTTGCTGTTTTGTAAGCGAGCAACAGGGTTTTGAATTTGACGCGAGCTGCGACTGGAGGGATATGAACAGCGGAGTGACTTGTGCTGGTTTGGGTTGGTTGAAGACCAGTCATGCTGCTGCTTTCAGGATCATCTGCAGAGGTTTGAAATACAGGCAACGGCTGCTGCAGAAAAAAAATGCACATCATGAAACTTGTGAAAAATTTGGTATAGTTTAATTAAATCTGAAAGATGATGTCTGAAAATGTCTCTGGAGACATTTCAAAGCAGTGAGGATCTACTGAGGACTGTCTCGTAAAAAAAAATGAAAGAGAGCTTTGATAATGTGATCGAGCCGACAGAGGCAGCTATGGTACTGAAATGTGAATGTTTTGTGATTTTAAACACTGATGACTTCACAAAAACTTTTTCAGCATTTTTCTGCACTGATATTCATAAACATATATGTTACAGTCAGCACAAACAAAGTGTTAGTTATTAGCCTAAAAAAAGCCAATAAAGCAGCATTAAAGAAATTCTTCTATTACCAAAGCTGCACTGAAACTCATATTAATGAAATTCCTTTTTGTGGCTCTGCAGTTCCTCGAGGCGAGTCGAGGCGGAGAGAGAGACGCTCTTATTGCAGGTTTTACAGACTACAGAGCCTGAAGCTGGTTAAGTAAAATCCTCCCACAACATGCTGCGGTGTTTTGCCCGAGTCGTCCGACTGATATTAAAGCGAGAGAATCCAAAAAACATTTTAATTAACTGGCTGCGGTCAGGTGGGGAGCGTGAATAACTGGGATGGATGTGAATTCCAGGTCAGCAGCGTGTTCTCTCGCCTGTTTGTTCAAGTCTCGGTAGTAATGAAGAGTGAATAATATTATCAGACCGTGCCGTATGTGTCAGTGAATACACATTCCCTCCAGGTAATCTGACTTCACTGGAATAAAAAGCAGACTATGTCTCTTTAACCCACACGCTGACCCACACCTACACGATTTTACACACTCACCTTAAAAGCCTTGCCTGCCTCTGTCTGTCTAATATTTTCATTAAGAGCTCTATTTTCCCACTGGGCATGAAAGCAGCGCTGTAAACATCAAAATGTCTGTTTCCTCTATGTTTGTTTTTTACGCTGTGGCGTTTGGAAGATGAAAAGCATGAGAAAAGATGACAGCGGATTTTAAGTGTTACCCATCGTCTAAGCAAAACACCGGGGTGTTTATCCTGAAAGGGGCCGTGTTCGCTGTAATTGTCTGTGACGTCTTTGTGTTGTTCTTCACTCTCTCGGCTTAGCTGCTTCTGTTGTTTTCATGTTCCGATCAAAGGATTTCCATTTGCAGTCTTTCTCTTTCTCTTTCATGCTCCCTCACTTTACTTCTTTTTTTTTTACGCTTATAAGCACAAGCATGCACTCGTGCATAATCGCAAACACAAACACGGTGCTTTTCTGTTGTCTGCTTCTCCGCCTTTCTCTTATTTCTCGCCTGCAATTTCCTCGAGTCATGCTCACCGTTTATCTTTTGTTTTCGCCTCACTTACGGTATTTACTTCCTTCCTGTCTTTCACACCTCTGTCTGTCATTTTTCGGTCTCATTACTTATTAGGTGCTAAGTGGCTTTTGGTTTGGGATAGAAGCTGTGATGTGTGCGCACACATTAGCTGCTGGAGCACACACTTCATCATCACATCTGTCACTCACAAATCTATCTGTCCTCATGTTTGTTTTGGTTCTGTTGTCTCTTTATTCTTTATTTTCCTACCTTTCCCACAAACTGATGCTCATCTATTCTCCGTTAATTGTGCCAATCCGGAATATAAAACGCAGTCTGTGTTTGGGGCAATCTTAGAGGGGGAAATGTTTTTCTATAGCTTTTTATTAATAAAAACGTGCCTACAAGTTATTTCAACATTATTTCAATATATTTTCATTAAAATGCATTCAAAACTACTTACAGCCTACTGTCTGGCTGCAATGGCAGTTATGATGGTGCATGTCCGGGACGAAGCGTTAGCAACAATCTAGTAAGTTTTCCTCGCTTAAAACAGCAACGAACACAAAACAGCACTGCGGCATATTGTAAACGGGAGGCGTTGTAGCAGCTTGGACCTGGAAGCCGTTTAATGCGGATGTGAAGTCACCACTTAACAACTGACAACTTTAGCTAGATTATAGCGCCATCGTCTGGGTAAAATACAATAACTGTATAGATAGGTGGACTATGCGACTCCATCTGCTCTCAGTGTATGGAATTGATGCCAAAATAGCCCCCGTGACGGGTGCTGCCATCTTGCGATGGTGACGTCATTTTGACCCAGAGCTGCGCAGTAGAGATCGGCGGGTAGCCACTTCCGCTAACCAATACACACACTTAACTTACCGAAAAAACATCAAGGATCCTGCACGCCAGCGTGTTTAACAGCAGAACAGCTTCTTGTGTTGGACTGAGGTTAATGTTCACAGATATGTAAACTTCAATGACAGTGGCGGAAATGGGGGAAGAGAGAGGGGAGATGACACGCGGCAAAGTGCCAAGGGCGGGAGTTGAACCCGGGGCCGCCGCATCGAGGACTATAGCCTCCATACATGGTCGCCGATTTAAGATGAAAAAAAAAAGGATTAAAAGTGAGTCTTATACACCGAATTTTACCGTATATATTTCTATATACTGCTGTTTTTTTGCTACTTTTATTTTGACATCTTTTTAGGCTTACCAAGCAGCCCAAGTCTGTTTCTCTCTCCTACACACACACACAGCACAAGAACCCGTCCCCAAACCTTCATGTGTGTGTGTTTGTTTCCATGGATTTATGATGTGGATGAAAGGAAGGGCATTAGTTAATATTGATGAGTGCTGCCACTCAGTCCTTCTCACCGCGGCTCACTTAGAGATGAGAGGCATGACCTTTACACACACACACACACATGCACCATGTGTGCACCCACACACTCTCACTCAAAAATGCACACAGAAAACATACAAAAAAAACCCCACACAAAGCTCCGGGTCAGTCATTGTTGTATTATTAAAGTTAAACTCTTCCCACTCTGTGCTTTTAATCTGAAAAACCTGCGGGATAGGCATTGGTTAAAACCTGCTCGCTCGTCGAGAACATTGAGGTTCTCCCAAACCTCAAAGCCAATGTCGGCCTCGAACCAATTCATCCCTAATGGCCCATTGGTATTCAGCAAGAGGAATAGATTCCAAGGTAACCAGCAGGTAATTCATCACACTTACAAATAGGAAGAGACAGAGTAGGAAGCGAAAAAGCTATTAAAGCGATCGGAGCAGGACTCGTATGAAGAGAGAGAAAGGCTCTCATGGAAATAGAGGAAAATAATTAATTATGCACTCCGGAGGAGATTATCATGGGGGGCAGACACACAGAAAGAGGGAGGCACACGCACACACACACTCAGCAATGCAGCAGAAGAAGCGCTTTAACCTTTATGCACGAGAGAGATGGCTGCTGTGTATGTTTGGACGTGGTCTTGTTTGTGTTCTATACTGGCCTTAGAGATCGATTTCTTCCTGACAGCATTGGTATTTATCTCCTTAAGCCCGCTGGTTTACCTGTGTGTGTTCATGCGTGTGTGTGTGTGTGTGTGTGTGTGTGTGTGTGAGAGAGAGAGAGAGTGTGTGTATGTTTCAAAAGTCACATCACAGTTTGCCCACTCACATTCTGCCTCTTCTTGCTGAGGTAGTGGAGTGCATCAAAAAGCAGACACACACACACCAGCATACACACACGATCGATCCGGCCCTCCAGACAGTCACAGTGATGGATGGATACTCCTCTGCTTCTATTTTTACCCCTCAGCACTCTGGGTGTCTGCCTTCTTATCTTCACCAGTAAAGGAACATGAAGAAAATCCCTGTATCATGATTAAAAACCGAAAACAAGTCTGTTTATGTGCTAAGGGGATGTTTACGATTGCATTTTTACGACTGGAGTGTGTTTTCGCCCCGGTAGCGGCCCCGCAGGTTTCTTTTTTCCTGGCTGAGCCGCATCTTGTTAATTCAGCCTCCTGACTCTTCTACTTGTGAGGCGTGAAACAGAGCGCCACGTGGCTACATTGGCTGCTTTACGAGGAATCTGAGGAGCTTCTCTAATCATACAGAAGCATGTTGAGTAAACAGAACAGTGATGGAAGGACATGTTTTACTTCAGAAGAAAGTTGCAGGCTCTCGTGGTGCTTGGATATGCAGTCGTACTGCTCCTGAATGGGTCTCATTGGGCTCTCACTTCAGCTTGAGAGCATCTTATACACATTTATATCACACTTAACCAACCCAACTAAGAAAAATCATTCTAAAAGACCACACAAAAACAAACAAAGGACTGAGGAACAGACAGGACAACACAATTAGCACTGTCACCTTACAGCCAGAAGGCTCCTCTCTGTGTGGAGTTTGCCCGTGCATGCATGGGCTTCCTCCCAAAGTCCAAAGACATGCTCGTTAGGTTAATTGGTGACTCTACATTGCCCGCAGGTGTGAATGTGAGTGTGAATGGGTGTCTCGTTAGCTGTTTCCCAATTCAGGGGCTGCATCCTTTCAAGGACGTACTTCAAGGCTGATCGCGTCACAGTCGTGCACCGAAGGCCGTCCCATTTCGAAGGCTCCTTCAGATGCTGCAGATAAATGCGTCCTCCTTTTCCCGGGGCCACGGAGGATCCATCGGGTGCATCCTTCACAGCTCAACATATCCGGAGATTCAGTGGGCACAAATTCAAACAAGTTGGCGGACTCTCAAGCATCCGTGGATTACACTTTTAAATGTTAAAGTTTTTGGTTTCCAAAAAACAAAAAACGGGCCTTTAAGTTACGTGATGTTAGTTATGTTAGCTTGTTCGCCAGTTAGCGACCTGTTGCTAGGCGACAGGAGCAGCACTTTGTGATTCAAGGGTAAGTGAGGGAACAGCTGGTGATGCAAACAGGGACTCCTCCGTAGACCAGACTCATTGCGATTCACCCTTGGCGACTGTGGCCCAGTGGTAGAGTCGGTCGTCTCATTGGAAGGGTGGTTGGGGGTTCGATCCCTGACTGCTCCAATCACATTTCGAAGTGTCTTTGGGCAAGACACTGAACCCCAAATTGCTCCCTAATGGGTGAATGTGACATGTAGTGTAAAAGCAGCTTTGAGTGGTCAGAAGACTTTAAAAGTGCTATAAAAGTACAGTCCATTCTACCATTTACCTTTGCGGTCTACACAGGCTATGAATGACTCATCTTCTGTATACTACGTCCTTCAAAGGACACTGAATTGAGACAAAGCTTATGTGTGAGCCCCGTAATTTACTGGCAACCTGCCCAATGACAGCTTGGATAGGCTCCAGACATCTACAACCCTTAACAGGATGTGCAGTATAGATAATGGATGGATAAATCATAAAATCACTTTTTACAAGAGAAGGAAATATTATACTTTTAACTCTTCTACATGTGGTGGTGCTATCTGTGGGTATTTTCTATACGGCTCTGCATACTTTGAGTAGGCAGGGCTGTTCCTCCGCTGTCCTCACCTACGTCCTCAGCACGCATCTTCTAAAACGTTGTCATCGGCCTCATAAGAACAGTCCTTGTAACACATTGCCCACAAAAGTGCACATTGATGATGACTGATGCGTCTTGTTTCATTAACGGTTCGCTATGTTTCCTCCCAAAGCTGCATCCCGACAATAAAACCTGATTGCAAACTAACTCAAATGAAGTCCTGTAAGCGGAGGTTGCTGTGCCTTAATTAAAGAGACCCTTAAACTGCACCATAAAAACATACTTGTAAAACCGCATGAGTCAAACAGTCTGCGTAATAATCACATATGACAATGATAGCGTCTATGATGACTCCAGTTAGAGATGCATTGAGTTGGGAAATGTAAACTAGTTGAGCAGCCACATTAGCTCTTGGCAGTGTGCAAAAAGTTCATAACAAGGTCAAAGCCTTCCCATCTGGGGCCCTTTTAGTTGGCGGAGTCACCAGAGGGTGCTTACTAAATGGGATCACCAACTGCCTGGAGGGCCCACTGCTGTTGTTTTTTTTGTTTTTTCCCCCTCTCTAATTTTCTCAAACTAAAGGGCACCGCTCTCTGTCCGTGCCACAGTTTATATAACAGTCTAGACTGTCTCTGTAATTACGTACCTACATTGTCATGAAAAGATATATTTGTATGTTAAGATTGTCTCCCCATGTGTCCATCCATCTGCAGTATTTTCTACATTTCAATTCAAAAAGCTAAATCGCCTTCATTAGCAGCTATTATAGTCTGTCAACTGAGCAGCTGGGAGGGAAACACTCTACTCAGAGAGCCTTGATTGCAATAGTTGTCAAAGAACAGTTAGTAATTACACATAAAGGACTCCCAAAGGTGAATGTCAGACCGTGTGTGGGAGTGTGTTTTGTCTGTCAAGATGAAGCCCATTACTTTTCTCTCTTAAATTGGGCTCTGCAGTCTTCCTTTCCTTCTTTATGTAAGGCAATATTAGTTGGTCCACCTTTCTGTGACAGACTCTCTGTGAGTGTTAACATTGGCCCTGCAGGATAAAGTATTTTTAAAATCCTACTCAGTTTTACATAACGGCACATAAGGAAAAACATCACAGTTATCTTTCTCTCTAATCTGAAACATGCACACACACTACAAGATTGCCAAAGGGAGCACAAACCACCTGATCTCATATAATCTCACGTGATTTTACGGGAAAGCATATGTAAACAAAACAAAGACTGACTACCAGATTTGCAGTGAGGAAAAAATGAAAGAATAATGTGTCTGGATGAGAAAAAGCTTAGGTAGACATGAGTTGTTGTACCTGTTCTTTCTGTCAACAGTAGTTTGCTAGCTAACGTTAGCCTCAGGGCTAGAATGCTTACGGTTGCTTGGAAATGCCATCATCACTTCCGTCTCCTTCTTCTCTCTCTCTTGCCGTCTGTTGTGGTCTTGCTCGGAAATTGCAGACATAATCATCCAGAATTTACATCCAAACATGTTTGATATTTACAGGACGGACTTAATGAGTCTGTGAGCCCGGAAATCCTGGGCTGAACATTGGTCTCCTCCAATTGTCAGGAGGGCCAAATCAACAATTGGCCAAAAACTCCGATAGCCTAAGTCCGGCCTTGACCGGTAAAATCTCTCAACAACTACCAGATGAATCAGAATTCCTGATTCCTAGACAATGTGTCATGTTGACTCCAGGCTTCATGAGTTTTGACTGACAGTAAAGCCTTAACAGCTCTGAGATGGATAGCCAAACATTCTGGTACAGGTATTCATGTATCCAAGAAGATGAAATATAGTAATGTTGGTGCCCTTTAATTATTCATCAAGTCAAATTTGAATTGTCTAAAACCTTTGGTTTACTACTGAACGCCAGTAACAGCTGTGCTCTGTGTTAAGTGCTATGTTAATAATAAAGTGTTCTATGGTTCACTTCAGATGGAGAATATGGTAGGAATGGTATTATACCTGCTTAGCGCTTATGTTAGCGTTTAGCTCAGAGCGTCACTGCAGTGAGTGTGACTGTAAGGCTTTTTTTCTTCTTCTTTTTTCATCCTTTCCCTCTTTTTTTTGTCTATTTCTTTTTTTTCTTTATTTATCTTTCCTTTCCTTTCTTTCTTTCTTTTTTCTTCTATTTTTTCTTTCTTTGGTCTTTGTCTTTGTTTTTCCTTTCCTTTTTCTTTCTTTCGTCCGTCCTTTATTTCTTTTTTCTTTCTTTACTTCTTTCTTTCTTTTTTATTTTTTTCTATTTCGATCCTTCATTTATTAATTTTTTCTTACCTTTTTATATTCTTTTATTTTTTATTTTTGTCTTTCTCTCTGTCTTTCTTTTTTAATTATAGTTCGTTTTTTGTTTTTCTTTCCCTTTCACTTTCTTTCTTTCTTTCCTCCCTTGTTTGTTTCTCACCTCAGGCAGGTCTTGGTGTTTGTAAGGCAGTAGGTGAGACTGGAAAGGAAAGATTTGGGTCAGGAATGTGTTTCATGTCTGGTGTAGGACAAAAGTGGAGTAACTGGAGAGGGAGAGAGAAAGGTAACTGTTCTGCTCCCAAAGAGTCACAGCTAACAGCATGTGTATCTACATATCTCTCTGTTGGGTATGTTGCCATTTTTATCTAATCACATCCATCTCCTGAAAAGCGAGGAGATACAGCACAGGCTCTACCTGCTGTGTGATAAAACACATTGGCTTATAGGTTTCCTGTAATGTATCCACGAAGGTTATAGAGTTAATATTGTGTTGTCATGAAAACACTCATCAACAACACAATAAGCTCTATGTGTGGATTTTTACACACGCACTTAAACTGCCCCTCCATCGCACTCAAACCACTATAGACATGCACACACACACACGTCCTGCTCTCTCTCTGCTCATTCTCCCACAGGCTCTATTCCTGACACACATACACACACACACTCACACATACACACAGAGAGAGAGGGAGAAGCGGTCACACGCTCGAGGGGATGATAGGATGATAGTACAGATGGCATACTAGAGTAATATTCTCCATATGGGAAGGTAATATCGTCAGAGCAGCCGTCTGGGGAGATGGAGAGAGGGAGATTAGTTTTGCTGGGAGGAAGTGAGGGAGACTGAGACTCTGGTGTACATGGGATTGTACAGGACTGGATTTGCTCGTTTAGAGTCAGGGCTGTTTATATTACTGTAATAATGTTGTAGTGGAGTTCAAGCAGCTTTAAAAGAAGTCAATGGAGCTATGCAGACAGAAATTCAGCATCCTTTGAACTGATCAATCAAGGGAAATTAGCTAACTTAACCCATAATGCTACTTTGATGGCGTTGGTTTTGGTTGTGATTAGACTGCTCTGTTGGAGGAATTGGTTTGATTCAACATTTTGGACTGATTCAGCGTATTCACGCAATTCTTTTTGCTTTATCTTTAGAAAATAAGAGTAGATAATATAAGAGGAATTCCAAGTGAAATTGCAGCACACAGTGTTTGCTCTCTGTTAGCCCCCCATATAAATCTCCAGCAGGTACAGCACACACACACATGCAGAGCTACGTCTAACTGCACGTTGCTGCATTTCTAATTGTTTTAATTATGCCTACATATTATGTGAGATTACTCGTACTAATGTACTGAAGATACTAATTGTTTTATCTAATGACTTCATGTTGAGTGAGTTCATTATGAGGACTTTGTGTGTCAATTAATTTCTGTTGTGGAGAGATTATTATCACACATAGTTAATATGTTGAAATCAATATGAGGTTACTTTTATTAGGTGAGCTGCTGTTATGACCTATTATGAAAAAACACAAATGCTTGATTCCCGTTTGTTTTAAATTTTTTAAAGATGATTTTTTTGGGCTTTTTGCCTCTATTTAAAAGGACGTTAGGGAAGAGAGAGTGGGGATGACCTGCAGCAAATGGCCAAGGGTAAGAGTCAGGTCTGCACCGCTGCATCGAGGAATGTGCCCCTTTACATAAGGGGTGTGCTTCAACTGCTGAGCTAATCCGGCACCCCGGTTAGTTTTATTTATTACACAGCTGTGTTAAATACTTGATTCTGATTGGTTAATTACAGAATTCAGAGGTCTGTTATTTCCTAATAACAGACTGTTGCTATGAAGAACAGACCGTTGCTAGGGCTGCGGCGCTAATCACACAATCCAGAGGATCATATCAATCCCCCGAAAGAAGTCCGGTATATTTGAAGTCGGTCTGTTTACAGAGGAAAAAAAAAGACGAGACAAAACAGCGGAGAGAAAGGAAGAAAGGTTAAACGATGCAAAAACTGAGGCTACGACGGAGAGAACTTGAAGCACATGAAGTAAACATTAAACACAGCGAGGGATACGGTGGTGTTTAAAGAGATGAAAATGTCAACAGACTCTGACAGTGCGCTGATTCCTGCGGCCCGGTTCACCGTGTCTTGCTTCAACATCAGTGGAAATGTTTCCATTTAATGTAAGTAATATAAGCTCATATTAAAGAAGGCTACAGAGTTAACCGTTGCTATGGACGCAGCCCTCACTGTGAGTGAAACGTACTATTCTTAAACGGAAATATAAGAATTTTTAAATGAATATTTTGTGTCAAATAATTGATTTTGTAAGTAAAAAGCTGTGTAATAAGCGTGATAATGTATAATAAGCAGGTTTTTATCGCAGAGGAAACCCTTCAGGGTGAGACAAGGCGTGCTCACCCTCTCAGGGCTCCATTCCAGGATAACAACCTGCTAACTATACATTATCCCTTACAGAATTGTCTGATTAAAAATCTCTGGGTATTCTGACTTAACTCCCACAATCCAAAGACATGCTTGAAAATTGCCCATAGGTGTGAGTGTGAGCATGAAAGGTTGTGTGTCAGCCCTGTGATTGACTGGCGATCAGTCCAGGGTGTACCCCGCCTCTCGCCCAATGACAGCGTTAACAATGCCGTCTGTTTGGCTGGTGTGTGTCAGAACTCCTCATTGTATGGTGCTAAAAACACTTCACAGTTTTAGTGTTTTACATTTTGCTTAAAAAACAAAACAGTGTGTCATTACGGCTTATCTGATGCTTCTGTAGTTTGGCTCCAATTCATATCCTGGTAAAAAAAAATGCTGTGCAATATGTCCGCAATAATGTGAAACTGTAGTCGAGCCAGTAAACAAATAAACACTCCACTCAGCAGAAACAAATAACTAAATATAAAGCAATGTGTTTTATGTTAGTGCCAACACGCACCTTATTAAAGATAAGAGATAAGACTCAGAGCAAAAGAGACCATGACATGAGGTCTCAAAAGTACATGACCAAACCAGACACATGATAATACACGCTCATACGACATACTGTATGTCACGACTCTGCATCCTCCTTCAGATCACTTCCAGTTTTGTGGAAACAACTTGAAAGCACTGGCAGATATAGATTGTAGCTTCTTTTTATAGAGCAGATCTATTTTTTATGAGAGGACTTCTGCGTTTTTAGCTCCACTGGACATCTCCAGTGTTTGCTGGTAAACAAAGCCGCCAAGCGAGAGGAAAAAAGAGAGATGCGAGAGAAGAGATCGGGAACAAGCAGATATGACACTAACTGCACATAAAGCTTGGAAAACATCTCTTTGGTTCTTAATTGGAACAAGAAGGGAGAATTTTCTCGCAGGCAGATTAGAGAGCAAACCGCAGCCTTCAATGAATCCGCGTTTGTGCTCATCCGACCATCCACCTAAGCATTTGTTCATATCCTGCACACGTCTTTGCACATTCGCTCCGTGTGCGCAATTATCTGCCCTGTTTGTTTATGATTTCCTGCACGCTAACAGCGCATAGCCGCAAGAAAGGCAGAGTGAGTCATTATTACACAGAGCGCGATGTACAGATAAGGTTCTGAATGTTTGTCTACACATGTGTGATGATATGTGTATAGTGTGTCAGCCCAGGGGTGCATGTAAATAACGTGGTTTGTGCAGAAGGAAATCTGACCTAAGCTAGATCATGACGCTTTACTGCACAGTATAGAAACACTGTTAGTTAGCAATTCATTAATCTACACCTACAAATAAGACACAGATATTAATACCACATTACAAAAAGAACGCTGTTCATGCTGGTTTATGTATGAATTATTATGTGCAGATAAGGTGTCGCCCCTTGCTGTGCAAACCACGCTAATAAAGACAAAGTTCTCGTTCATTACATCTGGTCAATAGTGAGACACATCCTGCTGACACACAGCATTCGTCCACGAGTCCTTGTAAATGGTTCGGCCCAGGTTCCCCAGCCAATTACTTGTAAATTGATGATGTTTACTGAACTCACAGGGCTGAACTTATTCATGTCTTTGTTTGGACTTTTCATGTCTTTCTCTCACATGCACGTGTTCTCTGTGGGTGTGCTACTAATTTTAAAAATCACAATCTCTGCAATGTCTGAACCGGAAAAAAGAAGGAAAGCTTTCGGTTTCTTCTCACAGAATTTCTCTGACAAGGAGAAATGTGTTGCAGACAGCCGTCGAGGACATTCTGTCGCTGGGACTCTCAGATAAACTTTTTTTATTGTGCTCATTGGACAAATCCTCCGCATGAGAATCCCTACTGAGGAAAAAAAATAAATCACTGAAAAACACAGCGTGGAGAACATTTTAAAAGAGAAAGCTCAAAGATGTGCAGTGTGACTTTGCTGTACACACCAGGCCTGCAGTTAGCTGCAGTGTGTTTGTGCAACTTGCCGCCCTCGTATGTACATGTGTGTGTGACAGCTTTCTGTTATGACTGCGGTCATTTGCAGGATTCTCCAGGATTCAGCTTCTGGGATCTCATCGCTGTAGAACGTGCAGCACTTAAGCTCAGTGTTTTTGCACTCTAACTTCACTTAAAGTCAATTAACTTGTGAACAGCTGCTTCTCCAGTGTGCTCTGTATTCATCACTGCTGCTCAGTGTTATTTAATTAAATTTAGGGCTGAAAGTAACGACTATTTTGATAGTTAACTAGTCATCTATTATTGAAACAATTAGTTGACTAATCAGATAATGAATAGCAATGACTTAATGGCTCTTATTTAGCTATCAGCTTTTAAATTTATGTGAAGGTTCTTTGACACGAGTGCTAACTAACAATAAAGACAATAAATATGACATTCGTGTCCATTTAAAACCACGGACAGACAAAATTCTGATATAAAAAATAAATCAAATCAAATACACAAGTCCAACGTGGCTTTTCTTCAAATGCTTGACGTGCCCCTGTGATAAGCAAGCTCTGCTGTACAATGTTTTCAGCGTTGAGGATGAAATGCTCCCAGACTTTAGAAGTTTCAGGACGCGAGGGCATTTTGTTTACCTGTCGCTTCCTGGTCGCTGTTTTGCATGCGCAACTCTCAGCAGAGATAGTAAGGACGCGAGATGGCTCACCCCTCAGCAAACTCAGCTCCAGAAAACGATGTGATAACTGCACACAGCATGAAAAACACGCACAATGATGTAATTTTCCCGACTAATTGTTGCCCCCTTGATTCCATTTTCCTTATCTGGCTTTGTTCCCTGCTTGTTTCCGATACAACACCTCATTTGTTACACTTGAACTCAAAGCTGACCTTGCCTGGAATAATATAGCGTGCATATGGAGGCTTAAGCTACAATAAAAGCTTTTAGCACGGCCACGTTCAGAAGTGTCAGGAGGGCTGCAGCTCTGCTAAGACTACGGAAATATTTGTTTTCACTGTTTATCACACGTTTATCATAAGCTTCAGAAATCCTCCCATTAAAAGTTACATAGCAGTGGAACAGACACTAGCTTGAAAAGGGCACTTATTGCAGATCTGTGGTTTCTTCTAATTATTAGTGCTTGCAAACTTCAATCGCAATGACCTTTATTTTTTTTTTTTAAATCGCGTCCCCACTTATGTTTCATCAAAGGCTCCCTTCTGTCTTTCTTTCCTGTCCACTGAACAGCTCCACTGCTGCCATAAATATTGAGTGCCTTGTTCAAGGGCACCTCGACAGTGGTTCAAGAGGGAGTAGAAGTTAAAACACTTCTCACCGCTCTCCCCTCACCACACTTGAACCAGCCAACCTGCACTCACAGCCACGTCTCTAAAATGTGCGACAGCCTCTCGTGAGCGTTCTGACATTAAAATAGTTTTGCATGGTCAGTTCGCCACCGTTTTCCCGAGCACTGTGACGGTTTATTTCATGATAAGAAGCTAAGGTGTCTTGTGCTTGACCATGACACCGAAACTCTTTCAGCTCCCTCATTGTAATTCTTCGGATGAGTGCTGCAGCAAAAGGCTAAAATGTAAATTGGAATATTTTGTAAAGAAAAGGGGGTTGAAGAGCGCGCAGCAACCTTTAGAAGCGTAAGACTTTTGAAGCAAATTCATTATCCCGTCACTGAGAAAGGGCAGCATTAAAACTGCACTCATGAACCAAGGACAACGTGCAAAAAAGATTCGGTTCGCACTTAAATGTTGGCAGCTTGGAAATTTAACCGGAACATTTTTCAGATGGTCTCTGCGAGACACTCGAGAGCTGGAGTTGTCTTTCTGTGTGGTTTTTCTGTCTGGTTAGGCCCAGGCTGGATGGGTTCAATCATGGCCTTGTGTGGTAGAGACTCAGGAGAATTAGCGTTTGCTGAATCCTGATTTGTGTGCGTGTGTTTGCACAGTATACGTATATCGATGCTCTGAAGTGTTGGTAAGTTCATCCAAGGTTTCGGTGGACTCTCCTGAGGGAAGAGAGAAATTTATGAGCATACAGGGATGGTGAATAAAACTGCGTATGTGTGTGTGCGACTGTGTGTTTAGCTTTCATCAGCAGAGGTTGACTTTTTGCTTGAGGACAGGTTCACTGTGCTGCTGCCCTGCAGTGTGTCTGTGTGCTGAGACTCCCGGTGGTACTGACAGTGTGGTTACACTCAGGCAGAACTGTGGACACTCACAGGAACAAGAGGGAAAGATCCTGTTCTCTTATACATCCCTTATTTTACTCCTTGTTATGCAGGTGTGCTACACTGAGCCGAATGCAGAAGCAGGAACATCTGGCAGCTTTGCCTCTGACGATTTGAATTGGGGATTTTGCTGATTACATCATGCTCATTATTAATCAATCAGGGTGCTTTGTGAAGGTGTATACCGATTAAGAATCCAGTCAATCACAATGTTTGGTAAACAGACAGGAGTAAGATAAAATGTCAGAGTCTAAACAATATTATCACCAATTAACAGCTCCTTCCTAATTCCTAAGTGAAACCATATCTTTCTTTCATACTGCAAGTACCTATGATTCATTGAAATCGATGAAGAGCAAATATGGCTTCGAACAGCATTTCGACAGGCCAACACATCAGGGAGAAGGTCATCAATCATGCACATTTCAAGCCCATTCACGTGTAATTGTAGAGCACAATGTGGGGTCAATCACACCAACAAACATGCAGGAACACAAATAAACTATACTTATGTCCTCAAGTCTGTTGCCATGGTACATGTCACTTCCCTACATATGAACCCCCTGGTCATATAAGAAGAACTCTGTAAGGCCGTGTCTTCATCAAAACGTAGCTTTTTTCCTCTGCGTTTTGGCCTTCCACACACACGCCGTTTTAGGTTGCTGAAAATAAGTCTTTTGTAAAACTCCGGCCAGGGTGAAGACTTTTAGAAACTCAGTTTCCACGGAGACGTGGAAACCCGTTACCTCCTTTGTGAGGCGTCACAAAGGAGGCAAAATGACTGACGTGACATAAACAGCGATGCTTCAAACCTTGCTGACAGGACTTTTTACATGTTTACACATATATGTACAGTTACTCGTCCAATATATTGACAAACAGAGGCGTCGGGATGCACTACATCAGGCAATAGATTGTTTCAGACTTTTGATTGGCTGCGATTTTCTTTTTCTTCTTTGTATGACCAGGTTATATCGCCGCCTGTTGGTGTAGCATTCTCATGACAGCATTTCTGTTGTGTTTTTGCATTTTCGTTT
This sequence comes from Semicossyphus pulcher, assembly GCF_022749685.1. Taxonomy (NCBI): domain Eukaryota; kingdom Metazoa; phylum Chordata; class Actinopteri; order Labriformes; family Labridae; genus Semicossyphus; species Semicossyphus pulcher. The sequence goes on along the minus strand of NW_027211692.1, from coordinate 17,716,188 downwards.
GGACGGGGATTTTGGAAACGAAGGAGGGGAAAACTCTGTTTTGAGTGTATACATGTAGACATGGCCTAAAAGTAATACAACTAGAATATTAATATTTACAATTTTTCCTCAGCTGTAGTTCAGTCAGACAACTCGTGTTTGTAATAGTTTCAAATGTTCCTTGCAGCAGCAGTGTTTGTCGTCGAGGCTCCGACCTCATCACTCCTCGCAGATTTATTTTACATGCAGACATTTGAGGAGTGATGAGATAATATCTTAACCCCCCCCCCAGCCGGAGCCTGCAGGTGGATGCTGGGTTGGTGCAAGGCAGCGGCGGCAATGACGGAGAAAAGGGAGAGAGCAGAAATCTCACAGCTTAAATAGGCCGCCATATTGGGAGGAAGTGAGAATGACGCACGTCAAGAGTGAAATCAGTGTTGCCTGCTGGCTAGCTCGCAGGTGTTAGAAGAGTAATCTTCTTCGTAATCTTCATGTCTTGCACACTTCTTAGCTATAGTACGCTATACATATCATCCACTCCCAAAAGATGATTAAAAACACCAACAACAAGCACTTAACCCAATGCTTTGCACAGGGACTTTGAGCTGTTGAATCTTTTATGAGTTTCTTTCGTTTTTGGTGTCAGCTTTATGTTTGTCTTTGTAATGTAAATCTACTGACGATCTACTTTTCACGTCTCCGTCATTGTTTCTTCTTATATGACTGTAAAACAACCGCCCTGTGAGAGGCGCAGACTTTTGACCTTTAAAGTTTGAGACTGACTTGCTGCCTACTGCTCCAACAATGTTCTGCAATCATAGAAGAAAGGGATAAAATTGTATTTCAAGTCGTACCAACAATGCTTCTGCACAGCAACCTATGAAGCTTTGTGTCAAGATAATGGCAGCAGAGGTTGAATGCATAACCCCTAATAAAGCACTGCTGAATGAATGGTGATGCAGTTGTAATGTTTCCGAACTCACATTCAGCCATAGAAACCCTTACATCCCACCATTGGTACACAATATCTGACAGCACCAAATGAGTAAATGTTCAATCATGTCAGGAACAAAGAGCTCGACTTTGTAAGGACCGAAGTTTCCCTTGACAGCTGCATTCCTTTCACCAAATTGTACAGGACGAATCAACCTCCAACATAATCGCAGACAGCCTATTTATTATACATCAGCTAGCCAGTCCTATTATTCAGAGGATTATGTAAGATTATTCAGTTTTCACTTGCTAATTAGCTTCATCTGTCCTGCTTATCAACGATTTATATACCAACTAACCCACTTTATCCCCCCATATCTGGAGCACGTTTAGTCCTTGTCAGCTACATTAGCATTGGAGGAAGCATGTCATTACCAGACAAGTTTGTTCACAAGTTTCCTTTAATGATTAATGTGTTGGTTTTGGATTCCCAAACCTTCTGTCTTAGACAATCTGTGTTTACCCAGGCTGGGAGCTCAGCAGACAAACAAACAGTCGCCGCAGTCTGGCAGTATATTTTGTAAGAACGCAGTTTTCGTTGTCCGAATTATTATTGACATCTTGTGGTGCGCTGGACGGACATATTTGATCATTGTCTATCAAAATGGTCACGTATAACTACATCCACGATGGTTGCAAGCCTATGTGTAATTGCATATGTGCTGATTGCATGTGTATGGCTTTTGATTTTATTACCGTATTGGTACATATAAGACAGGGGTTTTTACCCTTGACATATGTATGATATGACACATGATAATATATGTTCACAACAGTAGTCGGCGCCACTTATCTGTAAAGTCAGTGTATCCCTCTTGACTGAGGCCAGCCGTCACTCACAACTACAGTTCCAGGGGGATGAAAGACGGAGAGACAAGGCGGTCGTCCTGAACAAATGGCTCAAAAGTCGGCCAAGTTAACCAACAGCTGAGGCGGGGTAATGTTGTCAATTTTGAGATAATTGTTGTCACAGAGTGTAATGTCTGATAATGGTGAGCCCATAAAGATCATGGGCTACCGTAGGCTAGCCCGGCCCTCTGCACCTCAGCTCAGAAAAACTCTACAACGGGCTGCTGTACCGTCGCTAACAGTCTTACCTAATGGATGGTAACAGAGAAAATCGTACCGTGCTCCTCAAAGCGGACGTTTCCAAGAGAGTGACAGCAGAGTGTGTGAGTGTGTTCGTGACAAACGGAACGAAGCGGTGCCCGTTACCAGAGCTGTCATCCAGCTGTTTCAGGACTGTTCTATAAATAGACCTCGCTTCACTTCGATGGTTAACAATTTCAAAGTCATAAAAGTCTTTCAAAGGCATTTTATTTAATTTAAATGTAATGTAATTTAATCTACACATATTGAAACATAATTTTATTTAAAATGTAAAATAAAATTGTTTTCTTTATAAAAACAAATTTGTTCTTCTCTTGAAAAGGGGGAGTCGTCTTATAATCAGGGCCGTCTTATATTCGGACCAATGTGGTATCTAACATATAGCATGGCAGGTTGTGTGCTACCTACAACCTAATTGTGTGTTATTTTTGTTTTTTTATTCACTATAAGGAAGGTGGTGAGTCGAAATGACTCCTTTTAATTGGTGCTACAGGAAAGTAGTCCCGGGGTACGTTCCCAAACTCAACATCTTCTTTATTGGACACATTATGGAAACCTTACAAGGGTGTTTGTGTTCTAAGCAATGTTTTTAATTAGGCCCCTATAGAACACATGTCTGGTGCATGTGTCCCTGAGTGTGTATGTTGAATTTACCCGTCTACAGCTTACTGAAGTTATACTCATTGAAAGCTAAGCGATATCTCTTTAGTGGCTAGACCTTTTTTATTTTTTTTACCAATAAAACTGCATTTTAAGTGACCACATCCTTTTTGTCTATTTGCAATTTTACCTCCTAATATAGCCCTTACCAATCTCTTACAATATAGGGATAGACCTATACAGTATGAAGTATGTGATCGTCTTTTATGAGACACTGTATGTAATTGGATTCACAGAGTAAAAGAGTCAAGTTAGACAGTCCTGAAACGCCTTTTTATTAAAGTGACAACATTTATACGGACCTATGTTATTGTCTCATAAAACAGAAACTAAACAGGAATCTGTTAAAGTAGAATACATCCAATTACATACAAGCTTGTCAGCTTCACTTTCCACCAGCAGGTCAGACGCTGCAGGTCAGCCGTGGCTCGACTCTCCTGAGGTTCAGTGTCTGTGGGAGCAGGAGGCTTATTATTGAACTGGAATAAATACGAACAAATAAGATTTGGCACTCCTAATTAAATATCTGTCTTCGCTCGTTCTAAGAGAAATACGAGGCACTTAGGGCTCAGCACCTCTTTTTTTTTTTTTTAGCTAGCAGCAACACTTAGCAGATGCTCGGGGAAAGTGCGAGTCATGCTTCCTACTGTTGCTATGAGACGATATGAGACTACTGGAAGCACAGAGCTCTTTGGGTGAAATTGGTTTTTAACTTTAATCACACTGGCACATTGAGTAAAAATATGCTCAGCTCTTAGCACTTTAAGAAGCGAGCATCTCTTTCACAGCAAACAAGGAGGTAAAGAGGCCGGAGGAGGAGGCTCAGCACACACAGTGTGGCTGTTTACATGCAGACGTTTGCGGCTGAAATGCAAACAGAACAGTGCAGCGACACACATCTCCTCCCTCTACTCTTTCTTTTATTTTTACTTATTTGTTTTTATCAATTTAACCGAATTTAAGTTCCTTTGAATGCAGTAAAATAATGTCATACATTTGCAAGAAAGTAATCTTTATTCATAAATATATCTCAACACTTAAAACATTCTAACTGAAATAGTGAACATGGGGATGTCTTTCTTCTTGGACTGTAGCGCTTTTCTAGTCCTCTGACCTCTACATGTCACATTCACCGTTTCACACACACACATTCATACACTCAGCTAAGGATTTAGATTATGCCTTGCAATTTGGGGTTCAGTATCTTGCCCACTTTGACATGTAGACTGGAGGAGCTGGAGGAACCACCAACATACTTAATGGAGGGCAACGCACTCTACCTCTAAGCCACAGACGCCGGGTCTTAAATATATTTACAGGATTTATAAACCCTGAGGGCTGAGGGAGTGAGTACAATGCAATCAAATAAAAGCTTCCAGATCAATTGGAGAAATGAACTGAACTGACATAATATTTTCCTCCCGTGGCTCTTTCAGAGAATATTTCAGAAACAGTTTTATATCTCTTGCCTTTTGTTTCGGCACATTATCCACAGTGACATTACACTGTAAAAAATCAGCTTGGCATTCTCTTTGACTATATGTCCTATAAATTTAACCCGTCTATACGCGACTGTACCTCATAAGTGGATACCTTCAGTACATTTTATACAAAAACGTAATATTGTAGTGGAGTGTTTTTATCGAACAATTTTATCAAAATAGTTTCAGAACTCGGATAGGATAGGATCAGAAAATCGTTTTATACAAAGTACCTTTTTTGTGGTCCTTTCCTATGTCTTCCATCTGTTTCGTTCTCTTTGGCGGCACCTATAGCGATAAACAGTAATCGCGGGCGCACACTTCCCAGATATCCAGACAGTGTTGCATATGTGACGTCCACGGTTGGCTCCCGTTGTAACTCTTGATTTTCCTTGCTGACAGTCGCTTTCCTCTATAGATTGTTTGCCTTCCAATGAGCGTCCAATTTGTTTCTTTTTCTTTGGATTTTCGATATTTTCTTTGTTTGTTCAGCCATAGTAGATTACTGTTTACTCACAACATTCGCAGAGATCGGGAAAAGCAGCCACTTAGTTCCGCCTACAGACCACCAAAGTCGCACCAGACACCCAGTCCGTAATACTGCAAAGGCTTTCATCAGGGGGCCATCAGCTCAATCACCATTGTGTTACCTCATTCTGTGATAGATAGTGACTTAACAGACATGTATTTAAATGAAAATCTTTGAGATTATCTCTTTAACATCACTTTGACGTGTGGACAGAGAAGCTTCAAATTGTACCAACAGTCATGCAATCAACAGACAACTGGCTCTACTTCCTGAGCCACCTGAGCACAGACCACGTTCTGATGAGATGAGTCGCCTGAAGTTGACACGAATTAAATTGAATTTATTCGAGTCCAACTGAGCAAATCATATCAAAACAAGTTAAATTCAGTTGAATGGTGCAGTAAAAAAAGACGTAGAGATGGGAGGGCATGGGGATAATGCTGGGTGGAGAAGAAAACTGAGGAGACACGTAGGGGAGTGAGATGGATGGACTGAAGGAGGAACGAGGAAGAGCGAGGTGAGGAGTGAGACAGCAGGAGGAATGGGTGGTGGGGTGTCATTTCCTCTGTTAAATTACTGCTCTGTTTATCTTGTGAGCTCACTCAATCACTACTCAGCTGGAAGGGCAGACACAAACAAACGTGTGTGTGTGTGTGTGTGTGTGTGTACATGGATGAGGACATCTTTTTATTACTTTTTATGACATTCCATCAAGTTCTATTCTGCCTTTCCTCGTGGTTATAAGAATGGAATAGGATGCACACACCTGAATACACATGTTAGTGCACAGATTCACATGGTTGTCCCTCCTGAGAAACCGCATCCACACACTTTTCTCCCTCACTATCTCCCTCCCCTCTCTCATTTGTGACCATTGTGTAGTCATACGTTTTATTGCAGCAGAGCAGGCAAGGTCAATGATAACATTGCAGTGATGGAGGCAGGGAGACACAGCAACAGCTGACAACATTGGTTGCAACATAAGAGAAGGTTACACAAATCTATCTCTGACAGCTTCTCAATCTGTTACACTGCCTGCATCATAATGCACCAGGCCTTTTTTTTTTTACGGCACTGCAAGACAAGCTTTTGGGCTGAGATTGTCCACTTGGACATCTTTGGCCTTCACGGTCTCTGGATGAGTTAAGACTTTAAAACAGAGCTGTTGTTTAACTAAAAGCGCACCAGATGCAGCGCTACCTTTGGCGTTGGACACTAATCCAAATCCTCCCTGATGAATACATAGTTGGAATTACAAGAACTTTGCTCCAATTTGGAAGTTTTAAGACCGTCTTCTCAAGAATAACTACAGTGGCGTCTGAAATAATTATAGCTAGTGTCACTTTGATGCAAAGTAGGAAGTCATGTGACGTTATTATAGAGCCACAAAAGGGAAAAGGTCCTTAAGGAAAAGTGGAATGTGTCTCTACCCTTAACAAAATACTTATTTTAACCGAAACGACCCTTAGGTAACATTAAATGGACAGTTCTGTTTTTTAAAGTGGGGTTGTATGAGGTACTTATCAGTAAGTGTACTATTTATAGTAGTTATCTTGGAAGGTAGTGTCCTAACCCCACAGCCTATCCACAGGGGTGCCTCAAGGGTCAGTGCTCGGTCCCCTTCTCTTTTCAATATATACTACCTCACTTGGTGCAATAATTCGCTCCCATGGTTCCTCATACCGTTGCTATGCAGACGATACCCAGCTCTTCCTGTCAATCACACCAGACGACACTACAATCTCGGCACGTATCTCGTCATGCCTTGCCAATATCTCTAAATGGATGAAAGAACGCTACCTTCAGCTCAACCTATCCAAGACTGAGCTCCTTGTCATCCCAGCCAGTCCCTCTATGCAACCACAGATCAATATCCAGCTCGGACAAACTGAACAAAGTCTGCCCAGAACTTGGGTGTTATAACTGACGACCAGCTTACCCTTTAAGGTTCATGTGGCCTCGATTGCTCGGTCATGTCGATTTGCCCCGTACAACATCAGGAAGATCAGACCTCCTACCTGTCAGAGCATGCAACACAACTGCTGGTACAGGCTCTTGTGATATCAAGCATTGACACTGACTTTGTTCCCTCCTGTCTTGATCCTTGCTTGTGCTGTATTAACTCTCAGATGTATGTCGCTTTGGACAAAAGCGTCTCCTAAATTAAATTGTTACACTGTAGATGAGAGTCAGCACGCACGGCCCCTGTGAGGAGAAGCCGGCCGGAGTTCCGAGGCGGAAGCTAAGCTATGCACCGCTGCAGATAGGGTCAAGAGTACCGCATACTCAAGCCACTTTAAAGAGTCCTACATATAAAAATAACATTTCAGTTTAAGTGTATGCTGTATTTTAGAATTTTTTCCCTGCTACACTTTGACGACAGACAGCCCTCTTCCTCTGTACAATGTTACGTTGTTACGCACGAAACGGCCGCAATGGCCCTGTATACCTACGCAAGCAGTGCATAGTATCACAACAGCTGTGGGTCAGCAGTTTGTAGGATTCGCAAACATTTTAGGGAACAAAGAAAGGATTTTGTCCTTTTTATACCCTTCCATGTGTCATTCTGAAGGCCGTGTACAAGTAATGTATGCTGTCGTTTGATTCGGAGAGCCTGTTGGTATTCCAGCCACGTTTCCAATGTAGTCATCACTTTAAAATCAGTTTAATGTGTGTCCTGGTTTAAAGAACTGTGTTTTATAATGCAACATGAAGAATAAAGAGAGCATTTGCTGTTAACTAATAAGCAGTCCCTGCTACATGCACGCTTCTGTAATAATACATCTACTTATGCCCTAGTTAGCTCTCTGCGGGGCTGCAGATCACTCATCATGTTTCGGCACTCACACTGAGACGTGTCACAGCAGAGGCATCCGCTATAAAATCGCCTATAGATGAAATGTCTTCATGCACCTGAGACTGCCTGTTCCGTGTGTGTGAAATTGACGAGTTGTGAATATTTGAAGCTTCATGCGTGGCTACAGGAGCATGAGGAAAATAAGAAAAGCACATCAGACGAGAGAAGTGCCATACCGTAGGAAATCAGCGTTTTTTTGTGTGAAGGTTTTCTGTGTGATCGCTGCCTCAGAGGGAGATGAAAGCAGCGCTTATATACAGTATGAGTCCTGCATAGTGAGTGAGTTTCTCCTCCCCTCCTTACTTTCTTCTTTTCTCCTCCTTCTCCCCCTGTCTGCTGTGATGAATGGTTTTGATATCAGCCGTATGTGTGTGTGTGTATGTGTGTGTGTGTGTGTGTGTGTGTGTGTGTGTGTGTGTGTGTGTGTGTGTGTGATGAATGGCTGTGTTCGTACCGGACAGGCCCGCAGGGCTTTAGCTACTGTTAGTAGTGCTTAAAGATGACTGGAGTAAAAAGGCTCTCTGTCACATCTCTCTCTCTCTCTCTCTCTCTACCTCTCTCTATCTCTCTCTCTATCACGCACACACATATGCACACACAGATTAGCCCTGTTTAAAGGATTGTGTCCTGCGGGTACACAGCGAAACACTATACGACAGGTGACATGTAATTCTTTCTCTTACCTTCTCTCCCCTCCTCCTGCTATCTTTCATCTCCGTGGCTGCAGACCTCATTGGTGGGGCGAAGTTAATGCAACACATTGTCCATATCACATATGCTGCTCCACATGTGTGTGTATCTGTAACTGCTTATTTTACTGGTTCTTCTTGTTGTGAGAAGATACGCTTATAGCCAGATTTTGTGCAGAAAGCAGGTCCAGATTCCAACACCGTGAACACAGGATCAGGTGACTATTTTTTACAATACAGCCATGAAAATGTGCAATGTTCTATTCCTCAAAATGCATGAGATGCAGAAACTTGGAGTGCTTACTGCCATCGCTGCATGCTGAATGTTTACAAAATTATCCATTGCCATGGTGTCACATCGATTTCCTGCATGCCACAAACCAGGCAGCATATCTCCATGACAATGTCATTAAGATGTGTACGGCAGTCATCGTCGGTTGAGCTGCAAATATATCGTTCAAGGATCCTGATTACAGGCTTCCTTTTCTATCTGTGCTGATTTGAACGCGCCTAAATGTCATCAGATAATGCTGCTGGTATTTGGCTTTGGTCAAGTGTTGTACTGGTGCGTCGTGGTGCATACAAAAGGGAGCGCTATAGGCGGTACGACAGCCTCAACTCCAGCCAGACTCCTGATTTATTTCTACATGCTTAGATTTCAGAAGCTTACTTCTGTTTCAGGCTGCACGGTGGTGCGGCGGTTAGCGCTGTCACCTCACAGCTACAGGGTTCCTGGGTCGCATCCTTGTCCTGACAAAGAGGGCCTTTTAGTGTGGAGTTTGCATGTTCTCTCCGGGAACTCTGGCTTCCTCCCAAGGTCCAAAGACATGCTCGTTAGGTTCTTTTGTGACTCCAAAATCCCCGTAGGTGAGCATGAGCATGAAAGGTTGTCCGTCTCTGTGTCAGCGCTGTGTTTGTTTAGCGATCAGTCCAGGATGTATCCCCCCTCTCGCCTAATGATGGCGATCGCAGTTTCTGTTTGTGCTCACTTAACTAAAACTGTCTGACACTTGTATGTGCTTAAAATGAGAAAGATACGTCGTCCTCTGTTTGTTGCAGGACAGCCACAGGTTATGATAGCTTCCTATTCCGGTAAATACTCAGCTTCAGCAGCTTCGTGGATATTGCCTCTCGCTCGTTTTGACTGAAGAGCAACAACCAGACCGAACTCTGTCACTGCGATTGTCTCTGCCAGACGAGCCTGATGTTGTGAGTAATGTGCTGAGCTAAGAGATATGAACTTGAGACACTAATGAGATGTCACCCAAATGTGTTCATTCCGTTGGACTTTATCTAAAAGGAAACAGAAGTGCTGATTGGTCACATGCATGGCTCATTGGACTGAGATAGTTCCAGCTACGACCAACGTTCATGTTCAATCAATTTTGCATGTAAGTCCCTCACAGCACATTTTATTTTCACTTTAATGCAAAGTATATGCCACACAGTTAAAAATATGAGATAGCCTAATTTTATAAGGCTCTTGATTTTAATTTGGTGCAGACATTCATACCATATCTAACAGGATATTAAACACTATAGTGAATCCAAACTTCAGCGTGTCTTAAAGTCTATTTTTCACCAAAAATAAGAACATTGTTTTTTTTCTACATAACAGTGTTGGAAGATACTTTTCATAGGCTGCGTGCAGCTCCAACTAACTGTGCTACGAAGGTAAGGCTGCTTATATGCAGCCTGAGAGGCAAAGCCCAGGGCAAATAAAGTGTCAGCACTTGCTGCTGCTTGTTGAGTTTATAGCAGTGAGCAAGGTAAGGTGATAAATTCAAGATCCTCAGATGACCATATACACATTTAAATGGTTAACGGACTGCACTTATATAGTCACCACTCAAAGTGCGTTTACGCTACATGTCACATTCACCCTTTTACACACACATTCACACACTGTTGGCAGAGGCTGCTATGCAAAGTGGTCTGCAATCAGGATTTAACCATTGACACTCATTCATAAGCCAATGGCAATGCCTTTGGGAGCAATTTGGGGTTCAGTGTCCTGAGCCACAGCTGCCCCCCATTTAATCATGTGATCGTCTCCTCTCATCTGCACACTGTGAATGGTTAGTCAGTGTTTAAAGTCAAATTCGACTGAAGTCTGGAAAAATGTGTTTTGAAAAAAACGGGGTGGGGGGAGTGAAAATGTTCTCCCATCCTTAACCAAATACTGTGAGTGCCTAAACATAAACCGAAAATAGTTTATTGATACTTTAGGGGCTTCAAGGGGAAACTGTATGAGTAAAAGAGAGATGTATTAACATGTTCACAGACTTAATTCAAGACGTGGACGTAGCATATTGGTTTCATAAGTGAAGCTACTGCAGAAGTGCTTAAACCTGCAACCTTCCTAATGGCCAGCAGGGGGCAACTCCATACACTGCAGTTTCTATAAAAGCAGATGAGAAAATGACCACACTTATCACTTGATTTAAGACTTTATTGAACATTTTCTAGATGAGTTTAGGACCTCTGTGGGAACTTTTAAGTCTTCTTCAATACAGCATGATGTTCATTATATAGATTATGGGCACATTTAGGTGATGGAAAGGCGATGGAAAAGCACAGCATGTGAGGGCGTGGCTACCTGTTGATTGACAAGTCACTGTCTATCTGACCTCATGTCCAAATATGGTCACTTCTGGCTAAAAAAAACAAAAAACACCAAAATGTCAAACTGGATAATGTAAAATGATGAGGCAATTGAAGATGTCAAAGTGGCTACATCTTCTTTTAGATACAATCTACTGTATCAGACGCATTAGTGGACAGCATTTCCAAGAGACTGATTTTTTTCCAAATACATGCAAAATCCATCAGTAAACAGAAGAAAAACCTTCAGAGAAAGGTAAACGAGAGACGACCACTGTGCCAAGAAAACAGAATAATGTGTGAGCCAGTTGGAAACTTGAGCAAGGAACCGCAGCCAGCATGATCCCTTCTGCCTCCTAAAAATGAACCCTTGTGAACAATAGAATGTGGGAGCCATTACATTCCCAACACCTTCCTTGTTTATTTCACTTTGTGATTGTTACTGAAAAAAAGGATCACTTTTAAAACCCTCCTCCTCCAGTGAAAGCTGAGCCCTCGCACAGCTGGGTGGCTGAGTGCCAGTGGTTTCCTTTTTTTTTTGAAAGAGTGTTATTTTTTTCTTCGACTGCACGAGGGAGGAAGCCATGTGTCAGCAACTATTAGCATATTCGCTAACTGCAACAACACCAAAGGCCACAGAGATAGCTGCCCCCCCCTCCTCTCGGGTACCTGCCCTTGTTTTCCCCAATCAGTGCTCTTATTCTTAGACGCTTTATTCATGCAGCCTGAGGGAGGAGGCCTGGAGGAGAAGTCTGGGGAGACGGAGGAGAAAGAAGAACAGGTGCAGAGATGTAATCAAAGAGAATAAAGAAGTGACAGTGGTGTGTGGCAGTTTTACCCCAGAGTCCGTGACCTCTGACCCCACAGCCAGCCCTGTATTCAGGCAGTGAAAAAAGACATGGCAGACTTTTGAGGTTTCTTTCAGCTTGCGTGAGGTTGAAGAGCTTTGAGAGCATTTAAGGACTAATTTCCACTCTTTTCTTTCTCTCTGACCTGCAGGGCTACATTTTCCCGCTTGCTCTTTCTGCCTCTTTGTGTTTACCCTCTAATTTCTTCTCCTCTCTCTCCCTACCTCGTCTCTCTCTCTCTCTCTCTCTCTCTCTCTGCAGTGTCTGCTTGGCACACTCGCGCACTCGTCTCTGTCAGAGCCCCCTTGTGGGTTTTGGAACTACTCTCTTCCTCTCTCTCTCTCTCCTCCTCTGTTTCTTCTTCTCGCTGAGAACAACTGAAGCCCCCTTTTCCTCTCAGCTTGAGGCGTTTTTTTTTTTTGTGAAAGAGGAGACGATAGACAGACAGGAGAAGGAGGCAGACGGAGGGATGGGATGAATGGCCTCATTCACAAGCACGGCGAGGCAGACCCACACAGACAGCGCGGCACACAATGCGCTATCACTCTCAATAATCGCTGGCCTGTTTATGAAGCTACAGCGGCTCAGTTATCTTGTAAACTATGTTCCAGAGCAGAGGACCAGATATGAAATCCATAAGGTGGCAGAACTGCGCTGCAAGACTATTGATTGTGGAGCTTTATCTTTGATCCTGTCTTTATAATGCTGCTGATGAGCACACTTGAGGCTCGCTGTCAGTGTTAACAACTCAGCGACTGAACAAGGCGTGTTTTATCTGAGAAATGTTTTGTGTTTATCTATAATTTTTGAACTTTTGTATTATTTATATTTGCGATATTTCTCTGGGAAGGAAACTCACAGACAATTTATGCATCCAGAAGAAATTTATCGCTCTCGGTTTAGCTCTAAAAACAGTTTTACAGCTTTAAAAGCTTTTCATTTTTGTGAGCAGACTCTCTTGCAGAATATTGATTTTCCGGCTTTTAGCTTGTCATTATAACTTTGCCGCTGAGGATAGATTACAATTTGTTGTCTGAGTCAAAACTAGTCAGTCCATATTTAGTTAAAGATGGAATTTATTACGTAAGACTATTTCAAGTCTAAGGGGAAGAAACATTTGAAAGATAAAGACGCAGAGATGGATAAAGTCACTACTTTTTCCAAAGAAATTCTTTATGATGCCTTTTTTTCAAAGCATCATATTTGATGATAAATCTTTTCTGACCTCTGATATTCCTCTGTGTCCCTCTGAGAACTTCCAAGAAGCTCCATTGTGCCGTAATCTGTGTTGTAGTGTGCAGGAACAAATATGAAATCCATACAGTGACTGTGCTCTCTGCCAGATGCTATTGATCTCCAGACTGTGTCCTCTCTCTTGTCTTTATAATGCTCCTCTTTAACAGAGCAGTGCCATCGTCAGTATGAAAATAGTGCTTCATTGTCTCTACATTTGGATATTATATATGGATATTTATAATTACAGCTTAAAGTCATTCGATACATGTTAAAAATGTATGCAGGAGCATAAAACAGCACACATATAAAGAGGGTTTCTGTGATGTGATTCATTAGCCTTTAAATTACATGCACTGTGTCTACTTTCCTGCTGAAGTCAAGACCTGATCTTTTGTCTGTCATTACAATACCACTCGAGCTTGAAGCAGCCATCAAACACTACAGGGAAATAGGCAGTGTTATGAAAACAGCAGGTACAATTCACCTTGTGAGAGCCAAACGATATCACTGAGCCACTGAGCTCTCTACATTGTTCCTCACTGAATTCAGAGGTCACCAAACTTTATGGAAAGATAGTGATAGAGGAGAAAACTCATGCACGCTGCTTTTTGTAACTTTGTTTTATTGAGTTTTGCAGTGAAGTTTATTTGAGAGCAGTTTGGGGTTCAGCGGCATGCCCAGACACTTCGACATGTAGACGGCAGCAGCCGGGGATCAAACCGCCAACCTTTTGATTGAAAGACGACCAACTCTACCACTAAGCCACAGGCACATAACAGTGTTAATCAACTATACGTTTAAATAAGTCTAAAAATATGTTGAAATTAGTATCGAAAATGTTCATTGCCATAATATTGATCTCATATACATATTATTGTAGCATGTATGTGGTTCATACATTACTGTTATTCGTACAACAATCAGGTTTACCGTGCATAAACACTAAGACTGTAGAGTGTGCAGTCAATGCTGGAGACTTGAAAACAATTAAAGCAAATCCTTATTTTATGGATGAAAGGTTTAACTACCAAGTGAAAGCTTATTCATGTATTATTGTAAACTTCTGATGGTGGGCTACATTAGTTTACAGATAGTTAAGCAATATCACATGAGAGGGAGTGATGTACTGAATATCATCACAGCTGTGATCGGGTCAAAGATGATATTCAGTATAACATCACGACCTTGAGTGTGACAACAGATTATTTTTTGCTCCACTAACTCAACTAGTTCCACAACTTAAATGAAGCTGGAATTTTGTTGCCAAGCAACACAAACATTCTCCTGCACTCCGTGTCTACAGGTTACCACAGATCGGCGACTTTGTATGATGTATATTTATCTGTTTGTCTTAATTTGTGATCAACCAGTGAAATAAGAGTCTGCTGTGTGATTCAGATGAGCCAGCTTCATTAATGTTGACATACAAGGTCTGCTGTGATGTTAAGTAACAGTGTTCAGAACACCTGGGGGAGGCGGAGTGATACACACAGTGAAAAGTCCCAGTGATGTTATCAACACTCATTGAATGTTTGTTATCCAATCAGATTACTTGGTTAGAACGCAGTGAATATTCGCCTCGCGTTACTCGAGTTTGACTGCCGGATCAGAATTTGCTATTAAATAACGCTTTCGGAATGGAGGAGAGGAAGCGGGGCTTATCTCCATGTTACCAACGGCGTCAGGAGGATCTCAATGTGGATCGGCTTTTGCTACACCACGTGACGCCAATGCGCTGGGGAACTTACATTTTTTCAACTCACACCAATTCACACCACATCATTCGAGTCATTCGCACCGCCCAACGAGAACTCGCGTCTACTCGCATCATTCGACTTTGTATGGAATCTAGCCGCAGATTCTCGTCTATTCACGTTCGGTGTGAACGCACAGTAAGACTCTTTGAGAACTAGAATTACTTGTGGAATCTAAGTAGAAACAACACACTCTGTTAGATACGAAAAGGATCTATCACACCTGAGTTTATTCCGGGATTTGACAACACCATGTCTCATTGAACCACTCTTAGAGCTGCAAAACAACTCTTCTCCAGCTCTGCATACTTAGCCCTTTTTCAGTATTTATAACTGACCGGCAGTGTT
Organism: Semicossyphus pulcher; assembly: GCF_022749685.1. NCBI lineage: Eukaryota > Metazoa > Chordata > Actinopteri > Labriformes > Labridae > Semicossyphus > Semicossyphus pulcher. The sequence continues at coordinate 17,701,100 of NW_027211692.1, read as the reverse complement.
AACTTATTCTACACTTTGAGCTAGTTGTGTCAGTCTGTGTTAGGCTACAGTTTCAGTCATTGTAGAAGCTTCATGTTGCAGGACGCTCCTGTCTTCGCTTTTACACTCATGCAGCCCCACTCCTTCTACTCTAAATGTCTTAAATGTCATAGTAAGGCTTTGGGAGCTGGATTTCTCTGTAATTATATAGCTCATAAAAGCTTATTACTGGCATTTACCGTCCTTCGCCCCGCAGGTATCACTGTGCTACACTGTGAATAACCAGGGGCCATGCCAGGAGAAATAGCACGTATGGCTTTAAAACGAGCTTGTATTGCTCATTTGCGCAGGTGCTTCCTTCATTCTGGCCTTTAGCTGCAGGTAATGAGAGCTCACAGTATTGTAGCAGTGTCTTTTTGGCTGTCTTTAGAATGTCGCTGCAGCTGTAGGAGGTTTTTATTCAGACTAATGGGCGAGAAGCATCCACAGGTTCAGGACCAGAGGGTATGGTGCTTTTGTGCGTTCAAAAAATTTGGTGTATATGCGACTGTGTTGCTTTTTATTTTGCTGCTGCGGTGCAGTGACAGGCAAATCAGTGGCAGGTTCATCTGTGAGCATCTGTTCTTGCTGTCATATGAAACACAAACAAGCAGCCGGGCTGGAGACACGAGGGCTGAGAGAGGTAAAAAAAAGAGAGAGGGAGGGAGGGGACAAATATAGGAGAGCGAGTAGGAATAAAACACAGAGAAGCAAAGCGAGCTAACATATTAGTCTGTAAAGTATTGGGCTGCCTAAGCAATGAGTTTTCCTCCCTGTTATGCAAATTAGACACATTTGAATTTGGAAAACAAGAAATAAAGTGATGAGGAGAGTATGCACATGATGGAGAGGGCTTTCTCGATGCACAGAGACACAAATGAATCAGACGGGAGGCTGCACAGGCAGATGCACGCACACTGAGGCTTGATATACTGTAAGGAGTAATGCAGATAAAGGAGGGACGCTTTAAAGAGATTTATGATAGAGGGAAAAGAGACAGCGTTTGACAGACAGAGCGAGCAATTAAGAACCAAAAAAGAGTGAAAAATCGAACATATGGAGATGAGGGGCAGGCGACGAGAGGTTCAGGTAGAATGAAGTCCCAGGAGGCCTGTTGTGTCCGATGCTTTTTACTGTGGTGATGATGCACCGTGCTGCCGGTCCCTTCCTCTCATTAAAGCTTTATGAAGCAAGCTTAGCACACATTTTATTACAATGACGCCACTGTCTGGCACATTCCAGCCCTGCGGCGGTGGTGGCGGTGCTGGTAGAGGTGGAGAGGGTTGCAGAACAACAAGCCCAGGGAGACATCAGAAAGGGAAAGAAAGGATGAGAGGCGAAGGTTCAGATGGGAAAATAAGGGGCGTAAGGGAGCGAGGAGGTGAAAGACGGGAGAGAAAACAGAGTGAAGAATGAGGCTGCAAATGAGAGGTTTTCATTCGGTGCTCCGGGCCTGTCACTTTATGGCTGCAGATGTCTTGGTATGGTGTAAAAATAGAATGTTTGGGGATTAAGGCTATCAATATTTCCTTAAGTTTTGATGGAGCTGGGTGACAAATAAAACTTTCAGACAGTGATGTCACAGCATGCATCTAGGCCAGTACTTTTTGTCAACTTTCTGCAAAGATGCATCAGTTGGCATGGGAGCAGCACTCAACTCTGTTTGTTACCCGGTGCGTCAGCTCACATGTGCAATGCTGTCTTTATTTATGTGCTGTATTTCAGGCGACTCATTTTAAAACAAAGGTAAGACAATGTTACCGCAGTCCGAAAAAATCAGTTGCGAAGAGCCATTTGTCACCTGTATGCTGGCTCCTTAAATAAAGGCCGTGCAGGAACTACTTTCTGCTGCATATTTAAATCTGAATATGTGCACAAATGTTACCAAACTCTTTTTTCTATTCCCTTCAATCCATGTCATTTTGCAGACCCTAACCCTTTACTTTGCACGCACGTCACTACGATCCTGTCCTGTGCATTCCAGGTGTTAGACTGATCTGGTGTCTGAGCAAAATATAGCATCTGTATAACCATGTTTTATGTTGCTATGTGCTCTGAATCATCAAATAAAACCTGGAAATTCAACCCTGAAGACACTTAGTTTGCTGACTTTGAGGACGACATGACTCAGCTCCTTCTGAATGACGCATGCTAAAACCGTAGTATGCTAGTTCTCTGAATTGAAGACATTTAGCCGCTGTCATAATCAGAGACTAAATCCCCGCCTTATCGCCTCCCGGGTGCAGAGGCCCCGGCTTTGTTTAATTGCCACAACCCGGAGCGTCAAAGCTGCATCTCCCTCAGTGTTTACCCCCACCGAGGCTTATAGCTGATAATGGAATTACTCTGAGTCCCAGGAGGAAGGAGGGAGGAACAGAGAGAGGAGGCAGTCAGAGAGGAAGAGATGAAGCATGAGGGTGGATGCAGCGTCTGCTTTGAAAACAGTAGAGAGAGAAGAGCGCACGAGATGAAGCGATGCACGAGGAGATAAAAGGAGGGAAAAGGTTACAGAGTGATGGTTGGTTGTTGCCAAAAGCAAAAGTCTGCAGTCCCTCCTGTCTTAGTGTTTACTCCAGTGTGACGTATTACAGGGTGGAGAGTGAATTATGACGCAGGATAGAGCTCCATCTTAAAACATCCCTGCCTGGAAGAATCCAGCTGAAAGGATGAATGAGGCTAAAGAGGGATGAAGAGAAGAGAAACATTAAAGAGTGTAAAAATAAAAGAGTTGACACACAGTTTTGGTTTCTCCACAAGCAGCATCCTTTGAAAGTGAAGCCAAAGTGTTTGTGTGCACATTTTGCCCGATTTGTCAGAATCTGCTGCACTTTCCGATTCACAACACCCCAAGAGACTTTCTTTTTTTTTTTGTTCAAACGCAGTTTTTGGTCGAGCGGCACGGATGAACGACAAACCGAGGCGGAGTAGAGATTTTTGTGGGAGCCAGATAGCGCAGGACGTCTGCTGCTGCTGCTTTCCGCTCTCCTTCTCTGTCATGGTTGAAAGCGTCGGGTTGTTTGAAGACTGAGTTGCAGTGTTGTAGTGGAAAATGACTTTAAATTTGAAGTGAGCTCACGGCCCCGGTCAAGGGTTTGGTATCTACGTTCGTGTGTGTGTGTGTGTGTGGATGGATCTTAAGGATGTTAAGCTCTAAAGCAGGTGGGATTATTTGGCTGTAATTTCCTTAACACGTGTATAAGCAGCCATGCCAGTTTTGCCTTGTGGGAATGATTTTGTGCCAGTCAGAAAATTTGAAAATTGCTTGCCAGCGGCTTGCAGGGTGGTCTGATTTCCACACACACACTTGTATGTGCAGATGTGTGTGCTTACACTCTATAGTTACATGCACATGATGTGCAAGAGAAGCTTTCCTACATTTTTCTCAAAGTGTGTGGTGTGTGTGTGTGGGTCTAATTAGGAGTGAGAAGGTATAGTTGACACAAGCCGGAGCTGTCGTTCATTAAAAAGGTTCACAGATTTAAACAGACTCCACTGTGTGAATTTAATTGGGGACCATGTGTCTTCCTCGGCTCTGTGCTTTTATTTTGAAAAATAAAAGCCGAGCTCTCAACAGCTGTAAGTCCTTTATGTCCCTTCTGCCCAATTTTTCACCATTCACCCTCTTTGCTTCCTCATCAGTCTGCTCCCAGTATTCGAGGGGGGTCTTCGCCATCTTCGGCCTTTACGACAAGCGCTCGGTGAACACGCTGACGTCGTTCTGTGGGGCCCTGCACATCAGCCTGGTGACGCCCAGCTTCCCCACCGAAGGAGAGGGCCAGTTCACCCTGCAGCTGCGGCCGTCCATCAGAGGGGCTCTGCTGTCACTGCTGGACCACTACGACTGGAGCCGATTTGTCTTCCTCTACGACACGGACAGAGGTAATTACACTGTGACACGTGCGTTAACAAGGTGTATGAAGAGCTGGTGTTCCACGGCAGAAAAAAGGCACATCATTTCGTTGCCTGCAATTAAATTTGTAAATTAGCCTGCTTCCAAACACTTTCTGCATGAAGGATTCTCTGTTAATTCTAGTTCAGTTAGAAATGTCAAACTGAGAACAATATTATCATATCAGCGAATCATCTTTTAGAGAACATTCCGCCTGAGTTTAACTCCCAAAATGAGCCTTGTTTTACTCTGCTGCTGGATCTAATGAGAGGATACATCCGCGGAAACAGGAGTTAGATTTGTCACTATTCAGCCACGGTTTGGCATCAACTGTGGCAGCGTTCACCTGCCTTTAATTGACCTGTCCCATCATGCAGTGCACGTAAGTTAGTGGAGGAGGCACGGCTGACCCCTTCGGCCCCTGACCACTGTCATGGGAATGCTCGGCACGTTATCTCCCTCTCTCTCTAACAAACACACACTAATAGCCTGCCTCAGGGAGAGAAACACAGGTCAAACCATGACGCAGAGTCCCCAGACAACGGTATAGTAGCATGTTCGGGAATCAGTGGGCTGTTGAGTGTGTGTGTGTGGCCTCTTCCAGCCTTCCTCTGGCTCAGGTTGTCTGAGTTTGTACCCAGAGGGAGAAAGAGGAGGAGAGACAGGAGAGGTGAGTCAAGCTGGTGGAGCAGCCTGGAAGAGAGAGAAAAAGACAGGTGGGACAAAAAGCGAGGAGGAGACAAACAAGGTGACGAGGGAAGAGGGGGCAGTGAAGGGAGGCAGGGGGGAGATTACAGAAAGGGCAGGAAGGCGTACAGACAGGATCACAAGCCTCTGGGGAAATACAGCCGCATATATAAGGAGGTGGAGGTTAAAGGCGGGAGAGAGAGAGAGAGAGAGGGGAGGGAAATGGAGCGGAGGATAGATGTGTGGAGTTTGGGCAGTGTTCACCCTTGACTTGGCCGAGGCAGGGCCCTTCATTATGAGCTCCCATCAGGCCCTGCTGCCGGTAATGTGCCGGAAAATGGGCAGTAACGCTTTGATCTGTTTTATGCTCTCTGCTCTGCTCGGCTTCACACACACACACACACACACACACACACACACACACACACACACACACACACACACACAGACACACTTAAAGTGAGGCATGTCCGCAGAGACAAATGCATACAAACACATACTAAGACGTGCATACATTTGTAAAGTGGCCGCACGTATCTGCATCTGTGCACATTAATATGAGCTGGATAAAAGAATCAAAACACACACACACGCACACACACACTTATACACTCATACAATATAACTTGTGAGGCATAAAAGGCGACAGCACACCACACATCAAGACAATGTAACCACAATAACACACACAATCCCACACATACACACTTTATGATTACTGAGGCTTCAGATGTGCTTCTCGATGCAACTCATGCAGGAAATAGCTGCTTCCACGTAAAACAGAGTGACTGTGTGTGTGTGTGTGTTATGAAGTGTACATGTGTGTTAATTCATGTCACTATGTTTCATGCAGACATATGCTGCGTGTTGTACCTAATTCCCATTCCTGCTCAGAGCATATCTGGAGGTTTAAAAGAGATAACAGCCATTATGATAAAATGCATTATTACACGGCTGTGTTAAATACTAGATTCTGATTGGTTCAAGTACGGCATTCCGAGGTCAATTATTTCTTGATAGCAGACCGTTGCTATGAAGAACAGACCGTTGCTTGGGATGCAGCTCTAATCACACTATCCAAAGTGTAAACATATCAATCTGCCGTAAGAAGTCCAGTAAATTTGACGTCTTACAGAGGGAAAAAAAGAAAAGAGATAAAAAAGCGAAGAGAAAACAAGAAAGGTTTAACGATGCAAAAACTGAAGGCTACGACAGAGAGATGTACGAAACTGAAGACGGCACATGAAGTAAACATCAAACCAAACACAGTACAGGATACGGCAGTGTTTAAAGAAAATGTCAAAAGACTGACAGTGACGTGCTGATTCATGCACTTCTTGTCTTACCCCACCATCAGTGGAAATGTTTCCATTTAATGCGAGTACCCAGTGAGCACCAACCGGGATTACAATGTTGGAATTTGGTTGAAAACAGGGTTAAATCAGGTCTGTACGTCTAGACCTAATTTCAACCATTTTTCAACAGGCTAAAATACGGTTACAACATCAATGTGTCAGAAACACATTTTTGTGTTATGATTTTGTTAATTTGTTCATTTTAGTTATGAAAGGTTGACAAAAGTGATGGTTGTAGCAGCGTTTCTCCAATATAATTTTGCAGTGGAGGGTGAAATCCAAGATGTAATCTTATATTTCATACAAAAATCCCAAACACCGCGCTTTCTGGGCTGTGTGATGTTAACAAGAAGGTTCAGAGACTTCATAAAAAGAGAGCATTTTTGAAACATTCCCTACAGAAGAAGAAGCCCAGGTTCTTGGGCCGAGCAGCTCTGCCTGTGAAGGCAGAATGACCCCTGGATGCTGACGTAGGTGATGAATACCTGACGGACAAACATTTGTAAGAAGATGTTGGTGGGGCAGCAATTATAGTCGGTGACAAAACGTTCACTTTTGAACCAGTTTTGAGCATCATAGTCGACTTTTAAATGTCTTTTCAAGGGAAAAATGCCCGCTGGGTAATATTAGCTCGGTTGGCTAATTTTAAGAAGGCTACAGAGTTAACCGTTGCTATCGACGCAGTTCTCGCTGTGAGTGTAACAGATTATTTTTAAATGGAAATATTAAAAAAATAAGTTTCAAATCAATATTTTGTGTCAAATAATTGATTTCGTATGTTAAACACCGTGTTTTAAGCGGGATAATGTGTAATGAGCAGGTTGCTATCGCTGAGGAATCCCTTCAGTGTGAGACAATATCCTGCTCACCCTGTGGGGCTCCATTCCGCAATAACAACCTCAGTATGTTTTATGCAGATATATGCAGTGTGTGTTTACCCAGGTTTAATAGAGATGTCAATGATCATTATGATAAAATGCATTAGCTGAATGCTAGTCCTCTAAAGCACTATATTGTGATGTCACTGATAATAATGTTTCCTCTGATTATTGCTGTTTTCCGCTTGTTTTGACGCATCTGCTGCTCTATGCAACACACTGTGAGATACGCTGTAATTCATTGTCGCTGATGCTGCCACCTGCTACTCATATCATCACTTTGAAACTCATCTAATATCACGCCGAGAGGCACGCTCTCCCTGCTCAGAAACTCTGCTCCATCATTTTGCAGAAAAAGACCTCTTGTGTTTTGTTTCAGGCTATAAAACTGATAAGTGGCAGTATGTTCTCAGATGACTTACATTTGAATCAAAGTTCACCACAGAACAACGAGCAATGACAAGTTTAATTTCAATGAAATGTCACTATCAACTGTTTCCCTCCCAATGAAGCTGACAGTCTCTATTGTTGTGCCACATAACTCTTAGTCCTGATAAGCTCTGCGGGTTTGTTGATAAAGTGACGTTCAAGACGGGACTGTTGAGGTGCTAAGTGCTTTTCTTTCACGTTTAAATGCAGAAGGCCTTGCAGTTGCTTTGGTAAATGAGGTGGGCTAATGATTCTGCATGAAAGCAATGCACAATGGAAACACATTGTAGTATATCTAAGGTCAAATACAACATATTGTAATACTGCTGTGGTTTATATTTGCCTGCAAAAATCTGCTTAATATTATTTCTCCGTGAACCAAGTACAGCTTCCTCCTAGAGCAAGATTAATTCCCTCTTTCTCTTCTTCCCTTCCCTTACACTCTGTCTAGGTTATGCAATACTGCAGGCAATTATGGAGAGAGCGGGGCAGAACGCATGGCAGGTCAGAACACACACACAAACACTAACACACGCACACATTCCTGGAAACAGGCCAAAACACACACACACACACACACACATTGCATACACATAATTACACTGTTCTTACACCTCTTATCTTGCTTGTGGTTTGTATGCATGTCCTTATTCCTTCGTGCTCGTTGCGTTTCAAAGTATATACACACTTCCTGTTAAAGACATGCATGTATGTTAATCCAGGTGAGCGCTATCTGTGTGGAGAGTTTCAACGAGGCAGCGTACAGACGGCTCTTAGAGGACCTGGACCGACGCCAGGAGAGGAAATATGTCATTGACCTGGAGCCTGAGAGACTACAGAGCATCCTGGAACAGGTGATGTTGCTGCTAACACTGCAATGCATGGTGTTATTACAGTGGGACTGTAGTCAGCAAGGTAATCAGGCAGGTAAAGCCACTGTTTTTGTACAGGAAGCATATTCATGCTTATAAATTGATTGTATACATAGACTGTATAAAAAGATGGACAACATGACAGCTCCCTCAAAGTGAAGCCAAAACATTTCGAGCGCCCCCTGCTGACTGGCTGCAGTATAAGTCATAAAGCCCGCCTCCTCCATGTTAACAGATGGGACATGAGTCAAACTATAAAATCAAAATACATGCCTGATAGATTTTTTTTCAAACTTGGTTTCTGTCATTAAATTATTTCATTTAATTCTAAGTGTTCATGTTTCTTTTAGTTTTAATTAGTTATTTGATGCTGTAAAAAGGATGATTGGCAGCTCTGTTGACAAATACAGCTCCTGCAGCCGATCTGTTCTGGATTAGCAGAGTGGAGGACGAACGGCGAGAGGAAGCGTAACTAAAACAATCACTGCAGTCATTGAAGTTTCCATATCTTTGAACGTCTGTTCTGCTGTTATACATGCCGGCGTGCGGGATCCTTGTCGTTTTTTTCGGTAAGTTAAGTGTGTGTTTTGGTTAGCCCAAGTGGCTACAGCGGCGCCACCTGCCGATCTCTACTGCGCAGCTCTGGCTGCAAATGTGCAGGATGGCAGCGCCAGCCTCGGGGGTATTTTGGCTTCAATTTCGTACAATGAGAGTAGAAAGAGACGCGTCGTCCATCTTTATATGCAGTCATTGGTATTTATTGGTGGTTTTTGTGCATAACTACGCCTTATAGTCCCTACATACAGTACACCACAAGGTAAAAGAAAATAACGGATGATATTTGACACTGATCTGGAACCTGAATGACCCTGCAGCATTTTAGATCAGGAGATACTGTTTTAATGGAGGCCACATAGTAGTTCTATGTGGCACTGCTACAATCAATGAGATTACTCCAGACAGGTCGGAGATTACATCCCTGCTCTGGACTTTAGGCTTGGACAGCACTGAGGTACAAACACAGCAAAATGGCAAATTACTACCACAGTAAAAAGAGTACAGAGTGAGCCTTTTTTGTAAAGTTATTAAAAGCACAACCATGATTAAAATAAGTATTATATTACCAATTATTAATGATCCTCTGTTGGGTTACTTATTTTACAGCATTAGTGGGGTCTGTCTGCCTGCTGTCCGCTGCACTCAGCTAGTTGTAACAGCCCTCCTTATGCTTTCTGACATCTGGAAAGTAAACAAGATTTGAGTTTTTCCCTGGAGTTCATAAAGTGGAGTGAGAAATGTGACTTCCCCAACAGCTACATCAGAGTATGATTGCAGTACACACACAGTACTGTGCACTCAGACACACACACACACACACACACGCGCAAAGACATATACAGTATATGAAGGCACACACTCTGACACCTCACGCTTGTCCAAGTTGATTAGATTATCTGTCTTACTTCATGGTTGAGCTTTGACAGGTGGCGCAGATGTGTGTGTGTGTGTGTGTGCGTGTGTGTGTGTGTGTGTGTGTCTGGGCATGTGTGCCCTTTGACTTAGGTTTCGGTGTAACATCCCATTGGTTCTGCCACCTGTCATCACATCTGATCATCTGTCTTCACATCTGACAAACTCAGTGACACGCACTGCTAAGCACACACAAACTCCCCCAATGAAACACACACACATACACACACCTGCACGCTTAACTATAAAATCTCAGTGCATAACAAAGCTTTAAAAAAACAGACACACATAACAAAACATATACACCGCAGAAGCATCTTAGACTGACAGACAGATTCTTAATTGGCTTCTTTGGTGTGTGAGCAGACAGACAGACACACGCACACTGGGTTGTCTATCCTGACACAGGCATGGAGACACAAACACACACTCCCGCCACAGTGGGCTCTGCAGTGCTGGCGTTGGCTAACATCCCCGCTCTGAGACACAGGCTGCTCTGTTTGTCTGCCCCCGCCAGCTGCGATCTGCGTGTGCCTGTGTGTGTGTGTGAGTGTGCATCTGTCTATGTCAGTATATATCTGCTTATATATGGAGTTGAGAAAGCTAGAAAAAGGAACACATGTTCATGCACCATGCTAGAGTTTGACTCCATCCCTCTGTACAGATTTGACTATGACAAAAAACATTACAGATTCCTGGTCCAGAAGAATATCGACGTCACTGCTGTGCTAAAACAATCATCCATGCAATCTCACACAAACACACCAGACAGATAATCAGTTATGATTTCTGCTCACAGGCATCGTGTATCGGCAGCGCATGAAATGGAAAACAAAAGGTGTTAAGATCAAGGCAGACTTAAGCGCAGGTTTTAGTTGCAATAATTTGATGCTGTGCTTTTTGTATATATGTATTTAAAGGTGTACCAGATGACATTATAAGTCCCCTTAGTGGAGGATAAAAAGTAGATGTTCCCACGTCCTGGCATCCTGTCACTATTGGACCGAGACACCTCATTAAGCTTATTACCAAAATATCCCTCTTACAGGAGTTTGACCAGACAGGTTAAATAGAGCCATAACCCAGACAGCACATTGCTTAAAGTCTTTAAATGTGGCTGCTGTGCTGAGGACAAGTGAAGTACTCACAGGCTCATCACTTCCTCAGCTTTTAATCAGCATAAAAATAAGAGCAGAGCCACTGTTTAGAGGCGGGGGACTGCCCTGCCCTGCTCCCGAACACTAAATTAAAACAACTTGAACTTGTCAGCTAGCTTAATGACTTTTCCACAATACTGCACATGCATATAAAAACAGAATTGATGACTTCTTTCTCTGTATTTGTCTTTTCTTTGCAGGCTGTCAGTGTGGGGAAGCATGTCAAAGGTTACCATTACATCATAGCAAACCTGGTAAGAACTCTTGCTTGTTATGTTAAGTACAGTGTCCATGCAATGTCCTGTTTTAAAAGTCTACATCCAGATAATTAACTTTTAATATGTCAAAGAGGCAAGACAGAAGGTTATGCTGCCCAAAATGACCAAGATAAGGTCTTTAAAAGTCAGCCATGACAGCCAATCTCTATGTCTTTTGAGCAAACATTATGTTGCACATGTTTTTGCACAACCTTACTTTGACATTCAGCTTCTCCCAAAGTCATTCGTTTTCTGCAGTTATGAGCAGAAAAAACAGGCCGGGCTTTCCAGTTCCGTATTGATCTTTAAATCCCACCAAGGTGCCATCTTCCAATTTTCTTTTAAGGGGGGGGTATTATGTTAATTTCAAGCTTCATATTTCACTCTGTTATACCTGTGGAGTAGCTCAGCATAATTTACAGTTAAAAAAACTCATCATGTTTCTCACACCGGTGCTCTGTGCGGGCCCTCATACAGCCTCTGCCTGAAACGACTCAGTCAGCTCTGTCTCTTTAAGAAACCCCGTCCCTACAAGCCCACTTTCTTCTGATTGGACTTCACTTTGTGAGGTCACAAAGTGCAGTGTGTAGAAGACATTGCGTGAAACCTGGTGTTCACAGCGGCCTGCAGACTGAGCTGAGAAACCTGGGGATTACTCCAACATACTTTTACCTACAGATTTGAAACTTCACCCACGTTTAGTCTGGACATCCAACATTGTAACATTATATATATATCTTAAAATGTGAAACAGCATAATACCGCCTCTTTAAGAATTCCTGTCTTATCGTTTATGTCTCCTGAACATAGCCAGCGCCACATTAAGTATTGTTTCAACCTTATAATCCCTAAAATCTTTCCCGCTGCAATCCTCTCTGGGACGGTGAAAAAGGGGCCTGCGTGCTCGGGTCAAGTTAGAAAGGCTTTCAGAGCTTTCAGCAATTAGCATCCATCAACCCAGGATAACCCTCACATGTCTGCACGCTCTGCCTCTGTCTCTGGCCCGTTCCCAAATGGATCCCTCTCCACCAACACTTCACTACAAAGTGTCACTCTGCATGAAGTCACACTCGCAGCTGTGGAAGCCTCTCCATATTAAGTAGGGTTATAAATAATCAGGTAAACTGTTGGAGAATGTGGAGTGTGATTCGTCAGCAAAGGTGCACGCACTTTCTGTCTGAGGGTTATGTAGTCCGCTTCCACTCTTCTGGAACAGTTTTTTTCCTGTGCTCGACTCATCATCTGTCTTCTTATGTCTGTCTTTGTCAGGGATTTAAGGACATATCGCTGGAGAGGTTCATGCACGGCGGGGCCAATGTGACTGGTTTCCAGCTGGTGGACTTCAGCAGGGCTATCGTTATTAAACTGATGCAGCGCTGGAACAAACTGGATCAGAGAGAGTATCCCGGATCTGAAAGCCCCCCAAAGGTGATAAGAATATGCTTTTCCCATCCTTTAATACTCACATCAGAAATTAATGTCTGAAAGAGCCAACACGACTTAGACATTGTCATTTTAAAATAGCTGTGATTATGGGTCCTGATCTACCTCGGCTGCTTAAATCTCTTCGTGAGGAGTGTTCAGCCGGTTATGAAACAGACTGAAATTAATACCAAAGTTTCCATTTGACCTACAACAGCTAAACACACCATCAGTAAGAAGACTATTTTTAATGCCTGTAAACACTGCCACTGGCTCGGCATCAGATTAGGCCACTGACGTTTTTTTTTTACATTTTCCATGCCAAAATGGTGAGTTGCACTTTACACATTTAAAATAAAGCAGGATTATATTTTCCGTCAGAAAACACAACTTACACATGTGCAGGACAGATCAGTAAAGAAATGAGAGGTACTACTTTGTCCACAGGATCGACACACAATGAAAGTTCCTCACAGTAGCTTTAATTTGGGAAACAAACATGCACCATTTCACTATACTTTAAGATCTTTCCCATTATCAGCACACCAACATACAGAGCAATAAATTGTGCACACATGCATATATGCTAAATTTCCTTGTACCTTGAAGCTCCTGTGAGGAACTTCAGGTTTGTGTTGATTTTGGCGCCCCCTAAGGACAAAGACGTACGTCTTCTCTTTTTACTGATTTTGTCCTGGTGGTTAAAAAACAAAAAAATCTCATCCTGCTTTCTTTAACAGTCATATGCAGGGTCTTCCCCAGGTTTTCAGGGGGCTTAGTTGCTAACTAACTAGGCTGAGAACTATACAAAACTCCAAGCTGAGTCATAGACAGTTAATTTGAAGTTTGTAGGTAATTTAGTTTAGAAGTTATTGCATTTTTAAATGAACCCATACTGCACTTTGTTGACGGTCCCTTAATCATACAAGCAGCAAGATGGAGATTCTGCTTCACTCGTTCACTAGAATGGGAACTACAGCACCGATCGTGATAAACGTAGGTTTTATTTTGATCTCCGTCATCAGCCATTTCTGAATACTCCATCCTTTTGATTGTGTGTCGTTCCGTTCAAAAGTTATTGACGTGAAAAGTCTGAATATCCAATATCCAACTAAATTTACCTCACCCGGTCAGCTACTGACATGGATTTTGCAATACCGTCATTACTGGGATAAACACACGTTTTAGTTTTTCCCAGTCTTTCCCACACATAGAACAACAGGAAAAGTCTGTGTGTCACCTCTGTAAATTGCAAACATGCACCTGTGGGATGACAAACGGGCAGTTATGTGACGTGGCAAAGTGTGTGTACTCCCGTTATCAGCAGCAACTCGTCCCGGTGCACGTTAACACTGTGGCTACATAAACGAACCGTTCATGGAGCAGACGTGCTGCGGACTGTTTACTTGACGGCTACACCTACAGCGCACAGACAGTGAGAATGATCACCGTTGTTTGCCTTTTTACAATCATTCGGCTTAGGCGCTCCGCAAAAACTCCTAGGCGCTGCGCCTTTATATGGTAGGGAATCCCTGGTCATATGTATCACTCACTTTAAATTTTTGCTCTGAAAAATGTAAACAAAGGCAGCATGCAGTTAATCATTTCATCTGACGCCTACCCCCCTGCCAGCAGTTTCAGGCATTAAAAATAACTATATAGAAATAATCAAGCTTCTCGCTGCTGGTCTGCTTTGCTTTTGTAGGTCATATAGAGTAATCAGAATTAATTTCAGTCTGTTTCATAACCAGCAAAAAACTCCTCACAGTAGCTTTAAAGTCACCACTGAAGCCGAATATATCACATGTAGGTAAGATGATGTGCCGCATTTGACCCATTCAGACTGTGACATGGTGCATTTGGTGCAGCTTCTTAGCCAATCAGAGTGTGACCTCAGGGTGTCGGGGAGGAGAATTGGCTGATCCTACTATGATTGAATGCAAAACTTCACTTACTTAGTGCCAAGGTTGATATTATATATCCAGAGTCTTTACACTTCTTTTTTCTCTTTCTTACATCTTCCTGTTGTCTCCAGTTCTGTATCAAAACGCACACATGCATCCCTCGTATATGTGCCTCATTTCTCTCTCTTAGTATATCTCTCCTCTTTCTTATCACCATCCTTTGTGTCCTTTTTTCTCCCCCTACCTTATTCCCTTTCTGTCATATTAGTCTGCCTCTATTTAGTCTCCACTACCCCCCCTTGTTCCTTCCTGTCTCTGTCTGCGTCCTTCTCTCCTCCCTCCTCCTCACACCTCTATTGACCGGGTACCGACCTGCAGCCGATTGCGTTTGATTTGTGAATATATTAACTAGAAATATGTCCACCTACCTATTAAATATACATCATGCTGCAGCTCTCTATCCTCTTGCTCTTTGGCTTACATGCATGGAGCGGTGAATATAAAAAAGCTATGCTGTGTTTGAGTTCTTCGAGGCTGCAAATACATTTTGACGGTGGTATTATTTCATCATTGGAATGTCATTTGTCACCCCGGGAACAAATTAATTGGCTAATCATCGTCCTCGGATTGACCTGATGAAATCTAATTGGATGTCGGCTGCATTAATTGACCCTTACCTTTCACACGACTGTTAATGTGTTAACGGAGGTTAAGTTAAGCTGCGTGTTTGGTTTTCTTTCTGCCGCAGCTACAAATGGTGTTTGTACCTCTGCCTTTAGCAAACAAGGACACATGATTTTAATGGTTTTACACAAAAGCGGATATCTCTCGTGGCACCAGATGCCTCCAAATTGCTCCGGGCTAATTGGTGCTGCGTGAAAAAAACTGAGCTCAGTTAGCCTTGGGCCAGCTCGTAGCCTCGGGCCAAGTAGAACTCTGGTCTAATAATGTGCAGGGTGAAAAGCACTATGGGGACTTGTCCCTTCTGCACTAGAGACGGGGTGTTTCAGTTTGCTGCTTTTGGCCATCAATCAAAATCTCTTAAGCCAGTGATTCTCAGCTGCTGTGCCTCCAGATTTAGTTGAAATGTAATGAAAATGATCAGTGACGTGGCAAAGAAATATATTCACTTCATCAAAATTCAGCCATGTTGCTTTTGATCACACATATCATATCCAGGTAACGGCCTTTAAGGGGTATTTCTACCTCCTTCTTTCACACTCTTTCGCCGATTACTTGATCAGAATATGAATAGGCTTGCATCATTGTGTTCGCTTATTTCAAACATAATGAATCTGCCTTTGATAATATTCGTTAATTTGTGAAGCACTTACTGTTGGCTCAACATTAAAGCAGATCTCATTTTATATATGAGATATGTGGATCCAAAAAGGTTTGAAGCTACTCGCATATTTTTCCATTTCAATTTTTCATCTCTTTTGACAGAAAGATAAATTAAAAAGCTTTGTGTTTTCAGTGTGTCATTAACCCTGCCTCTCTTATATTAAGGTCCCTGTGATAAAGTCTGCACTGAGATTATCTTATATCATTACAAAGCGGCATGTGTACCCAGCCTTTGCACTGGAGTTATAAATCACTGCCTATGTTGTAGGATCAGCCATAACATTATGACCGCTGACAGGTGAAGTGAATTACATTGATTATCTCGTTACCATGGCACCTGTCTGTGGGTGGGATATGTTAGGCAGCAAGTGAACATTTTTTCCCAGTTCTTGGGCCAAATTGTGATGGCTAGACGACTTGGTCTGAGCATCATCAAACGTGCAGCTCTTGTGGGGTGTTCCCGGTCCGCAGTGGTCAGTATCTACCAGAAGTGGTCCAAGGAAAGAAAACCAGTGAACCGGCAACAGGGTTATGGGCGGTCATGGCTCATTGACGCATGTGGGGAGCGAAGGCTTACCCGTGTGCTAGACAACAATTCCGATCCATGGAGGCCCCACCTCGCAACTTACAGCACTTCAAGGATCTGCTGCTAACGTCTCGGTGCCAGATACCTCAGCGCTTTGTCAGAGATTTGGCGGAGTCCATGCCTCGACGGGTCAGGGCTGTTTTGGCAGCCAAAGGGGGTCCTACATAATATTAGGCAGGTGGTCATAATGTTAAGGCTGATCTGTGTATATTACCCTGTTAAAATGCATCTGTGCATGAGCCTAGTAACACCTCCCCATTATTCATACACTAATGTTGTGTATCATAGCAGCCTGACAATTGATTCAAAATCTGTTATCTAATTTGCATTATCTTCTGTTTATTCCACCATTATTACATAATGTTGATGGCAATGTCATATAGATCTATTCGATAAGTTCATATTTTGTGTTGTACAGAACATGCTTGAGGCCCTCCTGTGTGATACTGTACTTTTGCACAGAACCCAAGAAGGATCCATTGGGTGCATCCTTCACGGCCCAACATATCCCAAGATTCATTGCGCACCAATTCAAATGAGCTGGTGGACTCTCAAACTCAGAGGAATACACTTATTTAAAATGTAGTTACGTGACATTAGTTATGATAGCTAGTTAGCCCACTTGCTACCTGTTGCCAGGCGACAGGCTGGAACAGCTGGTGACGCGAACAGGAAATCCTTCGTAGACCAGACTGTCTCATTTCAGTTCGGCCTTGACGCATCTTTCTAAGGATACAGCCCCTGAATTGAGACACAGCTATTATCTTAGTTTTGTGTATTAGCATGCTAACATTGGCTAGTTAGCTCTAACCTCAAAGTACAGCTAAGGCTGATGGGAGTGTCATTAGTTTTACAGGTATTTTAAGATGACCTAAAGCATTAGACAGTGTGTCCTGACAATGACAGAAGACCAAAAGTTAGGTGATCACTACATTTCGTCTTGAGGGGGGAATAGATTTATGTACCCAATTTCAGTGCAATCCCTCTAAAAGCTTATTAAATATTTCAGTGTGGACAAAAGTGCTTGACTGACCGACCAAATGATTGTTAAACATTGCTATCCCCGGAGCCACACAGCTAGCATGACTAAAATACATGAATAAATGACTTAATTTGAAGACTTTGACAACGCCTTGCTTTCTCTTGCCAAGGTGTGAAGGTGATGTGAAGAATAAATGCAGATATATGTACTATCTTGGCCCATGCTTTATATTATTAATACAAAAAAGAATCCACCTTTCCAGAGAGAATCCCTTTGGCTTTGTGGATTTCAGGTGTACCTGGAGATTAGAACTGATCCTTCAAACATGTTCCAGAATTCCCAAAAGCCAATGAAGCTTTCTTTGTGTCCCGAAGGTCTGTGTGTCCTGCCTCTGACAGAGACAGAGAACTGTACGCTACTTGGCTCACTTTTGTTGGTGTTTTCTCCTTGATTTGGATTCAGTAGTCGTCATCTGTCAGCCGCACGCCTAAAGGCTTCTTTAGTTTCAAAGGGGAGAGATGAAGGGAGGATGACACGGTGGTGCAGCCTTCCAAAACGCGCCTTTTGGGATCCAAATCAAGGGGTGTCAGTAAGAGAGAAAACTACCTGCAGAGGCGAGGAGAGTCTCTCAGCCGACTTCCCTCTTTCCTCCCATTTTCATCTCTCCGCCTGTCTCTGCGGTGATGTGAAGGCAGCCTGCTGTGTGTTTGACTGCCTCAGTCTGCGTGGCGCTGTGTGTGTCCGTGTGTGAGCAGGGTGTGTTTGTTGCAGCGGTGTGTGCGGTGCTGTTTCCCCGCTGCGCTGTGTTACCTATAATTAATTTGTCAAACAATCTGTCAAGAACGACAGGACTTTTAAGAGTTTCCTTAGACAAGAGATGCTGATAATATCTTACACTGTCTCTTTATAACTCACTGTCACAAAGTTTGGTAATTTACTCTAACTCAACACTAAAATGCTGCTTCCTGTTACAGAATACAACCAAATTAAACCATTTCACTCAACCCTGAGAACCTCAAGGGAAATGCCAAACAAAGTGGAGTTAACGAACTGGTTTACAAATGATTTACATTATTTTAAAGTCATTTTAATGGTCCAGTGACTGTATTTAAAAACAACGAGCCTGTCTAAAAGTGGCATGTTTACAGGGATGAAACATTGACAGTGGTGCTGATTGATGTTCACCGGTGTTAACGGTGGAAGTCAAATAAAAGTCAGAGCGGGGGAAGATGGATTGAGTTGCAGGTCAGCATGTTTGCATACTGGTTCGTATGAAGTTAGAATAGTCTAATACAGTAATACAGTTGTCTGATTTATTATTGATTCCCATTATAGAAATAAATCATTTAGATAGAGTATAGCTCTAACATTTTAGCATATTTCACATCACATGAAGCATCTATTCAGTCATCCATTTTTCAAAGCTCTTGTAAGGAGTTTTTAGCTGTTTATGAAACAGGTCTTGTTGGGTCTTGTTTTCAAAATCCTTTCAGAAACCCTTGATCTACCTACTTAAATCTTCTGTGAGGAGTTTTTAGCTGCTTATGAAACAGACTGAAATTAATACTGATGTCTCTATGAGTAACAAAATGCCTGTTACATCTGCCACTGGGTCCGTGTCCGACGAGGGGATTAACAGCACGCTGCTGAAACGGCCTTTATTTACTTTCTCTCCATCAAAGAAGCACAGTTTTGGGTATGTTTCACTGTAAAAAGGAGGCAGGGTGAGATTTTCCATTAGAAAACCAGCCCCCATATACAGGGGCTGCAGTCCTTGACGCACTAATCGCAGGTTCGACTCGCAGTCAGCCGATGATTTGGTACATGTCACCCCCCCACCCTCTCCTCACCATATTTTCTGTCTCTCTTCAGCTGTCCTATCGAATAAAGGCAAAACCCCAATACAGTTTTATATTGTAGATAAATTTTGAATGCTGATTTTCAGTCTATAATTTCAACTCTGATGTTGATACATTCCAGTTTTATTTGGTAAAACAGAATCAGGTTGGACAGTTAAGCCCAGGAAGTGTCAGCTTTCAAACAGAGTCTTGTGGAATTTAACAGGAAACTTTTGAATGCACCTTTCTCATTTTAAATTGAAGACATTACTTAAGAATTAATGGTATGACAGGATTCATTTGTGTCAAACTGTGACATGAACAAAGAAGTATTTATCTGCCTGTCAAACCAAGTTTAAAACTTGTCAAAATGATTGTGTTTCCTCCTTCAGTATACCTCATCTCTAACTTACGATGGCGTCCTTGTGATGGCCGAGGCGTTCCGCACCCTTCGCCGTCAGAAAATTGATATCAGTCGTCGTGGCAACGCGGGTGACTGCCTGGCCAATCCAGCTGCTCCCTGGAACCAAGGGATAGATATGGAGCGTGCTCTCAAACAGGTTGGCGCACGTTTCATGTTGTATAGTTTAGTTCAGACAGATTGGCAAACGCTTAGACAGATGTTCACAAATAGCTGCAAACACAGACTCGCACAAGAACACAGTCAGTCAAACAGCTGGCATGGAAAAGGAGAGAATGTTCCAGAAATCCGTGCCCACATTTAAGTGTTTTTAATTCTTCTCGGGACTTTGATGGAGTACCCAAAGAGTCCACACCCTTACTGTATCACACAGACTTTTTATACTTTTGGACACATTCTTATGATTTACATGTTATTTTCAGGTACATATAATTAACAAGTACTTTAATAAGTGCTATATATCTTACTCCAGATCTTACCCTGACCTTGTCTTTATTCTAATCTTAAATTTTGGGGATGGGATTCTAGTCAGACACTTTTAGTAAAATTTCTCCTCATATTCTCGTGGCCTTCTTTTCTGTGTTCTCTAAATCACCAATGAAAAACAAAGCTACATCTTGATAGTAATGAAACAATACTTCCACTTATTGGAGCTTACAAACCCTGAAACCGCCAACACTCTTGATTTACCAAATCTGCATAATGTGTTTCCTCAGTATCGAAAATTGCCAAAATGATAACCACAAAACTACCCCTGGTTTACTCCTGGTTGCCAACTTAGTAGAATATACATTCCAATCGTTTAATTTACTACATTCAACAATGTAATCATGTTATTTGCCAGTTGCTTGTTATATGCCAAACTGTATTTTGTAGTAACATACATGTGCCACAAGGTGGCAGGAGCAACATTTTAAAGACCAGCTGCAGTCATGTTTTAAGACATATAAAATGCTCTGCCTGAAATAATAAATATGTTTCTTCTGTAAAATATGTTAAATTACCTTTTAAAAATCCTCCCAAGGCATCTCCTTCTTCTCCCTCATTATAAATTCACGAATCTGCGTAGTTCCCGCCCACTATGTGCCATGTTTCTCCATTCGTAAATTACAGCTGAAAACAAAACACATCTCTGCCATCGTTTAGAGGCAACTTGTTGAAACTTTTCAACAAGCTTAAAATGTACTAATTAGTAGTAGTAACATTAACGTTAGTAGTCAGTAGTGAGGTTGCAAAAATTACGATGATAGTTACAGCTGGCTCATGCATCGCAGAAGTGGTTGCCATAGGTTTCACATAATGATATGCATAGCGTCACCCCGTCCATTAACGGGATTGGCTCCTTAGGTTTGTGACGTCTCAAACCTGCCAATCTGAAAACGTGTTGTTTAGCCTGTCCTTGGTACACTGCTGTTTAAAAGCAGACAGGCCCAGCCATGGAGATAAATGCTTATGTTGTCCCTGATATGTCTTGTAGCACATGAAGAACACCACATGGTGATGTTTACAACCCATGATTTTCACTGGAGGGGGTCTTTAAGTGCCATATAAGAACTATGAAACTGGATGAGTTTTCTACACCAAGTTGCTGAAAATGTTTCACAATAAAAGCCTTGTTAAGAAGTGAAGGGATTCTGTCCACTTGAAGGATAGGGGGCTTTTATTTTGAAAAAATACAAGAAGTTTAAAGTAAGAGTATTCTGTTTAAACAGAGCAAATTAGAAATAAACGCCTGTTTCAAATAAACGTCTTGTATCTTCCGCAGTTGAGTTTAGTAAATGCCCTTGTCTATTCAAGGAAATCTGATAGACTTAAATCTTGTAATTTTAAATAGTGTTTTGTTTTGACATTTTTCCTAGTCCTTACTGTCATTGTTGCTATAAATCCAGGTGCGCATCCAGGGCCTGACTGGGAACATTCAGTTTGATCACTACGGTCGGAGGGTCAACTATACCATGGACGTGTTTGAGCTGAAGAGCAACGGACCACGCAAGGTACATTCATGTCTTAGAAATAAACACAAGAAGCACTTCTAATTTCAGATCACACAAACAAAGAACACCAAAGCCAATTTATTCCCTTCAGTTTTGTTTATATATTTTCCGGCTGTGTGAAAATTAATTTTTCATCTATTCAAATCATTCTTCAGCAGCAAAGTAACTTTTAATCACCACTGAGAGGACATGAGCTCACTGTTATTGTTCAAGGATCTTTCCTTTCATTGGATTCTTGTTTTATCCCTCGTGATGGATGAATGTTGAAAAATGAATTCATTTACTGCATAATTATCTCTTTAATTCTTAATTAATAACTCTCCTACTGCAGTAATAAAATATCTTCAGATAGCTGCAGTCCAACCATCTCGGCTTGCACTTTAACAGCTTTCTGAAGTGTGCATTAGAGAGCATCTCCCACACAACCTGCAGGTACATTAAACTTTGCAGTGATGAAAATAAAGAAAGTTTTGAACATAATCCTTCCTCACGATAGCAAAAAGTAGAGTTTCAAGTTGGAAGTGCTCATAATTTCTCGATAGTGGAAAAAAAGGAAACATGTAGTGGCTATAATAAAGAAATAACACTGTGTTCCTGCTTCTCAAGTGTTCCTCGGACAGCAATGTGTGTTTATTGAAAGTTCTTGGCTCAAACTCAATATCTCTCAATATCTTGTACTGTTCCGATGGGAAATCTGCTGCAGTGAGCTCATTCTGCTCACCAACTTTCTATTCCTTTAACCTCATCTCACTCAGGTTTTACTTCTCTTCATACCTATTTATTTGTGTCATGTCGAGCTTGTTTTTATTGTAAGCACTTTAAGTTTCATTTTGCCTGCTCTATAAAGACTGACTGATTGGATGTGTTTTTTCTCCTGTTACTCTGTTTATCTCAGATCGGCTACTGGAACGACATAGACAAACTTGTGCTGGTCCAGACTGAAAATGCTCTGTCCAATGACAGCTCAGCGATGGAGAATCGGACAGTAGTCGTGACAACTATCATGGTAATGTACCCTCAGATTTCTTTCTCTTCTGCATAGTTTGGGAATTTGGAGATTTGAAGGACTCTGTCCTTCAACACAGACAATCAGTCTTTTCAGCTCCACAACCAAAACCTTGCACCCTTGTGTAGGCTTGTTTTTGGAGTTGCAAATTTGTGTGAATAAAAATGACCAATCAGGCCTGTCTTAGGTACATAAGGTGATTATTTTGACATTATTTTTTAAAATTACATTTCCTCCTTCTTTTCCAAGCAATATCAAGGGTGGGATTGACCAAAGACAAATTGTAAAAACGCTGTACTACTGATAACTGAGGTGAAACTTTGTGGCTTAAGTGGTAAGAACTAAGAACTAGATCCAGTAATAACTAATGTGTAAGAGGCACGACATATGCTAATGTAGTACACTGGTTCCCAACTTGGGGTTCAAGGACCCTACAAGGGCTGCAAGACACATCTTAGAGTAAAGAACATAGTGTAAATATTAGAAGGCGAAGGATTCATCCTTGGTTATAAGTAGGGATGCGTTATATTCGATTTTTTGCCGATATCTGTATATTATACCGATATATTAGGCACATGTTTTTTTCCACCTAATTGCAGAGAACATCAAGTCTCCCCTGTAGTGGAATTGATATCATGCCTACTCTTATTGTAGTGGCCAAAAACTGACATCTTGCACCTTCTTCACAGTTGACAGAAGAGCCGTGGTGCAGGCAGTGCACGCGCACACTCCCGCTGTTAATGTCGTGGCATTACGTCAAGTTTTTTTAGGGAATCCTCGAGCATTTAGGAATAATTAAAGCGCTATTTTATCGGTGGAAAATATCGGCAGAATAATATCTGACATATATGAAAAATCTGCCGATGCAGGTCATATTCAAGCCGTAATCTGCAAGTACCGATATCGTGATGATAATATCGTGCATCCCTAGTTATAAACTGTAGACAGAACATATACAGTATGCAAACATTGTTAAGGCTTACAAGTAGGTAATGCCTCATTCGAAGTGGTCACAACCCAAAAGGTTTGAAAGAACTGTTACTGTACGCATTTTTAGATAGACTGTACACATAGATTTATGGTTTGAAACGTAAATAAGGACGTAATAAGGTGCATTAAGGGTCAGAAATCTGGGTGGTAAAGTACAGCAGGGAGTGTTGTGTAGCAGAGTTTCAGTTTGGAGCTGTCCAAGCTGCAGTGAGCACACAGAGAGCTCAGCCAGGAGGGAGTGGCACTTGTCCAGCTGGAAGATTACACTAATGTTTCATTAGCAGGCGAATCTGAAACTGACCTGAGATCACCATTTAGAGGTGACCTCAGTCCAGTCTCTTCTAATGGCTTTCACATAGACACCAGCCTGCAGCCCGCTCTAATTATTCCTCTTCCTTCTACAAACACGGATAAAGGAGGGCTAATCGTTGGATTTGTGCACATCCTCTGCTTACATTTGATTTCACTTCACCCATCTGCAGCCCTTTTATGGTGGCCATCCCCTTCCTGTAAATGCAATCAGTCTAATTCAATTGGGCATGCGAAATGATGCAAGTGAAAGCAACTCAAAAGACTAATTTCAGCCCAGAGATAAAACAAGCCACAGATGCTTGAGCTTTGGCAAGTCAGCATTTTGTTTCAAGCAACGTTGCTTCATCCAGAAAGTCTTAAGTGTGACCAAAATATCTCTAGTTGTACTTACAGCATGCTGTAGAGCTCATACAAATACCTATGAGTGGACCCCTGTTCCTAGATGTTCATCTGTGAAAGTCTACAGTGCCTCTAGTGGCCAGATAGATGGAAGTAGACAGTCAGGTCTGCAGAGGGGAAAACAACATCACATGCTGCAGGAAGAGTTCAGAAAAATGAATTCAGCCGGACTAAATGTCCCCAGTGACAGCCCCGCCTCCAGACGTGCACACTCCAACAGGCAATGTGTTAAACCCCAGTGCAGCGCGTTGTGTGGTGCCTACAGGCGGGCATAAAGCAAGTGAATACAAACACAGCGACTACAATGGATATATATTAAAGGGCAAGTTGTTATTCTGTGACAAATCCTGTTTTATGCATATGTTAATACAAGATTATTTTTTAGAATATATGATGCACCGTTCTTTGTAAGGCTTGCGTTTCTAATCACATTCATTTGTGTGGTTGTAAAAGAGACGAGTGTGCAAAGCAGAGTTTTGCATTCCTCTTTTCCATGTTTGTTCCCTCCCCTTTTCTCCCCACCCATATCTGTCTGTCTGCCTGACTTTTCCCAACCCTACTATTCTCTCTCTCTGTCTCTCTCACTGTTGTGCTTCCACCCTCCCCGCCCTTCTTTTTTTTTTTTACCTCCATGCCTCCCCCACCTGCATATTTCTTTGTGGATGATGACCTCAGCAGGCCTTGGCTAACGTTAGCTCAGCCACCTCCTCCTCTTTGCAGCCTCTGATGATGAGGAAGCCTCTGCTGCGACACTGATGCCGGGTCTGCAGGCAACAGACTGAAACGCAAACTCACCTGAGTCGCAAACCCTCGGGGAGGACAGACAGCCTAAGTGTCTCTAAAGCTCTGTACAAAGACTCACTGTGCTCTTTTTTGTTATGCTTCTCTTGTTTGAAAAGGTGATTCCGTTTGTATAGAAGTTGTTTTCCCCGCATTAACAGAGCAACAATGACAAAGAGGGAGCGAACAGATGAGTAGGAGATTGTTTTGAGCCTGTGTGGCAGTGGGACGCCTTGCTCACCGTGCTGCTGTCTTCCTCTCATGACAAATCCACAATTGGACAAGAGCTGTGCGAGGGATTTCTGCAGCCGCTGTCAGATTCTGACATTTGGCCGCACAAAATCACCAGACCATCCGACAGGCCTGTTAATTCAGATTCTTTTCACTCCTTTAAGGACACTACAATCGCCAGCACTTTTCTCCTTCACACGACAGGACATGATGTAAATACTGATATAAATGCACCAAAAGGTCCCTGTTTGGTTATTTTAAGAGCACTGTAGGAATGAAGGGATACACGGGCAGGTCATCGTGCAGCCCTCACCTATACTCTCTCTCGATACTCGCTCTTCATCTTTCTGCTCCGTCACTCTTTAAATCTACTCAGTCATGCTTACTCGCTCAACTTTCCCCCACTGCATTTCAGCTCCTCTGAGAGCGCTACACCTGAATGGAAAGGTATTCAGAAGCTGGGGCCCTTGTTTCAAGCACAACGGATCCACAAATTTCACATTATAAATGCTTATATTAATGCTTGTCTACAGTGTCACTTTAACATTACTGGTCATAAAACACTAAAAACTGTCTAAAAAAAAAAAAAAAAAATGTCAACGCCCAGTTAATGATTCGTTTTCCATCTCCCAGCAGAGGTTGCTCTGCCAGAGAGGCTAGGCGGAGCTAAGCGGCTGCTTTTCTGGAGTAAACCGTAATCTACTATGCCTGAACAAACAAAGAAAAGATCGATGGCTACAAATAGAACTTAAAAAATAAGTGAAACTTGAAAGAAAAAGAAACAAATTTGACGCTCAGATGAAGGCAAACAGTCTAAAAAGGAAAGCGACCGTCAGCAAGGAAAATCAAGAGTTACAACCGTAACAAAGGGAGCCAATAGACATCTGGTTATCTAGGAAGTGTACCCCCGCATTTACCGATTATCGCCATCAGGTGCTGCCAAATAGAACGAAACAGAAATCTTCCAGATTACCACTTAAGGTTACCATACTTTGACATGCCACTTTTTACTGGCTTTATCACTCGGCCCTTCTACACTGCCAGTTGAAGGTGGGATTATTACGCCTCTGTTATGTCCTGTCTTCTATGTAAAACGCACGGAGGCGTTATGGTGGGGCGAAGTCGTTCCACCTCTAAACCGACATTGGAGGTAGTAACAGAGGTGAAGTGGCGTCAGTGTAAAGGGCGGAGCCGGCAACGCTCCGTAAAAACACACACTGGGGACGGCTTTAGGCAGGCGTTGCTTGGTCCAATTTACAATGGTACAGGCGGGACATAACAGCGGAGCGTCGTTACAGCGCTGTGGCGGAACTGCAATGTAAAGAAGGCTACTGTTTTACTGACTGTCATGATATTAACAGTTTATATATAACACTCTCAGTTAACCTAGCAGCACCCTTAAGCAGCCACCCTTAAACCATGCAGGCGTAGGCCCTCGCAATGAAAGAAATACATGTATACACTCACATCAGCAGCAACTACACAAACACAGTGTGTATGAGCAAAGCGCAGTGATTGAGATTGTTTGTTAAGCCTTTTTGCATTTGCCTTTAAGTACTTAGTGTTCTTGTTAACAGCCCCTGAGGATATGACAGACTCTTGTTTATGCTTTTGCCTTCGTTAACTGCTGCTTACATAATGTTCCTTTAGTAAATTGTAGTTTTAAATGGGTTCAACGCAGTGTTACATTTTTTAAAACATTCTGTCTTGCAATCAAATAATTTGGCTTCAAGTGAATTTTTATGATAGATATTCAAGTAAAGCACGCTGAGGTGCAGAACACAGAGCAGTGAAACCACAGTGCACTCCACTGACTGTTAAACTTTCTCCCTCAGTGTGGTAATAAATGAAAGTTAATGCTCCTATCGTCTTCATTAGGATGCCAGACACTCCTACGCAGAGCTACAGATAAGATATTGATATTAAGAGGGTACATTATTTATGAAAAGTCGTATAAAGTAGGTCAAATTACATAAACAGAATATAAAATATGCAAGCTTTTGAAAAAGGCAGCTTTAGAGAAATATTTGACTAATTCAGCTGAAATAGTGACGAATATAAAGAGTATCATGGCTGCTGCAGTGAGAGGATGGTGACTCTGTTTACAGGTTGAATCATTGGCGAGACATGTTTTCGGCTGGTTGGGTCATCACCTGGTTGACTGGCTTACGGTGCTCTTTAACTGGCAGGTTGACAGCTGGCAGACTGGGTATACTGGCTGACTAAGTGAGCCTCTAACTGGTTTACTGGTTGACTGATTGCTGAGCTGCCTTCCTCTCTTTCAGGCTGAATAGCTGTAAGATAATCATGCTGACTCACTGGCCAAATATGTGACTGGATAGATGATTATGTACTGTAATTTGCAGTAATTATTTAATGAATGAACTGATTGAGCTACTGACTGGCTGAAACAGGCTGTGACTAACCGACTGCCTGGCTCGACTCTCTGGACATCTCCTGGGCTGATTAAACGTCTGGATGGTTGGCTGACTCTTTTTGTGGCAGTCTGGCTTTTTAAAATGCTGAACTGATTGATTGGCAGCCCGAATGAATGACTGGTAAGTGAGGTGAGCGTCCAGTCTTTTACACTGCCTGGCTGACTGGCTAACATAGCAGGTCCTGTGCGCCTTTTTGGCTCCAGTGTGAACTGTTTCATGTCTTATCAGCCCAGACCATTTGCTTCTACAAAGCTGTTCTCCCTCTTTCCCCTCATCCATTTTCCCTCTTTATGTCTGTCTTTTCATCCAATTTCTGCCCCTTTTCCTCCTCATTTTTCACTTTGTCATACTCCCTCTTTCTTTGTATCCCTCCTTCACACTTTCCATTTTTCCTCTCCTATCTATCTTCTTTTCTCCCTCGAGCTATCTCTGTTTGTATTCTGATCTGCGCCTTCATCTTTCTTCTGTAGTTTCATGCAGCCAACACGCCCCTATCCCTCTCTCCATCGGCATTTCACTTTACCATTCTCTCCCTTTCTTTTCCTGATCTTTGATCCCATTTCCCCCCTCTTTTCACCTCCCTTGTCTTGCCATGACCTTATTCATGAGGCCACATCCGACATCCTAGCATGATGCTTTCTTCCCAGCAGTAAACGCATGCACTTACACACAAACGCACTCACACACAGCACTGGCACACTACCTTCACACTGAGACAATGGCGTCTGCGGCAAACTGATAACAAACCTTAAGGAGGATTTAAAGTAAAACAGTCCCACTGTTGGCAGAGCTCCCACTGGTATGTGTCTGTTTATGTGTCGTTGCTTACATAATGTAAAATTAACTCGACAAAGTAGCCCCCTCTGATTTCAAACACTTGACCTTCTAACATGATAAACTCGAGGGTAATATGATGAAGGAGGAAAGTGGAAGCATATTTCTTGTTAACACTTAATTAAGTTAAGTATTCCTCTTGAGATGAAAGGTGAAGTAAAATGGCTTGCTTTTATTTTTCAAAGGAGTGTTTCATAATGTATTCGCATCTGAAAAGACAACGAGTTGGAAAGTTTGGAGTTACATTTGGTGGAGGAAAGAAAAGATGTAGCCCGTTAGTACCTTTAAACAACAGCTAACATAAGCATTCAATCACTTTCTAGCTAATATTGCTACCTGATTGTGCTGCATAAAAAGGCTTTAATTCTTATAGCTAACAGTCATGTCACAACATATGATAAGCTGCTAGCTACCTCTAGACAACAGCTAACATAAGCACTCAATCCAGCTAGCTAATTCTATCCAATGTTGCTATTTAAGGGCAGCTATGACTCGGTGGTTGCCTTAACAACAGTAGAAAAAAAGGCGCAGCGAGCTGCTCTTTCTTTAACTCTAGGCTTCACCAAAAAAGGCAGTGCGGTGCGCCTCACGTTTTACAGCCTGCAAAACACGCTCTGTCTGATTGAGCCCTAAAAGTGTACAGAAAAGCTATAATTCCTAGCTAACAGACGTGTCACAAAATATGATAACCCGCTAGTTACCTTTAGTCAACAGCTAGCTTGAGAATTTAACTAGCTAGCTGCTTCTCGCTTATGTTACTGCCTAAAAGTAACAGAAAAGAAAGGCTTTAATTCCTTGCTAATAGTGTTAAATAGCTAACAGTCATGTAAGCTAGCTAACAGTATAGTTAGCTAGAAGTTGGTTTGATTCTGTTGTGACTTAGATTGGTTATGAGTTATCTTTATAGTGTTTTAACTTGTGGCCCAATGTCCCTCGGGAGTTGCTGATCAATTGAAGTGCTAAAAATTTGTTAGATTCCAGTTTGTGTGATTTGCAATCCTGGAATTTGGCACTACAGCAGTATAAAAATCATTTGAGCTTTCCATGATGCATGAAGTCCAAGGAAAATGGCATCTGTCTGAATGTGGTGAATGACAGTGTTCATGTAGAATGAGTAAAGAAAAAGCGTGTCCTTGTGGACAGTGATCGGGGTAGACAGACAGGAAAGCGTCGTAAGATACCGGAATTTTTTTTGTATTACTTTATAACAAATATAACAATGTCTATCAGTTTTACATTATCACAACTGTTTATTCATCTTGTTGAACAATATCCTGAGAAATATTCCCTCTTTGTCATTGTCAACTCTACTTTACTTACATTTTTATAGAAACATTCTGTCATCTTTGTCTTTGTTTTCAAATCAAGTGATTTTTATATTACAGTAAACATTGCTGGCGGCTTTGTGTCATTCACCTGAAGTAAAACAAATTGTGCTTCAAACATGTTTTTTCACTGAGGTCGCTTTTTTCAGTACTATGGTGGGTTCCTGGGCAGTTGGCTAAGTGTCACACCAGGTTGGTTTACAATTGCAAAACAATAAAAACTTAAAAGATAAAGTTAAGGATTTGCACAGCAAGATGATTGTAAAGATTGTAAATTAGATGTAAACACTAATTAGGTTACAGCATTTAATCACATTGGTGTCGTCCTTTAAAACCTGTTTTTCAGCTCACATTTGAGCTCCTTTATCCCCGCCACAGAGCGGCCCTCATGCCTGTGTTGATGTATTAGAGCGAATTTACTTGAAACTGTTTTTCTGTTCATTAACGTCATGATTCATGTTGAGTCAATGGATTGAGCGCCCCCGGTCCTGCTAATGTCCCTGGTAATGACATTTTAGGAGAAATGTTTTTCTATGTTCTGACATAGAAGTAAATGGGGGGAAATGTGTTTGATGATGATGTTAGCTGCAAAAGTGTTGACAAATGTTCAGCATAAATTAAATACTAGTTTTTCATTTGTGTGCTTTGGTTCTTGGAATAAACGTACTTTGTTTCAAGAAACGACTGAATAATGGTTTTTAAGATGCTCGGGGTGTTTTTTGTTTATTTTAAAATGTTCGCTTTTTTTTTACCTTTCGTATGTGAATTGAATGTTAATATTCTTATTTTATACTATTATATTATGTGTGCTTACAAGCTCAAAGTGGCAATGATGGTTTGTTGATGTTTGGGATTAGAATATGTGAAAGCCAATTGCAAAACCATTTAATTAAGTGTATTTCTCTTATTATTTATATGCCGATACACAAGGAAATTGTTTTATTTTGTGTTCTTTTTTAACTTAGAAAAGAGGATCAATTGATTAATCCAGCTTCCCTTTGAAGGATGTGTTTGCAGAGTTGATTTTTCATTGTAAGATTTGTTTTAATCCCTCTGCAGGCCTGCGTCTGACCTACACTTCCTCTTAAATGTAATTTCCTGGTTGAAGATTGTTCTGTCGATTCCTTTTAAATCTGTATCAGAGGGATTTTATTGCCTTTTTTTTTTGCACCTGTCAGTTGTCTACAATCCTCTGTGATTAAACTGTCCTTGTTTTCAATGTGAATCAATTTCCCAAATGAAGAATTGAATCCACAACATGTTATCATCTTTTATTGTGTTTTATTATCTTCATAAAGCGTCTCATAGCTCCGGAGTGTTAGATATTAACGCGGCCCTGTTTGATTAATTAGATGAGATTAGTCTTTGATTAAAAAGATTTTGATAGCATTTTAATAGGCTTGGATTCAGCGGGATTACAGAGTGCGCCGCCTCAGGCATAATACCATAACTCACTGCTCCTGGATGGATGCGGTGCCACTCAAAACTCTGCGTGTTACTGTTCTCTCCCAGTATCCTCTTTAGGTGTGTCTGCATGCTTCTCTGTGACCATGCTTTTGTTTTTTAATTTTTAACTCACAATAGTCTCCCTATCTTGTACATTTCTCTCCTCTATGCATCAGTGTGCTGAGTTAGGTGCAGGTCCCAGTGGAGGCATGTAGAATCAAAGCATAAAGGAAGGTGCTGCAAGTCAGAAACTCCCACCTCAGACATTTCCTTTTAAAACAGATCCAATATTTTTACCATTTTATAAACTTTGCAACTGTTTTTGTGGATGGCTGCTGTCTTTTCCTGACATGTTTTTTCTCTTTTAGATGTTTACCTCCTTTAATATGTCAAAAAAGTTGACTGATGTCCAGGTTAAGCAAATTTGAACCCTGTGTGCAACATTGTATTTGTATATTTCATAGAGATGTGCCTGTTTGTGTTTGATCAAAAAAGTAATACGTTTCTTTTGAAAATGTATAAATGTATATAAATTGTCATCATTTTTCTTTGTGCAGCATGAATTGTCACCTACAACAAAAGCTTCCAGCGCCTCTCCATAAGTTTTCATTTTCCTCTTTCAATAATGGCCGCTCTCGTGTTCCTCCAAACAGCTGTGTCTTTCTCCCCTTATGCCCGTCTCGCAGGAGGGTCCCTACGTGATGCTGAAGAAGAACTGGGAGCTTTACGAAGGCAACGACCAGTACGAGGGATACTGCGTGGACTTGGCCTCGGAGATCGCCAAACACATCGGAATCAAATACAAGATCTCCATCGTGCCGGATGGGAAATACGGAGCCAGAGACCCAGAGACGAAGATATGGAACGGCATGGTTGGAGAACTCGTGTACGGGGTGAGTTCGGATGAAGGTTTGAAGACTTTATTGATGATTTAATTTCAGGTTATCTATAGTTGCCTGACACGCTTCACAGGTTTAATCATGTAACGTAGCTATGGGGCCTCACATGCAAGAGTGGACACACAGGCAGACTCCCAAACATGTGTAAGGAGTTAATACAGAATCAATAACTGAATTGATGTGACAAGTAGGAACGACCCCGCTGCCACCAGGTCGGATTCTGACCAAGTGATTTACAGAATGCCGACAGAAGGAAACTTTACTTAACATTTTCCTGGCAAAGTTTCCCAGTGAGTGGTATGTTAGCCTGTTTAGAGGAAGCAGGAAGACATTTTTCTTAAGAAAATACGCACACACACACACACACACACACACACACACACACACACACACATGTACCTGATCATCAAAAGGATAAGACGTACCATTTTTTCCACAGGGGCAAGGAAAGTTGACACAAAGTGAAAGTTCCTCATAGCAGCTTCATCACACAGTGCCGTAGAAATTGGAGACTTAAAAAAAGTAATCTAAAAAAAATAATCTTTAGGAAAATTGATAAATTAGTCATTACTAATCGAAAAAATAATCGTTCGGTGCAACCCTAAAATGGTAGTAGGCATATGCTTAATCGGTGTTACGATTATGAGGGGGTCCTTGGAAATGTTCTCTCCTGTAAGGGGTCCCTGGCCCCAAAAAGTTTGAGAACCCCTGCACTAGATAATCTAACAACATTTTAAAGCCAAACTTTTCAGCCAAGCTGTTCCCTCGTTATTTTGCATCACACTTCTATAAAGTTCTTTAAGAAGGGTAAAAAAAAAGAGAGAGAGAGATGAAACCTTTTTTGAATTTTTACATAGAGCATGATATTCCCTAATCACCTTCAAACTTGCAGCTTTACTTCCAAACATCTCCGTCTGCCTCCAAGTAAAGAGTCAAAATATGAGATTTAGAAGATTTCATTGACTTAACTGTTCTTATGTGTAAAAAGAACTGTAATTGGCCTGCGATTGATAACAGATCCCTTGACCCTTGACCCTCAGCCCGGCACTCCTTCTGTGAACCATCCAGGACTGTCATTATCATCCTACTATTTTACAGGTGCCAACGTTTCCTTGTAAAAGTGGAAATAAAATAACATAACCTGACAATGTTTTCACCTTTTGATCTTATTCTAACCACTGAAATACACACACATCAGTTCAAATAGCTTGTTCTAAAGTTAAGTTTTAAAGTTACACTTTCATTGTGTTAAATTAGGAAGGCCTGAATACAAACTCTGATATCTCCTCTGTCCTGAGGAAGCAGCTGGACTGTTAAAATATAAATGCTGTCTGCTCTTTGACCACCACAGGGAGACAAATTTAGTTCTTGATCATCTGTTTTTTTATGTTGTGTCATCATGAGCTTGGTGATGATCAGTTTACAATAGGTAATATTTGCTGACAGGACTGGCAGTTGCACTGAACCACATTTGAAGTAAGTTTGAAATGTATTTATTGTATTTATTTCTGTAAAAAAGAAATTGATTTATATCAGGCACGAGGTGTTTGTAGCCCTTTCAGAAGACCACAGACCAAAAAGCTGAGATGATTGGGCCTTGACATTCAGCTGCCTGATTAAAAAAACCTACACTTTATCATTACATGACATTTTATTTAGACATGAATACAAGCTGCCTGCTGCTCCTGTAGACGCATCTCCAGCTGGATCAGCTCTCTCTCTGGCTCTGGCTCCTCTCTTCTAATGGGGATGTGTATGGAGACTCATCTCCAGGCTTGGTGTCAGCTGCAAAGCACACAGTAGGTGTGAGGTGGTTGATGACCTCTGTGGCTATGAGGCTGCAGGCCGACAAGTCGACCTGAGCATCCTCCATTAGGTCCTTTCTGCTCAGGCGGGTCTTCTGCATAGCCTCGTGCAGCTGGGCTTTGATTGGACAGCGCAATTCCTGGCTCAGTTTCAGGACTTGCTTTGGGTCTTCATGGAGTTTTTTTCAGACTTGTTTTTTCTTATACTCCGTAGCCTCCTTCTTCAGCATTATGTAGATGTGCTCTCATGTATGATGTATCTCATCTTCAAAGTCCTGGCTCTTCTGGCTCTGGGGTATGCAGAAGTTCGGAGCTTTAAAAAGCTTCACCAGGAGACTTCTGATGGTGGATTCCTGCACCTTCTAATTCTACATCGCTTCCTGTTCTATCCTGGTCAGGTCACAGCTGATTGGCTGATAAGAAAGACCCTAATAACTATAGTGTTTTTTTAATTGTAAATAATATGAATGACAATAATCTATTGTTTTAAGCTCAATCCGTTGTCCTAGAATCTACAAAATTTGAACTTTACTATATTTAAAAACACCTTTACATCCTCAAAGAGCTTCACACAGGAACAAACAGACACAGGATAAGAACACAAATTGACAACAATATGCACAATTTTGACATCAGTCATTAATTTATGTTTTGAAGTAGCCCAGTACATTCTGTTGTTTAATTAGCTCACCCTGCTCATTTTAAGTAAGTACTTAAATACAAATACTGATTCTCCAGTTCAGGGAGAGGGATGCTTTGACATACATTTTCTGATCAGGCATCTGAAAAATAGTCCATTATTTATTTTTTATTTTTTTTTGTTCATTACAACAAATGTGATCATTATTAATACCATCACACAGTGATTTGGAAATTGGAGACTAAAAATAGAAATAATCTTTAGAATAATCTATACCGCTTATCCTGTTCAGGGTCGCGGGGGAGCTGGAGCCAATCCCAGCTGTCATAGGGCGAGAGGCGGCGTGCACCCTGGACTGATCGCCAGTCAATCACAGGGCTGACACATAGAGACAGACAACCTTTCACGCACACATTCCCACCTACGGGCAATTTCGAGTTACCAATGAACCTAACGAGCATGTCTTTGGACTGTGAGAGGAAGCCTGAGTACCCGGAGAGAACCCACGCATGCACGGGGAGAACATGCAAACTCCACAAAGAGAGGCCCCCTACTTTTCAAACTGGGATTCAAACCAGGAACATTCCAGCTGTGAGGCCACACCGCTAACCGCTGCACCACCGTGCACCGTGCATCTTGACATAATGAGATAATTTAATCCATTATAATGGGAACTCCAGCTCCAGAGTAAATGGATGCATGTTCGCTTAGGGCTTTTGTATTTAGACAATTCACTGCAATGAATACAAGATGTTTTACTGTTTCGTTGAGCCTGCTTTATTTCAAGATGTTGTGTTACACACCCACAGATCTACTCAGATTAACCTGAAATGGTTAGAGTTCAAATCTTCAGAATGAGCTTGACACACATGAATATAACATGTTATAACCTGCTTTATATTGAAAGTACAGACAAATATGTCCACAGAAAATAAGTTTTGAACACCTTTAGAGCCTTAAAATGACTCATACATTGCAATCTTCATGCAGATAATGTAAACTGAAGGCCGTTTACAATGCTTTATATGCACTCCGTTATTGAAACCCCAGCACGGGGCTGCCACGTTTTAGCTGAGAAAAGCTTAAAATAACTCTTCTGGAGTACATAAAGTTTTTTTTCTCGAGCTCTGCATCTCCTTCGTCACCATGTCAGCTTCCTGCAGAGATGCCGGGTCTTGAAGGGTTCACTTATTTCTTACAGAATTTGACAAGCTGGCTAATTATGCTACTCACGCTTCTGCACAGTCTGGGATTTAACTCCGTTGTCTGAATGCAAACTTTTATCAACATGCGGGAGACAATGTCAGTCGTCACTTTGCAGAAGAGTGAATGTGTGGAGACGTTGCTGCAGAACGGCGACAGAATTAATTAGCCTCCAGAACCCGGATAGTGGAAGGTGACGCAGCAGAACGGCTGCACTCACTAATCTGGTTTGATTTGTTCCAAACACTCGCAGTCCTTTCTGATGACTCTTCTGCCACATAGAGAAAACACATTTGTAAGATTTCAGCACTTTAGTCTTCTTCTTTGCTCTGTTTCCTATCTGCATGTCCTTGTGACTTTCTTTTCATGTCTCTTACTTTCATCTTCTGCTTTCTGCCTCCAATTTATGTCTTCTCTCTCTCTGTTGTGAGTTTTTGATACTCCTCTGCCCTCTCCTCCCTTGTTTTCTTTCTGACGTTCTTGTCTTTCTCTATTCTCCCTGCATTAGAACACCCTTCCTCCTGGTAGCAAAGGAGCGCTTGTTATTTTGGATGCAGTAATTGTTGCCTCTTTTTCAGCAAAGACTGCAGACGTTGTTTAGACACGCGCAGCTACTCAGAAACAGATACTCAGTGTGCTGAATGAATGATGTTTTTGACTCGTCTACAGATTCTGCAAGCATGCAAATGTTTGTCAGACCCTGCTGACTGATTTATATTCCGGCAGTGACACTTTCATGCCTACGTATGAATTACTTCTCTGTCTATTCGACTGCTTTTCTGTCTACCCACTCCGTCTCTTTCAACCCTTCTCTTTCCCCTTTTTCTCACCCCCGCTGCATTAATTCCCTTCTGGTGCCTCCCCTATTTTCCTCATTCCCTTCCTGATGTTGCTCCTGATTCAAACTCCACTGATCCTTTACTGTACTCGTCTGCTTTAGCCGGCCTCTTGTGTTTCAATTTTCATATCTCTCCTTCATCTCCATCTCCAAGATTTTCCGCTTGCGCAGCTCCCTGACAGTTCCTGTTCACATTCACTCGGCTTTTTAAGTCACTGTAAATGAACTGCACTAAACTTACACTCACATACTTTTTACCCCACTCTTCTATGCAGAAAGCAGAAATCGCCGTGGCCCCGCTGACCATCACTCTGGTGAGAGAGGAGGTGATCGACTTCTCAAAGCCCTTCATGTCTCTGGGAATCTCCATCATGATCAAAAAGCCACAGAAGTCTAAACCAGGTGTTTTCTCCTTTCTGGACCCGCTGGCCTATGAGATCTGGATGTGCATAGTGTTCGCTTACATCGGAGTCAGTGTTGTGCTCTTCCTGGTGAGTGACAACTCAGCTCTTTAACCACACTGCAGGACGTCTTCAAGCTAGCTCTCTTTTCTTGTTGCAACATTTCTCAACCTGTGGGCTACATGCCCAGTGCGTACATCCTTATTGGACGCTTTTCCTGTTGATCACAAGTCAGTTTGGTTAATTTAAAAGAGCATAGATAGAAGTGAATTGGTTATGTTAGGAGAAAATATCATGGTATGTGTGTAAATAAGTACGAACATACCTACGGTAGGTATGTAACTAATGTAACACTTTTGGCATAACACTATACACAGACTTTAAATAACTAATGTATGTTAAGTAATTAAAAAAGTTAATTTAGGTCTGGTCTCTCATTGATTTGACCAGTCTATGAAAAAGTAACTAAATAACGGATAACTTGATTTGCAGAACAAACGCATTACATTACTTGTTACAGCAAAACTGCAACTGGGAATCTACACAGACGAACGTGCACGATACGTAAGCGCCACAGCAGCATCTATTTTGCAATCTACACCGGCTGCGACTGACTGTGGCGCCAAAAAGTGTGCAGTCTGCCGGAAACAGCAGAAGAAGACAAATTTGCAACCGACTTGTACACTTATTTTTTAATCGTGCATTATTTCTCTATTTATGTAGGATGTAGTATCAAATCATAATGAATTAAAAGGATTGGTACCCAGAAGTTGAGGAAATGCCTGCTCATCTAGCCTATCAATAACTTTAAAAGGAAACTTAAATCGAAGTTGGCCAAAATGAAGACGGATTGCTTGGTTGTGTGCATGTGTTTACATAGCAGTCAATGGCTTTCTACGCTTCACCGACATGCTGCAGCGGGGAAAAATAGACTCAACGCGCAAAATATACGGAGCAGCAGAAGAGTACTCGCGTATTACGCCTGCCTCTCGTGCAGCATATGTTGCTGGTGGAGATTGCAGCATTGAATAACATTGGAGCTGTTCTGTCCTGGCACTCACGTGTGAAAAATACGCTTCAAATATGTTACCTGTGTAGATTACCCGTAACGGATTACTTTGTAACACGACTTCAACACCACATCAAAACACTAAAGCTAGAGGACAGTGTCAAGAAATGACCCAAGAGGGGCATCTAGAGGGTCCTCAGCATGTCCCTGCATATGTAAGGAAACATTTCTGTCTTCAAAATAATCACAAGGAATTGATCTATGACTTTTCCGTCTCAGGTGAGTCGCTTCAGCCCGTATGAGTGGCATGCAGAGGAGCCAGAGGAGGGCACAACCGAGCTGGGCCCCACCGACCAACCTCCCAACGAGTTCGGCATCTTCAACTCCCTCTGGTTCTCGCTGGGAGCCTTCATGCAACAGGGCTGCGACATCTCGCCACGGTAAGCGAGGGAATTGCTGTGTGTTTGTGAGACAAACAGAGTGCATCTGACTGAGGTAGTAAGAGATAGTATTTGAGTCTGTAACAGGATGTGTGTGTCGGCTTGGATGGCGCGTGTGTCAGTCTGAATGCCGGTAATGTTAAAGTGCTTTAGTATTTGTCTGTGGTGATTCAGACTGTTGACAATGTGACTCACCTCTTTTAGCACCTCTCCTGCTTTCACTGAACTGTTCTGCCTCTCCAAGACAATGTGTGACAGAAGCTTGGGATGTGCTCGAAATACACACACACATAGAAACACACAACTGAGAAGAAAACACCTGCACACAGTGGAGCGGTCGTGTCCATATGGAGCGTGCAACGGTGGGAGATTTAGCAGTTTGCTAGATGTGTATGAATCTTTAATGCACCACTGAAGAGGCAGAGTCCAGCAGTATTTTTAGAATATTTATAAGAATATGGCATTTTATTATTGATAACCTGAGAATGCAGTTTAGTGAAATATTCATGGCCATCATCTTCAAGACCTTTAGGGAGCAAATCTAAGGAGAGAGGAAGCAGCAGATAGAAAAGGGTGATAGACGATGAGCTGAAAGACGGTGTGAGCCGTTAAGTAACGCGTGTGCTGGAGTGAATAATAAGAGCTGACTGGAAAGAATAGCATGTTCACTTCTCACTTCAAAGACGAGGAGCAATGCTGTGTGGTTTGTGTTGAGCTGCAGGACAAAAAAGTGCAAAAGTTGCAAGTTCAAATTTACTTTTTACAGTTACAAGATTTTTTTTTGTTTATATGCCTGAAATAAAAATGTCTGTTTTGCCTTCACGTTGCTGTATGCTGCAGGGCTGCATGTGAGAATGCAAACGGCCGAGTCCACTGACCTGGACTTTTAGCAGCCTTTTTCCCAGCCATTCCTCTAGTAAAAAGTCTGTGCAAAGTCAGGGTGGGCCGACGTGTGAACGCAGCAAGTGAAACAAACACCGCAAGATAGTGGGCGATAGGGGTGGGAA
Organism: Semicossyphus pulcher; assembly: GCF_022749685.1. Taxonomy (NCBI): domain Eukaryota; kingdom Metazoa; phylum Chordata; class Actinopteri; order Labriformes; family Labridae; genus Semicossyphus; species Semicossyphus pulcher. The sequence continues at coordinate 17,661,594 of NW_027211692.1, read as the reverse complement.
TCGCAGGGGTACGATACAATCCGCAATACGTGGGCCACGATAACGATAATATCACGATACAGTGATTCTGCAATGATTGATATATTAAAACAATCCTACAATGATACATGACAATATTGACTGAAGAATACAAAATTCCCCTAAAAAGGTAAAGTGCAGGATTAATGTATTTAATCACAGTCAGTCATCACAGTCAATTTCACAGAATTTGACACAAACTGAGATAAAACAATAAACGTGTGTTTTCAGTCTGTAAATTAAAGTCGACCCGAAACGGCATTTCGAGAGTATCTAGCTTCCGTATCCGTATTTCCGAGTGAAACAAGACGTGCAGGCGGGACATATCATTAGAGGGATTTGATTTGATCTTTGAGAAGTGGGCGTAGACAGACGTTCTCCACAGCGCAATCACTAGCTAACTGACCGAGCGTTCTTGGTGCTCTGCGGCTAAATGTTGCAGATTGATTGGTTGAAATTGGTTGGTGCTAACTTACGTAAGCACTCAGGATATTTTTTTTTACAGGAAGAAAAAATGATCGGATTTTGATATAAGAATACGAAGAAATTGATTTTCTGTATTTTTTTTAGCCTATATTGTCAAATAGATGCACAATATTGCCGGGAATGTGATCTAAAAGGATTAAAATGACATTTTTCATTTCACCTCGACTTTAAATTTACAGAACTACAGAACAAATGTAAAAGGAAAGTTTGGATTTGAAAGTGGTCGGGGCATCTCTTGACTTCACCGCTGTCCGGCATTATCCCACTGTCTTCTTCTGCTTTTATCCTGCTGTCAACTTCTTCTTCAGCCAATTTACTTCCATTTATGTTACCCTCATTTATGTCATAAGCGCCACCGCAAGGAGTTGTGACATGGTGAGTCTAAATCGCAGGGAAATCTGTGTCGAGCGCTTTATATTTCTAAATTAAAACATCGATATTTGCCGCCAGCCTATAGATAATTGTATTGCACGAGTCAGGGTGACGATATATTGCCGTATCCATATTTTGTTCCACTCCTAGTGGGGTGAGTTGACGTTGTTCAAGGTGAGCAGAGTTTTGTTGCTCACTTGAGTTGCAGGTGTTAAGTTTTCCACTCTTGTGTTTGAGGAAATGTCCTTGTATGCAAAACTCTTCCTCCTATTGCACGCTCTACCCAGGCACCCTCCTCATGTAAACCAAACCAAACTCTCTATTTCCAGTTGTGATAACGTGTCCGACACAGACAATCTCCAGCTGTGTTGGACATGTGTGAAAGGGCAAGTCCGGAAAATGTCAGGACCTGAATTTCTGGAAATTGTCTGGAGTTCATGTGTGAAAGGGGCTTCAGTGAGAAATGGTCATTGCTGTGACATTTGGTCCTCTTTGTAGGCACTGCTTCAGCATGGTACAACCATAACTACACTCAGTGTATGCTGCAGCTTCCTTAGCTTTTACAGAGCATATAAAGCTGTTGTAATTGCTCTCATAGGTATTGAATGAGTTACTACTAAAGCAAAATAGTTAAGGCCTAAGGTGTCCAGAATACTAATTCTTCAGTCTTATCTTATGTAAAAAAGGGTTGTTCTGTTCTTTAACTCCATAAGTCCCATCTCAGTATGAACAATAATGCAAGCATAGCCTCTAAATCAGAATATCACTGACATACATATACTCTTCACAATATTTTTCCATCGCTGACACTTTCTGTTTGCTTTTAAACTGAGATTTAAACCTCGACTCGCTCAAACATTTCTGCTGCATTCCCATTAGCATTTCACTTTTAGGAAAAGAACAAAAGTTCTACATCGTCCGCCCAAACTTCACTTTCTTCCTCCTCCTCTTTTGCTCCTCTGCCCTTCTCTCTGCGCTCTTTCATCCATCTCTTTCACGCTCTCTCTTTTCTTCTCTCCCCCGCTCCCCGACACCTGTCGTCTCCCACTCCTCCCCTCTTTACTGTGACTGACAGGCCAATTCTAGCCTCAACTCACAAAGTGGAAAACACTCACACCAGCTGCACACACACACACACACACACTGAAATAAACACACACACATGCACTAGTATACGCAGTCACACTAACTTTGCTTACACCCACATGCAGAAAAAACAGTCAGAGCACAGTTTCACAACAAACGAACACACGCATAAACTTCTCCATCATTTGCAGAGCTTGTTATAGACGTGTGGGCATGAGCTCCAGCTGTTATAGCCATAACGTGATACTTAGCACAAAGCCTGTGTTCGTCATATAAATCACCCAGCCCTGTCACCTCTATATAGCAGCACTCCTCTATAGGCCGAGACTACGTCAGTCCTAAATGCCAGATTACACACATTAAAAGAGACGGCTGTCATTTGTGTGCTTTTCTTTTCTTCTCCTTTATTCCCTTTTATTTTTTAATTTATGTATTGGACTTTTCACAAAGGAGAAAAACGTTCTAATGCAAACTTAGGTCTGAGATGTCAGCTTATTCGGTAATCATTTGAAAATGATATCTAATGTATATAGATAGGATGCAGTATGATATGATACGATGCGATATGTTGTGATACGTAAGGAATAATGTATAGTGAGTGGTTTGTTATAGCCGAAAGGAACCCTGATTGGTTGAGCAGGTCTTGTTTCAGCATCTGCTATAGAGAAATAGCAGACCTCAGAATGTCCTAATTAACCAATCAGAATCAAGTATTTAACACAGTCGTGTTATAAAATTTCTTGTAATATAATTTCGATAAGATACAGTACATTACGATACAATAACATGCGATGCGGTACAATACCATGCAATATGGTACGATATCATACCATACCATACCATGCCATGCAATATGATGCGATATGGCATGATACGATACAACACTATGCTATACAGTACGATACGATACCATGCGGGGCGTTATGATATGATACCATGTGATACGTTCTGAAACCATACCATACCATGCTATAAGATACGGTATGATACAACATGATACCATGCGATATGGTATGATACGATATGGTATGATACCGTACCATGCGATATGATACGATACAATATGATACCATGTGATACAATAGAGACAGAATGATACCATATGGTATAATACGATAGGATACCATGTGATACAGTACAATACAATACCATGCAATACGGTACAGTATGATACGATACCATGCAATACGGTACAATACTTTACCATATGATACAACACAATCTTTCTCTGTATGTTAGTCTCAAGAGATCACGTTCACTACTACTGTGTCTAGTTTTGTTGCTCTGTCCGGAGGAAAATAACTGAGCAAATTGATGAAAACATGCTGCATGATTTGCTCTTGGTAGGCAACTCCCTGGTGTGCACATAAGAGAACGCTTCCCTTTATTGTAATATTGAAAGTATTGGGACATTCGAACTATAATGGGGTGGATTACATAAAATGTTTAAGAAGGAGAAGGCGAAGGACTGGATAGGCATCAAACTGGAGATATACAATGTTAGCCACAGTTGATGAGCAAAGTTTAAGGGGCAACTAATTTCCCTTAGGAGATTGTATTGACCAAAAACAAGCGAAAGAAGAGTAAATATTGGACCTAGTTTCACCATGTGGCCGCAAACACGACTCTTAATGAACGATACTATTGTCATGATTGCTGGATGTGTCAATAAGCAGGTCATTAGTAATAAGACAGCTATGTCATCTGAAAAGGTGATGAGTCAATGTTGCGTTCACATCCTGCTTCCGCAGACGCCAAGTGGCTAAAGAAAAAGATAAAGCAGATTTAATCCTTCATGGTGGCGTCAGAGGCAGACTTGAACAAGGTGTTATCCATCTGCATCTAAAGGTAAAAGTGGTTTGCCAAAGTCAGACTGAAAACCTGCTGTCATAGTAACAAGTTGCCGTGAATTGTGTAAAGAAAGGGTGTTGATTTAAAAGTCACAAAAGTTGTCGGCGCAGCCTGCCGATTCCAATGTCGATAAGGTGTGTTACGTAGTTAGCATATTGTTACACGTCATAGTCTTTACAACTACCCATGACTAAAGCTGCCTGAACAGCATCTCTTGTCATTGTTTCTAAATGACAAAAAAACAAACACACAAATTGAGTTCATCTTTGCTAAATTTGAGTCGTGCTGCTTCTCTATTGCTGCTACATATTAGTCACTGATCTCTTTGCAACCACATTACCAACACGCTCGTCTATTTAATCTGTCATGCTCTCCTCACTGTTTTGTTCTGCTTAAGCTGCTATTGCTACGCTGCTCACTGTGAGCATCATCATCATCAATCATCATCATCATGCTGCTTACATATCAGCCTCTCCTCCGCCCCAGCGTTCACCTGTAGCTGGTGCCTGTAGTGAGTCACTCCCTAATCTCTGTGTGTGGGCTGAAGTGTACACTGCTGAGGGCCGTGAGATTTGACTGACGTGCTTAGACGTCATTTACTGTTCCCTGTGTTCACATATCGCCACTCCAGGTACACTTACTGACAGAAATATCTCAGTAATGGTGCGATTTATGATTATGCAAAGAGGTAGAAACATATAAGGAGATAAATTAACTTGTTCATTAGTTTCATTAATGAAGTAATGAAATGAGCCTGCAGGCCAGGCTTTCTGCCATAAAAACCATGTGATGGATGAGCCTCCGCTGTGACACGGTGCTCTGCAGGAACACTACATCATGTCCTCAGACAAGGACACGCATATCATCATGTCATATCATCCCCTATCCCTACAGAACAAATTATTTAATATCCTTTTCTCTTGTCCACCTCTGCATGCAGGCAGAGCCGTAAAGCTAACTTCAGCCACGTGTGACTTCAGTCAAATGTGTCACAGCTGCAACAAAGACCAAGATTATTATCATATCACAAGTATTCCTGATGCTCATGCAAATAATTAGCTCTTGTCTCTACTCTGCCAGAGTTTCACTGACATATAAAATCCTCGATCCATCAGTTATCAAGGACAGAACACTCTTCTGTGTGGTGTGTTGATTTAGACTAATGAGGCAGGTAAAGCTACACAGAGAAGTCTGTGCTAACAGAGCTTTAGATTCTATGATTAAGGCAGTTAACGATTATGAAAGTTGGTAATGGTGAAAAATAACTGCAACCAATTTTAAAAGTCAGTTTGTTGAGATATCATGACAAATAATGTCTAAATTAAAAACTGCTGAATTGACACTACATGAGTTTAAATGCAATTTTGACGTGAAATTACAAATGAATCGACTATTTTTATTTTGAAATGATTACATCAGTGCGTTGATAGACTGGTGACATGTTGTGCTAAGCTTTGTTAACTGGGATTGTTATAAACGTAACAGACAATCCCTTATCTGGAAGTATCTGAACGTGCAGTAAGACTCTGTGGCTGTTCTTAAAGCTGTGGTAGGCACCTTCAGAGAACCCAGCGAGAGTTAGCTAGATTTTAAAGTAGCCCGCAGAAACTAAATGCTAAAGCTAAATCCCCTCCAAGCACATGAACATATACTGCGAGGAGGACTGCAGCACATTGTCATCTGTAATACAGCTACCTTCCTCTACCGTTCTTGTGTGACTGTGTGTCGCTAGCTTTAGCTTGTGTAGGACTCTTAATCAGTGCACGGGCAGAGTGCTCACAGGTGGATAAATAGAGAAGTAGATGAGCATGTAAGCCATCCAATCATTTGTTTTGGTTGAAATTTATTGATTGGCTAATTACAGGTCTGTGAATGCCACAGATACCATCTTTTTTATTGTCTTTTTTGTAACATTTATTTACTGATTGCTAATCTCTATAAAAATTTAGAATCTGTAGGCGCGCAACCGAATTTAAGTACGGGAAGTCTTCTGGTTTCCATTTTTGGTACGTTTGTAGTCCGATTTGTGTCGACCAATCGTCTATCAGCACTGCAGGCTGCGGCGTATGCAGGAGAAACAGTACATGTGGAGCGGTCATCTGACAACAATTTACCTTCTTATTAATCTGTATAAAAAGACATCTGCAGCAAGCAGCTAACAATCTGCTCTAGATTTAAAATTCCCGACTTCCTCGAATGCACCAGACATGATCAATCCTACCTTCGTTCAACAAATGGCTTTTGGGCTTTTTATGCCTTTATTTAGAGAGAGGCCAGTGGATAGTGGCGGAAATGGGGGAAGAGAGAGTGGGGCCGCCGCATTTAGGACTATATCCTCTGTACATGGTCGCTGATTTAACCGCTGAGCTAAACCGGCGCCCATTTTAAAAGTAGTTTTCTTCTCCTCTTGAAGACAGACCTGACAAAGCTTCATTTTTTACTTTTTACTAATCTGCATCATGATGTTGAAATTTTGGCAAACTTGAGACCTGTTTTTTTTTTTTGGTTCAAACAGCTACCGTAAGTCAGAGTTAAGCCTCTGTGTAACTTACTATTTACAGAGAAACTGAGACTCGCCAGAAACAGATGAACAGGCGCTCCTCCGGGGGATTTAATAACCCATGAAATTATGCTGTTTATTTTGCAGACACATCTAGAGGGGCAAAATTTGCTTAGGTTTTAAGCTGAACACGGTTGTTTCTCAAGCTGCTAACTGTACTGTACTGTACTGTAAACAATGCAGTACGTGGAACAGGAAGTCTTGGCTGGAAGTCGTTTATCGCTAACCGCTGGCTAAACCGGACACGCCCAACATGTTCCCCGTTGGTCCCAGAGACTATATCGTTGTCAGACTATAGTTGATGGGATGCGAGATTGCCAACCCAACCTTTAAGCCCTACATATTTTACACACTCCTTGATGTCTACCAGCTCAAGTCAAGAAAAAGCGAATATCTTGTTTGGCCCTGAGTACCTCAACCGAACTCTGTCCGAGGCAGAGATATTTTTCTTCACATAAATATGACTTTTTCCATCTTCCATACGTCTGGCCTGACCGTGGGGTGGTCACTCTTGTTCTGTTTTGATCCATTTTATCCTTCCTGCCACTTCTCGGGCTGGTCAGCAGGGATCAGAGTATTGAGGCTGACATTTACAGAGGAGCTGGGAAGAAAGGCAAGGAGGCAGACTCTACAGGAAGAGGTTTTCTTACGGACTAGTTGAATGCCTTTCGGTCTATTATGCATTTTGTGTGTGTGTTTACAGTGTATTTGTATTTTACCTTCCAAAATACACGTCTGTTTTGTTTTTATGTGTCTTTTTACAACCTTTATGAGCATCTGTCGGTCCACTGCTCCACGTTTTACACACCGATGTTTGACTTTAAGCGCTGTGTAGGTGTGTGCGTGTGACTGTGTATTGTGCATTGTGTATTGAGCTGCCATAGTAGGCCCATTGGTATTCAGTGTGGGTGCCGCTCTTCCTGCTGCAGTCATCTCTGCAGTCTGCGAGACACAGTACAACACACACTCCTTAGACTCTCCCACTTTCTCTCTCTTCTTTCCTGATCTTACCTCCCATCTATTCCTTTCTTTCTTGCAGCCTTTATCTGCGTCTATTTTCTCTCTTACTTGAAGCCGTTCCTGTCGCTTCTGTAGTCAAATCATCTCTTACGTTAGTTGACATTTTCAGCTAAAATTTAAGCACCTAACTGCACGCATGTGAAAGAAAACATCTCTCTCTTCGAGATAACTCCTGCTCTTTTTGCAAACACATCGACTTGTTGTTCCCTCACCTTTCCCATCAAGCAGAAGGTAATGGCTGGCAGCCGACACGGACGCCTTCACACACGCTCACACGCATCGCCAGCACGACCTTGAGATGGCATTTGCACCGCGCACCTGTCATCCCTCGGCCCGGGCTTTTGAGTTCGTAATGCCGTAGAGCGGCCTGGTCACCGCGTGAAGGGGTGGCTGCAAAGTGATGGACGGTTATAGGGGACGGGACTGGAATTCGTAATGAGTAAAAATGGCCGAAAAGTGCGTGTGTACACTGAGAAAAAAAAAAGCGGGAGCAGGAGAGAAAGAGAGAGAGAGGAAGGTAAACTGATGACCGGTGAACGTCTCGGAGGGATTGGATCTGTCTCTGTCAATAAACATCTGAAATTACAGCTCTCTTCTCGTGTGTGTGTGTGTGTGTGTGTGTGTTTGCTGGCTCTGAGTGTGTGTGTGTGTTTGCGAGTGTCATGTGTAAGTATTGACTGGATGGCTGTGGGTGTGCTGAATAGTTAATGTCAGAAGCAGATCCAGCTAATGGCTTGACTAACTAACTACAGTGAGGCTTACTGACTAATTAATGCTTCGTCTCAAGGTCACTGTTTGGAGCCCAGACTGACTGCATCAGTAATAGTTTTTATAAATCATGTGAATAATCTTATCTCTCTCTGGGCGTCTCGTATCTTTTATGCTGCACTTTTACGATCCCTGCTATTATTTTAATTCACTCTCATTATCTCCCTGCTGCACCTTATCTTTAATCTATTAACGGGACTTTCTTTCATGTGTGTCTGTTTGCCTTCACGCCCTTTACCCAGCGTCTCCCTGCCTTTCAAATCCACCAGTCGATTCCCTTCACGTCACACCTGTCGTCCATGTAAGTGACAGACAAAAGACAAGAGGAAGAACGCTTGTTTCTATCTGCATTATTCATTTATTGTGTTCTAATCAAACATTCATGCTACACTTTCCCCCACAACGCCACACGCTGCCTCCTAACTGGCAGATTTTTGCTAACTCGTCTGTCAGCCTTACTTTATAAAACTTGTCTCGTTTGCTCCCCAATCGGATCACACAAACAAAGTATTTCATTCCCCCCACGTCGGCTACGTCTTAACAAACAAGGAAATTAGTTTATAACAAGCTCAGGATTTGCATAATCAAATGGAATCACGTCAGCCGTGATGCCTGATGTGTCCGAGGTGGTTTAAGAGATTTCATAATGATCATACACTACTTGTTGAAATCTTAACTTCTGTTAGGTGTAATTTGTCTGTGAATAAAGCTGTAATGGATAATTTCCCAGTTTCAACAGTTGTCTTAAAACCCTTAAAACATGCGCTAAACTGTTTGTTGCAGCAAACATCCCTCCTCTTTATCCTAGCTCTGAAGAGATGCTTGCACTCTTTATCTGAAGCTAACATAAGGCATCAACAGGCTGTGTTAGACAAATTAAGTCGACAAAATGTCCTCTTTGTCTGACTTTGCCTCAGCTGCAGCTCAGCACTTAAACACTCTCTGTGGAAACAGAAAGTATTTTGAATTCAAAAGAGAGTTTTAACTTCAACATTTTAATTTGAATGTTGAAGTTAAAGGAGAAATTCGCCCCTGGAAAAAGCCACTGTGAGTCAAAGCTGGTGTTCTCTGTAATCAATAGAAGCAATAATATTTGAAATTGGCACCATAGCTGTGGAGAAAGTTGTATAAACAGCTCAAGGTTTCACCCATTCTACATTCCTACAACACCCAGCGTGCACTGCACCCCTCCCTCTGAAAGGAACGGCCCAGCCAGAGACGCTGGAGTGAAATACTACCATTTTCCATTCAAGGACATTGATCGCTGCAGGCAAGGGCTCAGAGCGGTACAGAATCTGAAATACGACAAGAATATATATTCTGGTGCATCGTCTAACAAATCTTTGGGACTTCGGTCTACATTTCAAACCGGACAATTTTGAACGAGACATGACTCAGTTTTAAATGTGGAATGTCTGGGAGGGAAAACAGGAGAGCAGGCAGCGTTTCAAGGCACCTCACAGAACAAATGATTACATTTTACGGTATGTGTTGTTTCAACACTGCAGACATCGGAGGCGGAAGTCCTAGATTGAGGAAGTGTAGTTTAGCGAACTCCCTGGCCTCCACCAGATTGCGCGTTGTTCGTAGTCTGGCAGAAGTTTTCCAGGGCCCATTGTAGAAGCGAATAGCGTCCTCCAAAGGCACAGAGCAAAATTGCATTTTATTTTCTCCCATAATGGCATTAGCTCCCCATAATAGCATGATAAGACTGAGGTTGAAAATCGGCAAACTGGCCCTTTAACGCCCTTTAGCGTTTTTTGTGCTGACAGCAACTATTTTCTATACAAAACCAATGCAGTTCAGCGTTTTTAGCACTCAGCGTCTTCAGTGCAAAAACGCCCTCGACGTCAGCTGTTAAAAATAGTGCAACTTTTGGAACACCACAGCGCTTATCAATGTCACTTCTCTCTGACCGACCAATCCAAATCAAGAAGGGGCAGGACTTACGATATATAAACTTTGGCGGAGGAGAAGATAATCCTTTTGGTTTTTTTGAGGATACAATTTTCAGGTGCAGAGCTGCTGCGTATGCCAGGATACGATTCCTTTTCATTTGTTTACGTTTTCTTAATTACATTCATGAATAAAAGCAAATATTAAGCATACAGACGTAATGATCACTACCAAGGGAAGCGGGAGTGCTGCCAGACAACTTTCGTAACCTAGCAACAGTAAGCGCTGGTGGCAAGCATTCTGAAATTGAAGTGGTGGGCTAATGCTAAAAACGCCGTCAGTGGACACAGGCCCTTACAGCTACCAGAAACCGTCTCAGGTGTAGTATGGCTAACCAACTTACTTAAAAAATGTGAACACATCCTTTTAGACTCAGCTAAAGTAGACAAAAAAAAGACTTCTTGTCTTGATGTTAAATTACAAATTTACAGTGACTGTATTTCAGTCAGACAACTCGTGTTTGTGATAGTTTGAAATGTTAATTGCAGCAGCAGAACATAGCTCGTGTTTGGCATCTAGGCTCCGACCTCTTCACTCCTCGCAGATTTATTTTACATGCAGAACTTTGAGGACTGAGGAGATAACATATTGAACCTAGCCGGAGCCTGCAGGTGGATGCTGGGGTTGGTGGTGAGGCTGAAAATATGAGCGCAGCACTAGTGCAGGGCAGCGATGGCTATGACAGTTAGTGAGACTGGAAATCTTGCAGCTTTAATAGACTGCCAAATATTGTGATTTTGGAGGCTGACGCATGTCAAGTTCGAAATCATTGTAGCTCGCGTTGCCCGCCTGAACTAGCTCGCAGGCGTCGCTCCATGCAAGCAGCCAAAGAGCTTTATGTGAGGAAATAAGCTGATGATTGAACTGCAGGAAGCATCTTTGTCTTCGCTCATAAGAATAACAACAAAACATATCACACTGCCTGAAATTGCTGTCTATATTCTGTTAGCTGGGAAAAGTCTGATTCACTGGATCAAAAGAAACTGTGTAGCTCAGGACTGTGTGTGTGTGACAGTGTGTGTGAGAGAGAAGGAGGAACAGCATGCTATTAATCTTTCACACAGAGGATTGGGGAGGCAATCTGTTGGCTATCATAGATGATACATGACCCGCTATAGAATGATTCGCCTGTTGCATACCAACACACACACACACACACACAACTACACACTCAGGCATCACACACTTGCACATTTACACCGATGTGTCGCGTAAGGATTAAAGGACGTCACTCCCAAAGCTCACCCACACACACACATGAGCACACTTGTCCAACAATGCAATACTTGTGCACATGTTAAAACACACACACACACACACACACATATATCGTGCAATTGCATGCATGCACACTCTCACACATGGTCTCATCTGATTCAAGCATGCTCCAATGAGCCCCCTCCTGTAGGTAAACATGTTCTCCTAAGTTCCCTCCAAGGCCAAGCACCGCTCCCTCTCTCCTTTTCATTCACACACACACACACACACACACACACACACTTACAAATCAAGGGCAACACATGTTGAAACAGACATGTTGTTAATCATGTCGTCCTCAACCAGTCTATTAATAACCTCTGCAGGGTTCTTGTCTTTCGCGCCCCCTGAGATACAGAACCGTTTCTATGTTCTGTCTTAGATGACAAACTCCATCAGTCACTTCCAATCCGGCCTCCCTGATGATGCAGTCTGCTAACTCTACTGGTTATTTACTCAATCAGCATTAATTGTTGCTCTGGAACCTTCTCCCGAACTTAAGTTGACAAAATAGACGAGTCATTTATCGCTAGATTGATTTTTTCACTTGTGTCGAGGTTGATTTATTTCAGGTAGCTGTATTTGTCTAATGTGATTGTGTCAGCATCCTAAATAAATTAGACATCAAATTGCTCTGTATGCATTCACCTGCTGCAGGTGAATATATGGATCTAAGAGTGAATCTGTCAAGCAAATTGCTGTTTACAAAATGCAGCCTGGTGTTGATGAATGCAGCATTTGTTTAGTTTGATATGAAAACTGTAGCACAATAAAAGAGTCCTCGAATCAGATGATAAACAACTTAACAGACTGTGTTTACCTGCAGCAAAGAAAGCTTTAATATGAAAACAAGCAAGCTGATTTCATCTATGATGTAAGGGATTCGTCTGTCTAACAGGTCTGGGCTGTCCAAACATTTAACCAGGTGTAATGAGGTATAGAGCTTTTTGCATTTATGTTCATACCAATGACTGTAAAGATGTGCGACGCATCTCCATCTACTCTCATTGTACAACATTGAAACCCCCTGAGGCAGGGTGTTTTTTGGAGCCAGAGACTGTGCAGTACAGATCTGTGGGTGGAGCTGCTGTAGCCGCTTCCACTAACAAATCACACACTTAACTTACCGTAAAAAACAGCAAAGATCCCGCACGTCAGCGTGTTTAACAGCAGAACACCTTCTAGTGTTGGTCTGAAGCAGACATTCACAGATATGTAAACTTCAATGACTGTAGTGATTGTTTAAGTTATGTCTCCTCTCACCGATCCTACTCTACTCTGCTAATCCAGAACAGATCGGCTGCAGGAGCCGTATTTGTCAATGGCTGTCAATCATCCCTTTTACAGCATTAAGTAACTAATTAAAAATAAACTTGTCATAAAAAAACACTTGGACATAAATCAGAGTGATAATAACTAACTATAATGACTGAAACCATGTTTGAGACAAAAGTATTAGACGTGTATTTTGATTTTATTGTGTCCCATATGTTAACATGGAGGAGGCGGGCTTTATGACCTATACTGCAGCCAGTCAGCAGGGGGCGATAGAGATGTTTTGGCTTCACTTTTAGGGAGCCAAAACATGGCCCGGTTCCCAAAATCACTTAGCCAACTCAAAATTAGTTCCCCTAAATGGATTAATTTTTAAAACAGTTGGCTATTTGTTCAATTCTTTGTGCTTTGTCACTACATAGTCTGTCCTCTTACAAGATTAGTTCAACAGCTTAAAAAGTACTGTGTACATTTTTGCTGTGTTTAAGTGGGTCAGTCTCTATCTCACCATTAAACAAATGCATCTTACTGTGATATAAGGAACACCTTTAAAACTTTGATCTAACTTACTCTTACATAATCAGCTATTCTATACATAAATACATTTTAATATCTCACTATAATTTAGATATAAGCAGAAATAAGAGACATTTTAAAATGTGTTTATGTGCAATCATATTTGATATTATTGCTTTATTATTATTAATTACTGTGCTCTACTTAATTATTTATTTATATCACATGACAGGGAGTGTTGATATGCTGAATAATAATTAATTATGTAATAGTTTATCAACCAGTGAAATAACAGTCTGCTCCGTGATTCAGAGGTACCAGCTTGATCAATTGAACATACACACTCTGCTGTGACATTAATTAACAGCATTCAGAACACCCGGCTGAGGCGGAGTGATACACACTGTGAAAAGTCCCAGTGATGTTGTTCTCTATATCGGCACTCATGGAATGCCTCTTATCCAGTCAGATGACTTGGTCGGAATTAACTGTTGTATAAATACAGATGACATATATGGCATTAAGGATCAATAATAGTGTAACCCAACTGAAATTAAATTACATTACATTTTAGATTGTGATAGCACCTCCTAGTTTTGCATCAATATAGTAGTATAAATAAACCACCCTCTTGTGCCTTGCCTCGCTTATTCCCCCTCTATTTCTATCAGGACGTCCACTCAAATCACACTGTCACTCCATCAGATCAGAAAACGCTGCCACAGCTCGTTTAGCAGCTAACCAATCAGATCACAAACCCCTGTTGGTCTCTGTGGGAGACCCTGTACTACCAACTGAGTTTCTCAATGCATATCGTCCATGCTCCTCTTGCTCCTTCATGTGATCATCATCAGCGTCGTTGTTGTTCTTCCTGAGCAAGATGACGAGTTATCAATGAAATTATTGTGTTACATCATCATTGTCATTACCAGCATTAACATCAAGAGCAGTGACATTGTTTTACCAACATTTTGTGTAAGCCTGGACCCCTCGTGTCCAAAACTTTCTCAGTACACATCTACCTCTATATTTCTTTTATGAAGGCTCACTTGTTTCTGCTTGTTCCTAATGAGTATAAAATAAACCCAACAACTGTTTCGCACCAGAATCCATCACAGAACACGGCAGCTTCATTAATTCAGGCAAACAGATCAATGCCTCAAGGCTACATGCTATCAATTCATATTTGCGTCTGTGTGTGTGTGTGTGTGTGTGTGTGTGTGTGTGTGTGTGTGTGTGTGTGTGTGTGTGTGTGTGTGTGCGTGTGCGTGTGTGTTTGAGGATTAAGAGGTGCTGGCTTTTGAAGCAGCAGAATGCAGAGTTGCTCCAAAAGGTGACAATTTATGCCGACTCAGGTGTCCCTGCGTCTCTCAGCTCTCTCTCTCCTTTCTCCCTTCATTGCGCACTTCTTAAACCCAGCCCACCCTATAAATAACTTGCATGCTTTCACATGAGAGTGATGGTGTCACCACACAGCTGTCCAATAATTGTTGGGACCTTTTCTAATTGCACAGAAGAGTTTATGACTATGACCCACATTTTGTTAAAAGCAGATGTAATCCAATATTATAATTACTTCAGCTTTGGATTTGGACGATCTTTCAGCTGAATGGTTTTGCTTTTCAGTCCACTACTGGTTTGGTTCCCTCTTACTGCTCTCATAGCATCATTTCCAGCAGAAGCAGGTAGATGTTTCTAGATAACAAAAAGCCCTGACAGCCCACCGTACACTAACTGTCCATCACCAAACGCCAGACGCAAGTGAGCAGCACTGTGGTGTACATATAGGCCTTTTTCACAGAGGACATTTTTTACATCCAACAGGAGAAAAAGCGCAGGTGTTTATAGTAGCATTAATGATGGCTGTATTCCATTTAGCTGCTTCAATTTCATGGTCCTGGTTGTGGGCATGCCATTGAACCATTGTTAAAGTTATTATTAACACCTGCGCTTGGATTTAAAAATGTCCGCCGTGAAAAAGGCCTAAGATATTTCCTCAGTTGGTAGCGACCAAAACAGAGCTTAAAGGAGAGCACCTAACATTGGCCAGGTTCCCAAAATCAGACTCCAAATGAATTATACTGTTGGATGTAAATAAGTAACTGTTAGGTAGCAGGACTCTTCAACTGAAAGGGGATGCTGTGTCAGTGTTGTGGTTTCACTGCCCCCCAGTGTCCAAAAAAATCTGTTATAAAAGGTTTAATGATGTATGATACAGGGCAGCGCTGTCACCTCACGGCTAAAAGGTTCCTGGTTCGAATCCCGATTCGAACGTAGTGGGCCTTTCTGTGTGGAGTTTGCATGTTCTCCCTGTGCACGCGTGGGCTCCCTCCTGGTACTCCGGCTTCCTCCCACAGTCCAAACACATGCTCGCTAAATTCATTGGTGACCCTAAATTGCCCGTAGGTGTGAGTGTGAGCGTGAAAGGTTGTCTGTCTCTGTGTGTGTGATTGGCTCCAGCTCCCCCCTGCGACCTTCAGCAGGATAAGCGGAATAGATAATGGATGGATGGATACATAGATACATTTGATAACTAGTTAATTAGAAACACTTAAGTATTACTTTTGTGCACACACGTAAGATCTCTGAAACAGCTCCTTGTTTTAAGCTCAAGGCAGGACCTGACAGGGACGTGCATCACATATTTCTCTTCATTCTCTGTGAATGCGATGGCTTTTTAAGTGTTTATAATTTGTAAAAACAGAAAAAGGAACTTTACGTGTACGTCTGGCCTAATACCCACTTCACTTTCTTTCTCAGCCTTTCTAAAGCTGTATATTTAACATTGTTTGCTCTCATTAGAATCTGAAGGTCTCTTATTGAAAGCAGCTCTTTAAAGAAAACAGAACAATTCGCCTCCTTCTCCTGCCCTCCTCTCCTCCTCCCCCTCCTCCTCTCTAATGTGCTCACTCTTGCTTGCTCTCTCCCCCCTTTTTACACAGTGAAAACAAGTTCATGCACACAAAATGAATTGCCACTTAGTTTGATGCTTGTGCTCACATTTGGAAGATAAAGAGTGTAAACATGGAGCAAGAGAAAAGGGGAGAATGAGGAGGAGCGAGATGGAGGAGCGCCCAGATTACAATCTGTTTCATGTAGCCTTTGTTGTTCTTAGCGCTGAATTGGTTCGAGGGTTGAGAGACAATTACTTTGGCGGTATTGTCATTTTCACAGTCATGCACACAGTGGTGTCGAAATCGCTTTGTGAAACTACAGCGTGTTGTTTTGCATATCTCTGAGGAGCAAACCTTAATTATGTTTCCTTGTTGTCTTTTTTCCCTTTGTCTCTCTTTTCTATCCCTTTAACCTTCACCCTCCTCTTCCTCTCATCCCTCTTTTTCTCATCTAAAATTCTTTCCCTTTATCCTCTTAATCATGCCGTCTGTCCTTCTTTTCTCAAATCTCACCCTTCTTTACCCCCCCTGCCTCGCCTCCGTCTGTCCTCCCTGCAGGTCTCTGTCTGGACGTATTGTCGGAGGTGTGTGGTGGTTCTTCACCCTGATCATCATCTCCTCGTACACGGCCAACCTGGCTGCCTTCCTCACAGTGGAGAGGATGGTGTCACCCATAGAGAGCGCAGAGGACCTGGCCAAACAGACAGAGATCGCCTACGGGACGCTGGACTCGGGCTCTACAAAGGAGTTCTTCAGAGTAAGGACTCAACACACTGCTCATTTTCTTAATTAGTTTAGTGGTTAAAGGCTTTTATTTTGTTTAGTGGAGTAGATCTGATACAGAGCTGAGACTTCAGGCCTCAAAAAAGTTCCAGACAACCTGGAAAAGGACTGTTTTCACCCTGCTGGTCACGCTGTTGTTTCTATTTTTAAAACCAAACCAGTTCTGCGCAACCAACAGCAATCTAGACTTCTTAAAGGGGAGGTATTATGTTAATTTCAAGCTTCATATTTCACTCTGTGATACCTGTGGAGTAGCTTAGCATAAATTAAAAAACTCAATTTTTTTCTGTGCAGGCCCTCATACAGCCTCTGCCTTAAAAGACTCATTCAGCTCTGTCCCTTTAAGAAACCCCGGACCGACAAGGCTGCTTTCTTCTGATTGGCCAGCTCTCCGAAGCCTGCTGAGCTGCACTTTGTGATGTCACAAAGTGCAGCTCAGCAGGCATCCTTTTACCGACAGATTTGAAACTTCACCCACGTTTAGTATGGACATCTAACATTGTAACATTATGTCTTAAAATGTGAAACAGCATACCCACTCTTTAAGGTTTCAAGGGTACAATAAAAGGCATGGTAATTTAACGAGAAACAAGCCAGAAAAACATGGAAGAAACTTAGCAATATAAAAGCATAAAGGGCGTAAGAAGAAGACGATTGCAAGCCAGCAAAGATGGACGTAAGTAATCTTGGTGTCAAACTCTGTAAAAGATGAGAAATAAAGCTCATTCAAGACAATCATTAGGCCTCAGGGAGACACACAGTGTGTTTTGCTGAAAAACTCCACGAGGCACTTTGAGAAATTGATGAAAATGTTTCATATTTCCTCTTCTCTTTATTTCTTCTTTGAATGGCCATTATGTAAAGTGATGGTCTGGTTCATGTGTGCCTTGGAGGTGAAGAACGCCATTCTACTCTGCTCTGCGCCATTCATCACCTCTCCTGCATCCATAAGTGCTTTACTGCCCAGTTAAAAAAGGAAAGTAGACAGGGTGAAAGGTGACAAAGCTGGGTGACACTATAGGAGGTAAGATAATGTAAGAAGACCTCAACTTACAAAGGAAACACAATCTTAAAGTGTTATCAGCAGTCAGCGAGGGGAAGCAACCATGACGTAGGTGGTGTCTCCTTTATTGAAGCCAGACAAAAGCCTAGCAGCAGAAATCAGCTCTGACTGTAGGTGGGACAAGGACAAATGAGTAATGGCAGTGTAAACCGGTTTACAATAGCCCAGGTGGGAGGAGAGGAAGGAATGGATGACATTCTCCTGATCTTCAGTTGAGAGAGGCTTACATTTTCTGAAAGTGACGTTAAGCTGAAATGCCTGGCTTTCACTTCCTTTTCTGCAAATTTGTGTCTAAAAGTTGGTGTCGTGCTCGAAGTTAACGCCAAGGTTTTGTCTGAGAAGACGGATTTAATGCCTGTTGATTAAAATTCTCAAAGATGACCACAATGGATTTGTGTTTAATAACAACCCTCATTTCAAATAAATTAGAATACAAGGAATTGGACTCCAGTTTAACATCACTCTCAATGTACAGACAAACAAATTGACATATGACACTTAAAACAAGGACAAGTTAAACAAGGTGGTGTTTCCTGCTTGCTTCCTGACCCTGGAGCAGTATAAGTCCTGGATGGTGGGCAGGTCGGTTCCAATAATCCTCTCTGCAGACCTGACTGTCTGTTGCAGTCTATTCCTGTTCTGTTTGGTGGCAGATCCAAACCAGTGGTGGACTTGCAGAGAACAGATGGGATGATAGCAGTGAAAGACATGATCAGCAGCCCCTGAGGCAGGTTGAACTTCTTTTCTCCTGATGGTGTCTATGTGGGAGGTCCACCTCAGGTCCTTGAAGATAGTGGATCCAAGGAACCTGAAGGTGTCCACGGTGGACACAGCGCTGTCAAGGATTGTGAGGAGGCGGAGTGTAGAAGGGCTTCTCCTAAAGTCCACTGTCATCCCCACAGTCTTAAAGGGGGGGGTATTATGCTATTGAAGCTTCATATTTCACTCTGTGACACCTGTGAGTAGCTTAGCATAATTTGCAATTAAAAAAACTGCTCACCCTGGTGCTCTGTGCAGGCCCTCATACAGTCTCTGCCTGAAACGACTCTGTCCCTTTAAGAAACCCGGCCCCTACAACCCCGCTCCCTTTTGAACAGCCAGCTCCGCCGAAGCCTGCTGAGGCTGCACTTTGTGACGTCACAAAGTGCAGCATGTAGAAACAACAGTGTGAAGCCTGGCGTTCACAGCAGCCTGCAGACTGAGCTGAGAAGCCTTTGGGATTACTCCAACATACTTTTACCTACAGATTTGAAACTTCACCCACGTTTAGTCTGGACATCCAACATTGTAACATTATATATATGTTTTGTGAAACAGCTTAATACTCCCTCTTTAAGCAGGTTGGGCTTAAGATTGTTCTGACCACACCAGAGGACCAACTGTTCCACGTCCTGTCTGTGTGCAGACTCGTCACTGTCCTGGATGAAGCAATAATTATACTAATAATCATTCTTGTATATCGTAAAATGCAGGTGGACAGAGCAGGAAGACAATAAACTGGGGAGCCGTTGCTAAAAATAGCAAGCAAGAAATTATAGCAGAGTGGCGTAAAGTGGCCCTGAGGAGACCTGTAGTGGCTTCACCCATTGACCTCTTCACCCGAGTGGATTGCAATTACCTAAGCACTCATAAACACATACATGCATTGACACACACATGCACACAATGCTGATGAGGACAGAATTTTTTTCTGCAGACTGGTGCAAAACACCAGTTTCACAGCACGCACAGAAACAAACCCGCTCCGTCACATAGTCACGCTCTGTAGGAATATTCATTGTTTGCATGTGTTGTGTGTATACATACACCGACTCACAGTTGTGCTTTGTAAAGATGTGTGCAGTAGCGTGTGTGGGCATGTGGATGGGGGGGGCTTGTAGCAGACAGTTTGTGCTTCTGTGAGCCGCTCTGGCATCATCAACATAACGAGCGACTGAAATCTGTGGAGGGTGAAAAAGCAATTTACTCTCCCACAGCTGAGGGGGATTCGCCACCACCATTAATTATCTGTGTGTGTGTGTGTGTGTGTGTGTGTTTGTGTGTGTGTGTGTGTGTATGTGTATGTGTATGTATATGTAAGCATACACCAATGCATATTCAGCCACATATGTAAGCATGTATATGTGCATGTAAGTGTGCATAAGAGCAGATTTGTTTGTCAGTGTATATTTAAAAGTGTGAGTACCTGAAGGTGGCTTGCAGCATCCATGTCCTCCTGCAAAGCTTCACTTATTGAAGTACCTGGACAGAGTCGCATTTTATTGTCACACATCCATCCCTCTTAGGTCGGACGCTGCTTGAAATATGTACATCATCACTCTCACTCTCGTACACACACAGGCAGATAAAAATGCATGCACACAGTAAGAAATAAATCTGCAGGTGCAAAGAAGTAAAAGGTTAAAAGGGTTTTTGTTTTAATTAATGCCTGACTTTGTAAGACGGAGGGGAGAGAGACGGGATAGATTGTAAAGAAGACGGTCCTGCTGGTCCTATTGGATGTGAGTGACATTATTATGGGATAGGTGTCCGTCACGCACTGGTAACACACTCGCTCGCACATGCACATTATCCCCCGGGCGCTGGTTTTCGGTGGCTGAGGCCGCGGCGAGTGGCTTACAGAGCAACAGAATAACACTTTATCACCGGGGAAAGGAAGAGAAGAAGGAAACAGGACGCTTGTGGAGGATGACAGTTTGACTCCTCTTCTTGTTATTTTCACTCTTGAGTGCACACGGTTCACACACACACACACACAAACGCATATTACACACAAAATAATACAATCCAGTGAAAGACAGATGTCCTCTGAAAAGCTCTCGTGTTACAGCAGGTGACCAAATTCATAACGGCACAACCAGATCAGTGTGCCACCGCTCCACTCCTAAAGTCAGTTAAAGTAAGATTAATGCTCGACTTGTCAAGAGAGGCATAGTGTTACATTTTAAATGTGGTTATAAATGTCATTATGTGCCAGAGGATCAGAATGGAAGATGGAAGACGCAGCGCTCCATCAGCAGTGTACTTTTATTTAACGTCTATAAGAGTGAATCCAGAAAAACTGGAGCAATAAAAAACATTTTTTAACACACTTCTCACATATTCACATTCAGCACTGTAGTGTTGTATGGAAGACAACAATCAATAAGCAGCATTAAGTGTCATAGTGTCAACATAATAAATAGACCTAATTGTTTTCACCACCTCAGCTCTCATATTTACATCTCAGCTTCATCCTATTTGTCTCATTAAGCATGGCATGTTTATTTGATGCTCTTGTTCTGATTGCCTTACGCCTAGGCAATGTGCACATATAACTACCTTCCTTAATGTTTGTTTTAATAATCAAATCAGTGTTTAGATAAGCTGCTAACACTTTAGACATCAGTGAGGTACCAATGACTAACAAGCAAACGCATAGTATGGATGTGTCATATTAACAGATAAGGTGGGTGTTGAGTGTTTTTCTTGGGGTCAATGACTCTGAAAAGCCAACCATGTGTAACTTGATTTCACACTCTCAAGTTTCCTACCCTGTCTGTGGCTTTCAAATCCATGTCCACTGAGTCCTATTTAAGAGTGGAGATGTTGTTAAGAGCTAAGTTATGTGTTAAAACGACAGTTTTGAGCATACTTTATTCTACGAGGAGTAAGAACTTCATTTGTTGGGGACTATTTTCTGTGGTGGATTAATCTGGTTCTTGAGTATTTGCAGATGAAAGAAAGTGTATGTGGGATAGACATGGTCGTGAAGCAACATGACATACAGTGAAAAAGTTTTGGAGCAACAATGGAGCTCTATGCAATGTTTCTGAGATTTTGAAAAGACAGTTACATGAGATGTCTTACCTGGGCTTCAAAACTAAGGCCAGAATTAAAGATAACCACGAGGTTTTGGGGCTGATCTTTGGTTAAAAGGGTCAATGAATGTATGTGCATAGACAGCTGCTCTCACTTGGCTTTTGCCCCAAATATGATGTTTTTTGTCTTGTCACATTTCAGCTGTAGGAAGCTGTGTGACATCCATGCTTTAGGTCATATTAGTATTGCACTGGGGCCCACATCATCTAAAGATACAGATATATACAGTTGGGTGTCATTGGCATAGCTATGAAACTCAATGTCATGCTTTCTAATGAAATCACCGAGTGGCAGCATATATAGATGAAGAGGTAGAGGACCTAAAATAGAGCCCTGCTGGACACCAGAATTAATGTCTGTTTCCTCTGAGGAGAAGTAGCCCAATTTCGTCAAGAATATCCGCAACCCTTTCATTTAAAGAGTTCAATAATAGAAATGGCAAATGGCTGAAATACATTCAGTGAGTGAGCGACAGGCATTCAGTATAATTACATAAATAGCTTGATTTAGGCAATTTAGGAGTGAAATGGCTTCTCTCAATCTGTCATCTCTTTTCCTCAAGCAAAATCATTTGTATGCAGCCTGGCAGACATGATCTCTCTTCCCTTGGCACTCTTCTCCTCACTTGTCCATGAAAACCGTCATCTGTGAGAAAATCTGGCCCTGTATGTTAGCAAAATGATGCCCGTTCATTTCTAATTAACCTCTGCTCTCTCCTCTTCGTCCCTCTTCTATCCCAGAGGTCCAAAATAGCCGTTTACGAGAAGATGTGGTCGTATATGAAGTCTGCTGAACCGACAGTCTTCACCAAAACAACAGCTGAGGGTGTCGCAAGGGTGCGGAAGTCCAAGGGGAAGTACGCCTTCCTCCTGGAGTCCACCATGAATGAGTACACGGAGCAGCGCAAGCCCTGCGACACCATGAAAGTCGGGGGGAACCTGGACTCCAAAGGATACGGGATTGCGACACCGAAAGGCTCACAGTTAAGGTGGGTGGAATAGTGTAACAATAGGAGACAGAAGCAAAGCTGCTGCTGTACTATTGCTGCGATATTCCACCTACCCTGCTGTGCCTTTTATACTATACATATGTTAACCTGTCACTGCTGTCAGGTGAAAATCTGCCACCCTCAAAAATCTTGTGTCAAAGGTCAAAGATATCTTTATTATCCCTAAAGGGCAATTAGCAGTACAGTCAGCAGTAACTACACCGATAACAGGGATACAATGAACAATGAATACAATCAATAAAATCACATTTAATTGATCATTTTTGGATTTTGATTGCTTAACACTAGCAGTCTCAAATTGAGGTTTTCACCCAGCAGCAGCGATATTTAGAGTATACTGAATTTGTACATTTTATGTTTCATCATTCTTTCCCTCGTTCCCCTAATGCTTTGATTTCTTTACTTTCACTTTGGTGCCCTCTCTTTACTTATATTTTCTGTCCGTCTATTTCTCCCCTCTTTCCACCTCTCTGTTAATTCAGGGCTCCATTTCTGTGTCCCTTGTCACCGTCATTCGTCGGCCCATCTCTTTTATCCCCACGTCCCTTCTTTCCGTCCTATTTCGATCAATCTGTTTCTCCGCAGGGCCACCTTACAGGTAACTGTGTCCATTTGTCTGTCGTCTCGTCTCTTTGTTCCTTTCATCCTCAGAGATGGTAGTCATGATAGTGATAATGATGATGATGATGATGATTATGATGATAGAGATTTATGAACTGAATATGACCGCGAGGAGGGGCAGAACCTCAGACTGCTGCCGCTACATCCAGAGCCACGAGAGGGAATTTAAAGATGGACAGGAGGCGAAAAGTGAGAAACAGGAAGTAGAGGGGCTCCGAACGATGGGGGGACTAGATAACAAAACCTAATACATGATCTCACACCAAAAAGTTGCAAATAAGGGAAAAGAAAATGGTCCTTCAATTCTACTCAAACTGTTTTAAAATGAAAATGAATGGTAATTGGAAAACACCAAAGTTAACCGAGATCAAGGACTAATCAGTGGTTTATTTTAAAGAACATATAAAATGATGTGGAAGCCTTAAAGAGGAGAGCATAACCTGGAGGAAATGAATGAGAAAGAGAAGTCATAAACTTGGTCCTTTTGTTTGGATTTTCCCTCAGCAGACACTTGTTTATCCGTCTTGTTAACTTGACAGGTTGATGACCCTACACTCAGTCAGAGTCACTCAATCAGAGACGGTACTTGTGTTCAAGGCAACTAATTGGGCTGTATTTCAAGAGGCTGCTAGTAGCCTTGGTGGCACTTAAATGTAGCACATTTTACTTGTTGTTACTTTGGGTTACTGTGGCTCAAAGTTAGAGTGGGTCGCCCTCCACTCAGAAGGATGGTGGTCCTTCGGTCTACATGTCGAAGTACCACTGGTGCAAGATTCATCAGAAGGCATGGCCTACAGTGTATGAATGTTTAGCTGATTAGTGGCCTTGCATGACACTACTTAATGTATGAATGCGTGTATGTATAAAAGCGTGGTTCGAAGACTAGAAAGATGCTATTTAAGTCTATTTACCATTTACTTCTATAGTTACATTTGGAGATACAGGTTTCTTTTTGAGTCCTCAAAGAATTACACATGGAACGCTTGTATGTTTCATTGAATTGAAAATTTTTCACCCAGTAATTTTACAACTGGGCTGCACGGTGGTTAGGTCCATTAGTGACTCTAAAATTGCCCGTAGGTGTAAGAGTGAGCGTGACAGGTTGTCTGTGTCAGCGCTGTGATTGACTGGTGATCAGCCCAGGGTGTAACCCCGCTCCTCACCCAATGACAGCTGGGATAGGCTCCAGACCTCCGTGACCCTGAACAGGTTAAGCGGTATAAATAATGGATGGATGGATGGATGGATGGAATTTTATGATATCTTGATATAAGCACTTTGAGTAGATATAATCAGTGAAGACAGACATGGTGAATTTATGCCATTTGGACATGTGTGTGTGGGAACACATATTTCATGCCACCCCTGCATAAGTCACAGTTGGGCCACCCCAGTCAAAATAGTCTGGACTCACTGCTGTAACTTGAGCCTACAGTAACAGCCACAACAGTCCTCTGTGAGGTATACTAGCAATGCAGATAATTCATTTTCTCGGTGACTGTGACAGCAGTAAAGAGACTTTGTCTCTACAATGTCACAAGCGCCTGCTGAGGGAAAATAATTGACTAAATTCAGCAAAGCTGGACAACTTCCTTTCTCTTCTCTCCCTCCATCTCTCTCTCTGTCAGCATTTTATATTTTTGCCTTGTGAAAGGCAAAACACAAACAGCATATCAGCCTCACATCCTGTCCTGTAACTTTCCTCTGTGTGCGGTGCAAACAAGTCCCTAAAAAACCTCAGTCACTGTAGTTCAGCCCTTGTTATTTACACAAAGGTTTTTCCGTTTATGAGGGAAAAGTGACAGACAGCGGGTGGATAGATCCCTTTTTCAGGCCCCTCTCCTCCACCCTAGAACACATTTCAGGGACTATCCACGGTTGTCTCTGGCTTCTCCCACTCTGCGGAAAAAACCCAGTCTACCAGGTGCACACATGTGGCTGCGAGTGTGCGCGTCAGGTGATCCCGCCCCTCCTCTCGGTGCTCTAATCGCAGCTCTAATTTGACTTGATGATGTTGATGAGCAGAATGAATACCCTGCTGATTGAAATGAATGTTAGTAATGTATGCTTTTAGACGTGCAGCTACTTTTGATATGATTATTGACTTGTGACTGTTATAATCATGACTGACAAAGAGATGTTTGAACTGTTTTCATCCATTCCTCTTACATTGATAAGATTAGTCATGGCTTGTAGATTAGATCGCCCCGGAGAACACTGTCTCTCTCTAAATCTCTTGACTAACTTTACTCAGAGTTAAACCCAAGCAGCAATAGAATATAGACAACAATCTTGCACTGATCTAAGAACACACTAACAAACAGGAAGCGACTGCAGAGACCTTTTTGTAGAGATTAGCCGAGCTGATTGCAGCATCTCACAAAACAAAAGAGCGGTCAGCAGAGAGTGGGAGCAGGAGAACCACAGGAGAGACTTTCAAGGGTCGCTTTGAAAGGCAGAGAAGCTGCAGGGAAGATGAGACGAATTCATAAGGGGCATGCAGGGAATAAATGTGGAACATCATTCAGCTCCTGCAGCTGGGTTTGGAGACAGTCTGTTGGATGAACAGGCCACATATTGAGCTAACAAAGGACACTTGTGTACTGTGAGGGGTGTTTAAGTGGTTATTAAACAGACTGAAATGAATACTGGTGCCTCTGTGACCAACGAAAGCAAACCAGATGACCACATAAACTCCTCACAGTATGTTTAAATAATGAGCAATGTAAGAAAATACATTAGTACTGCCACTTTGGCTTGTCTATGTGTCTTAAAAAGGCCGTTGTTCTTGCATGCAGAGCTTAAAATAACAATGTCACAAATACTTAATGATGCCGCCCGATTCTAAAGGTTAATGTTACTGTTCAGGTTGAATGCACACAACCTGCAGGCAGCCACTGGTTACATTTCTTGTCGGTTTAACTTGCAGAGATTTGAAAACTGTAACTGTTGATCTCGTAGGTATTCTCTATGTGCAGAACCTGTAGGTTTGTCTTTTTAGTGCGTTTGTAGTCCGAGTAGTATTGACCAATCACATATCAGCAGGCTGCGCCGTATGCAGGTAAAACAGTCCTTGTGGAGAGCATAGGTGCAGAATGCAATCAACCCCAGCTCCCATCGCCGGTTATCTGACAATGATTATGCTTTTAAGCCGTCTCTATAAAAAGGCATCTGTAGGCATGTGCAGCTAACAATGGGTTCTTCGACACTGGATCTCAACCCTAACTCCAATCTCGCTTCTCAAGTTGCTAGTCAGACTGTGAACAATGCAGCGCATAGGAAAGGAAGTCTTAGCAGGAAGTCCTTTACTGCTAACCGCTAGCTACACCGGGACCCCGAAAAGTTCACTGTATCGTCGTCAGTCGATAGCCGATGGGTTCTGAGATTGCGAACAGGGTCGCTTCCTTTTGTTTAAAAGCTGCCACCAAGTGTCTGATATCGAACTATTTGCAACATTTTAACTCAGCAAGTTAATTATGATAACACACTTTAAGCTCTTTTTATGAACATGCGAGATATAAAAGCTGAGCTGAATTAATATGCAGGAATATGCCTGATATTTAGCCTCATGTCCCTGAGTTTTGTTTGGAGGTCAATCGCTTCAGGGGTGTGAGCAGGAGTGCTGTAGGACACTGGAGCCACTCTCTCTCTCTCTCACACACACACACACACACACACACACACACACACACACACACACACACACACATACAGAGTAGTAAGACGGTAGGGGAGCAGCAGGAGGGGACAAGAGCACCATCAGCAGGCTGCACAGACCTGGTTAACACACTTTTTGCAGGGAGTCTGACACTTACTGTGGAGTTAGTGCAGCCTGGTGCAAGAAAGCGACACACGAGGGGAAACAAAAAAATAAGTTAAAATCTGCTCATAAAAGCAGAAAAAGAAATCTATTTTCAGAAAAAGAATCAGAAATAGAGAAAAGTCAAAGAGACAGAGTTAGAGAGAGGGTTGTCCGGGGTGCGTCCTCCACCACTAACCCACCTTTGTCCCTTCAACCCCCTCTGATTTCTCCCCCCGTTGCTCCCTCTCCTCCTCCCCCCTTTCTTCCTCCCGGCTGTGGTCCTTGTCCATCTTGTCTGTCCGTCCCTCCATCCTCTGCTCTGACCAAACTATCTTATCTGTCCCTCCTTTTTTTTTTTTACTTAAAGAAACGCGGTCAACCTGGCCGTTCTAAAGCTCAACGAGCAGGGCCTGTTGGACAAATTGAAAAACAAGTGGTGGTATGACAAAGGAGAATGTGGCAGCGGGGGAGGGGATTCCAAGGTTAGCCCTCTCTGTCTGCCAAAACCCCACCACTAGGGGGACGGGGGCCGCTCACCGGCTAGCTAGCCGCGACGGCCCTCGTCCTGGGAGTGTAACGCACGCATCTGCCCTGGCCAAGAGACAAACGGGGAAAAAAGTGACACCCTCAAATCTTGCATCTTTATAAACGGGCACAATGTTGCACCTGTTGTCGGTGGCGTGTGCCCTTTCTGCATGAAAGTTCAGACCCAGTGACAAAGGTACAACACTTGAGCTTATTAAGACACAAAAAAAGAGAATATTACTCCTCTAGTACAGAGAAACCCTCAGAAAATAAAAGCATTCTTAAATTAAAGCAATTAATTTTACCTTTTGGAGGCCCTAAGGAGAATAGAAATGCTTTTAAAAGATCAATTTATCACAGAATTTTATGCCGAATCATCAGAAAGAAAGAAATGTACATTTCCAATCTCATACAGAGGATTATGTCCTCTTTGCGGTCGAGTGCCTGGCTGTATAACTCAAGCACTCCTCATGATAATAACCATTCTCAAACGCGTTTGGCACTGATCTGGTAATGCCCCTCTGAAAGGACGGAGTGAGGGGTAATGGGAAGAGGGCTCAGTGATGGATATGTGGGAAATAAAGAGAGCAATTACTGTCAAGACAGGAACATTCGCCCCCTAGTGGCAGCTCTGGGGAGAGGAGGGAGAAGGAGAGACGCCAGACTGAACCTTATCGTTCCCTCAGCTGAGATCTGTTGGTCAGATGGAAAAGGTTTTAAAACATTTAGCGGAAAACATGAGACCCCCGTGTAATTGTAGTTCTCCGATTCTTTTGGGCTCAGGTTGACTTGAAGCAGAGGGGAGGATGAATAATTGATAGCAGCAGAATGCAATTACAGGGTAAAGTTTCCCTCGTTGTGTGTTTGTTGGATTTCATGAATTCTATTTGGATTATCAAACATTCATACCACTCTTTATTTTCTTTTGTATGTTTTAGTACAGTTTTAACCTGATTCATTTACTTCCTAAAATCCTACTTCCTGTGTTTTTATATTACAAGAGTAATCATATTTAACCATCAAAGACTTTTTGATTAATCCTCTAAGGACCATAAACCTCTGTGCAAAAGTTTGTGCCAGGCCATCTACTAGATATAAAGGTGCTATTTTTAGCTGATTACATGACATCTTTGACCTGCTGGTGGCGCTAGATAAAAAGTCAGAGGATTACCAAAGTCACAAGAATGAATCGTCCGCTGATGATGAATATTTGCAGGAAAAATTCATGGTAATCCATCCACAAATTTTTGAGATATTTCAGCACATAAGCAACGTACCTACTGCCCAACCTGAACGTTGCCCATTTAGGAATCCAAGTGCAGTCTGAGTGCACCTGCTCCCTGCAGCTCCCTCTCCCAGTCTTATCACAGTGCTAGCCTGATGCTAATACTCCTAGCTTAACAGTATTTGCCTCTGGTTCATTGTCCAGCCAGCTGGGGCAGTAATGGGTGTGTTACCTGAAGTGACAAAGGTGGGTCCCACTCATATGTCTGTAGCTCGCCTTAGCTCCTCGCTCCCCCCAGCCCCTCCTCAATGAGCATACACACATGTACTCAGTGGGATCCATGCTAGGTCACTTGTTCTAAACTGAAGTACTTTTTTTATGTGACTGAGCTGTGCAATGCAAATGTGAAATACTTTAATAACATAAAATAACATGTCATATGATGTTATTTATGTTATTTTTACACGCGAAGAACCCCGGTAAACCTTGCAGTTTTGAAACTGAGCGAAGCAGGCGTCTTAGACAAACTGAAAAACAAATGGTGGTATGACAAGGGAGAGTGTGGACCCAAGGACTCTGGAAGTAAGGTCAGTCTCACAAAATGCTAGCCTGAAACTCACATCCTGAATACGCTCCAGATTACTGCAACTACTGTCTTAGCAAAAGCAATGTTCTCAATTAGCCTGAGACACATTTTGGATGTCCACAGTCGACTTAACTGACCATTTGGACAACATTTACCTAAACATGCATGAGACTTTCTGTAGCAATCTGTGGCAATCCCATCTTCATTACTGTTAGAAATGTAATGTTAATATTGAGAATCATATTTTCACTTTCATGTTTTGTTTGCTGAACTCAGACTAGCTCATTTTTTGTAGCCTGAAACTCCTGCACTAGATATGAATACCACGTTAGCTTTAGCGATAGTAACTTGTTAGCTGCTATTGGTTTTTACTTTCAGGTTTCAGATTTAATCAGATCCAAGTTACCCACTTATTACGTGGTAACACTTTATTGTACAGGTGCATATAGTTTAATCATATCCAAAGGTAGTTTTTTGGAAGAACTCTGTAATTTGGTTCTAATTAGGGGTCACACGAAGGGCAATGTTCAATTTGTACACTTGATACAATACAAATATATTAGCTGATGTTTTTATTACTTGTCCAGCTTGTTGCAGCAGATTGCTGGCCACCAATGAGTTTGGTTCTGCTTGAGATTTCTGCCTGTTAAAAGAAAGTCCTTTCTTGCCGCTGCTACCTGCTCATGGTGGATTAAGGGCCTGTGTCCACTAACGGTGTTTTTTGCACTGACAGCTCCTAATTTCTATACCAAACAGTTCAGCGTCCTCAGTGCAAAAAAACCCTCGTGTCAGCTGTTTTTTGTCCCTGGCTCACACCGCTCTCACTTAAAAATTGACTTTATGAACACAGCCTCGATTGCCAATGTCACTTCTCGGTCACCGACCAATCAAAATCAAGAAGAGGAGGGACTTTACATATCAACTTTGTCAACAATGGCAGAGGTGACGCTAATCGTTTCATTTTTTCGAGGGTACAATTTACAGGTGTAGAGCTGCTGCTAATGCAAGGACACGATTCCTTTCAATTGTTTTTACGTTTTCTTTGTAAAACTTCCACGAATAAAATCAAATATTAAGCATACAGAACCATTTAAAACAAACGTAATGGCCACATTTGATGGTCACTTCAAAGGGAAGCAGAAGTGGCGCAACACAACTTTTGTAACCTAGCAACAGTCAGCACCCATGAAAAGCGCTCTGATATTGAGGTTGTGGGTGCAGCCAGGGCCAAAAACGCCATTAGTGGACACAGGCCCTAATGGTGGGTCTCTAATATAACAAAGAGGACAGTCTAGACCTGCTCTATATATAAAGTGTCCTGAGATAACTTTTGTTGTGAGTTAGCGCCATATAAATAAAAAATTGTTGGATTGACTGATTGACTTGCATTTATCTGGACCAGTTCTTGTGGAAGTCAAATGTTTTTGAACTAAGTTAACAACCAAGTTGTCTGAATTTTCCCTCTATTTAGAACCAAATTATAGAGTTCTATGCAGGGAGTTTCCTATGAAAGTAGTAGCAAAATTATCATTCTGTGAGATAAAGAGTTACCAGATTTTTTATTAGCACTTGCTTTTGATTGCTATAGCTAATTTATACCCTTTGCTCAATTAAAAAATGTAACCGTTATTTTTCAAAGTAAAAAAGAAGTTCTTAAGCAGGAAGATTTCTTTCACCAGTTATTATAATGTAGACCATGTGAGCTGCTCTAGTGTAGATGTTTAGACTTTATGATGCTGGAGCCTTTAAATGCCATTAAAACTACAGTAAAATGTCATCACCGCTCAAAGTAAAGCCTGCTCTGTGATTTTCTCTGCCTTATTGACTTAACTAATTGTTGACACACCATGTTAGTGATTTAGAAAGGTAGTTCTGTATTTGTACTGACTGTTATAATGTGAAGTACTGTATGTAGCTGTTGTGGTGATTGTAGTATTAATTGTAGTTGTACAAGTAGATGTAATTGTTTGATAGAGAAGTAAAATGTAATTTCATTAACATTTGATGATACAGTTTAACACAGTAACTTGTCACTAAATGATTTTTTCTGTAATAATCTCCATTTCTGCGTCTAACCCACTCTACCCTATTTTCTCTATCTGCTTCCTCCCACCTCTATTCCTGTACTCTCACTTCCTACTTCCTTGTTTTTTTCCATGTCCCCTACTCCTCCTTCACTTCCTTCTCCGGCTCACTTACTCCCGTTATTCGTCCATCTCTTACTCCACTTCCTCTTAATCACACATCATCTTTTTAAACCTCCATCATCATCCCACTCTCCTCTGTCCTGCTATTTGTTTTTCATTTATCACCTCTTTTTCCTCATTACCCGGCCTTGACTCATCCTTTCCCTCATCCTTCATTCATGGATGTTCCCCAAACCCCCCTCCCTACGCTCCCTCTCTCCAGGACAAGTCGTCCCAGGCTCTGAGCCTGTCCAACGTGGCCGGGGTCTTCTACATCCTGGTGGGCGGCCTGGGCCTGGCCATGCTGGTGGCCCTGGTCGAGTTCTGCTACAAGTCCCGGGCCGAAGCCAAGCGCATGAAGGTGGACCTTAGCCCCCCCCACTGCCCCAGCCCCTCCCCCAGCACCCAGAATCTAGCCACTTATAGGGAGGGGTACAACGTGTACGGCTCCGAGGGGGTCAAGATATAGGGGTAGGACTTAGAGGCTCCCATATAGGTGGGGTAATGGTGGTGTTGATCATGGTGGTGGTGCTGTAGATTCTTGTATTGTCGATGTAGCGGCTGACGCAGCAGCCCAAAGCACCGGTGTTGTACTTCATGTGGTCATGAGGATGTGGTCAAGCATTGTGGAACCAATGTAGCTTTTTTTATGTTACTTCAAACCTTATTTTGGCTGTTTGTTTCATTTATTGGGCTTTTATTTTGTTAGATTTTTGGGGTTTAAATTTGTTTGAAGTTTTGCTTCTGTTGATATTTTTCATTCTTTAGCACATCGCCCCCTGGATAGACTGGGGTTAGATTTGCGTGACTACAGATTTGGTTCCATCGTCTTTGGCTGCAGATGGTAATGATGGTGATGATGATGGTGATGATGACATTCATGGTGATGCTCTTGGCTCATTACTTGCCTAGGCACCTGCATTGTAACTTTAGCTTTATACTCAATATAATGATAGAGCAGGGATGCACAACTCCATGGCCAGGGACTTGCATGGTATTTAAAAAACAGGATCAGGATGGGGTTAGTGTTAGGGTTAGAGTTAGGGTTAACCCAAGAGTTAGGGCTAGTACTAACCCTAACTTTTCGTTGCAATTAGGTCAACAGCACAGGTTAACGACTCACCCTTGATTACAAATCTATTGGCACACTAATAAGCCTCTAACATAGTAGAGGCTTACATTTCTAGCTCCGTCCACCAGTCAGTTTAGAACTGAAGAAGCCTTTCGCTTGAGAGGTGAAACATCTTCAAGAACTTCAACCAAGTCCAGTTGCCTCTGGATAAAGCTTAGAATCACAGTAATAACATTTTTGTTACCATAGTTACTGTAAACATTTAATTGCTGCCCATTAATACTTCATTTTAATTGGCGCCAACAAATCAGGTATAAATGTAAAGTAACTTTCTGATACATCCCTTCCAATATTTCTGAGCAAACTTTCAAAAAGTTTGAAGTTTATTAAACCTAATAACTAAAACTCATTTTGTTCGAATGTTTGAATCACCAAACTTCACCCACCTGAAGTTGTTCCTCATTAAAACCAGCTCCCAGCTACAAATGAATCAGCCGACGTGTGGACTCCAATTATCACCCATCTGACTGAAACTCGTTCAGCTGTAATATGATAGACATCTCCGGAATAAAAATTACTATTAAGTTGTTTTTCATGTCAGTGGAGGCGGCATAATTTTCATAACTAGGCGAGTAATTCCTTCAGCACCACTGCAGAGTCACACAGACAGTATTTTTTATGAGCTGGTTAATGCACGTACATGTTTGTGAAGAGCTCTCTAAAGCCGCTGAACCAATTCGAACCAACTGAGGCCTTTGACAGCTTGAAAACTGTTAAAAACATTTGCTTAAAGTACTGATTTAATCTTAAATCCATTAAGGTAACACATATAATCAGGGAAGTTATTAAGGGAACAAATTAAATCGCAGGTTGTTTTTCTTTTTTACCAGCAGCAGTTTTTAATTGCTTTTAATTATGTCCAAAGATATCAGCCGACCTGCAGTAACAACAGATTGGCATTTTTTCTATCACCTTTTAAAATGCACTGAATTACTGTCCCTAATCCCTTATGCTTGTCGAGGTAAGATGTTCTATGATTAAATAATCTGATATGCACTCATAGATCTGAATTATATATAATATATATATCTGTAGTACCCTGATTATTTTTTGCATACGTCATAAACAAACGTATTCTTCTTTGCAGAACATATGCTAATCGTTAAATCCCACTGCGTTGTCCTTTCCGAGCTCCCGTAGCTTGTAGTTGACTGATTCACCTTAAATGTGTCGCCCATAATCCGGAGTTGTGCACCCCTGTCGTCGACGGTCCAAACAAGCTATATCACTTATCCCAGCCCTGACAACTTACCAAACAGCCCAGTTACTCAGCGTTATTGCAGAGCAATAATTGATGAAGCGAACACTTCATATAGAACGGCTACTTGGTGATGCTGCTGAAACAACACGACTCACGTCTATTGATGTGAAGGTGCAATTAAGTGAGGTGAAAGGAAACACTCTGACGATCTGCTTAGCAAACCTTTCAGAGGCTTAATAAGATTATATTTGATAATCACCGTATAAGACAATTAGCAGGATCGATACACAGGATGCAGTTATAAAGACAGCTAGATGCAGTACAGTAAATATTGGCTTTTAACTGTGCCAAGGATATACAGATAAACACTGATGCTAGCAGCTTTACCTCCATAATTGCAGTCTGCTGTGAAACTTGCTGGATATTTGCCATACTATTCAAACTTATTATCAACAGTTGCAATAAAATCATCCAAAAAACATTTTAAATAATAGTCAAAGGTTACTTTAAAATTGTCTTAGATGTTGTGTTAGAGTAATCTACAGTGTTTCCTCTGTAGCTTTTAATTGAGCCGTACATCAGCATGACAGCACTCATTAAGGAAGGGGGGGTAAGCTTTTGTCTCTGTTCCTGCTAATGTAGTGCCAAGCACAGTTGGATGTTTGTAATTGCAGGGTAAACTTTTTCAGATATTTATGCTGTATAAAAGCCGCCTAATGCTATGTTTCAGATTTCAAACGCTAAACAGAGTCGTGTTTTCTCTCCTAGCGTCATTTAAAAGGGTTTATTCGCCAATGATCTACGTGCATAGATCTCTAATTTCAGTTATCGCAGAGACATTTTAAGATGTGTCCTCATTCTCAGCTGCAATAACACCCTTTCAATTCAACAAATTTTCTCAAAAAAGGCAGGTAAAACCAGTCACAAGCGACTTTGCAGAGACATCACAGCGTGGCCGTTCTGTGTGAAGTGTCACCCTACTCTGAGCAGTATAGTCAGTCAATCCCTCTCTATAAATCTGAAACCCTGAAAGAACAATCACTCCTTCATGTTTCCCTTTTGTCTTTCTAAAGTCCTCACCTTCCAAATCTTATCCTTTTTCAAATCCTCACTTTAATTTCTCAAATAGCTGAAACCCAGAACCCAGAAATGCATGGTCACTTCTGAAATGCAGATGTCTACAACCCAAGTCCTCTCGTCCACTGTGTACATGTATGTTTGTTGACTGTTGCCTGCTTTTTACATTGTGAAAGCTATGTGACTGTAGCATTTGCACAGTGTGGAAGCCCTTTAGTGAGATTTGAATGTGTAGTTTGGGGTTGCATTCACACCATGCCTGTTTGAAGTTCCATTAAATGAAGTGTTAGGCATTTCTACCTGGAGTTCAATTTGTTTGAGCAGGGAGAAAAATGCCAATTTGAACTTTACTGCACACCAAGAAGGTTATCTGAGAAAAAAAACAACTATTCCCATTAGTTTGGGTTTATTTTTAAGCAATCTTTGTTAATTTCTGTTAATTATGACGAAAAATGTTTGTCAA
The DNA here is from genome assembly GCF_022749685.1 of Semicossyphus pulcher. Lineage (NCBI taxonomy): Eukaryota > Metazoa > Chordata > Actinopteri > Labriformes > Labridae > Semicossyphus > Semicossyphus pulcher. Next base: position 17,626,001 of record NW_027211692.1, on the reverse strand, counting down.
CGATCTTTTTTCCATGATGAAGACGAGATCTTGATGAGCTAAAATATAGATGCTAACGAATAGATCAGTAATTATAAAAACTCTGATGACGTGTATGTTTTGCTACTTCCGCACAAAAAGGAGCGATCACTGGCTGTCCGCTTCAGTCAGACTGTTTAAATAAGAAGCGATGATGATTATAAAAATGTTTAACGGTAAATACCAACACTGCTGCTGCAAATAACTCAAGAGTGTGCAGCATGTGCTACTGTAACTGCACGGCTTCCTTCTGTGGCTTCACATTCGTAACATTATGTTCCAGAAGTTTCCACATTATATCCTCAGCTGAGGATGGTAAATGGTAAATGGACTGTACTTATATAGTGCTTTTCTAGTCTTTGCGACCACTCAAAGCTGCTTTTACACTACATATCACATTCACCCATTCACACACTGATTGCAGAGGCGTAAAGTAAAGTACGTAAAGTGTCAATCAGATAACACATTCATACCCGTTGGCTATGCCACCGGGTGCAATTTGGGGTTCAGTGTCCTGCCCAAGGACACTTTGACATGTAGCCTGAGGGAGCTGGGGATCGAACCTCCGACCTTCCGATTGAAGGACGACCGACTCTACCACTGAGCCACAGCCGCCCCAGGATCTATTGCGTGTGCAGAACATCGTCAGGAAACAATTGCAAGGACGTTACAGCAGATTGAACCTGCGTCAGGCTAATTGAATTAGTTTAAAGAGAGAAAAAGTTTTGACTAAAAACCAAAAACTGTAAAAATGACTAAAGTGTGACTAAAACTAAGAAGCATTTTCGTCTTAAGACTAAATCTAAAATAGCTGCCAAAATTAACTGTTTTTTTGCTTGAAAATGACATCAGCTACAAATCGATTTATATATCTTTCTCTGTATGTGTGATTGCACCCTCAGACATGTCCTATTGTTAGCACACTGGTGTGAACCTTGTGCGTACAGGCACATGCATGCGTAAGTGTCTTCTGTGCATGTGTTTATGTTGAAATTTCTGTCTTTATATCAGTGTTTGCATTACTTGTACTGTTTCAACGTCTATGAAATTATGTCTTTGTTAAACTAAATCTCCACTCTGCCGTCTCCACCCTCCTCTCCATCTCTCCTCATATATAGCTGTCTTTTTCTGAAGCCATGCGGAACAAGGCCCGTCTGTCCATCACAGGAAGTGTGGGGGAGAATGGCCGCGTCTTGACGCCAGACTGCCCCAAAGCCGTGCATGCTGGCCACGCCTCCCTCCGACACCCCGGCCTTGCAGTGGTCTCCTCCGGACTGCCCTGAAAACCAAAAACACCTGCCGTGCCTTAACGACACACCAACATACAGACTGGGACAAACACACACACATACACACGGACACATGTGCTTACATACAATCACACACATATATACCATTTTCATGCATAAAAAACACATGAGAACATAAATACAAGTACAGATACTTAATGCAAATACTCAGATAGACACACAAACACACACTGCGCATCATCATCTCACTCTCCTGCTGCCATTGACTTCTTTTAAAAGAGACAAGTGAAAAACAACTTTGGAGAGAAGAGTGGAGAAAAAAAGAAAACAAAGGAGAACTCCGACGATCACGCTTGCCTGCAGCGGTCATTCGATTACTTTGGGAGAGGACACCATCCTGACGAAGCGACAGGAAAGCCAGCACAGACTTACACGAAACAAACTTTGAGCTGTGAACACGACCACAGACCTGATCATGATGATGATAGTGATAAAGATGATGATCACAGCTGACAGTATGAAGAAAAAAAACAACAACCAAACAACTCTGCTCCTGCTCTGTCGTCATTGGACGACGCTGGCCAGTGAGCCACACCCCCTTGACAACGCCTTACTAAGACTACAAACATTGTTTTCATCATCATCATCATCATGGTCATCATAACTTGCCTGCAAAGACTGAGTGCCAGGTTTTATCACCCTTAGAAGACCAGAAAACTGTAACCTTGAACGTTCGGACTGTGCAAACCTGCTACTTTTTGCCATGGACTGTTCAAATTGAATGAAAATGCTTTTCTTATAACGCATATAGAATGATTTCTCGCCCTGTTCTGGTGAGATAATCGTGCCAGTATAGAACAGAAGTAACCTCCAAACACATACGTGTGGCTGATCTCGGCTGCAGAATTCACAGGGGTTTGTAAAAGATTAAAAAACACTGTAGTAATTAAAAAAAGTCCTTCATCAAGAGCATCTTCATGACAGTAGAAACGCTAAATAGCAACGTGAGGATACGTTTTTTTGCAGAGTTGCAAAGGCGAGGTTCGAGCTGTACATTCGGTGATGGAAAGAAAAAATACAACACATGGGCAGATCTCATATGACGACCTTGCAGAGTGCTTCTCAACCTCACACGCACACCTTTTAGACGTTAATAATTAAGGTACAAAACGTTTTGGACACACAAGTCTTCTTGAGTAATAATCCAAAATAGCCAGAGGTCATCAAAGGTCATCATCCTTTGCATATGTCTCCTAAAGTGGGGCGACTACACAAAAGCAAACCGTTTGTGTGAAGGGTCGTAATAAGGTTGAGAACCACCGGTCTCTGCTCTGTGCGCTTCACTCTACTTGAAACAATAAAGATCTATAGGTACAGTTTTAAATTCCTCTAACAGTATTGATCCTAACGGGCAGTTTGGTTGTCATTTGAGATCCTCAGTCTTTTTCCAGTGGTCGGGGAAAAGGTACCATATCAGAAAGCTTGCTTTTTAAAAACTGTTGTAAATAACTGCGTAGCAAAACAGAACTCACCTGTCTTTTTTAATCATCTTAGATAACAATTCATTGCAATAATGAATATAAAAGAAAAATGCCACTACTTGTAATTAAGATCAGATCTTTTTTATAAATCTACATATTATATATAATACAAATGAATATATATCTATACGTCTATAGAGAGCTATAGAAGACATTGATCACAGATTGTCAGAGGCCATGGCATACATTCTGTTATATGGCTGTTTTTTTGATAACTTGAGACTATTAATAAGCCACTGTCTTTGTGCGTCCTCAACACTGAATGTCCATCTGGCACTCACACGGACACACACACGTACGGTAGAAAAAAACGCACGCACACACATTGTTTCCTACACAGGGTCAGCTCAGAGCGATCACTCCAGCACCATGAGAGGTTTTGGATGTTTTAATTTCTGCTTGTATGTCCGTTTCACGAGTAGTTATTCGCTGTTTTTGTCATTGTCTGACTTTTGTTCATCTTCTATTCAAATGGCCCTGAAACAGCATGTAGATGCAGGTATTCAACAACTGGAGGCCAGAGCACTTTCAGGCAGGCCTCTGCACAGAAAGAGGCCATTGTGATTTGAGAAAAAAAAACAATGCTGTGTGACATTTTGAGAGTGTAGCATTTGTGTTGAATTTCTTATCGCCTCAGTGCTTTTTCTTATTTGTCTTCTCACCAGATGCAAGTCAGCTCCAGATTGAAATCCAACATGATTGAAGCTGCAGATTGAAATCCAACCTGAGCAGGGTGTGCACTTTTTGCAGACATGATTGGATCCATCAAATTCTAATAATTAGTAATAGACCATATGGCAGGCTGTTGTGGCACATCCACTTGCTGCTGGCCTTTTGGAGAGGAAAATATAATTACATTAATATCTGAGGAATGATGGACATTGGTGCAATTTTAATTATTTTGTTGCCACACAATTTAGCATGCATAGAGATTGTGCCATACTTTTAACTCTTGTTTCCCCGTTCCTCTTCTAATTTTGTCTTCCCCTCTCCTTTCTTCTTCCCTCCGGTCCCTCTGTAAGACATATCTCTCTGTACAAAGTGCATCTCAGAAATGACAAACTACTTTCTGCCCTGTTACACTGCAAAACTCAAGACACCGACTGACAATCTCAATTTCATCTGGCTCTTTATTTTGCCTTTTTACGTTGTAACCTTTTACATTTTGCAAAAAAGAAACTCGAAAGAACTTCCACTTCTTTGATAAACTCACACACGTACCTCCTCACGCATCAGTCCTGCATCAAATGTGATCAACTCCATATGAAAGGCATACATAGAAAATAATGTTTAAACACGAACTATCTAACACAACAACCCTCTTTATGGCTGAATGGAAAAAGGTAGACAGTTTCCAATCTCTCCCTCTCTCAGCCTAGGGGATCAGTGCAGCAGCACTGCAGCAATCCAGCATCAGAGACACAGTGGAGATAGTGGATTTCAATGCATTTGTGTAGAGACAGTTAACACTGATCTAGCTATCACCACACCCGACACACCAGGCAGATAAACTCTACATGATACTGTTGTGTTTATTTCCTTGCCACCTCCAGAACATTAGATTTCATGCATCGACAGCAAACAGCTGACGCTGGGCTGTCAACACTCTGGCTTTAACACACTGTTACGTTCTGTCTTTATTTCTGTCTTTCCATTTGGTTTCTTTTTCTAGTAAAACATCAATGCTGACCCCACGTGTCTGTGTGGTTATTTTGAATGCAGCCAAATCATTGAAGTGTTCACTGTATTGGATTGGAGGCTAATTTTATGATGTGTTGTTCCGTCTAGTTTGAGAACAAACACCCTGCAGCCAACCGAAACCCACTGACACTGGTATGAGACTGAGATAAATCATCCTGAGTTACTGCTATAATGTCATCTCATGAAACAATCACCGCCGAGCTTCTAAATGCTGTTAGTTGCCAAGATACAGCAACTCTCTGCACCTCTGATCATGCAGTGGGTGTCTCAGGCCTGTCAGTCAGACCGAGCTTTAGAAAGCTAAAAAGTTTGTTTAGCAAGTTCTGGCAAAAAGTGACCTCTTGTAACAGCAACAAAATCACAGTGCAATAGAACATATATAAGAAAGTAATAGGCCATCACAATAAAATGCATTATTACACAGGAATGCCAGATTTAAACATGTATTTAAAGGTAACAAAGAAGACTCTACAGCCATCCTAGTAACTCCGTGTAGCTTGTATTTTTACCTCTTGACCTCGCCATCAGACGGCCCTTTCATTTGCACTACGTTTCTGAACCTTACAATCTCTTTAATCGCATGTCACCCATATATTGAGCTGTTGCAAGCTCAGGCTGAAATCAAACTTCAGATTTCTAAAGATTTCTAAAAATGGTACATGCTTGTGTTTTTCTGAGTTGTTCAAAAAAAATACTGTCCTGGTCGCCACATTATTTTCAATATACCCTGTTGTGTGCTATGTCCTTACACAGCTGTGTCTGGTTTGCACACTCAAGATATACGGAAGCATAATGCTGCCACCCATTAAAAAAAAGGTCGGTATCACGTGAACAGATTATTGTACTAGATTGTACTAACAAGATTCTGCTAAACTCAAAAAGCAGCTGGACTTGGTTGAAGTTCTTGTAGAAGTTTCACCTCTCATCCGAAAGGCTTCTTCGGGTCTAAACTGACTGGTGGACAGAAACATAAGCCTCTGTAGGTCATTCATATACAAATAGATGTTGTAATCGAGAGACTTGTTGACCTTGTATGTGTCTTTAACAACCTCTGGTGTTGGTGGGTCGTTGGGTTCACATGATGCAAAGTGTGAGTGTGATCTCAGCTGTTTGAGCAGAGAATACAAAACAGCATTGTATGTCGGTAATAGTTGCCGTCGCAGGCCACCATCTCTGTTAAGGGATGGTTTTTCAACCAATAGGGGAGCAATATTCTTCTGTAGTCTGCGCTTCAACTAAAATCTTAAACTTTTGTTTTTGTTTGTTTTATAAGTGGCTATTACACTTAGGGTGTTTTCACATTAGGTACGATTGCCTGAGTACTGTTGCCCCCCCCCCCCCCCCGCCGGTAAGCTTTCACGTTAATAATTTTGTTCCGTACCTGAGTACACTTAGGAGGACACTGAAGCAGAATGAGGCGGTAATGCACCTCAAAAACAAGGAGAAGAAGAGGAGTAACATCGACTACGTGACATTGTTTATGTTGTTATTCCAGTGTCGAAAAGCGTGCAAATCACATGATCCCAAGCCCGTACAAAGGAGCTGACCTTCACACGCTGCCTACTATTATTCATGATTTGGAGAAAATGTTGGATTTTGGAGGAGACATTATAAAAACTTCCGTGGTTTGGTACGGTAGCTTTTCACACCTGATGCGTACCGTACCCGAGTACACATGAACCATACCGGACACTACCTTTTGAAGTGGACCCGGGTATGAATCAACGAACCGTGTCGAGTACGGTACACAGTGTTCACACTAATAAAACGAACTGGACTTTGGGGTCAAGTGTACTCAGATCCGGGCCCGGGTCCCTAATGTGAAAGCCGCCTTAGCTTCAGGCCCTGTGTACGGCAGCATCCCTTTGTGTCGTGGCTCTGGTCGGCTTCTCAACACAGGGCCTTTGCTGACTGTACTCTACTGTAGGTACACCGTGTAAGTATGTCACACAAACCACTTTTAAATATCTGACTGTCCCTCTAACAACACTATGCCAACATGCTCGTAATGCTAACATGCTTATTGATTTTACTTCCACAGTTTAGCATGTTGGCATGCTAACATTTGATAGGTGGAGACTAATAAGATGTTTCATTAACTTTTAATGTACTGGGCCGATACTTAAACTAAAGTGTGAAGGTTTTAGTATTTTGAAATGATGATGGTGTTATCCAAAAGTCAGGGTATTGCTGGAGTGATACCTGAAGGGGAAGGTAAAATATGTGTGCCGAAATTCCTGGCAATCAATCCAATAGTTGTCATGATTTTTCATCCACCACGGCTTGTGGTGGCACTGGAGGAAATGTGTGATGATCCCATGAGTCAGTCCTCAGAATGTCTTTGCAAAATTGTATGTCAATCCATCCGATGCATGTTTGAGATATTTCCATTTGGACTGAATGACTTACACTCGCCATCCCCAGAGCTACTCCGCTAGCATGTCAGAAAATGTTGTTTTTAATGAAATTGTAAAATTACTTATAAGCTCAGTGGGACACTTACATTATAGTTGTGCCCATTAGGGTCTTGAAAAATTTCAACACAGCAGTGGGAGAGGATATATCTGGGTTTATCACATCACAGCCAGAATTCCAATCAATTACTCAGCAGCTTTGAGCTGTCCTCAAGAACTGCTTTAAGCCTCTCCAGCGTCCTTCTGTGTATCACCTCTGTATGTGTGTGTGTGTGTGTGTGTGTGTGTGTGTGTAAAGCTTCACGCTGCACACTCTCTGCTGTTGTAGAAGCAGCGCTTACAGGGTTAAATATCCTGCTGTGATTTTGTCATTTGAGCTCCTTTTTTTTCAGTCCATGGGGACCTAACACTCCTAATGCAGAGCCATCACTGACAAGCATTTGCCATTATTTCCCATCTCACTCACACTCTCACACACACAGACAAACACACACACTCACATACCACGCTGGGTTATTACTGACAAGTATTTCCCATTTACCCGAAGATGAAGCAAAATAACAATTTCGAGGCGGTTCCACCACCCTTTTAACCTTGCACCTTCACATGCAATTGCACACGTGCGCACACACACACCTTCAATCAGCCTCTTTTATCCTCACTGCGGAGAGACAGCAGCCTTTTCACCTTTTTATTTTCATTGGCTCATTTCATCTCTTCTTTCTCAGTGTCTGTCTTCCCCTCTCTCAGCTCCGCATTATCCCCCCTATTCTGTTCCGCCCCTCCTCATTTTCCCACTCTGTATTCCTCTGCTGGTTCTCTTTATTCTCCCTCCGCCCTGTCATACCTCATTTCTCCATTTTTTTTTGCATCTGTCTCTGAGGGGAATCCATCTCAAACCATGATTTCTCCTCCACAGCTCTTCTCCCGCCACGGACACCTCCACTGCTCTCACATTTTCTTTGATCGCATAGGAAATTGAATTCCACAATCCCTCCCAGCTCACCTCTATGCTATTTCCTATTTGTTGTTGTTGCTGCTGGTGGTGTTGTGGTATATTTATTTCAAGTCTGCTGAGATTGTGTTTCTACATACGTACAGTTCATACTTACATATAGTGTATGCACTCTTCTGACCAAGCACGAGACAGAAAAAATGAACCCACAAAGCTGTGATTCTGCAGGGTTGAAATAATACAAATATCATTCTCTGACGAAATAAGCAATAAATTAGATTTTTATTCATTTAAATGCCCTCAAAGAAGTGTGACTAAATATTTTGGTTAGGAGTCAAGAGGCGATTAAAGTATACTGATTACAAGTTGATTAAAAACCAAAGGATTTGTTCCAGATCTTTTCACCCAAAGTGAATAACAAATATTTGCTGCCTTTCCACCAAGTATTCCTCATCTTATGATATGACAATTTATTAAGTTAAACCAGGAGTCAAAGTGACCATGACCCGAGAAATTAGATCAAATTTGATACAAGTGCAAGTCATTTTCTTCTCTGCAAATGTCTGAAGAAATAATGGTTGCTGGTGGAGAAAGACTTTAGCTGTGTCGTTATGAATGCACATCAAGTTCACTTTTATGAATCCGGTTAAAAAAAGCTGCATATCCCTCGAGTGCTTTCATACTCACTGACAGCCTCTTAACCCCAATGCCTAAGGGGAACAACAATAACGGGTTCCCTCCTCAACGTAAAGAGTTCTCTAAATATTTTGAGAACACCTTATGCAGATGATACACGGCTATATGTTTAAGTTTCAACTAAGGATGTAAGCCGCATAAGTATTGTAATGTACTCAAACAGGGACAAAAAAACCAACAGTTTTGCGCCTTAAAAATGGAACCAGGAAGCTTATTGACAGCTAAGTGACAAAAGAAAATTTTGCATTCAACCAATTTTAGCTAGAAATTAACGCATCTCCTATGTTAGCTAACATTTCTGCTAGCTATTACCGTTATAAGTTAAATCCTAGCTAACCTTACAGTAACTTTACCTGACTACCATTAGCTAGGAATAAGATTACTTGTATTGTCTTTGTAGTGTCTTTTAACACTATTAAATGGTAATATAAGCCAGGAAGTGGCTGAATTGTAACATTAGCTTTTCTATGTGACATAGGAGTTATCAAATAGATCGTTCCTTGGGACTTTCACTATCCATTGTCTTTTCAGATACTGAGCAATCAAGAAGGGGTGAAATGGTGACTATGATTTACAAAGCTGAAACATGGCAGTACAACATTATAACAGCAGTTAGCTTCCCACTCTGATGTTACATCAGAGGAAGATGGCCGCCATGTTGAATTGACAAAAAAAGTCATTTTACCAATGTCGAACACGGGAGTTACTGGACTATCACTGCCTCAATCAGTCAGTGTGTTTGTATTGTTATGTGACTTTGGTGTTTAAAGGATTAGCTCAGATCCAACGTAAAGCGACAACACAAACAAACTAACCAGTTAAGGTAGTGGTAGACCAGTTATTTCCATGTTCTGCAAGGGATTTTTTCCCCAATAGTCTTTTTTGCTTTTGGACCACAAGCACTGTAGTTCATATCAACTGTCATACAGGGAGCATTTTAACATTAAATGTTGCCAGAGTGATACAGAGGGTTGACTTACCCACTGTATTTCTCTCCTGTCTAAACTGCCAAATAAAAGTCCTTGTAAAATAAAAAATGTTCAAAATTCTGCAGCAAGTCTGCTCACAAAGTCCCAAGATCATCTCTAAGGTCCATCCAATGTTTTTCAAATCTCAGAACAAGAAAGTGAACTGACTGTCAGACATGCTCTAGATCCATGGACAGAGACCTTTAAGCTGTACCAAGACTGAGGTCTGTGAGCATTTAGTTTCAATCTGTACCACCGATGGAATAGTCGGCCATTTTTCTTTAATTTAACCTGTAGAGCTCTGAACTGTAAAATTGAACAGTCTGATTTAATTAGGTAAATTAGGCATTAATACATTCTTATTACAAAGGAAATATTAGAGTAGTTCTATCTCCACCTCTGGCCTCAGCTGCCAGGTCTCATACAGTCCACACAGCAGTCACTAGATTCACTGCAGGCTTCCCGGTGCTGAAGGACCATTTTCATAACAATACAGTGGATCTTCATACCTGTTCAAAGAAAGACATTTTATATACAGCTTTCATCTCACAGACAGACGACAAACCCTTAGACGGAAGTCATCTTTGGGATTCGATCTGCCCGTGTGTATGCATACAATATGAGTGTGTAAGGATCTGCAGGAGCTCACGAGACTCAGACGTGATTTTTTTATAGATAAAGATGTTTCATTGTCGCCTCAAACTGCCCATATTAAATGTGTCTACTCAGTTAAGAGTTTAACTCAACTTTTATGCTTGCCTGCCTCTATGACACATCAAATATTCAATAATGAATCGCAAAAAATAAAAAAGCCACGAGTGTCACTGGGTTACATCAGCTTTAGTGAAATCCTCAAAAGTCGCCTCTTTAGAGATGCAGAGTTACGCTCTCAAAGTGATTTTAAACGCTTGTCTCTTCTTATTAGCCTGCATTGATCCTAGGGAACCCCTGATGGGCTTCCTGAGGAGCATCAATACAGAGGACAGAAAGAAAATGTAATCATCGTCTTATTCTCTTTTAATATCACTCTTCAAAGGCAGCGCTCAGAACATAAAGGCATGAAAGAGACCGCGGAGGACGGTCATCAAAAGCAGAACTGTGGGGCTTGATTTTATTCATCTCTGATCTTGTGTGGATGTCATATTTCTTTACCTCAATAAAACTTTATTTACACATTTACTGTAATGAAGCACAGGAGTGAGTAAAAAACATAAAAAAGAAGTATAAATACATATATGCATATCAGGGAAGGAATTGTGACACAAACAGTCAGGTCATGTGATCTGATATCAAGATGTTTAAAGGGACAAACTGGTGTTAACACAACATTGCAATAGTATATTGAAGTGTTTCATGTGTTACATTTTGTGATGATATAACCAATATTTTTGGATATCAGGAAGTTTCTCGCATGCACACAAAACGTCCAGGATAGCTGTTCGTCACATTTTTCCAAGTCTATAAATCCAAGTTCCTTATTCCACTCGAGACATTTTGATATGTCGCAGTGGTAAAGCACAGGTATTACTAATAAAATGGTTGAATTACATTTACCGGCAACAGTTTCAGGGTCACACTGACTCACTGTCCTGCTGTCGCAGCTTACAGGGACACTGGGATTGAGTTGAGCCCTTGTAAATGTTGCTTTACCTGCTGTAAAAAATGGCAAAGGTGAAATATCAATGTAAAAGTCATGTACAAAATCACAAGCATTACCATGGAAACCATATTTTATAATATAACATAACACAAATGTTTAACAGCAAAACAAAAGTAGCATAAAAAAATCTCTGTACAAGTAAGTTTTTTGCTTTTTTCTAAGTTGTAAACAAAGTTATATAAACCAGCACCCATGCAGTAGATTAGTTGGCACTGATCTGGTGCATAAAAGCAGAATAAGACATCACAATTCCATTCCTTCATATATACCATTATAAAACATTTCAACACTTGTAAGGATGTGTTGCACTCCAGCTCTTCATGTTTTGCACGTTTTGTGCATTAGCATATTTAGCCGGGGCACTGAACAGCTGTTAACACTTTATAAATCAAACATGTCCAGGGCTAGGCAGCTGTGTGTGCTAAACAAAACATGATCTTTATTATCATGGCCTCTTTTCTGTCCTGTCACCTCGCTTGCGAAGACGTCATAAGGCACCGCTTTGTCATGATGGTCGTAAATATGCCAGCCTTCTGTGTCAGCCTTCTTCTTGGCTAAATTCCAATGTGTGGGGAAACTTGGCAAGTGAGCAGCTGATTATGCAAATCAGCATATACCCTGTTTGTTTGTTTAAGTGTCTTCTGGAAAATTGTGAAAATCTCTTTTCTATTCTGAGTCTTTTCCTCAGTGGCCCTGGTGATCTTTGTGCAGCTGCATTCTCTCTTTCTCCACATGGAGGCGTTCTCTCTCAATCTGCAGCCTGCCCGCCTCGAACTTGAAGAACTGCAGCCTCTCTTTCTCCAGCTGCAGTCTCTCCTTCTCCAGTTTCAGCCTCTCTGTCTCCAGATCGACCGCTGACATCCAGCCTTTACTGTCTTTCTCTCTCTCCCTCTGCCCGTCATGATGGGTGGAAGATAAAGAAGGCGTGGAGGACGAGGGCGGGCCTTGCTGCGGCGGCAGGTTGAAGGAGGAGTCAACTTGCTCTGATTGCCTGAGGAGCAGGAGCCTCAGCCTCTCCTTCTCCACCAGTAACCTCTCTTTCTCCAGCTGCAGTCGTTCCCTCTCTACCTCCGTCTGACGAAGACGCTCCTTCTCCACCGCCAGCCGCTCTTTCTCCACCGCCAGGCGTTCGGTTTCCACCGCCAGGCGTTGTTTCTCCAGCTCCAAGCGCTGTTTCTCTACAGCAACCACGTACCCCGCCCCCATGTTGTCATGATTGGTTACTCCATTCAGAGCGTGAGCTGGCATCCCCATCAGGGCCCCGGCGAGGGGCATGTCTCTGCTGAAGGTGGAGGTCGGATTCTTGGAGGAGCTGAGCATGCTCAAGTCTTGTTGGGAGTAGACATCCCCAACATGCCCCTCGCCACGTGACTCGATGTCGCTGAGGAGTGAGGGGATGTCATCTTCATCTATTTCTCCATCTCCCACATCGCCATCACAGTCCAGCTAGAGGGACAGAGAGAGATCATTAAAGGGGCAGTACACCCATTTTTAAACATCAGGTTAAGTTTGCTCATCATGGAAGGTAATACAAATCAGCCTGTGAAAAATAAGCTCTATGGCTTTAGAGGCTTTTTCTTAAGTCTTAGGCCAGGCTCAGACTACATGAGATTTAGGACACTTTGTACCCAGTCCGACCACCTTCCCCCGACGATCAGTTGATCCCGCCCTAAACCTCTCGTAGTCTTTGCAGACTCGATTATGATCAAGCATGTTTGAAATTTTGGATTTAAAATTTGAATGATAATGTTAAAATGTTCCCTGCAAGACCATGATAGCCAATGACAGAGAAGCCTACAAGGAGATGGAGCCACTGACGTTGTTGATAAGCAACGATAAACATTCTAGCATCTGAGTGTAGCTTTAGTTAGCATGCTGCTGTTAGTACAAGTGTCACCATATGTGCCTAATTCAACCAGATTTGAAACTCCTGTATTCTTAGCCCCACTTCAGAAAAAATCCCTGACGAAAGATGCCATAAAGTTGCATTATGGGATGTGTAGTATCCACTATTATTTTTTAGCTCAGCCAGTACTAGAGACAAAGAGTCAGGATACCTTTGACTCTGCAGCTTCAATTTTCTTTACAAATGTACACTGTTGTTTGGTGACAAAAGTTACTGAATATATTTTTTTGTAGAAACATATTATGGCTTTTAAGTGACTGGTTATGAAACAGACTAACATAATACTGATGCCTACGGGGGCCCTGAGAGCTCGATGCATGGCAACTTAAGAAAACACGTGCAAATACACAAAACACAAGCACATTAAGAAAACATGATCAATTTGACAACACGTTTAGAAAGCATGCAGCAAGAACAAAAACGCCGCAAACTGAAAAAACGCTGCAAGTACAGCATATTAGCACACATTACACATTTACCAACACCACTGCCGAATGGCCAAAATGAGTCACAAGCTGTGGCAACATGTCCCAGCGTTTTTTGGTCGGGTTCATCACTTTTTATTGTGCCCCAGAAACAGTCCCCGCAGTTCCGTCTGGTCCACTAGAAGTGTTTTGTGTATTTGTATTTGTTTTCCTAAGTTGCTGTGCATTGAGCTCTCAGGGCCACCGTAGATGCCTCTATTTGACCAACCAAAGCAAACCAGACCGTCAGCAAGAAGATTGACTATTTATAAAAAGTAATGTTTAATGCCTGTAACCACTGCTGACATATCGTTGTCAGACAAAGTGATTTGCAGTTTGCAGACCGGAAGGGCCTTTGTTAACATTTTCCGTGGGAAAGGTTCACCAAGTTTCAAGATTTTTTTTCCATTAGAGAATACTACTTACTCATGTACAGGACAAGATCAGCAAAAATATACCATATACCACTTTAAGTGTTTATTAAGGTGTGGCCAAGATGAACGTTTGGGATAGTAGCTTCAAAGTAGTCTCAGTTTGTCTCTTGGAGGGTTGTACGCTTAACACTTTACACCCCAAAAGACTGATGATATCAGCTGTAGATTGTGTGGCTGATAATATGAAAAAATATGCTGGAAAGACTTAAATAACGTGGACATTGTGGAGGATTGTTATATGTGACTCACAGTTTGAGCAGATCTGAATGCAATCAGCCAAGACTAACATTTAAATGTCAAGTTTAAATTAAATCCTTATTAACCGACACACTTAATTTAATATGTTCTCTGTCGGACTAACAAGGGCCACTTGAGCTACACAATGTGCTGGCTAATCACTGTGGTATGTTTAATATAACTACCTCTGCTGATGAGGACTTTAATGAAGCTAATTATCACATTAGTGAATACATGCATGTCAATACAGGCTGATTCTCCTCTTATGACAGTGTTAATAATATGAGCTCTGTTATAAAAGCATCACGGTGTCAGAGCAAATACTTTAGTCTGCATTTAGATGCTAATTTCTAAAGGGTTTAATTAGGATCTATAGAAGCTTATGTCCGACACACACAATCACTACTGTAGCACCATCAGCCTGTGTTTCTTACTCTGTATTCACTGACGTCGTCCTCCATCTTCACACCCGGTGGTGCCATCATGGCCTGTCCACTTGGCTCACCAAGAGCCTCCAGCTCCGGCCAGTCGCAGTGACAGTCCTTCGGGAGGCCCGAGAGGTCAAGCAGCTGGTCACAGCCGGATCCCAGGGACCCTGCCTCGTCCTCTGGGGACGACTGATCGTACTCAGTCTTCAGGGCCACAGAGGAGGACGAGGAAGAGGAGAGAGAGAGCTCGGCCTGAAGCTGCTTTCTCTTCATCAGTGCTCTCCAGTCAAGGTAACGACGCTTCACCTGTGCAGGAGAGCAGAAAGGAAAGGATTAAGAGAGTGTAAGAGGTGAAGACAGGATAAAATGTAAAATAATGTAAATGTATGATCTGTAGGTAGAAATAAACACACTTCAGCAGCAGTGCGTAGCTCTCCCTCTCCCAGTGAGTTGACACCTCGTGCCACTTCCTCCCATGCCTGTCTCTTCAGCTCGTTAATGGCCGTGTTCTGCTCACACACAAAGAGGAAAACAGAAGAAGCAACACTTATATCATTTTAATGTCGGTTTTCTATATAACATAACTGCGGAAGCCCTTAGCCGACATGCATCCATACTTTTTATGTACTCCGTTTTCCTGTGATAAGTTATTTCTGGTCATTTTCTCGAGATCTTGACTTATTTTTCTCATTGTCTCAGGAAAACAACGCTGGTTTTCCCATTATGACAGATTGATTTGGCCCATTATCTCAAAATAACAACGCTTGTTTTCTCATGATAACGGAATAATTTTCCAGCGATCTAGAAAACAGAACAACAGGTTGGTAACTGATATAACAGACCAGGACATGCCATGCTGCCATTGCCCACACTTGTTTTGTGCTTTTACAACTCTGGGGATCAGAGTTATGATCATCTGATGTTATGGTGGTGCCGCGTCATTATATCGTGATAACGGGAAAAATAAGCCGAGATCTTGAGAAAACGACCAGAAATAACTTGTTATCAACAGAGTGAATATAATATATAGATGCATGTCCGCTAAGAGCTTCCGTACAGCAAAGCAGCCTTGTCTGTAAAGCAAAATGATCCTCTGGTTTATAACAAGGACAGTCTTAGAGCAGCATCAATACATTTCTTCCCATAAACACAAAACATTTAAGGCCAAGGATCCATTGAAATATTTTCTTTATTGTATTTTTATTTTTATAAACTGTGATTCAAAAATAGAAAAAAACACAGCTCACCAGGTATCACACTTGATTGAGGTGCTGGAGCTAAAAATAATGAAATGAATGAAAAAAGCATCCGCACACTCAAATCTGTGCAAAGATCGTATTTATTTTTACAAACTGTGACACAGATGTAGACTGAGAAGGATGTGAGATGTGTACTGACATCTTGCATTTGAAAAATGAACTGTGTCAGTGCTCTCTAGTGGACAATCGAGGTAATGCAGATTGTAATGATGCTACACACCATCTGTGTTTTGATTTTAAAAAATTACTGTACTATTTTCTGTGCAGAAAAATAACCCCTGAATATCTTTCAACGAGGAAAAATGTGTACATAGTGCGAATAGTGTTTGAATTATTTTGTTGCTGTTATTATTTATATTGTCATATTTTTTAAATATTTTTTTGTCTTTTTTATTACTTGAGTACATAATAATAAAAAACTTAGTAATTGGCCTGTTTTGTGAGCTGCTGTAACGAGTAAATTTCCCCTTTAGGGGATGAATAAAGCTTATTTTATCTTATCTTATACATCTTCTCAGTAATTTAAAACATATTTTAGCATGTCTGTACTGCACTTCGGTTTACTTAGCAAACATTGTGTACACTGATACTGATGCATGTAAAAAGACGATAATGTGCCACGAATGTGGATGACTGATTAGGCCAGATCGTCTTTTTGGATGACCATCTACGTGGTGTAGAAGCCAGACATGCCATATAACTGTGTGTATTTTTACATTACCTTAAACAACTGGTTTGTAACTTTGTTTCACATATTTTAGACTAGATTAAAGACTTGGAAGAAGTTGCTTATTGGGTGTGACAGGAGCGTTCCCTAATTGGATTATGCTGCTGTTTATTTGATCAACTTGGCTCACGCTTCAGAGGGGCGAGATAACAGGAAAAACGGTTTCTGTCAACACTTTTTTTTTTTTTACAATAAATTAGCAGGTCTAGTATATGCATCAGTGGCATTTGAAACACATCATCATATTCTGCATAAACATACAGAGTCGCCTGCACAACAGCCTAGTAGCCTTATTTGTTAGCAGCACAAAGTAGTGGTACTATTGTGGGACGAATTCTTACCGTATTATTATACATTATTAGCTCTTAGTATAGATGTACTAATCTATCGGTGTACAAGAAGAAAGCTGTACCTGCTGCCTGGAGAACAGCACCTCCCTCCTCTTGTGGATCTCCCGGATAAGAGTCTGTGTTTCTCTCACACTGTAGTTGCTCTTCCTCTTCCTCTTCAGATGCTTCACCTGCAGGAACTCCAGCTTGACAGCAAGGAGGGGACAGAAACCCCGGAAACAGAGAGCGAGAAACAGAGGGGAGAGACAACTAGGAACAAATAAACCAAGAAGAGAGACAGAGGAGAAACTATGGAGGAGAAAAATGAAAAAAATAAAGAGAGATGGATCACAGGTCAGAGTGAAGGTGGGGCTCAGTCCTCTGATGGAGAGAAATGTAGATGTTTGTTGTAAAGGTTAGGCCATGTCTCACAGTGCACCTTCCCTTCAAAAGCACAGCAGTTTTCATCAGGGAGAAATCCGTCAGTCCCTGTGAAGTTTTCCACCTGGGAGACTGATCCCAGCTGTTACACTAGAGGCTGGCTCTGTGCATCGGCATGTGAGACTTGAAGTTGTGGAGATATAAGGTGGAAACAAGTCTATGTAGTTGAAAAGGTGACAGCTGGTTGACTGGAGGAGTTAATCAGGAAAAGCCTTCCTTAACTCCCACTTGAAGGAGAGATTATGCCTTGATTAAGGCTGTGATTTGATGTAGCTAAGGCCACAAAGTATTGAGACAAGACTTGCAGGTTTTTACACCTTTGTTTCCTGGTCTGGACGGCTGCCAGGCAAGTTCACACAGGTAGAGACGCATCATAGGCTTAAGGTGTTCTGAAGACTTCCTGTAGCTGAAACAGAGAGCAGATGTGTGTTATTAGAATAAAGCCTAAATTCTAAAGTATATCCAAAATCTGAGGGATATAGGGAGATGTTATAGGACTAGTGGTAGCCTACAGTGTGTGCAGTAAAGACAGAAAAAATGGGCAGTAGAATTATATTATGGAGTAACAAAATAGAGCTGAAGTACATACTATAGGCTATATCATATTCTCTGGTTCTTCTTGATGAAACAAACAGACATGTCTAGCATTTTTGGTATTTCTGAAGTGGAAACCTTTGAAGGAAATGTAGGTTTTTTTATGAATCACAGTAGGAGAATCATCTTTAACATATTTCATCATTTTAAACCTGAGTAACAGATCTCTCATTAACTCAAACACCCCTGCATGCAGATTTTGAGGTCATAGTAAGCATGGTTAATATGCTACCATACTGCTAATGCTTCCGTTTTTTTCCAGCAGCACATAAACCCTTTACATGAAGGTTATAACCTCTCCTATACCTACCAGATGCATATGTCACATACTATCTATGGCATATGTTTAAAATATAGTAAAATATACAGAAGTAGAGGCAATATAATTGCGCATATATGACATGTACGTTATCCTGATAGCCCACATACAGAAAAACTGACTCTAAATAAATTTGTGCTTCTAGGTCATCCTCCATGCATCTCTTTTTTCTTATTAAAATAACGTTTTTTAGAGCAATAGTACGCTTCGTGTGTTTTTTTAACCAGACGGGTACAACACAATTTCCTCATGAACATCGGGAAATGTAATTCAGTCTTGAGGGTTGCCCACCCTACAACCACCGTCTTCATTTTAACATTATCTGTAATATATTGTGAATAAAACTCACCTTACGCTCACAGATGTTCTGCAATCAAAACAACATCCAAAGGATACAATTTTAATGCTGCTTTCAAGGATAACTCGGAAATAGTGACTCTAATAGTTCGAGCTGTAAATACGACACGTTAGGTGCCAGTAGGGTGGATTTTTTAAAAACAAAAAATAGAGAAATGCTATAGTAGAGTTAACTTTTCGCTTTTTCAAGGAGCAAAGCATAACCTTTGCCATATTGATACAGAAGTAAGTAAAGTAAATTATTATTAAGGATGTAGCCTTTCTAAGAGATATTACGTTTACGTTCGGAAGGTTAAGATTTACAATCCTTACAGTTACACAGCTCCAAAGAATTCCCTCTAAAATATATCATCTAATGTATCATAAAACAGACATATTTATTGACCTCTTAACGCGGTTTGCTGTATGAACAATACTCCCCGGAGTCTTTGAAGGTACCGTTGGTTGCGCACTGTTCTCATCACTCCGATTGGTCAATCCCCCACCGCGCCCACTTATGACGACATTGAATCTCGCCGGGCTCTTCCGGGCATGTGCAACGCTGTCAAGTCCCAATTGTAAACACAGGGAAACTTTGGTGTAGTCTTGTCATTAGCAGCCATCGGTTAACGGTTTATGTGCCTTAAAAAACCTAATGTGCGAGATTTAACATTTCGGTTTTGTTGTCAGCCGAAATCTATCTGCTAACCCTCGATGCTAACGTTAGCTCACTAACAAACTTTTGAGCAGCCTAAGGTTGTGGAGGGGTCCAGAGATGAGGAGATGGGCTCTGTACGGTGGGCTTTTCGCTGTGGGTCGTGGACACCAAGCAGGTCTGAGTGGCTTTTTGCGGCTCGTTGCATTCAGCGGGAAGAGAAGGACAGGATAGGACAGTTTGTGTTTGCCAAAGATGCTAAATCAGCCATGGTGAGCCTCACCGAAACAACTTTGGCTTCTGTCACTTTCTGCATGTCGACTTATCGCACTTCCACCTAGCATCGTTTCTTTTCCACAAGATAACCCTATGTAATACACTGACTGTTTTCTACTCCGTTACCCCATCAGGCTGGCCGGTTGTTGCTGAGGAGATTTGTGTGTGAGAGGATGGGGATCCCCTGGTCAGAGATCAGACTGGAGCGATCACCGAAAGGGAAACCTTACCTGGCAGCCCCACTGAAGGTGCACACCTAATTGCCATCTTAAAATATGTTACAGTAATCAAAGTAAGCCACTCTGCCTAGCAGTATTTACATATACACGATGTCTTGTATTATGTTGTTCTAACTTTACATTTAACCTATATGATGTTTACACTTATTGAAAACTATTCTAGATGGTTAGTGTATTTCCTAAATATGGGTATTTTTGAAAACTTTCGCTGACTCTAGAGCTGTAATAAAAGTTCTGTTAGTTTGAACAAAGTTTATACTAATATGCTTATCAGTGGATCAGCTAGTGATGGTCACAAGACAATGATTAAGTCTTTTAATAAATGATACTGGACTTTGACCTGACTCCTTGATTTTCCCATGTTCATTTAAAGAATTTTAAAATGTACTTTCATTACTGTCTTGCTTTATGCGCCCAGATCAATTCATGCCCCGAACCCCTAGCCTGGAGTTTCAATGTGTCACACCAGGGCGACTACGCAGTGCTCGCTGCAGAGCAGGGGATGCAGGTGGGAGTGGATGTCATGAAGACCACCATGCCAGGTAAATATTGAGATTAACAGATATGGCATTGTTATTAATAAGTATTTACATATAAACTGAAATCTGCAGATCATCATTTAAACTTAGGAAGTACTTTGACTTTGGGTCACAGAAGCAGACAAATGTTGCAGATCTCATGTAGATTAGAACAATGGAAAAGGTTTAGTTTTGATTGCCTGTCTCTCTTCTTCTGTTATGTTCATATTCAGGGAGGCATTACAAGGCAAGGCAATATTTATGGATCAAAATGCAATAATCTGTATCAGCTGTGTATTTTCAACATCTCATACTTATAATGATTTATTCATCACAGTCAAATCTGTGAGCATAGTCAAAAGAAATCACCTGCATAAGGCAAAGTTGGTATTACTTATGTATTCTCTAACATGGCCACAAGGGGCCACTGTTGCCTTGTGTATGTAAAAAGTCAAGGCCAAGGCTGGCTTGGTGCGCGTTTGTGTGCGTGTGTGTGTCACAGTCACATTCAAATCTGTGGTGTTAATGAAATGTTTCTACAAGAGGAAACAAACCACACTGATATAAAAAACAGAGCATGTTTGGTTATTCTTTGGAGCTCTTGCTTTACCTGACGTCTACCTCCATCTTCCTCCCACCTCTCTCTGCTTGCCCCTTCCTCTTCCTTCTGTCCTTGTCTTTCTCCTCTCTCTGCATCTCCATCCTTCGTTCTTTTGCCCTCACTTCTCTCCTCTCCTCTTCTCTCCTCTCCTCCCCTCCCTCCCCCACGTTCCTCTCTTCCCCCCCCCTCCAGGTAGCAGCTCTGTGCCGGAGTTTTTCCGCATCATGACTCGTCAGTTTACAGCGCACGAGTGGAGCGCCATCCAATCAGCCGACTCGGAGCACCAGCAGCTCGCCGCGTTCTACCGCCACTGGGTAACCATGGCAACCATACTACCCCTGTCGTCACATTGCATCGCTGCTGGACCCCACAAGCCATGTTTGGGGGTTTTTTTGCGCATGTGTTTTTGCGCATGTGTGTGAAGGAAATATAGGGAGAAAAAAACATTGCTGATGGCCTTTGAGACGCACATACACACACATACAGACACACACTGGGACATTTTGTACACACGTGTGAACTCAGTTTTCTTATTGTTTTCTCACCTTCTGTCCTTTTCTTTGTCAGTATTTAATCCTCACAGATACACAATAGTTCTTTTATTTTTCCTTTCTGCATTTTTGTAAATGTATTCTTTCATATATTTACAAACACGCACACGCACACACTCACACACACACACACACACACACACACACAGATGGACGGCGACAGAAACGCTGGTGCTAAGTAAAGACGTTGTGAGATTGAGAGGGTGGCACAGAGACGTCAAGCTCTGATATCATCACCACACTGTTGAGTAATGGCAGAGTTCGACGGTTGCCATGGAGATTAGCCTTGTAATACTGTTATTGTGGCTCATTGGCTGCTGAGCAGGGTTTTGGCTGAACACACGCACACACACACACACACACACACACACACACACACAAAGTATCTCTTTTGTATACACACTGTTATACATGTGTGCAAAGATTCCCATCTGTTGTGGTTTTAAGTTATTGTGCTACTAAGCCAAAATACACACACACACACACAAACTGTCCTTCTCAGCTTTGTCAGACACACACAAGTCCTTTTTCATTATGTGCCTGTGTTAATTTTTTGCATGTCATTAGTATTACTTGCACATAACTGACTGTGTTTCTTCCTTCTCCCTCAAGGCCCTGAAGGAGAGCTTCATCAAAGCCATCGGCACAGGTCTGGGCTTCAACCTGCAACGGGCGGAGTTTCACCTGACCTCTGACCCGCTCACACAGGAGCGAGCACTGAACCAGACCAGGATGCAGCTAGACGAAGAAGAAGAAGAGGACTGGATATTTGAAGTAGGTCTGTTTGAAGGGAGGTGTGTAGAGTAGGAAGGAAGCACATCCAAGTACCAAGATATCTATGAATGACAGTTTTAGTCTTTCTTGTGCATCTTTTGAGCAGTGATAAAAATAAAAGACCAAAACAGACTATAGACAAGACTCTGTTTATTTCCAGATTAGGCATGAAAGCATTTGAAGATTTCACTGACGGGTTTTTGTGTTAACAGCAGTTTACTCCGAAAAGGTTGCATTGCTTTGAAAGCAGTCTGAAGTGTTTTCCACTTTATCACAGCCTCTTATTTTGTGTGACATCTACTAATATTATAGCGTGATTAAGATTCTGTGGGGTTTTCTTCTCTGTTGGATTTCACTGTTTTATGTTGTCACATATTAGATTTGCAAAAAGTTGTTTTGAGCACAATGAAAGGAACAATCAAGCATTTTCAGAAAAGTGCTTATTTGCTTTCTTGTTAAGAGACAGATGAGAAGAGATATACCCATTTCCCGTCTGTCTATTGAATATAAAGCTACAGCAATGAGACAGTTAGCATATCTTAGCATAAAGCATGAAAACAGAATCTGCCCTCCAGAAGGTAACAGCTCACTAATTAACACTTTACAACTCACACATAGACTGTATAAAAAGATGGACGACATGACAGCTCCCTAAAAGTGAAGCCAAAACATTTCGGGCGCCCCCTGCTGACTGGCTGCAGTATAGGTGATAAAGCCCGCCTCCTCCATGTTAACAGATGGGACATGAGTCAAACTATAAAATCAAAACACAAGTCATGTCATGAAAGTTAGTTCTTATCATGCTGATTTATGTCCAAGTGTTCTTTTTTCTGACAAGTTTATTTTCAATTAGTTATTTGATGCTGTAAAAAGGATGATTCACAGCTCTGTTGACAAATACGGCTCCTGCAGCCGATCTGATCTGGATTAGAGTAGAGGACGAACGGCGAGTGGAGACGTAACTAAAACAATCACTACAGTCACTGAAGTTTACATATCTGTGAATATATAAATAATAGGCTAAATATGACAACATGGGGGATGCAGGGTTTTTTTGGTAAGTTAAGTGTGTGTTTTGGTTAGCGGAAGGGGTGTGACATTGTAACTGCAGCTCCACTCGCTGATCCCTTCTGTGCAGTCTCTGGCTCCAAAAAAACGTGACAGCAAGATGGCAGCGTCTGTCTCTGGGGGTATTTTGGCTTCACTTTTGTACAATGAGAGCATATGGACATGCGTCGTCCATCGTTATATACAGTCATTGGTTTCTACTGGTTAAACCACGCTTCCACCACATAGAACCAAAATTTGGTGTTTTACAATCCCTTGGAGATAAAAGCGAAATAGGGAATTGAAAAAATGTTGAACTGTACCTTTAAGAAAAATAGAGTTTAATAAGAGCCAGGCTGCATTATTATATATAGTAAGCATAGTGTACGAATATTTTGATAGACATAAATTCTTTCGAATTTTAATTTCTGAGCATCTCCTTCAGACCAAATGTATTCTATTTTTACTTCACATAGATTGTTAGATAGATAGATCTTGATAAATACTTCCTACAGGTCCTATGGCACATTTTAGAGCAGGAACATGTATGGAACCAGTTTGACGCAGCCTTTAGGAGATCAATGAGCTTTAAAGCAGTGGTTCAAAGGACAAAGCACTTCAGCTCTTCAGTGGGGTGCTCCGTGCTCCGTTCCCAAGTGGCCGCCACCCTTGAAAGCATCTGCAAAGTGAATCACAGGTGGTCTTACAGACATATACACACAGGAGATTGCATCGGGGGGTCCTCTCCCTTTCTATTGTCCATTTCATCTCCTTGTTTCTGCTCCTCTCCACTTCATGTCGTATCTCCTCACCTCCTCTCCACTTCTCTCCTTTGATGTGTTCTCCAATATCCCTTCTCTCTCTTCCCCTTCTTCCTTCAATTTCCTGTACCTGCTCTCTCTTCTTTCGCCTCCTCGCCACTCCTCCGCCCCCCGTGTTTTTCCTCTCTACTCCCCTCCTCCCCTCACTCTTTCCTCCATGCCCGGTGGCGGAGAGATTAACAAGTGACTGCTAAAAGGTTACCACTGCTTTGAAAAGCCTGATGTTACGTCTCCTCTCTCTAAGCCTCTCGGGGTCGTGGAGGCTTAATGCTGTTTTAGTGTCCGGGTTTTCACACCGTTGAATAACAGCTCCCTTATATCAATTGCAGGTGGATGGCAATGCATTTGTCCTCTTTTTGTTCCTGTAGTTTATGGAGCGAAGTGAAGTGAAAGCATTTTACAAATGTTGTTATTTGTTAGGTGGGCACAAATGGTGAATAGGTGTATCAAGAATCAATGGAGCAAAATGGAATGAGGAGGAAAATGGATGCCCTATTTTGTTATATGGGTGTAAAACAAACCCTCCACTCTCGTTTGCAGCTGGTTTATTTCCAATTACTATAATCTCTTTTTACAGGCAGGGATGTCAAGTGTTCTTGTTTCTGTTTGTAGTCCGCTTGTAGTCCGAGTAATATTGACCAATCACGTATCAGCAGGCTGCGGCGTATGCAGGAAAAACTGTAAAGTCTGTGTGGAGAGCAAAAGCAGGCGGAATGTAATCCACTGTAATGACATTCCAGCTCCCATCAGCAGATATCTGATGATGATAAAGCTTTTTATTAATCTCTATAAATAGACATCTGCATGCTAACCGCTAACAATCCGTTCTAGATCTAAAATTCAACTTGAGGGTGTTTATACGGGACGATCCGACCAGAAGGAGAGACGGTGCGGGTCAGAGAGAGATGATCCAGAATCTACAAGCATTTTGGCGAAATTGCTTGAGCAGTTTATAATCATGCAGAGCAGTGAGCACACCGATCTGTGTGTGTTTCTCATGTCCTGCCCCTGATTACACTGATAGCACAGAGCTGTAGAGGGGCATCAGGCTGCATGATCAAACAAAGTTTCATATCACGTCATGGGATGCGAAGGCTTCGCTGCGGTTTTCCAGCAGATTTGGCTACTTTTGAAGTGTTGCTGCAGACGCAAGGTCCTGTGCGGTTGCACACTTCGCACAGCCCATGCGACGATTCTGAATCTGTGTATGTTTGGAATGACAGACACCTATTGGGTTTCACGGCCTGGTACTAAACGACCCAAGGCCCAGTACCAGTCCGCGGCCCAGGGGTTGGGAAACCTTGCTTTATATAGTTCTTAATAACTGTTGATCAGACGAAACAAGGTGTCTGAAGACATTACCTTGTGCACAAGGTGTATAGGATTTTAACCCTATTGTGAAATTTTAGAGGATTAATAATCAAGAAAATAATTAGCACAAATTGAAATAAACTTTTTCCTAATGCCAAGACTCATCAGAAAAATAAATCTCATTTCATCTTGCATCAAAAGTTCATATCAACAACAGTTCTATAATAATCCTACACTGAGCAAAAGTCAAAGAATTGAATAAATGCATTTATATTCATCATCTATAGAAAACTTTTGTTCCCTAACAAGTATAGGAGTAAAAACTAGATATGAGTATAATAATGGAATACAATGGTAAAAATGCTGGGTTATAAAACATTCATATAACATAATGCCTACATGAGTGCTGGTCATTAACTCAACCTTAACCTCTGGCTGGGGGAGAATCCAGCCTGCCCATTGTTTACGGTCTCAGCGACATTCAAGCACATCTTAGTTTGGTGTAAGTCCAGCCTGACCCAAGGCAGATACACATGGTAACACAACCAATTCCTGAAGTGCTTGGCAGTTGAACTGGAGTGCAGGAGAGTAGCCATCAATGCCATACCTCCCAAAACACACATATTTTTCCCTCACCTATCATCTTTTATTCAAGAAGGACGGAAACAGGGCACCGCCCCCTTCGCCTCCTGACTCATGCAAAATGCGAGTAGATCAAGACTCCGCTTCCTATCCAAGATTGCAGCGACCAACCTGAGACCAGATCTTGCCCTGTGGTCTAATTCCTTCCGGCGTGCATTTACTGTGGAAGTGACCGCATGGGAGGATGCAGTGGAGGAGGCTACGATACATCAACCTGGCAGCTGAAGCTGAGGAACATGGCTGGGATGTTCATGTGCGTCCAGTGGAGGTGGCTTGCAGAGGCTTTGTTGCCATTTCAACCACAAGGTCCCTCTGGGAAGTGGGAGTCAGAGGACAGGCCCACAGGAACGCAGTTAAAGCCCTTGCCAATGCAGCAGAAAGGAGCTGAAAAGAAGAGATCCCATCTGGGCTCCCGAGTGACCATCTGGATGCTAACATTACCACACACCTAGGCCTGATAGGCCTGAGGCAGGCCACATCGACTGAGGGTGTCTTGTGGTAAAAGGCCAAAACACCTGTGTCGAGGTTCATAAATGAAGATGTGTCTTAATGGTAGCATCTACTGGGCACCTCCAAGAACAACGGCACTCTGGCAATTGTAGTTCTGAAACTCCAGGGATTGTAACATCCGTTCCTTCTAATCTTGAATATTGAATATTGAACAACCTACATAATAAAAACTTTTAAAAAAAAATTGATGGCTGGAACGATGAACCGATTTGTAAATAGATGGACAGATAAAATTAACAAAAAGCCAAAATACTAACTAACAGCGACTACAAAAACAAGAAAGTTAAGAAAATTTAAAAAAATTTAAAAATCCCAAAAAACAACCTTAATTGATAGATGGAGATAGATAAAGATAGACTGCACTCCCACACCTCATTGAAGCTTGTGATATCCCAGCATGCCTTGAGGAACAGCGACACACATCATTATTTGTGATCAGTGAATGATTGCAGTGACCCTCTGAGGTCAAATGAACTCGAACGTAATCGATTTTTGGGATTTGTCTCATACACAGACGGACACGCTCAGAGCTCCAAGTGTTAACAGAGAGACAAGAGGAGCAGTGGGGCTGTTGACCGCGTGTCCTCTGGCTCACTGCGTGCTCATTTGCTAGATCAGGGAGCAGCTATGAGACTTATTACTTCCTGCTGACCTCTGGTGATGTAATCACGGCCGCGCTGGAGACACAAACACAAAAGCACACACAATAATAAACATTTAAATTAGAATGTTACAAAGCCGTTACAGTCCTCTTTCTCACAGCAAAATGAGAGTATATCCAAATTTAAATGTGATATTTCTATCCTTCAATTGTTTTTCATTCTGCTTCTTTCTGTGCAACTTCACTGTAACTAACCCCTCTACACAAACCAAACTCTGGAGGAAAATCTGGTCATATTTCAAGATAAACAACATATTTGTTAACCCATTAGCTACAGTCAGACAACAGCTAACGTCAGCATTGAGTTATTTACTAGATAATATTATTGCTAGCTATGAAGGGGCTAAAAGCTGACTTTACTGTTTGTTTTACAGAATACGATTGAAATCCGAGCTAACATTGCTAGCTTGAAACAAATAACTAGTTACCGTACTAACTAGCTGACGTAATGTTAGCTAAGGCAATGTTATCTAAGAAGTGCTTGAATGCTAGCATTAGCTATTGTCTGAAGGTAGCTAAAGCAATGTTATCTAGGACAGTGGTTCCCAACCTTTTTTCCTTGGAGCCCCCCCGCTGCTTGTATCTAAAAAAGGCTGAGCCCCCCTAGCCCAGACACACGTACACCAAAATAATAAAGTGATTCATTCCAAATCTTTATTGGCAGAAATTAACACCAATCACAGAGGTGTGGCCCACAAAGTAGCTGCTATATTTGAATGAGGACCAAAAAAACATATTTTTTAATAGTTGAACAGACTTTTGATTTTAAAGTAAGTGCTTTTTTAATGATTATATTTAACGTGCAACTAATCTTAACAACCTCAGTGCAGACAAAGCCTCGCGCACCCCCAACGACCTTGGGCCCCCCCTGGCCCGGACCCCAGGTTGGGAACCACTGATCTGAAAGTGCTTGAATGCTAGCATTAGCTATTGTCTGAAGGTAGCTAAGGCAATATTATCTAGGACAGTGGTTGGATGCTAGCATTAGCTATTGTCTGAAGGTAGCCAAGGTAATGTTATCTAGGAAGTGCTTGAATGCTAGCATTAGCCATTGTCTGAAGGAAGCCAAGGCAATGTTATCTAAGAAGTGCTTGGATGCTAGCATTAGCTATTACATGAAGGTAGCCAAGGTAATATTATCTAGAAAATGCTTGGATGCTAGCATTAGCTATTACCTGAAGGTAGCCAAGGTAATGTTACCTAGGAAGTGCTTGAATGCTAGCATTAGCAATTGTCTGAAGGTAGCTAAGACAGTGTCATCTAGAAAGTGCTTAAATGCTAGCATTAGCTATTGTCTGAAGGTAGCTAATGGATAATCAGATTTATTTTGAAATATGGCAAGATTTCCCTACGAAATGTCACTATGAATTGTCTTTTCAGTTGGTCATTTATCGAGTTATGAAATGATAATGATTCCCTTAGTACAATATAACAACAGTATTGGAGCTTTCCACCCTGAGCGTGATGTCAGAGGAATGGCTGCATGTTTATATGGTGAATTGAAACACAAATAGAAAAGTTAAAGAGCGGACACATTTTCTAACCATTTTACCTTTCAATTTGTGTTCTTAGAACAGTTCAGAGTCATCTAGATGACTTGCAAGAAAATGTTAATATGTGATGTAATGTCATCAAAAGCACACTTTCTATTAAAGTAAGGAGGCAAAAAGTGAAGAACTGAAGAAAAAACTGGATATGAATCTGATATAGCAACATGTATTAATCATTCATGCTTTGGACTGGATTTTTAGCTTACTTCTAGTCATTGACAGATTTCTGTGAATATATTTAAGATTGATGTTTCCTGTTTGTGCTCAGAAAGCGCTGTGTGATTTGTTAATGCAGTTTTTATCTGACTGAACCTTCACTCACTATCCTTCGAAATCATGCAAACAGATAGTAGATATTCACATGCATATATTTAGTAGTTTAAACACAAGCAGATGGATTCACAGTGAATATCTGAATGAGGGTATGCTTAAGATGCACATATGAAGTATTTGTCATATAGTATTTGCTCTTTTTTTATAGCACTAAATATTTATATAACACTATGCTCTGAATTTAAATGAACGTAAAGGTGATTGTTGTTATTCAGTATGACAGGCAGGCTATATATTTACATGTTCTGATGTGTGCTTGTTTACATGTGGGTTTTCCTGCAGGAGAGCTTGCTGGATGCTGATCATCATGTTGCTGTAGCACTTGGACCAGAGGACAAACCAGGCTCAACAGTAAGGAAACATTTACATCTTCAACATCTGACCATTGCTTTGTTCTTACTGAATGACTGACTATTCTTTTCAGTATGTATGAGTAAAGGGACGTTTACAAAGGTGCACAGTTTTCTGTGTAAATTAATACCAGGCTAAAAAAAGTGGTGTTTCACTGCTCTCTGTGCTTCACCACCCCCAACAATGATGTCACGGTATACTTAACATCCTGCAGTACACCTGTAGATCACTCCTGCGAAGGTTTTAAAAAGCGTTCAGGGGGTTTCGTGTTTCTCTTTGATGTGAAAGGAGATCACCTGATTCTGCAGCCGCTCATCACAAAACACCAGACAGACACCGTTTTGAACAAGCTGTTGAACAAGATCGCACATTTAGCAGCTTAAGAGCGAGATATGCCTTGTGTATTTGTTGTGATTGCATGTGTATTAAAAGCCCATCTAGGGACGGGCATTGCAAATTAGCTTAGGCTATAAATACTGTTGTGCATGGCATCGGTTTACATGCTTCATACTTCTCTATACAAACAACATTAAATAAATAAATAAGAGATCTAAAAAGTACTCTATTTTCTTCACCTGCTTGTCTGATAATAAAATATATTATTAGTAACACTTCTTCTTTCTCTTCCCCTCAGCCTCTTCGTCCATCTCTTCCTCCTCCCACCACATTCACGCTGCTGTCGTTCAGCGACCTCATCGCCTCGGCCTCCCCTCTGACGCAGGAAGACCCCGCCTACTGGGACAGCTTCGAGAAGAAGGCTGAAGCTCCACAGAGACAGAGCGAAACACACACATCACACTGACACCTGACATACACACACACACACATACACACACACACACACACACACACACACACACACACACACACACACACACACATACTCACCTTTCAGAAGTGCCAGAAAAGAAAGTTGAGTCAAGTCGAGCTTGAGTTTATTTATAGCGCCAGAAAATCGCAGGTTTGTCTCAGAGGACTTCAGAATCCATACAGCATCTGACACCTGCTATCGTCAGATCCCAGAGTCAGAATAACTCCATAAAAACAAATATGTGCACACCGGAAACAGACCTACAGAAATACTGTGCAGTACATTCAAACATTTATTTTTTACCATTAAATCCATATCCTGTGGTATGAATTAGCTTCTCTTCACACTGTGATGTCTTTTTTTTTAAACAAAATAAAACAATACAGATTATGTAATTTCAGAATAATGTCCAAGTTCATGCTCTGAGCTCCTCTTTGTCTTTCCAAGGGCTCTTTGTCTGTTTTACTTTTCTTTCCTTAGCCTTGTTTTTCCAGCCGTTATTGTGAGTTCAATACAAAGCAAGACAAAGTGTCCAGCCCTGCTCTCTCCCTCCTCTGTGTGTCCTCTCATTCTTCCTGCAGCACATGTGCAGATTGAGCTGGGTCATAACTCACTATTATAATTGATCAATATTCATATTTATTGTAAGATTCAGTCGACCCAGTTAATGATGCCAAGCAAAATACATAGATTTCCGCCATATTGCAGCCCGATATGTGCATGTATGTGTTATGTGTGTGGTGCTTGTGATTCGTGCGTCTTTCTCACTTCCTCCATACAGCCAAGTAACTCTGACCCTCTTATCTTGCACGAGTTTTCTCCTTCGTCTCTTCCTCTATGTTATCTGGTCTCTCCATCTGGTAGCGAGTCTATTTTAGTCCAGGACATTTAGTTGACCATTGCGTTCTCGCTCTCTCTTTTTCTCTGCAGTCCATTTTTGCACCCTCCTCTCTCTCTCTCTCTCTCTCTCTCTCTCTCTCTCTCTCTCTTGCTCGAGGACCGGTCCTGGTTGCAGTGTCACTCTGCAGGTTTAACCCTTGTTTCTGCTCGATGTCAGATAAAAATTGCAACCTATACTAATATGGTTCCTCCCATGCACTCATAGAAGGACATTAAGTTAGAGGTCTGTACATAAACATATCAGGTCATTGCTGCAGGATATTTTGCTTGTTACCATAGTTATTTGGGAGAACGACAACCTAATTTACGACAAATGGGTTATTTTAAAGTCAAAATCAGTTGGATCTTAAAATAAAAATTGAAATAGCTTCAAAATATTAAGACAAACAATAAATCCAAAGAAAGAAAACAAGCAGAGAGCAGGAAAAGGACATCACTGGCCTTTATGTTTCTGACCGACAAATATTATCTGAACTGGCGTGCCCTCACACACACGACCCTGCCTCCTGACCTCATGTGGGCTGTGACATGGACCTGCCATTTGACACCTGCACACCTGCTGCTCAACTGGATGTCACATATTGCTCTTTCTGGTTTATATTCCACCTTCTTTTTTGGCATTTTTTTTAAGTTGAATGATTTGTTTAGCTCTCTTTTTTCCCTGCTCTATACCATTGATTGTGCTTTCATAACCTTTGCCTTTCAAGGATATTATGGGTATTGATGAAATGGCAACCTGCTGGCCAAATGTCTTCATGGAGGTCCTCTGCAACACGCAAGCACAGACAGTATGTCAGAGAGAGACTGCAGTGATTTAAAGTACATGTTTATGAGCGTGTGCATGCACGTGTCAGTTTTGTGAGTATAAGAAATGGAGCTTGAAAACACACATGCAGTCATGGCCTCCAGCTGGAGGGAATTAGTTTGCCTCCTCACCGTCTTAAATCTTGTGTTCTCTGCAGAGGGGGTAGAAGAGGGGTCAAACTAGAGTTTCCTCTTAGAGAGGCCATTTTTAGGCCCCTAAGGTTTACTGAAGGAATGGATGTTTTTCGCTCAAATGTGGAGACAAGAGTGCTTTTGGCATCAGGGTGAGAGTTTACCCTGACATTAGAGATGAGACCGCGCTCAGCTTGCTGTTGAGGTGAAGAGCAAAGTTCTTCTGAAGGAGGAGGAGGAGAAAATGTTGTACCATATTTGAACTTTCACTGGTAGACTTTTTTTTTTAAGCCCATAGCTTTAAAATAATTGGTTGTTAACATTAAAGCCCTTATAAAAACAATTGTCTCTGACCCTAGCAATGTGCTCATTAGCCGAGATGGTATTTTTAGCCATGCTAGCAACATGACTCTAGGAATCTTAGTGTTGGTTGACCTTTACGAGTAACTGCACATTTAAACATGTTTTTTGAGCTGTAATCTAAATTATATTGCTGTACTGTGATGAAGCACATCAATGCTGGTGTTAATATTGACAATTCTTACCAAATTAATAAAAATCGGCATTTCATGGGTTGGAAATGGCTCAAACATGCCATCTACTGTTTTAAATCAGCCCTGAACCTTGCCAGCCGATGGTGACGTAGAATCAACCGTTTGGGACAAAGCTATGCAATGAAATGTATATTTTATAAAAGAATGTTAACGCCTGTCAATCAGAGATGGGCCATTTTCTCTGGCCAGGGGAGGGGATGTCACTGAGCTGCTGGACACACCCCCCTCTCAGCCCCTTGCCGACTTTGATCATTTTTCAAAATTGTGCAGTGTGTGGAATTATGGTCAGAGCTGGGGTTGCAGTTACACTTTAATAACTGAAAGTTATCAAATGGACTGCCATGAAATTGTGGAGAGTATCATGATCCTGCCAGGATGAATTAAAAAAACAATTCAACATTTCATTTTGCCGACCTTTATCAAGAGGTTGACCTTTCATTTTGTTCAAACTTTGATTTATGACCAAATACTGTCAAGTCCTTTAACCTTAGCTGTATGTACTGTGTTAATAGCTAACAAGGAAATCTTAGCATGTTAGTTCGCAACATGGCAAATGTATCCGCGCTCAGTCGCACATCATTACAACTGGCTGCGTTGTGTGTAGAATGATGAACAGTTTTTGCCACCATTTATCATCTGAACAGGAGCAGAATATGAACTGGTCAGTCACAGTATGCTGTACAGTAGGCCTACAATGCTGTTATTTGGATGTTTTAGGACTTATAATTACAGTAACCCACCCAGGGCTCATCAACATTTCCATAAATCACATTGCATCTGAGTCTGTTAAGTTTATACCGACATTAATACATGGTGTTTGTACACACTGCTGTGCTCTGCAAGACTGCAACTCAGCTAGGGCATGTCTCTCGTAAACTGGCATTTCATCGTAAACTGGCAACATTATGGCTGCCAATCAACTACATTTGAAAGAGGGCGCCCTTGAGCCTTAATTTTAGGTAAATACATATCATAATGTGGTATGGTATATAATAAGTTTAATAAAACACAACATAAACCCTACACAAACATGGTAAATATTACCTGCTTTTCATAACCCAGTTAGCTTTGTGACATTACTGATGTTCAGGTGAATTAAACAATTTGAGAGAAAGAGAAAGAGAAGAACTATCCACTCTCATATCTTTTTGGGAGCTTCAGCCAGCAGCCGGTTAGCTTAGCATACCAGTAATTGAAACAAATATAACATGTTAGCAAGTGTGTGTGATCGTTCAATGTGCTGGCAGCTAGTTTGAGATCTTGACATGCTAGCTGTTTTAGCTGACTAAGGGTTTTTACGCTAGACTAAGCCTAGCTAAGCTAATCAGTTGATTTCCTATATTTACTGGACTGATATGAGAGTCACATTGATCGTCTTAACTTACTATCTACGAGAAACCTAACACGCATATTTACCAAAATGTTAACTTTAAATGAGCATGTTAGCTAGCTGACATTAGCATTTAACTCATAGCTCTTCTGAGTACATTCTGGCAGAGCTGCTAGCATTGCAGTAGACTCTTAGTCTTGTTGATTTTCACTCAAGACTCATTTTAGGAGGATAACTTGCAAGTATCTATTAGAATTCTCTCAGTTTTATTTGAATAAATATGTTTAATATTCCAGGTCCTCGGGATGTTACAACAATTTATTTCTCAACAACTTCGGTTGAAGAATAAGTTTTAAGCGGATGCCTGAAGTGATTCAGTGTGGTGTCAAAAACCAGACTTTGTTTATGTCTGGCTGGAAAACATATTCAAAGGTTCTTTTTTCTCTCCCTTTTTTTCTCATGGATACTTGATTCTTTGGTG
Organism: Semicossyphus pulcher; assembly: GCF_022749685.1. Lineage (NCBI taxonomy): Eukaryota > Metazoa > Chordata > Actinopteri > Labriformes > Labridae > Semicossyphus > Semicossyphus pulcher. Next base: position 17,591,472 of record NW_027211692.1, on the reverse strand, counting down.
CTTCTAAGGGAGTGGGATACTACTTTGATGCAGCTGGCAGCCTGGAGTCAGCAAAGAGGAGGCTGAAGTCACCCTGAGTGAAGCTCTCCTTTATCACTTCAAGCTTTGAGGTTTGTGTTTGTTCAAATATGAAACAGTGTCACCACTACTTATGAGACGACAGCTGCCCGTGCCTTTAGTTGTAATTATCAATCACTCAGGATGTTTACACTTAATCATCTTCAATCTTTCTCAGTGGTCTATAATGTTTCACTGTCACCATTTTGCATCCCCAAAAAAGACTAAACAAACCCAGCACTTTCCAGTCTACACATAAATGATAAGATGAAATAACCGGTAGAATTCGTAATATTAGTCATGCATATCTTGTTTTTTATTGGGTAAAACATTCAGCTTTATTTTACTTATGAGAAAAAACATTGTTCTATTGTCCCCATCTGTCTTTCCTATGCCTGTTTTCCTTTAAACATCAGCTGGTCAGAGAGCTTTTTAAAGTTTGCAGTGTGTTTTTGCACACATAAATCATCACTCTGTTTTTCCCCCTACTTCGATAGGCTCTGTGCAGCTCTGTGTGATTACAAAGTTACGCCACATTTGACACAATCAAAGTGTCCACACACACACACACACTAACAGACACGAGGCAAATATGTAATACCTACGCAACCCAATCAGACACATGTTTACACTTGTTGTCTTGTTCTGATTACAGATGCAGCCATTGTGACTGTCTGCTGCATGCTTTAATAGTCAGGTATGTGTGTGAGCTGTTTTGCATTGTACCGTTCGTGTGTGTGTGTTCAAAGTAAGGTTGTGTTGATGTTTCTCATTATTGATAAATCAGGGTTGAATGTTTCCTCATAGAGACGTTTTAGCATACATACTACAACATCTATATGTATTATTATCAAATAGGTTTTACAGATCAATACATTGCAGCTTAGAGTCACCTTCGTTGTCATTTAATATTTTGAGCCCATGCTCTGTTATCTAAAGTCAACCTGCAGGGAACGCACATCGTCCATATAGACAAACCCACTGGCTGATTGATGTGTTGTGCTCTTTAGTGACAACATTCTTACTGCAGCCCATTGGTCACCTGAAGAAACACAGTCATAAATCACTGATAGGGAGTTTGTTATGACAAAAAATATGTCATAATAATAAAAATGCTCTGCAAAAATGCAATAAAATAAATAAGAAGTCAATAAGAATACACACGTTGGCATGTTGTAAATTTACAAACTTTGCTATTTTTTCATAGTCCTTATCAGGATAGATGTTTGTCTCAAACTTTAGTCATAGCACATTTCAGATATTTGTGTGTGTGGTCATAAGGCAATGACATGTAAACAGGAAGTGCACAACAGATGCCTTATAATAATGATGCTATAGCAACCAGAGTAAACAATTATTTACACAATGGTTTGCCCTCAGAGCACAGCAATAAGGTCACCGACAAATAGTACTACTATTATAATATTTCTCTATATTGGGGGTTTTCTACGGAAGAATCCACTTCATCTTCATTAAATAAAAAAAATGTCATTTGAACGTTACTAGTGCTATGTTCTTAGTGCTAAATAAATGGTGTGTGCGTGTGTTACATTAATGGCATTGGTGTGGATTGTCATCTAATCCTAATCACCTGACCTGCCTGGCTTACATCAGTTGTTTTGTTGTCTATTGTTGGTGCATCATGGAATTACACTGATTCTTGGTATCATAGAGTATTAGTGCACAAACCATGAAATTACTCTACACGCAGCAGAACGGTGAGGGATGACAAGAATCCTTACATTATACTAAAACAAATACACTAGTCTTTTAAAATAGTACCATTGCACTGCTGCGTTGATCACCTGTTATTTATCTGTAGTAGCCAGAGCTGTAAAAACTCCATATGCATGTCTCACAGCCGATCAATAACAACAAGCAGAGCCTGCATGTTCTACACAGAACCAAGCCAGTCAAAAACATGTTTTTCCTTGTTTCCACTTACTAGTATAGGAAAATATTTGCGCGCATAAACACACCATGAATTCGCTGAGGGTTCATGAATTTTTCAAAAGTAGTTTAAAGGTTATTTTATAAGAGTCAGGGTTTCGCGCCACACAGCCGACAGGCTTTGAATGTGCATCAGAAAACCTTAATCCTTAACCTAATATCAGATCATAGAGCAGTGACAACTGACTACATGTTTAATGTAGAGGATCTTACCTATTCTTTGTATCCGTGGACACACACACACACACACACACACACACACACACACATGTGCAGTGCGCACACACCAGTTTCCCTGTGGTGACATTTGCTCCCCCTTCTCTTACATATGCAGAACATGTGGCCTCAAGACACACATTCACACAACTTAACCACTGGAGCTGTCCTATTTTCCATATGTAACTGGGGCACCTACATCCAGCCAGCTGTATTAATGCAAACCAGTGTGTGTGTGTGTGTGTGTGTGTGTGTGTTCGTTCTAAGCCATCTGCACAAATGCAATCTAGTGCTGCAGGCCGAACTGCAGCATCAGTCACAAGGGCATGATGATGGGAAGGAGGAGGAGGAGGGGATGGGAGAGGGCAACAGGAGAGTTTCTCCAGATCCCTTCGAGATCCAGGGAAGCGAAGGAAAAGATGGAAGGGAAGAAACAACTAAAAAAAGACAAGGAGAGGTCTACATGAGAGGAAGAGGTTAAGTAGCTAAGAAAAAGTCACCCAGAACAAGCATCTTCTTCTTCTGTGGTGTCATAACAAAAAAAAAGGGGAAGCAGGAAGTCAATCTTTACGGGGACTTTATTCAATTTGCATGAAATTACATTTATCCAATGAAAGGATAATTGAAACTGAAAGCATCAAGAGAGAAGAGAGTCAAAGAAAAAGAATGGACACTTCCACTTTGACCTGCTGCCAATAAAAGCAATACTCAAATGAATTAATCAAATTGATTGATAGCTGGAGTTTGAAGCGGCTCATTAACACACACAGGCCCGTGCATTAGCCCATGAAACTAATCAGTGATTGTAGGTGCTCAGGGTGCAAGAAATCAATTCACCGACACACATGGATACACCATGTTGACGTCACAACTGCAACAGTGCATTAGACAGCAGGTTTGGTCTGTTGACCTGCGCCTGTCCCCCAGAGGAAATGCTGTTTCTTTATGCTAGCTAGTTATAGCAAAAAAAAGGTTTCAGCCTGGTGCTTGCAGTGTCTTTTGAGCGATACGTTTCATTGGCTTGCTGTATGTTAAGGTGGTCATCTCGAAGATCTCAGTTTCGTTCTCTTTGGCGGCACCTATGGCGGTAAACGGTAATTGTGGGAACACACTTCCCAGATATCCAGACAGTGTCGCATGTGTGACGTCCACGTTTGGCTCCGGTTGTAACTCTTGATTTTCCTCGCCGACGGTCGCTTTCCTTTTTAGACTGTTTGCCTTCATCTGAGCGTCGAGTTTCTTTTTCTTAGATTATATTTTTGAAGTTGTATCTGTAGTCATCAATATTTTCTTTGTTTGTTCAGCCGTATTAGATTACTGTTTACTCGCAACACTCACAGAGACCAGAAAAGCAGTCGCTTAGCTCCGCCTACCCTCTCTGGCAGACCAACCACTGCTGGGTGATGGAAAACACGTCACTAACTGGCCACCGATTGTGATTTTTTCCACGAAAGTCGCCACAGACACCCAGTCCATATTACTGCAAATGCAAAGGCTTTCATCAGTGGGCCATAGGCTCAATCACCATTGTGTTACCTCATTTGGCGATAGATAGTGACTTAACAGACATTTATTTAAATAAAAATCTTGTTCACTCTGCTGTTATGTTGGCAATGTCACACTGCACATGGAGCTTACAGCAGGCTTTGTGTGAGCTCTTTCTGAAAAGAAAGGTCAGCGAGAGCCGTTGGGACTCGACCATATGAACCTGTGAAATATAACAAGCGAAAAGCATCTGAAAGCTGACGCTAGAATCTGCAGAGCTGCAGAGTCAGTTGGTGGTTTTATGTAGGCTCAGCACGACATCATTCTATAGAATTGAGACGTAATTGAACTTCTACTGATTTGTCAGCGCTGGTTTGGCTCTGGGTTTGATTAACATGCTTCTGAAATCTGGAATTAGTTTTTTACATTGCAATTTTAATGATCAGGATTCATACACTGCATATTTGTAGGTACAACATGTATAAGATTTGGGATTCAGCTTTACTGTGGCTGCAGCCTAAATGCTGTTGCTCTTATGACTGTTGGAGTTTTAAGTCACTTTAATGCACGTTTGGAATTTTTCAGTTTACAGAGTCTGAAATTACTGGACAGCGAGGCCAACAGCTGTGCTTACACCATGCACTACAGTCTGCACACACGGACAGAAAGCAATCCATCCATATCCACATCCATGCTCTGTAAGCAGTTATACGAAACAGCCACATCCACACCTGCATGCCCACACACACACACACACACACACAAGCAGAGAAAATTGTTTTGACAGCATGAAGATCCTGTAGGAGAGAACCATCATGCATTGCCCCAAAATAAACCTCACTGTAGGGTAGGAGACAAAGGGCATGGACATCACACACACACACACACACAGTCCTAGAGAGCATGATGAAGAATTATAACTGTCAGACTGCTGGATACAAATGCAGACTGTGGCTTTAACAAAGCTTGAGATGAGCCACTGTTATTTGTTAATGTCCCTCTTGAGATGAGGTGTACTGTTACTGTAATGTTGGCAGCAAAAGTTAGTTTTTAAATTTTTTGCTGCCTCTCTCATCTTCTTGGTCATCCTCCCGTGACCTCTTCCTGGGTCCTTCACGTTCTGGGCTGGAGGAGGACACTGACTCTGCGTCTTCATCCTCAGTTTCTTCTTCCTCAGTTTCGCTGTCATAAACTGCATCACATGAGTAATCAAACCATTTAACCTGCTTGCTGCACATCTCATCGCCACTCTCATCTTCCTCCCTTGTCCTCTGCCTGGATCCTCCGGGTACTGGGCTCGCTGAGGGCGCTGACTCTGGGCTGGACTCTGTTTCCTCAGTGTCCTCATCCTCAGTGTCCTCATCCTCAGTATCTTCATTGTCAGTGTCTTCATCCTCAATATCTTCATCCTGATTGAGGTGCATGACTGGCTCTCTGTTCATCTCGACACCTTCGTAGCCTTCTCTCGGCCTGAATCCTCCTGGCAGGGGATGTTCTGCCTCCACAGGCTGGTGGAATTCACCTTGTGGCTCGGGAGCAACGTCTTCAAACTGACCTGACCATCACCGCTGGCAAGACTTGGAACAACAACATCAAAGTCGGCTTCCTCGTTAAGGTTGCCCTCTTGTTGTTCAAGTCGGTTGAACAAAGCGTGTGCTTGGTTCACCAGTCCATTCACAAAGACGTAGCGCAGCCAAGCAATCGTTTCAGCACCAAAAATTCTCTCTTGGGTAATCTCCTCAATTTCAGCATTAATAGCGTGTATATTTGCTGGACGTGAAAGAAACACAATGTTATTTTTACCATCCACATGCTGTGCAATAATCACTGATGAATAAATTAACTGTAATGAAAAGAAATGGAAAATAAAAATGTGTTGTGTTGATTGTGTTGACATTGTGTCTATATATTTCCAGCCCAACAAGCGATACTTGGTGAGCAGTGGTCTTAAGTCTTGTATTGATATTGATTTGTGTAGTAAATGACTGACTGAATAACTAAGAAATTAAAGATTGACATTTTTTAAAGACAAATGTGTTGTGAAAATGTGTTTGGTTACACATCAAAAGTGTGTGTGAAATGAGGAAATTAGTTCTTACGATGGTTGGGGCCGTAGTGGGGTCCGTCTCCTCCTTCCATTTTAACCAAAAGGTCTGTCTTATATTTTACTTGAATAGAAAAACAAAGTCTGTAGAAATAACAGCTTGATATAGTCGTGAGCAATATCTTCTGATACTTCGGGCTACCTTTTGACATGGCAGTGGAATGTTTACTGTCAAACATTTCAAAGCCATCAAAGCAGGTCACATGTGATGCGTGAGAATTCCAGAAATTTCTTCTCATTCACACATACACTCCTAAGCTGTTTCTCTATTCAGGGGCTGCATCCTCCGAAGGACGCATGCTATGAAGGATGCATCTTTCATAGCCTGTGTAGATCGCTAAGGCTGAACTGCAAAGAGAAGGTCTGGTCTGCAGAGGATTTCCTGTTTGCATCACCAGCTGTCCCCATGCTTACCCTTGCATCACCAAATGCAGCTTCTGTCACCTAGCAACAGGTAGCTAGCTGGCTAACTAGCCAACATCACTAAGGTCACAAAACTTAACCTATTATTTTAAAGATAAAATGAAGTGTCAAAGCCCCTTTTGTTTTGTTTTCTTGTGAGTGCAGCTCATTACCTTAATTTGATGATATGTGTCCTGGTATCTTTGTTGCTACATTAAAGCTCCTGTGAGGAGTTTTTCCACTGGTTATGAAACAGACTGAAAATGTATTCTAATTACTCTATAAGACCTACAAATGCAAACAGAACATTTGCAACAAGACTGATTATTTCTATATAGTTATTTTTAATGCCTGAAACTGCTGGCCATGGGTAGGTGTCAGACAGAGCGATTAACTGCACACTGGTAGGGGGGACCACCTGATTGCCACTGGGTATTTCGCACACTGCCTGTAAGTGTCTACTGAGCACATATAGACTTACATAGACTTAATAATCGACATCCAGTAACAGATTGTCCATTGAGTATTTTAAGAACTAAAAAATTAATTATCATGTCACAGCCTGAAGTTAAATCAATTTTCAAATTCTGAAATACATATAACTCTCCTGACTTCTGGGTACTAGATTTTTTTTTATTACAGTTATCAGTTTAAAGTTAAGACGTCTACTAGTTCTGAGCCTTTATATTTTGTACTTATTTATAAAGGCTCATATTTTGTATGAAGCTTTATATAATACAAAAACCTAATAACAAATGTTATTATGGCTACAAGCCATTCAAACAATAGAGACATTTTAAGAAAACGACGTGTGTGAATGATTCATTAAAATTCCTGCTCCAGCCTGCAGAGACACTACAGAGCATGGTCTAAAACAGTGTTTTTCAAAGTGGGGGCCGCCAGGGGGCGCTAGGGGGGCCTCAGAAAATAGGAGGGAAAAAAAAATATATATATATATTTTTTTTTTTTTTTTTTTTTTTTAATAACCATTTGTCCTAAACCTAACAACACGTAAACTGCCGTTATCTCGGATTCTCAAATTCGGCAATACAGAAAAATGGCCATGATTGCCCGAAATGCGTCCTCTGTCTGGAGACCCTCTCAAACGAGTGTTTAAAACCTTCGAAACTTCAGCGTCACTTGATGCAAAAACATCCGACAGAGGCCGATAAAACAGTAGACTTCTTCAGACGTAAAGAAGAGCATTTGGTCAGGCAATCTGCTGCATTCACACAGCAAGCTACCGTGCCGAGCGGGCCCTGAAGGCATCATTTTTAGCCTCATACCACATTGCTCATGCTAAAAAACCTCACACAATTGGAGAGGATTTGATTCTACCAGCTACCAAAGACATTGTCAGAGAATTGCTTGGTTAGGATGCTGCCAAAAAAATCTACGCTGTCCCACTCTCTGTTGTCTGTGGGTTTGGGGGTCCCCGGCCAGAAGCTAATGCTGTTTGGGGGGCCTTGGCATGGAAAAGTTTGGGAACCCCTGGTCTAAAACACTCACACACCTTCAGGTCCCCTCTATTCAAAAGTTGTACAAATTAACCAGAGTGGTTTTGACATGATTTTAACTTGATTTAAAGCATCACCAAGAGGGGACCTCAAAAATGTCCCCTGTTGGATGTTAGGTCTCCTTTTGGTGAGTATGTAACGTCACCTGAGTCATCTGTTGGATAAGGACGCGAGTGTGCACACACACACACACACACACACACACAGACACAGAGAGAGACTTGACAGCTTTCTGTGTATCTGGGATTTGAGCCCTGATATAGATATATGACCTTTCTCTACAGTATCATACAGTGAAATCCACATAAAACAACACTCACCAGCTGCTTAATCTAAATAAATTGTGGGTGTGTGATGGATTATCCTTGTCTGAACAGCAGCATGTCCCGGTGAAATGTCCTAATGTTTTTTTTACTAAACAATAAGAGCTGGTGACCTCCACCAGGTCATTTTAACCTGCAGCAAAGCAAGGCAGTGGCTTCTGACAGTGACAAATACTGTACATCACAGAGGTCAAGGATTTTATGGTAATTAAAGGCAAAAATATGCAGCTAGTTTTGTCTTTTGCATACCAACATGATGCCCTTTTGTGAGGCCTTCTCCATGTGTTTTCTCTGTTGTTTAGTGACCAATAGATACGGTCACTAATGTCCTCAGAGATTAGGGCCTGTGTCCACTAAGGGCGTTTTTTGAGCTAGCAGTTTCTATTTTCAATACAAAACCAATTCAGTTCGCGTTCAGCGTCCTAAGCACAAAAGTGCAACTTGGCATCAGCTGCTTTTTTTGTTGCTGCACTCACAGCGCTCTCACTTGAAAATAGTTGGGGGCGGCTGTGGCTCAAACTCAGAAGGTTGAGAGTTCAATCCCTGACTGCTACAGTCACATGGTGAAGTGTCCTTGGGCAAGACACTTAATCCCAAATTGCTCTCGAATGTATTGACATCGGGTATGAATGGGCATAGATACTGATTGTAGATTGGGACCCTGGCCTCTGCCATCAGTATGTGAATGGGTGAATGTGACCTGTCGTGTAAAAGCAGCTGTGAGTGGTCAGAAGACTAGAAAAGCACTATATAAATACAGTCCATTTGGAACACCACCGCGCTCGTCAATCACAATGTCACCGACCAATCAAAATCAAGAAGGGTAGGGATTTATGATCTCAAATTTGTCAACAACAATGGCAGAGAAAAAGTTAATCTTATCATTGTTTGAGGATACAGTCTTCAGGTCTAGGGCTGCTGCTAATGCCAGGACACAATTCCTTTCCATTGTCTTTATGTTTTCTTTTGAAAGCTTACTTGAATAAAAGCAAATATAAAGCATAAAGAGAACATTTTTAAAACTGACTTAACGATCACCACCGAGGGAAGTGGAAGTGCTGTAAGACAAACTTGGTAACCTAGCAACAATAAGCAACGGTGAGAAGATACCTCTGATATTGAGATCGTGGGTGCTGCCAGTGCTAAAAACGCTGTTAGTGGACACAGACCCTCAGCTGTTTTTTGTCACTGCGTTCCCAGCGCTCTCATTTGAAAATAGTTAAACTTTTGGAACATCAATGTCACTTCTCCCTCACACGGACCAATCAAAATTAAGAAGGGACTTCATATATCAACTTTGTCAACAGCAATGGCAGAGGAGAAGCTAATCCTTCAGTTTTTTCGAGGGTACAAATTCTGCTGCTAATGCCAGGACACGATTCTTTTCCATTGTACTTATGTTACTATGTAAAACTAACTTAGCATTAGCCGTAGCACAGAGAGCAATTTAAAACAGACTTAACAGTCACTACCAAGGGAAGCGGAAGTGGCCCCAGTCAACTTACGTAACCTAGAAACAGGAATCGCCGGCAAGAGGTGCTCTGAAATTGAGGTTGTGGGCACTGCCAGTGCAAAAGAAACGCTGTTAGTGGACACAGGCCCTTTTTCTGTATCTGGAATTTGGAAGACTGGCAGCTGATGTTGAGCGGCATTCACTCGACAGAAAATACTTCACAAATCAAAAGATCAGATCACAGTCACAACAAAGCAGTGTCTAGTTAGTTTAACTTAAATAGCAAAATAAGTATTTAAAGTACAAAGGTCAAATCCCTTTGTAAGTGCTGTGTTGCTTTACACATTTGGTCTGTGCTTCAAATTGATTAAAGTACTTTTTTCTTCAAATAGATACAAAATCCTTCACTGTTCATAAAGGTGGCAATTTATCACTCCAACCTCCCTACTTGCCTTTCTTAAATTAAGATGTCAGGTCACCTGCCTTGAAAACATGAACCACCCACATTACGTAGTTGCTTTTAGAAGCCAAGTTTCTTTAGCCAACACACACACACTCACACACACTCACACGTGCACACACACACACAAACCTACCTTTTCCCCCTTGTCCTGAAAAAAAAATGTGAAAACAACAATAAATTCCAATTAGATTCTCTATGTGGATAAATGCACGTACAAACATGCTGTACTCACTCTTTATCTCTCTCTCTCACGCGCACACACAGTGAGGGTTGTTGTTGCAGCTGAGGAAGATGAATTGGAGACGAGTTCACAAAGGTCAGAGGTCAAACAGGCCAGGGGAATGTTTACTGTTCAACTGTGTTTAAACTCTGTGGGCGCACAAGAATGAATATCTATTACCATTACATTACAAACTACATACAGTGTGTGTTTTGTTTATGTGTTTGTGCATGCTTTTGGTTTGAAAAATAAGCAGTAGACAGGAAGTAGAGGGTGAAACGAGGAGAATATGGTGAAGATAACATTCCAGTCCACTGCTTTCACTTTAACCCACTCCTAATTTATGGATCTTGGGTTATTTTTCCTACGTTGAAATTTATGCTGCAATCAAACTGTCCATGAAAGAGAAAATGAATTTCCAGGACTATCTGGATATTACGCTGCTGTCTGAGTGATAAATAAATTAAGCTTGTTGGCAGAGGGTTTGAATTCTAAAGGGATGTGTCATTTGGCACTTTGAAGAAATATTTTTTTAACACTGTGCACGGTGAATAAAGCTTGCTTAAACTTCACACTTTTGTTGCATCCATATACACAGTATTTGTGGTGCAGTGTTAAGAAATTATGCTTGTGACCTCTCAGCAGATTTATTGGGTCTTTAGTTTCATATAACAGTCATTTTTATATTTAATATGCCATTGATTTTTCTGTAGATTCATTTAAAGTAGACACATTTAAATAGTTTTAACTTTTTAACTAATGCTACCCATTTGCACTTATAAGGTTTATTTCTTCATAAATAACAAATTAGAGCTACCTCCGTCATTCGTCATAAATTGAGACTCCAGGATAATTTTCCCCGTTTGTCTGAGAATGTGTTTTTATTTCACTCCAACAGTTTGACAAGCACTTCAGATTTGTGTATCTGTTCTTTGTTCCTTTATTTTTCCTCACATCTCTCTATCCCTACCTTTGTTTTCTGACCCATTTGTAGTTTCTCTCCTTCTCTCCTCCCTTTGTCCATTCCAACTCATCTCCTCAACTTAACTTAAATGAATTGATGCTCTCTCACTGACAGCAAATCCCTCCTTAAACAAGCATCTGCCAAATCCCATCTCTGCTCCTCACAATCACCTCTGTCCCCCTCATTTTCTCTCACTCAGGAGGTCAGAAGTTCCTGATAGCGATCAAATGAGAGAGAAAAAAAATATCTAAAAAACTGAAAACACACTCTCCCACATGAAGTGAAATGAGACAGACTTTGTGAGTCATATTGATCAATGCCAAGTTAAAGTAACTCCCTGCACTCTACACAACCTGCCTGCTGCGTGCTGAGTGGGTCAAGATGACCGTTCGTCCAAAGCTTTGACTTTACAGGAGCTGGTTATTTATTGGAAGGTAAAACAGGCCACACACATCCATATGGTCACTCTCTCTGACACACAAACACAATAGAAACATGAATGTAATATCTGCCTTTTCCTTCAAACTATAACCCAAACCAGCTCAGTGAGGAAGTGAGGGCCGTATACAATGCACCAGGAAACAAACCCACAGCAGGTGCGGCATCCTTTCTCTAATTGGCTGCATGTTTGCAGTGATTATAGATTTCTCTCATTATTTATATGCAGTGATTAAATTACAGAGCAATGTGATTGGTCTAAATGAGTCTTTAATGAGAGCATGGTAATGAAGTTACAGGATGTTCCAGGAAGAAGGAGGATCCTGAGAGCGTATCCTTAAATCGCACCCATAACAACACGCACACACACACACACACACACACACACACAGAGGTACGTACAGTTTGTTTCAACAGCTGTGTGTGTGTCCTGTGAGTTATTTTGAATAACCATGGACTGACTTCAAAGCCTGACACACACACACACACACACACACACACACACACACACACACACACACACACACAATTAGATGTACTTAGTCTCCAGAGTGTTAAAAAGGACATTGTGTTTCTGTATCAAAATAGCATTTTTGAAAAACATCAAGCACCCAAACAGAAACTACGTTTTACACTTTTACACCTTCGCAAGAATATTTCAACATTGATGCCTCTCATGTCTGTTCAGTGCATGTGAAGCCAGTTAGCTAACCTAGCCTTGCTCTCTCCTAAGGAAATCCCGATTTAATATACACTGGTAGTCATGGTTATAAAAAGTGAAGCCAAAGTGTAAGTGTATTACACCTGCTTTCTCTCTGATGGCCAGTAGGGGGCGACTCTTGTTGCTTGTTGCTTCTGTCTTGATTTATTACCTTAGTAAACATTTTCCAAATGAGTTTATGGTCTCAATCACTTGTTCAGTCTTCAATACAGCTTGTATTGTACTATACTATACTATACTGTACTATGCTGTATATACTATGTATTATATATAGTATTTGTTTTGTAAATGATGGTGAAACATTAGTCCATAGACCAATGCATGACATCATGGTATGTCCACCTCTTCTTTACAGTCTTTGGGCCTTATTTACATGGCGGCACACAAACAGTGATTTAGGGCGTGTCCGACCGACTTATGCTTGTTGGCTAGTTACACGTCGCACAATCTGGACGCAAACCGAGGAGCAAGACACAAAGAGGTTGGCTTAAGTCCCTGGATTATTCATAGGCGTGTCTTCGGCATATAATGAATTATATCAACCAGAGTGTCAGCTGTCATTCTCTTTATGAGCCCAGTGCGCTTGCAGGCAGGATTTAAGTCATCCTTCTTACATAAACCGGACTCAGACCGGCATATTTAACTTGTTTCTTTCCACTGTGCCCCTGCTCAAGCAGAACACACACAGGTCACTGTACGATACTATATATATATATATATAGCCTATTTTTGCATCATTCAATTTTACGTTATGTGTTTAACGTTATGTTAATATGCAAACTTGTTAGCAAACGGTTACATGTCCAGTATTAGGAAACAACAGTGTCCTTATTTTAGGTCTAGTTATTATCCACTTGGTGAAAGTAAGTCAAATATTCACTCTCTTATGGCTCTGTGTTTGGTCACTACCAACTCCTGAGGAAAATATAAGGCTCTCTAGAGGCAAAATACACCACTATGTTCACCGGCTAGCTGCCAACTGTGCCTGCCTGCTGTAGCAGCTAACGACGCCACAAGAGCAGTGGGACTGAACCAGTGATAATTCTTCGTTGGTTCATCACCATAGAGACCCATTTCAAATTGTCACCTTGTTTTCACATTGTCATTTGACACTATGTTATTTTAACTATATTGACAACGGTCGCTTAAATCACAAAGAGCAATACAAATGTGCTTCTGGTGCTTCTGTTAGTGCAGAGTCAATCAAAAAGAAATGAAGTTGGTCATTAACTCCCACACGTATTTGTGTTGTGTAACTGGGCTCAAAGGAAAACTTCAAATCCCTGACAAAATCTGTTTGACTTCAGTCTATTTGACCAAATAATAGTGAAAATCAGAGCTTTGTAGGTCAGGGGGCACTGTGTTTGCTTCAACATTAGTACTATTTGTGTGTTTTCTATTAATCCTGTAGGTAAAAACCAAACGATATTAAACACTCATCTCTGGGATTAACTAGGATTTCACATATGAGAGACTTCAAGGGAAATATACATTCATGTCGCAGTTGTATCATCTTGTTTATCCAGCTAGGATTAAAGGATGCCAAATGTCCACACAAATGCAGACAGTACAGTAAAAAGGCCCATGTTCAGGGAAATGGAAGTGTTAGGGGTGGTTACAAGCTCACACACACTTGTACACGCACTCATACTGTCAATATACACACACACAAACACACACACGTACAAACACATGCAGATTCACGCAAAGGGCATCCTACTCACATGGCCTTGTGAGGTTGCCTCTATGATCTTTTAATTTGCATGGATCAACACTAATCCTCCAATCCTGCTCATCTCTTTCCCACTCTGGTGACCCTGGTGGAAAATATCAGAGCGGGGCAGGATATGTGGGTTATTGTTCGTTTTGGCTGAAGTCGTGTGAGGTTTCAGTTTGTCATTTTATCATCATTTCTTTCGCTGTTTTTAAAGATTATTCAACTGTTCAAGGGTCGCAAGACCATCATATAGTGTCGTAAATATTCTGTATCAGCTCGCTCCGACTCGTCATAAAAAGTACATATTTTAAGTTGATATAAATATTTAAACCCAAGACTTGACTTGAATGACTTCTGGCTGCATCACTCCATCTATTTGACATATTCTGGATGTCTTGTGCATCATTTCAGTAAGTACCTCCACACCCTGATATATTGGGTGTAATTGGTCATTTTCAGATTGCAAATAGAATTAAAAAATGATATAACTAATGTTTCACATCAAACCCTGCCTCAAGCAAAATATTAGTCAATAATGTATGGTCAAACATGAAAAAGTGTTTTGCAGAGTTTTGGAAATAGATATGAAGAATGGCTCACTTAATGAGCCACTGTCTGAATTGAGATTATTTATTAGCAACTGAAGACAAGAGATACATTTAAAGGCCAGCTAAATAAAGTGGGAAGGAGAACGAGAGGAATGTAGTGAGTGATGGATGGCTGAAAGGAGGGAGAACAGATGAAAAAAGTAATTTAAAGAAAGCAAGTGATTCATTATAGAGGACCACTCCCCTCCACCGAGCTATAAAAACGCACACATATATACATACTTGCACACGTGGAGGCTGGCAGGGTGGAACAGTGGGCGTGAGTGGACACGCCCTGTATGCCACAGTGTCTGACAGTTTATTATCTAACAAGGACCACATGAAGATGAAGGTCAGTCCTTACTTCATATATCTTCATCTACATGTTTACAGCCGGCACACACACACACACACACACACACACACACACACACATTAATCAGATCAAGACAGAGTTGCATATCTTCTAATCTTTAATATATTTTTTTGCTTTTGAAAGAACAAAACCGAGTACAGCCAATGCAACTAAACACAGACAACACAACTAAATAAAGACCATACAACCAAATAAAGAGAACATAACCAAATACAGGCAACACAACCAAATACATGAAACTCAACCAAATACAGACAGAACAACCAAATACCACAACATTCCCAAATACAGGCATTTCAACCAAATACAGACAACTAAACCGAATACTGACAACTTGACCATATTGACAATATGTCCAAATACCAACAACTTGACCAAATACACACAAAAGACAACACAACCAAATGCAAGTGGAACAGACAACAAAAGAAGCATTTGCAGGGGACAATAACTAGACCATGAACCTGATTGGGACAGGCATGCCACTTGTCTTTGCCATAGTTATTGTTATTGTTATTGAAGTCGACGGGGCTGCACATCCGGAGCACCTACTGTGACCCCAACAGGAAGAGAGAGGTGGCCCAGTGTGACATCCTTGTTAACCCCTACCTCCTCCTTCCAAGGACTTTGACACCAGGGAACCACTCCTGAAAGAAGTCAAGGAGGTTGTGAAAAAAGCAAGATCCAGCTCAGCCCCAGGACAAAGGAGTCCAGTACAAGGTTTATAAGAACTGCCCATTGCTACTCAAGCGACTCTGGAAGTTCCTGAGAGTCATCTGGAGGAGAGGAAAGGTGGCCTAGCAGTAGAGATTTGCTGAAAGGGTCTGGATTCCCAAGGAGGAGGAGTCTAAGATAATTGACCAAATCAATATAATTTGATTGCTTAGCGTTGAGGGAAAGATCTTCTTCAGCATTGCAGCTTGCCGACTTCCTCAGGAGTAACAACTACATAGACATATCGGTACAGAGGGGAGGGATCCCAGGAGTACCGGGCTGTCAAGAACACGCCTTTGAGAACAATGGACACTTCACTGTGCTTTGCCTTGACTTAGACAATGCATGTGGCTCTACCCCTCATAAACTGGTCCAGACAACCATGACCAAAACTTGTTGCAGACCTGATCCTGGATTATTACAACCAGTTCAAGATGAGAGTCGATTACAATTGGGTCCAATTGGGATAATCACAAGCTGCATCATCTCTGTGACCCTTTCTGCCCCGGCGATGAAAATGATTGTAAAGTCAGGGCCCAAAGTCAATCAGGCACCCGACAGCCTCCTATTAGGTCTTTCATGGATGGCCTGATGATCACCACAGAGTCAGTGCCAGGATGTAGGTGGATCCCTCAAGGACTGGAAAAACTCATCAGGTGGTCTAGGATGAGATTTAAGCCATTTAAGTCAAGGTCATTCGTATTGAGGAAGGGCAAAGTCATAGATAGGTTCTACTTCAACATCGCAGGATCATCTATTCCAACCATCTCAGAGAAGCTTGTGAAGAGCCTGGGTAAAGTCTTTGATAGCAGCCTTAAGGACATTGCTTCTGTCTAGTCAACCTTTCAGGAACAGGACAGCTGGCTGAGATCTGTCGACGGGTAAGGGCTACCAGGGAAGTTCAAGGCATGGATATACCAGCATGGCATATTGCTAAGGATATCCTGGCTGCTGCTTGTCTTTGAGGTTCCCATCTCCACTGTACAGACCTTGGAGAGGAAAGTCAGTGGCTGTCTCAGGAGATGGTTGGGGTTGCAAAGAGGCTTTAGTAAGATCGCCCTCTCAACACGAAGAAGAAGAAGAGTTTAAGGTGGCACAGACTAGAAAGGTGATGATGTATAGAGACTCCAGTGACCCAAAGGTGGCCCAGGCAGGAGTGGCAGTAAAGACTGGAAGGAAGTTGAAAGCTGAGGAAGCTGTTCAGAAGCGGAGTTAGAAGCACACACCATCACCCCGGCTTTTGCTTTTGTCAAGGCAGGAGAGCAGCCAAGGGCACATGCAGGGCAGAAAAGCGCAGCAGGGATCCTGTAACACTGCCCAGGACTGGCAGCTTTCAGTGGACCTCGAGAAACAGCTGAGGTTCCCCCAGCACATTGTCTGTACAACTCTGAGGCCAGACATCCTCCTGGTATCAGAGTACCAAGTACATTATCATCATGGAGCTGACAGTGCTGTGGGAGAACCCAGTACAATCAACTGGTCACTAATTGTAGCACGCAGGGCTGGAAATCTACATGTATGCCCATCGAGGTAGGCTGCAGAGGTTTTGTGGGGCACTCACTCCACAAATCCTTAAGCTAGCTGAGCATCAGAGTACTAGCAAAAAGCAGAACCATCAAGATCATCACAGAAGCAGCAGAAAAAGCCTCAAGGTGGCTATGCATCCGGAGAGGAGATTCATGGGGATTTGTGAGCACTACATGAACACAAGCTGTGACCTAATCGACCACGGCTGGGTCGCTGGGGCAAGGTCCCTGTGCAAACTGTACCACTGACAATGTGAAAGCCAAAGGAAAGGCAAAATTGTAAAAGCAATAAATGATGTTGAACTAACCTTGGACTTCCAGAACCCAGAATCATTTAGATATAACTGTGAAAAGATAATTTTGTTAAAAATATGGTATCCCTCTTACGTCTCTCACAGTATAAAATGTCTTAGCATTAGTTAAAGGGAAACAGCCAATACATAACCCTACATAAGAGGTCAGACATATCATAAACAGTCACAAAGAGGAAGTTGGTTAATTGTGTGACAACAGAAATTCTCCAAAGAGGTCAAGCTGAAAGGAAAACATACCAAACCACCCCCATGTTCTTCAATAAAGACTACACAGAGAGATCAGAGAGCATCTCCTCTACAGATGCGTCCATGAATAATGACTGCATAATTCAATCTGATGCAGAGTGGTCTGACACACACACTAACCCCACACCACCACACAATAACTCAGCCCTGCTTCATTTGGCTAATATGACAGACACACAGTATAAATATCATGACCCTTGCTCGCTCATTCATAGCGTCAGCGCGTGTGTGTTTGTGTGTAATTTCCATTAGCATGTTAGCTTGTGCGATGTTATGCCACAGCCTATACTCAGCCGCCTGTGAAGTGATGATGGTCCACGTGAAATATTCAAACCTCCCAGAGCCAATTAGTGTAATGGGGACGTATTTGCATATACAGAGGGAGTGAGGGGGTAAAAGGGAGGAAGGACGGATGGAGGGCTGGAGGGGTAGAGGAATGAGGAGGAGATAAAACTGAACAGAGAAGAGCAACGAGAATACATGGGATGTAAATGAAAATTGTTAATTTTGCTTCTGGTTTAAGTGTTACTTGACTGTTAAAACGAAGTCAGTTCGCAGGAAAGGTGCACTGTCTGCGAGGATTTCCACAAAGAGATGCGCATGAAGAACAAAAATAACAGGTTGCAGTAAAATGAAGCCCTGCAGGCAACCGTAGTTTACATGGTGACCAATTTCATTTTGAATATTTCATGCAGGCTGTAGACTATCAACACAGTTTGGAAGCACTTTTAAACTGTTTGGCTGAAACTACCCTGTAAATCGTTTATTAGTGATCTTCTTTCTTTCGCATCAAAACCGCTTTTCCCTTATTTTCATCTTCTGTATAAATCATAAGCCAGCGACAATGCAGCTTTAGCCTCAGTTTATTAGCTTGTACTTATTATGCATGTAGCCATCAAAGACATTTTCTAAGATGCTTCTTTTAAAATGAGTCAACTGCAAACATTAAAATTCCAACCGTCTGCATTTTTATTAAACTGTAGCCGAAGTTAGCCTAACTAGCAAGCTAGCTTATGTTACAGCTAGCAGATTCTGGCACCAACAGTAGAAATATGAAGCCTTCTTCTATGTACCTCTGTCTTAAATCAAAGACTCATGGTTTCAATTAATAAAAATAATTTAAGATGGTAATTATGACAATTTTTCGTTATATAGTTCATGTGGCGTGTGAAAACTAATAGCTAGAATGAGAAAGCAACAGTGCCCTAGAGCTGTGGGACTCAGTGGTCAAGTTTTAAAAGCTAACTTAAGGAAAAGCTGTGTATTTAAGTGTTTTAAGTCAACGTTGTATAGCACACAAATAAATTAAAAGGTGTCCGGTTCATAAAAACAGTCTCAGGAACAGATATCAATTTAATTCAAGTTTGTAATACTGACAGTTTGTCTGGCTGATGGTGCTTGTTGCTCTTCCTTATAGTCAAGGTTATGTATTATTGACAGAGATCAGACCTGCCACCTTGGAAGTCATACCTAAAGGTGTTTTACCCAGTCCAATTATAGACATCTAGTCAGGTGTAAAGGTGTAAGTTTCCCCTCCCTAACAGACGCAGCAGAATAGATAGGTGAAGCGAGTGGTTGAAGGACATGTCAATCAAGTAGAGTGTACACACTCACACACACACCCACACAGTCCTGATTAGAGGTCTAATTAAGCATCGAGTGAAAACACCTGTGTGTAGGCTTTGTGTACAGTAAACGACCTTTAATTGAATTTCCTTTGTACAGGTAGAACTAGGTTAAGTTAATCTAGATATATCAATACTAACAGTGTATTAAAGGATAGTGTCACAATAGTGTCACTTATAGTAATGGAACTCTACAGTTTAATATATCTGAATAAGTACCTGCCCTTGGCTCGATGGGCTTATTTCACAGCAGACATTCTTACATCCAACAGCAGGAAAAGCGCAGGTGTTAATAATAACTTTATCCATGGTTCTGTTCCATTCAGGTGTCTGAAAAAGCCATGACAGGCAGTCAGCATGCACACAACCAGGACCATGAAATTGAAGCAGCTAAATGGAATACAGCCATCATTACTGTTACTATAAACACCTGCGCTTTTCCTCCTAATAGATGTAAAAATGTCCGCTGTGAAAAAGGCCTATAGAGCTTTATGGTGAGTTGTTTTACTTGTTGTTTAGCTGTCTAGTTTGCAACTTTAATGTTCAGGGTAACTCTCACTGATTTCTTAGCATTACTTTCAGTTGTTATAGAGTGAAATATATAGAAAAACTTATTTAAATGACCAAGAAACGGCAAACAGACACAGCTGGGGATATGCTGGTTAACATGGTGTAGCATTCAGATGCTAAACAGGTAGATTTTTCTTAAGAGTTGGAGGAGACCAAACACAGAGATGATAGAAAGTGAACATGGGCCTATATTTGTCATATGCTCAGAAACTTAACTCCAACAGATTGATAAGGTCTTCAGTTCCCTGTAAATGTTTGTCATATGAACAAATAATTTTCTTCTCTGTGTACATACACATCTGAAATATATATGAAAAAAGAACAAGGGAAATAAATGTTAAGATCTATATAGAACTATGATTTTATATTTCATAACTTTCACACATTCAAAAGCATCCTCACTGACTCACACACTCATGTCAGTCATATACTCATGTGTAAATACATGTTTATACAGCAACAGCCACAGTCTTTTTTCCTTATTAAAGATACTTGGTGTTTTTATTTACATTATATAAGACAGAAGATGTGCCCTTAATGTCAGTCAGAAACCACCAGCTGTCATCAAGCCTCTTACACATACACATGGTTCCAAACACAGGCTCAAACAGGGCTCATGTCCAGGGTCGGCTCTGTATGTTTACAACATGGCATCAAAATACAAAAACACTGAACAGATTTGTCAATGAAATGAACTGTTAAATATAATAAATGTTTTATTAGTTTCAAACTAAGCTGGTGAACAAAAGTAATGGAAGCTACTATTCTCCTGGGGGTGAAGCTTTATAGATTGGAGATTTGTGGATTTATGCATATCCATTAGGAGGATCTTGGAAATGTATGACAAGCATCAGCCATGTTTGTTTCTGCTGTTAAAACCAGACTAGAGTTAGATAAATAGGGACCAGTTTCCCATTAGTGTAGTTGTTGTTATGTGAGTCAGTAGGGGGGTGAAGTTGATCTTGGCAACAAGACAGGTGCAACGTCCTGCAAAATACAAAACACACAAAGTAACATTTTTCAATTCAAATTACAGAGTTGAAGGACATGATCATTTAAAATAAGACATTGATTGAAAAAATACATTTGTTTCGATTAACTCCTTAATTCTTGAGAGAAATAATTGACTTGAAGATAGGACTGTTTTGAGGGACATTGGCATGGCGGGAAAGCCAGCCTGGCTTTAGATGGCACACGTACAGTCACATAGAGTATCAGGCTGAAATAGAAGACTTACAAAGCAGTGGGAAATGTGATAGCATCAAATCATTATGTGAATTATACAAAAGAAAAATGTTTAAAATGTTATTACAATTTCCATGTGTTATTTTAAATATATTATATAGATCTAGATTGTATCGATTTGTTACAGGAGGTTCCATAGGCCTTATTATGCTTGTGCATCAAACTCAATATGCTCTCGTATTCTCTCACACACACGCGTCACTTGTTGCTTGAGTTATGGGTGTTTTTTGGCTTCGTCTCACAGGACACTGGACCCTCCCACTATTTTCTCATGTCCATTATTTGACACAGCTTATACAGTACAGCTCAGATGTATGTACTGACCTACAGTATGGACCGAGTGTCAGGGTCCATGACCGACAACACCGTAGAGAACCAGTACCTGCAACACCTCCGCACCATATCAGCGAGACTTGTAAGATCAAACCAACCATTTAATATCATTGCCAAGAATTCACAGACTTGGAGACTTGAGCAGTGCACACAAGTTGCGTGGGTGTAACACTGATATAATGTTCTTTATTTAGCCTGGATGCAGAATTCAGGCAGTGCTGAAGTTCAATGTAAATGACACCTGCACTGCAATTATGCTACAACAGATTTAGTACGCATTAATGCATGTATGTGTTATCAAATATCGCCATGATAGCAGTCAGAGAGAATTTAAATGTCACTGTATGTGAAAGGCCTCCTCAGGAAGACTTAACCCCGAGCTCAATAACACAACTGTCAAATACACTTAAGAGTGGTTCACCTACTTTACAAAGACTGTCAGTCTTTTCTACTGCTTGGTATAATGCAATTGTTGCACTTGCTTGTGCACTCTTATTGTGTTGTTTTGTTTGCTCTGAATTTTGGTGTATGTTATTATTTCCTAGAACAAACGTTGCTCAGACTTATGGGATCTTGGGAACACGACTAAAGGGTACAAACAGCTTAAACTGCAGTCACACAATGTAGACTCAGCTTTTAATGGCCGCTAATCAGCTAGCTCGCAACATCACAATTAACATTCCTCGTCATTCTTCAGTTATGTGGATCTCATCTTGTCTATTTGGCAGATTGCCTTCTATGAAGCTGTGTTGCCAAATATATTGTTCAACGTTCACATTGTTGTTTAACCACGCTAATGCACGAGGGACTTACTACGGGCGAATTTGTCCATGTGGGATTTTCTGGTCAACCTAAAATAGAGCTTAAGAGACTTTAGCTACCTCTCTGAAAACTGTTGTTTTCTAAAATATTGTACGTGGTCCCTAAACATGTGTCAAATTATAATTTAATTTATCATAAGGGCAAAGCTAAGGCTAATTGGTATCCTTGTTCCCAGGCCTTGAAGACATGGGAAACTTCCCCTGAGCTCTGGGAAAACTTGATGAACTGCTCTCTGGTGTATTTGGCAATTTATACTGAATCAGACTTGACTTTTGCAAAGACTGCTGCTCAACATGACTATAAAGAGAAATGTCAAAGTGAGGTCGGTGTTGCCGATTCTGGTTCTCTATAATATCACAAAAACATGAAGGTTAGAGACCTTTTTGCCTCATGGATGTTTTGGCTTTGTTGCAACAAAGCAATAAAATGTTGACAACATTATGCTGCTTTTAACAGGTGTAGCAAGCTCCAAAGGTAATTTAAAATACTGGCTTAAATTTTGTGCTGTTTTGTTGTAAGATTCATTATATTTTATGGCTAAAAAATATGCACCCATGTATTTGACTGATTGATTTTTTTTCTGGTTATTATTGTTGTCTAGTCAATGTTAGTTTCATACCGCTTGGCATACATAAAGCGACAGGAAACAACTTTGAAAAACGTTATTTCTTTAACAGTAAATATGGTTAAGACTACGACGTGTATGTTCCACTGCTGACAGAATATCTGATGAGAGAATCTGATTATTTACGGCAATGATGACCAAAGTTTTCTGACACTTGTAGCACATTTCTGGCTCAAACACAAACAGGTCAAAACGTCTCCCATGTCGTGCTTGATCACGGCACATTGCTGTGTTGTGCTGGTGTTAATCTCACTTAGAGGGCACAATGTCTTGCGGATGAAACTCGGCCAGATGGTCATTAGTTTTTGTGTCAGAAGTAAATTACCCTTCTGATGTTTTCCTTCAAGAGTCCAACACAGCACATGTTCCTATTGAAACCCTGCCAAGGGAGTGTTTAGACGTCCAAACGTGCTAGTGCTGAAAGTGCACAACAGACAGCAGGTACCACACCTTTACTTAGGATAAGTCTCAAGTCTCGTGGTGCTGTCTCATAATTCATTTGGCACTTCTTATATTATCATTGTCAATTTGATTATATTGTTTTATCATTTGGCAAGATGTAGTGAAACAGCAACATTCTCCCTTTCCCTTCCTGGTTGTCTTTTAAAAGTGAATTTAAACCTGTGCTGAAGTTTTCCATTGTTAAGAAGATAAGTTATACATAGTTTAGTTATTAAGTTATTTTATAAGTAACTTAAACCATATTATGATGTTAGTGTACAACAGTTTTAAAGCACGCACAGGTTATACCACTTATTCAGATTTAAACAAACTAGACTTTATTAAATACATTTAAACTAGGATGTGATGCTGATGGATCTCTGTTTACTTCTTCAGATAAAACAATTCTTTCAAAGCCAAAACTATAATGTTTCATGGAAAACTTATCCTTAATTAATGCTTATAAATACCTTTTATTTTGACTTGATTTGTTATTTGTACCATGTGATGTTAACACCCGAAGAGAACAATGGCAGCCATGTAATGTGAGTTACCATAATTATCCAAATGTGCCAAGTCTTTAAAATTAAAAAGAAAAATCCTTCAGACATGTTTCAAACCCTTGTTGAAAATTATTCTGCATTACTGAGCTATGCTAAAGTATTTGAAAGGCCTGAGAGTTCATGGTCATTACATTTGCATGGGGCTAGAGTGTCCTTTCATATCCACATGGTCAAAAACAATGCAACTAAAAAAAGATTATGTATGTAAATGTGAACTTTGTCAAGCATGCATACTGTGACTGTGTGTAAAAGTTAGTATCGTACTATATATGACTATAGTAGTATATGCTTTATATACTACTATATTCTGTGTACTGTTGGTTAATCTGGACAAGGAATATTTGAGCTATTTAGGAGCGCTTGATTTATCTTGCCAGCCAAGATACAACTTCGTACCTCCGTGGGATAAGGCGCCTGCCATGACTAGACATCACAGGTTCAAATGTGGCTCTTAGCCTTTGGCACGTGATATTTAAAACGTTCACTCTTCACTGTATTTTAACAGAAATCTTATATAAATTGTTATCAGATAAATCAGGCGCTCCTGGTGTTTTATTCTTTTCAAATACTAGGAATGAATCAATTTGTATTTGTCCTGATTTGAGCAGTAAAAAGGCACTGAGCTGGGAATCATTTTCAGTTCTAAACGTCTTACCTGGAGTGAAATGGCTGTTATTGTTATTGGTTATAGTTCGCTGTGGGTTAGAAGCAGAAAAGGCTCTAAGATCAGCTTAGTACTAGCATTTTTGGCATTTGTCCTTTGATGACCCCTTTTCAAACCTTGTCTGTGCCTCTCATTCTTGTCGTCCAACCCCAACTAACTGGACCTACTGTAGGTGGATGTAATGAGCAGCAGATGACATTAAATGATTTGGGAACAGCTGGAGGAGGGAAAAGGGGAGTTGTATTGTTCTTCAGCAGTCGTCTTCCGTGTACAAGAGGCCATGATGCACAGCAAACATTTGTGGCAAATCTGCCATCTTCTGAAAGTTCATACAACTCAGCATCCACTTTGTTAATGGAAAGTGGATTTATTCTATTTACGCAATTTTGTTGATCCCTAGCGAATGCAACACTGGTCATGTAAATGGTCCATGTCCAGGTTTCTCCAATCCTTGTTGACTCCAGACCCAGGGACCCACGTCAGGGTCAGAATGGAGAGAGAAACCAGGTATGGAGCTGAGGAATCCAGCGAGATCATGAAGTTTTATGTTAAGGTTTCTCTGCTAATTGACCCAATCAGTCCTTGGAGAGGGTTCGTGTGAAACTAGGTTAGCTGCTGTTCCTCAAGTCTTTTGAAGCATAGCTCCCTTGTTTAAGGGAGATGAGGGCAATATGGTCTTTTTTCACCAATGATGGAGAAACCGTTTAAAGTTCCATTCATACGGGCGTCCCACAGATCTGAATCCGAGTTTTCACATTATGCATTTGCATATCCAACAATCTGTGAAGTTTATGTCCTGCACGTTCAGACGGATTCAAATCCAGCCTTTCAGAAAATGAGTCTCTGTCAATAGTAGTGTGTGTGTGTGATCTACAAACTTGTTTCTCTAAGAAACATGGTCCCAATGCTGTAGGAGACTTTCCTCATAGAGGCCGGGGGAGCGGAGCGAGAGCTGGTCAGCGAGGCATGGCTGTGAGAAGTCCCCGCCTCCAGAAAGTAACACGTCCCTGGGATCTCTTTGGGAAAGTTCTCTGGGAGCTCCAGCCGTGACCGAGGGACGAATGAAAAAGAACGGTCATCTTTCAGCAACCTGTCGACGATGGAAAAGAAAACAACTTATCAAAAAATAAACAGACATGCTAGGTGGATTAATGTAGTGATGGACATATAATTATATATATACATGTTAGTTAAGCCAAACTGCTTTCTTAAAGCTCCCGTGAGAAAATTTTGCTTTGTGTTGATTTTGGCGCCCCCTGTGGACAAAGCCGTACCTCTTATCTCTTTGCTGATTTTGTCCTGTACATGCTTAAGTGGTGTTTTTTAACAAAAAATCTCATCCTGCTTTCTTTAACAGTCATATGTCACACTTTAAATTTTTGTCCTGGAAAATGTAAACAAAGGCAGTGTGCAGTTAATCGCTTCATCTGACACCTACCCCCCCGCCAACAGTTTCAGGCATTAAAAATAACAATATAGAAATAATCAGTGTTGTTGCTTAGGGTCTGGTTTGCTTTTGTAGGTCATATAGAGTAATCAGAATTAATTTCAGTCTGTTTCATAACCAGCAAAAAAACTCCTCACAGGAGCTTTAAATTACCATAAAAGAGACTTTATATTCATGACTACTGAGTTAAAAACAAGAGCATGTTTTCTGCTGTTACTTACTGGTAAGTTGTGGGACTAACGTTTATACACCTTGGATGGCTCCCCGATTCAAACTTGCTGGCCAGTGTCACATTATTCCCAAACAGGCAATACCGAGGCATTTTAACCCCGACCACGCCTGCCAGCACCGAGCCCGTGTGGATACCTATCCTTAGCTGAGAGAGAGAGGAAGGAGGTGGTGGGAGAAGATTGAAGAGAAGAGAAAAATTGTAAAGAGAAAATTAATAACACAACCAGCAAGATTTTAAATGTGGAAAAAATAACTGACTCTTGGCTCTGGGCAATTATAATGGCTAAATTCACAAGCGGCGCCCAGTTAGTGACGTGTTTTCCATCAGCCAGCAGTGGTTGGGCTGCCAGAGAGGGTAGGCGGAGCTAAGCGGCTGCTTTTCCGGCCTCTTCAAGGGTTGCGAGTAAACAGTAATCTACTATGGCTGAACAAACAAGGAAAAGATCGATGACTACAGATACAACTTCAAAAATAAGTGAAAATCCGAAGAAAAAGAAACAAATTCGACGCTCAGATGAAGGCAAACAGTTTAAAGAGGAAAGCGACCGTCAGTGAGGAAAATCAACCGGAGCCAACCGTGGACGTCACACATGCAACACTGTTTGGATATCTGGGTGTGCTCCCGCAATTACCGTTTATCGCCATAGGTGCCGCCAAAGAGAAAGACATCTTCGAGATTACCACTTTAATGTTTTTTGGCATCTGAAACAAATAACCTGTCACATCGTGAGCTGCACCAACTCAACTTACCTGGCACTGCTGTGCAATACATGGATTAATGTTCTGTATCATACTCTCATATTAGTGTAGCTGCTGTATCTAATCTGATTTTAAGTGGCAGCACATTTTTAGACTAATGAAATCTTCCAAACGCAAGATTTGGCGAGGGAAAGTATCTAAATAAATAACTGCGTCTGTCTCTTCTTGGTAACAGATACAGGGCAGCAACATGGTGCTCATATAATAATCTGGCTGAGGTGTGAATCTATAAATGGCTGGAGGCGGAGTGGAAGCTATCTCAACATTTTTCCAATTTGACCATACCACTTCATGGCCACTCGACCAACTATTGATTTCCTCCACTTGGGGAAAAAGTCACCATATGTACAGCGTACACACCAAATACACACTCACACACACACACGCGCACAAAAACCAGAGGAAGCCAGATTTCTAATGATCTATTTGAGCATCTCATCACCTAGGTATCCAACGCCACTGTGTGCATGCCAGCATACTGCGAAGTAGTCATGGCAACAGCAGGCGATGGTGGTAGTGAGGTAGAAAGAGCACAGACAGACAGAACGACAGAAGGAAAGACAATGGAGAGAAAGAGAGGGAGAGAGAGGGGCAAAATACAGTTATATATAGACAGAAAAACCTTGACAGTACAGGAGGAGAGAGACAGAAAGCGAGAGAGAAAGTCATGTCGGTGCACTACTGTGACCTATTTTTCTGCTAAACTGCTCACAGATGGCCGTGCGCTCGTCTGTCTGTCTCTACGACAGTCAACCGCTCACACATAAAAACAAATCTGCATCCAGCGCCCACTATCCTCTTTATTTCTTAGTCTCATAACACAGACACAGCAACATTCATACTCTCCTCTCCTCCGTGTCGCTATGAGTCAGCATTCACAGCACATGGCCCTCGGTGAGCCAATGAGCAAATGGCGCAGTGGCGCAGACAACCAATCACATCGTAGCCTCTGGCCAAGCTGACAGAAGGATGCAGGAATGGAGACGGACTGAGACGGAGAGAGGAGGGAGTTGTTATAGAGTCAGTGTT
Organism: Semicossyphus pulcher; assembly: GCF_022749685.1. Lineage (NCBI taxonomy): Eukaryota > Metazoa > Chordata > Actinopteri > Labriformes > Labridae > Semicossyphus > Semicossyphus pulcher. Next base: position 17,563,325 of record NW_027211692.1, on the reverse strand, counting down.
TTATTTACACTCTGTTTGCAGTGTGTTAGGCAGACCTAGCTAAAACTAATGCAACAGTGCTGCAATACAACCAAACTCCATGGTTATAATGTTCAGTTGTTCTTTAACTATATTAGAGAGGAGTTTAAGAGCAGAGAACCACGGTAGTATGGGGACAGTTCATATCAGCAGTTACAGGTACTACATCCCTCATATCCACACCCACTCACACACTCATACTCCCACTTATACACACAAGCACCCATGCACAAAGATCACGCTGCAGGTCTGAAACTGAAGCAGATATACAGATGAAATCATCTCACACTGTTTGATTCCTATATGTGTTTATCTCTTGACATCTCACACCTCTGTATATTTCCCTCCCTGTCCCTGGATCACTCCATCTCTCTCTCACTGAACGCTTTCTCTCAGCTCTCTCGCAGCTCTCATGCTAGTTTGCATAACAGTGCAACATTGGCTGGAGTGGAGTGCACTCACTGAGCAGCATTTATCACGTTGAAGTGTCCAATACCTCTATAACTCTCCTTTATATGAACATGAAGTGAAGAGGAGAAGGAGGAGAGAGCGTAACACAGTGTAAAATATAAAAAAAAAAAAGGAAAACAAGAATTAAAAGTGAGAAGATGAGCAAGTAAGGAGAGGGGAATGAAAGGAGGTCCAGAGAGGCTGCAGAGGGGAGAGTGGGAAAGAGGGGGGGAGAAAGTGGAAGAGCAGGAGAGGAGGCCAGAAATGCTTGGCAAGGCCTTTCTATTTTGAGACAAATGGACAATGTTAGGAGCGAAGCATTACACAGAACACTGTCCGGTCTGTTATTCAGCTGTTATCTGTCTTTGCTTCTCTCTCACGTACATGTTTTATTCCTCTTCCTTATCTCTGAAAACAGTGAAATAAATAATGACATTGTTCTAAACATCACTCTGATTACTTAAAAATTGTGGGTTGACTTTTCAATATGACCCGTGCCAGCCCAGGACTATAACATAATTTACTGGAGGAAATGACTTTGCAAGTAAGCACCCAGGCCCGAAACGCTACCAAGGCAACCTAACGGAGATGGGCGACCTTGAGAGAGTGGACTGAGGAAGGACATAAATAAATTATAACCTGTGTTCCCTTTTCATTCTACTGAATTAACATGAGGGATTCGAACTCAGTTCAGTTGGGACTATTTCCTTTGCTCCCTGATTCATATGCTCATCTTTTTTTCTGTCAAAGAGAAAAAGAATAAATTGTTAATACAATACTCTTAACTGCAGTTGCACGGGGACACATGGCATGAGAAGAGTGAATCGTAGAAATCAGATAAATCTTCAGCCGTGACAATCTTTGAGATAGCACTGAGCAACGCTTTCTGTACTCCAACACAACAAACGGCACTTCTCCCTCTTCGTCTTCATCTTCTCTCACTCCTCTCTCCTTCTTCCTGCAACAACTACGGTCTCGCGCGAGATTTCAGCGCGAGACTTCTCCGTGAGTGAGACTTGGTTACAGACAACAACAGAGAGCATAAGGTAAAGAAGCATGGCTGCCACAGTGTTGTCAGACACGTATTATAACGATCCAAGCCTGTCAGTAGCAAAAACAAGCGCCTTTGGTGGCTGTATATTGGCGTATGCGCGGTGCCCTGTTTAGTTACATTGTATCTCATTTCGCGGCTGCTGGCCGGTGCTTCCTCCCTGAATACTGCATCGATTTCAATAATGGTTGTCTCCACTAGTCACTTACACACAAACAAGTGGGAAAATAGGGTCTAGGTCGAAAAATCCTGAAGTAATCCTTTAAAGTGATAATCTGGAAGAATTTCTTGTAAATAAATGTCTGTCGCCGAATGAGGTAACACATTGGTGATTGAGCCACTGATGAAAGCCTTTGCATTTGCAGTATATACAGTAGTATTATTACAGACTGGGTGTCTGTGGTGACATTCGCGAAAAAAATCACAAGTGACCCGTTTCCCATCCACCAGCAGTGGATGGTCTGCCAGAGAGGGTAGGTGGAGCTAAGCGGCTGCTTTTCCGGTCTCTGCAAGTGACGAGTAGCGAGTAAACAGTAATCTACTATGGCTGAACAAACAAAGAGAAGATCGATCATTACAGATACAACTTCAACAATAAGTGAAAAGAGAAACAAATTCGACGCTCAGATGAAGGCAAACAGTCTTAAAAGGAAAGCGACCGTCAGTGAGGAAAATCAAGAGTTACAACCGTAACAAAGGGAGCCAACCGTGGACGTCTGGTTAAATTGGGAAGTGTACTGCTGCAATTACCATTTAATGCCATAAGGGTCGGCCAAATAGAACGAAACTGAAATCTTCAAGATTAGATTTTTAACATTAGTTTTGTCTGAGCAACATTTTCATTTGCTTATGTTTAAGGAAAACACACATTTATCTACATTTCAGTCATTGTTGGGAAAATGGTTGAATTCACAAGAAATGCTGTGTTGTATTATAATACTTTAATACTAAGAAGTGACCAATAGTACCTGATTGCCTTCTTACAATCACAGCACTGACCACAGCTAATGGTAAAAGTGGACCTTAAATCTGTTTTTCACAGCCTGATACCATTTTACACTAGCTGATATAGTTGACATGTCCTATTTCTAACATTCAAAACTATGAGGGTAGAAAAATAAATGAACTAAGGAACTTAATTAAATCACAGACAGCTCAGAAAAAAATTTACACTTAATGTGTAAGATCGCAACACAAAACAGAACAACAGAGAAAGTAAAAGGGATGTGTGAGAGAGAGGAAAAGAAAGACGACTAGACTGACAAAGCTTAGAAACCAACAAACACACACACACACACACACACACACACACACACACCACACGTAGAAGCGTATGGTCCATAAATAGAACAAACCATCACGTACGTACATACACCCACACAGCACACATAGGCCCACATAATCATCTCCCAATGTAAACACAAATGCATCTACATGAAGCAGCATTCATGACAAGAAAATGTCCCGAGCCGATTTCGGTGTTTTGATATCAGAGCCAATCTGGAAATATTTTAATAGATTGGATCAGATGGAAGAGAGAAGATAAAAGGCAGGCTCTACAGTGAAACATTCCCCTGCTTGGATATCCCAAAATATGCCTCATAAATATTTTCTGACTAAGACATGTGGGATATTCAGATATTATACGGGTGCTAGGAGCCTTATTTGGACATGTATACAGCACATCCTGAATAATTGTCTCAATTTCGGTTTTTACAGCACTTTTCGACACCTGGCCTTTTTGTCTGTTTATGGCAGCTCTGCTCATTGTATACAAACCATCTAGCCAGTAGTTTGCAAGGCGTTTATCAGAGTATGCAGGGCGTACTTAGTAGGACTTACTAGGAATATTATCTCTCACGTACATTGGGCTAAAACCGATAATTTTGTGCATGTAAGTGTATCCAGTATATTGTTACTGTTAGAGTCTCACAGCAAAGGCATAATGTTGCCACACCACTGACCTCAGGGAAGCAGGAGGATTTTCCAGTAATGTTGAAAAAGGTTTCTTTTGTTTCTTTTTCATCCCCGACTCTGGCAGTTGCCATAGTGATAGAAATAAACATACTGAAGACATTCTCGATCCTGCTTTTGATTTGGATGATTGAAATTGAAATGTAATCAATGTTCTGTTCAGAATCAGAATTGTGAAACCTCTACTTATAAGCAAAGAGAGGTGAGAAAAGCTTTCAGGAAGCAGCTTCTCATCTGGTGCTATGATTGGGATGTCCCTATCAGATGACACACAGCAGGGAGTGAGACCCTAATGTTGGTTCTACTGTGTTTTTTTGAATGAGTGACACACGCAGCTGGCTCACAGACAATAGGCAAACACACCATGATGTCCACCATGCCTCCTGCCTTATTTCCTGAAAACACACAGTAAATCCTTGTGACAATGTTATTACTCGTATGTTTCTCTATCCTCCAACCATACACCTTAAAACCAGATGTAATGTGAATCTTTTTGTATTATATTATAAATTATGTTACAGATTTTTGTTTTCTGGATTTTGTGGTGCAAGTCCAGACCCTGGGATGACAAGTGCTAATTCATATTTAACCCAGCAGCCTAGTGTGTGGTGTGTGTTGACTCTTGACACTGCATGCAATGCTTTAAAAAGTTGTATTCCCCACACTATAGCTAATGTATCCATGTTGATATTTATAGAATGCATAAGCATGTGCAATACTTCCGCTTATTTATTAGTACCATGTACCGTATCAGGAGCAATATTATATTTTCTTAATTATTGTGCACAATTAAATTCTATATCATGCACTATCTTTAAACTCATAATCATGTGCAATAGATGTTCTTACTACGTAATAACTGTCAGTACAACTGCCACTATTACTTCCTGCCTACTTTTGTGGATAACTATTGTAATATTATGATAATGTTTTTTTCTTTTATGCCTTTTCTTATGTCTCTTTTGCATTAACCCAACATTTAACCCATTTATATTTTCACTTTTAGTTGAGTTGTTTTTTGTATTTTTGGAGCTATCTTGCAATCTAATTTCCTTCGACAAAAGTACAATAAGAAATCAATGTATAATTCAATGCTTGTTAATCTGAATCTGTATCAGTATCTCCACAGCAATAAAGCACAAGTGCAAGATATCTTTTGTTAACAAATTAGTGGAGGAATGCTGAGTAATTGTTGAAGCATATAAAATGGACACCCGGTCTATAACAAAGCTAATAGCAAATTGAGTGAGGTATGATTAAATCTTTCTTTATATAAGTTATATATCATAAGCATAGATTGAGTGAATCCGTTCTTTAATGTACAATCGGTCCATCTCCCAAATCAGATCTCATATACTTCTATTAGCCATCTTTTCCTTTTTCACAACCAAGTCATCAATTTCAAATTATGTCATTTTGTTGTCACCGTGGCAACTGCGCAGGATGCACTCTGTATTACCATGGCAACTGCACTAGCAGTCTCCAGCGCTTTAGCCTTGACTTTCAGTATAGATTCAGAAAGAGCAAATTGTGGGGCCCTGGTTTAGCTCAGTTGGTAGAGCATGAGCCCCATATACAGAGGCCACAGTCCTCGTTGCACTGATCGCAGGTTCAACTCCCGGTCTGCTGATCATCTGGTCCATGCTCACCTCCCAACACTTCCTGTCTATCTTTAGCTGTCCTATCAATTAAAGGCAAAAAGCCCAAAAAATAATCTTTAAAAAAAGAAATAGCAAATTGTGCAAATACCAACAGACATATATTCAGAACCAGGATTCTTTAAAGATACAGGTAAGACAGACACACACATACAGACTACATCACACAAGCAAGCAAATTGGCAAAAAAAAAAAGGCTACTTAGGCGAGTTTGTGTGTTTGCTAGATGGTAATGATTTTTGGACCAATATACTTTGATGGTGCAACATGGCCTCAGACACCTTTAGTGCAGGCAGTGAATGAAAACTCACCTTAATAGGTCTCCCATCAGGTGTCAGCACTTCTTCAGAGAGTTCCATCATCTTCAGAGCCATGTGTGCAATCGGCTTGGCGTGACTGTCGACCTTCTTGTGCAGTCCTCCTGCCACGCAGTAGGCATCACCTATTGTCTCGATCTGTTCGAGAAATGGGGGAGGAGAGGCAGAAACCGAAATGAATAAGTGTGAATACATGCCGATGTGTGAAACTAAGTAGTCATTCAACAACTCGTAGTATCTCCACTGAGAAGTAGAAATTAAAAGCACTCCTTCATTCCTCTTATCATATAACAACCACAGTATCTATGTGTTTCTCTCTCTTGGCCTACATCCTTCACAATAAGAGATGGTGAACGCATGGAGAGATTAAAAAAAAAACACTTATTGCTGCTTGCACTGCGTCTGACCCAGTCTGACAAGCCAAAAAAACCCAAGCATAAAAAATACAAACATTGTCAGACAGACACGCATATCCCTCAGAGCACTTATCCCATTGAATGTGTCAGTTACAGTCACTGAGAGAGTCAGTTGAAGTTTACAATATTTCAGAAAATGCATGACAAGTTGGTTTATTGTGTTTGATTTGTTAGGACCAATAACCAGTATTTAACAAAAATATTTGTACAGAACCAAAATTAGCTTAAAGATCAGCTCCAGTCATGTTTTAAGACATATAAAATGTTCTGTGTTTAATCATGAATTGTGTCTAATATGTTTTTTCTTCAAAATATGCTTAATTACCTTGTAAAAATCCTCCCAACGCATCTCCTTCTTCTCCCTCATTAAAAATTCCCCAATCTCCATAGTCCTCGCCCACTATGCAAATTTCCAACTGCCCCCTCCGTCACAAAAACAAAACACATCTCTGCCAATCATTTAGTGGCAACTTGTTGAAACTTAGCTAGCTTGAAATGTAGTAATTAGTAGCAGTAATGTTAACGATAATAGTCGTGAGTTTGCAAAAATTACGATGACGGTTACAGCTCGCTCGCGTATCACCGAAGTGGTTGCCATAGGTTGCGCATAATGATTTGTATAGCATCACCCCGTCCATTAACGGGATTGGCTCCTTAGGTTTGTGACGTCTCAAACCTGCCAATCTGAAAACGTGTGGTTCAGCCTGTCCTTGGTACACTGTAGTTTAAAAGCAGACAGGCCCAGCCATGGAGATGACTGCTTATGTTGTCCCTGATGTGTCTTGTAGCACATGAGAAACACCGCATGGAGATGTTTACAAGGTTAAACACTTGATTTTCACTGGAGGGGGTCTTAAAGGCTAAATGACATCTCCTAAGTCATAAAAACTAAATCATTATGATATAAAAAGCCTGAACAATTAAGTGTTTTAACAACAAGGCATCTTAAGGATCTGATATACAAGAGACTACCAGATAACCGGCCTTCTGGTGCCATCTTTATAAGACAAATTATCTTCTGGCCAATTTATTCTTTTAATAGAATACAGAATACAAGTCAAAAGTGTACCTATAATCAGCTCATTCCCAAACTCACTAAATTAAGATTAAATTCATGAAGCCAAGTCTGTGAAGGTTCTCAGTCATCCAGGTCATGGTAATTGTAAGCTTAATCCAAAAGGCAGCTGGACTTGGTTGAAGTTGTCGAAGACGTTTCACCTCTCATCCAACGGCGCTAGAGGCGGAGCTAGAGGCTTTTATTTATAGCTCTGTCCACCAGTCAGTTTAGAACTGAAGAATCCTTTCAGATGAGAGGTGAAACGTCTTCAAGTACTTCAATGAAGCCAAGTCGTTCCTAATCAGTGTTTGGGTTTGCTTATGCCAGGTAATGCTCTAGCAGCTGATTCCTTGTTGTAGAATTACTTCCTAAAACCATATTCGAAATGAGCCCATGTGAGCAAAGCAAACAAGCGGGGATTGTTACCATATTTAAACTTGAAATAGTGACTGGTTGCCATGACAGTCCTTATAAAGACAAAAAAAAGCATAAAAGGAGAAAAAGGAGGGAGAAAAAAAAACTAGGAGACAAACTGCCCTCATCTAGGCCTGCCATCATTTCCACAGTAACCATGACAATGGCAACATATGGGTGCCTCAATCTCCTCACATGTCCCTCCTGTTCCTGCTTTCTCTCCTGCACACACACTCACTCTTCGACGGCTATTCGCATAAACCCTTTTATATACACTCAATCCCTCTGTCTTTCTCCGTGTATCTCTTCTGCCCTTTCAGCAGACATCTGATACATGACATTTCTGAGAGATAATACAGAGGAAAGGCATGTGTTTTACAGAGATGCGACAGGTATACGTTGTTGTGGCAAAGAACCAGGTAAGAGATAGAAAGGAGAGATGTGAGGATAAAGGAAGAAAAGATAGAAAGAGTAAAGAGATGCTGATCTAATAATGGAAAGTAAGGCTGAGGGAAAGACAGCAGACGACAGCATCTAGTCCCACAGCCCCACAGTCACATGGACAATATTGACACATCTTTGTTAAGCTCCCACAGACTGGCCATTAATCAGTTACTTTTTCCATAACACAAGCACACCCACAAATGACAGCGCAGACACACAAGTATATTCAATACTAAAGATTCAGTTAATCAAACACAACTGAAAACAAAAAAAAGGCCCCATGACAGTCGGACTGTAACATCCTGGAAAACAAGTTGTCGTCAATGATGACCTCATTTTGCAAGTAAGACAATGAAGCCATGAAATTTCCAATCAATACGGCGCTGTGCCCCTCCTACCACATCCTCCCAAATGACATGGCCTTGTTTCTCAGTGTGCTTCTTTCAAACATCCTGTCTCAACAGGTGTTACGACATACCACTGACCTTATAAACATCCAGAATGCCGCACTGGTAGTCGAAGCGCGTGTATAGCTCGTTCAGCATGGAGATGACCTGCATAGGCGTGCACTGCGCACACACAGCGGTAAAACCCACGATGTCCGAGAACAACATGGTGACATCATCGAATTTGCGAGCGGGCACCGGCTGACCCTGCCACAGTTTCTGCGCCACATCGCCGGGAAATATGGAATAAAGGAGATCCACGGTTCTCCTCTTTTCCTCCTCCAGCGCCTGGTGCGTCCGCTCTAACGTGGCCTGGGAGAGGAGAGAGGGGAAGGAGATTAACAGGGTTCGTTCTGATGAATGCACTGATGACAATGAAGCTGAGATGTGGGAGGACTGCACCAAATTAAAACTGCTGGTGCATGTAAATGTATTTAAGAATTAATTTGATTTATATTAGGGTGTGTGTATCTGCATATGCTTATTTGTGTCTATGGGCGAGCCTTTTTAATAACAAATCTGTGTGATGCAGCGCTACACCATTGTTACAGCAGGCAAATTAACTCATGGCAGTGGCCTGGGGGAGTGGCTGCAGATGCAAAGGATTGAGTCAAGGCTCAACGACTTGCTCAAAAAATCTTTTACAGCAAATTATAACAGCAAGTCACAGGAGCAAAGTTCCTCCAGGCACACTTTAAACAACATCAGGTCTAATAAACTGACGTTTCCTCAGTTGTTTTTCTCTGTAAATATGAAAAGACCGAGAATTAAACTGACAAGCATTCTACCTTAAGTTTGTCCATTCTCTTCTTCAGGCCATCCTGAGCCTTTGCCTGCTCCCCCACCAGTATAACGTCCCGCGTGGCATCATGGATGGGGATGTCTGACAAGTGGAGGCCCCTGCCCATCAGCTCCTCTAGCTTATCGACACGTGGTGAGCCCAGAAACATGAGGGAACACGACTCGGGCACATGGATCATCTGACCCTTCAACTCCATCACCTGGACGAGAGAGCAATCACATGGGAAAGAAAAGGTGAATTTAGAAAGTTAGGCCTTTTGACAGCCTTAATTATATGCATAGATACACTGAAGCAGAGGAGAGGGGGGTTGGAAGACAGACTGTAAGATAAAGACAGATGTTCCTGGTAGATTAGGTTCATGAATAGCCTCATTTGACGATGGACTGCCATGTCAATCTCATAGTTGCTTTTCTCCAAATAATGTCATCAAATAAAACAGAAAAAAATGATTTACTATTTAACTTTTTTTCCCACAAAGCTCAATTGTTGGAGGGTAGCTTTTCCATTAAACGTTCATTTTAAAAAGGCTTTGTAAATTCTGTAATGTGTTATTACTGGGTGAGAAAAAAGCAACAAGCCACAGTTATTTTTAGCTTTTATATTTGATACAATCAGGTAAATACAGAGAGGCAAACCTAAGACAAAATGTTTTTGATAAACTTGCAACAGGACTAGGTCAAAACCTAGTATGTGGCTGACCGCATTAGGTCAATGTGCACTTTTGTGGGCAACAAGGACTGTCTTTATGAGGCCGATGACAACGTGTTTGAAAGCAGGTGCGCGCTGCGGACGTAGGTGAGGACAGCAGACGAGCAGCGGAGGAGCAGCCCCGCCTTCTCCCCAAACAAAGTATCCAGAGCAGTATAGACAGAGAATCGCATCAGTGGAGGTCCAATATGCTCAATGATCCGCCATTGTGATGTCGCAACTCTCTCTCTCTACGGCTCTGAAAGTACCGTCACTCACTCATTCACTCACTCAGTCAGTCAGTCAGTCACATACAGAGTATGTGTAGGGTTGACCTCGGCGGTCAGCTACAAATAAAACATTGTTTAGTACTTGATTTCAACTTTAACACTTTCAAGTTATGCAAAATAAGAAATATTTAAACTTAAATAGGACCAGCTACCTCTGTATTTATCAAAAACTTGCCATTTAAAATCATATTTTTACACAAATTACAGTTAAACTTGAATTTTGTACATTTTTCAAAACAATCACACGTTAATGCTCGACAGCTCTTTGAGACACCGCTTGTATACGAGACTCGAGCGACCAGGCATCCGTGATGTAGTTGGCGGTTAATGTCACAAAGGACTGGGTGTCACTATGCTGTGGGTGTTGGTCAAGGCTTGCCCCCATACATTAACGACGCAGAGAGCTAGCTAAGGTAGGCAGCACGACTAACTAGCCGGGACCGACACGCTCCTTGTTGGAAATGCGTACAACGGTAGCCGGAAATGGTGCACAGCAAACGATGCATGCAGAGGGTTTGTTGTTGTTGCTGTTTGTGCACAAACTGGCTGAACATTTTGTTAGGACGGAAAAAAAAGTTTATGTAAATCGATTTTTGGAAGTTTCAAATTGAGTGTATAGATGCACACAATGTTGATAAAACCCAGAGTATAACTACAGCAACAGCAGATTACTGTCTTTAGTAAATATTTTGAACTTTATATAACAAGGCCACATCCAATATATAATGCATGCTGACCTGGATGGAAATAACTGGGTAAACTGGTGACCTAGTTATGAAGGACTCAATCCTGTCATCATCAAAATGTCACTGCTTTGAGTCACACAGTCCATCCAAATGTCCTCAGACAACAAATCGTGAGCTGTGATCATCCGCGTACGTCATGCCTTTAAAGAGTTTGAGTGGGTACAACACTAACTGAGAAGAAAACCACAACACACACTAATCAGTTAAAGGGGTTAAAGATATTTTATCACCAACATGGCTGCAAATCCACAAACAATTGCGGCACTACAGCCAGGATTGTTTGCAAAATATGACTAACAATCTGCATCACTCGCTTCTTGACATTTTGCAAGAGATGACAAATATACGTGCAGCACCTGCTGAATGTCTTAAAACAGGTGTGAGGAATACAAACAGAAGAGCCTATTGGAGATATAGAGGAGAGAGATTGAAAGAGGTATGGCTGGCTGATTACCCCAGGAGATGTTGTTGAGAGGCACGACTGCCCTTTTGAATATGACTCTTAGCTATTTCACAGTGCTTACCACCTCTGCTAAAGGCCCTCTTCTTCTTCGTCCTTTCCCTTCCCTTCATTTTCTTTTTTTGCCTCCCTCTTTATCTCCATCTTTCATTCCTGCCTCTCTCTCTCTCTCTGCTCTTCGCTCTGTCTCTTGGATTACCGCTCTCTCTCTCCATAGTGTCAGATAGATTATTCCGCCAGTGAGCACACTGCAGCCCTGTTTTATTTATAGCACAAGGCTCTCCTAGGTCTGCATAATGCATACAGTCTACATCTACACACACAGACATACTATATTTCTCTACTCACATTCTGCCCTTGACTGTCTGTTTCTCAGGAACGCTGACATACATACATATAAACACACATGCCAGCATACATATGCCCATATGCAGCCTGCAACCCATACGGTCCAAGTTCAACACATACCAATCCCCTGCAACACAACAAACACACACACACACACACGCACACACACAGATTCATCCAGCAGTTTATCAGGCATGGTTATCTTACCTCACTCTAAATTCACATTGGCTTACTGTATGCCTCACATCTGCACATGCTGCCACATGCAGCTGTTCATATGGACACTCTGCACTCAAACATGCACATGTACACACATATATTAAATTTGGTTTGAATCTTTCTTTAACAAATGAGAACTAAGTTTTCCTCCTCTAAGATATGACACCTGGGGTTATACTACAAAGCAGGATTTGCGGTTATCGAGGTAACTTCAGGGTTAACTCCGAGTTTTCAGTTCTATGAAGCTTGTTCACTTCTTACCGGGGTAGATTGCCATGGTAACCAATGCTGAACACCTCAACCTGCTCCGGAGAGAGGGTTATGTTCGAGATAAGTGATCAACCTGAACTAAACACCACCTACTGACCAATCAGGTCCCTTGATTTACGAGATCTGTGAGTCATGAAAGATATTCATCGTGCTTTACTGATACATCTAGAACAGAAACAATGAAGCCTTAAGGAGCTACTTTTGTGCTTATAAGATATAAAAGTAAGCATTCGTACTGCTTTAAATTGTGGTTTTAAAGGTTTTATTTGTTCATAGTTTGATACGGCTGAGAGAATAAATCTAAATCTGTCATTAACGCAACAAAAAAAACATCTGTGCAACGTATTAATCTAATGTAACACACAAGTGTTAAAATAAATATATGGTGCTCTAATGATGGAGCAGGGATATTATTATATTTGCACATTTACACAGTCTGCGTTTTTTTTGTTATCAGTCCTTCCTGCATTAAGCAGCTGCAGCTGAGTGGACTATTGTCTGGATTATGTGCAACTTCTTCATATCTTTCAGAAATCATAGTTTGCTCTGAGTTTGTAAAATATGCCGATCAGCTGACAGCAGACTTGTCCCTATGTGTGATTGGTCATACACTGCAGACTCCGGCCCTTTTATGTGAACGCGCTCATAGAAATTAGAGACAACACTTGTAGAACATAAGTTATATTTCACAATGCTGATTTTCTCTGGTGAAAAGTGATGAAAATCTTTTGGGGATGAGCATCACTGGGTGATCACTACCATTTTTGTAGCTGTATTTCGGCTCTGTCATGAGTTATTGCTAGTTTTTATTTAGTTTGTATTCATGTTCAGATATTAATTTCCTGTTTTACTTTGTCACTATTGTCACTTTGTCTCTCGAGTTGCTTTACTGCCTTCCTTTGTTTCTTTTCCCGCCTTTGTGATTGCGTGCTTCGCTCTGATTGTTTTCACCTGTGTTTGATTAGTCTCACCTGTCCCCGGTTGTCCCCAGTGTAGTATATAGTCTTAGGCTGCAGTGGAAAAGTCCAAAAAATGACCCCCTGTCTTTTCCGAACCACTTTTCCACAGGGGGAGTGTGAGGAGAATTCAAAAGCAGTAAGGAAAAGACGACCACGGTGCTCAGAGAATCCGACTGCACTTAGACTGGGCGGATGTGACTGATGTTGTGGTTCTGCCATGTAAAAAACTACAATCTACCCATGATGGACTACAAAGAGCACTGTCACAGATGATTATTTTTTTATTTATGACGTGCAAAACAACGATTACATTTTAGTTGTAGTCCTAAACCTCATCAACGTCATCACAACAGAACACTTAATAGAGGCACGTGGGTTTAGTCTGTATTATCTTACAGTAGAGACACAAACAGTTTGATCACAGTCACGTTGATGCGTGTTTTCATGACCGCCGAGCAGTGCGTGACATTAAATATTGTGGGTCATTATTTTCTTCTCTCCTTTCCTAAAGGATGGTCCAGTGTTTCCTATGCTAAAGGAGATAATAAAGGAAGCAATGAAGCTCCTTTCCTTATCATTCACAGAATTCGAACCGCTCTTTTCATGGCTGACACTAAAACACTTCTGTGTCGTTTTACTCCGTTAGGAACCTTCCTAACCAAAAAGCGACCGCAGTGTTCCTGTTTCTTTGCCAGTTCATCGTCTATCTCTGAGAGCAGTTGTGTCAAACCTTTTGTCCGGTACCCCGTGTGGACTCTTTTGGAGCCTCCTTGTGTTTCCGCCTGTGTTGTTGGACTTTTAGTTGGTTTTCTTTTGGATTCTATTTCCCTGGATTTTTACACAGTAAGTTGTTTTTTTGCCTTGTGTTTAATTAAATAATTCTTCCTGTAGTCTGCATCTGGGTCCTCTCCCTTCTGTTAAAACCTGAAACGTGACAGGCACATCTGTATGATGAAACTACGAGCAGTTCATGTTTACAACAACTTCTGATTATGTGCTTCTTCTGATTTGTTACAAGTCCTTTTGGAGATATAGGCTTTGCAACTTGCCATTCAAATGAAAAAATGCTAAAGGCACTGAATAGCTCAAATATGGGTTACACTGCAGGACAGCACTCGGAGGCGAGCCCGACAAGGTGACCTGCAAGAGCTGCAAGACAACTTCTGCTAATGGTCATATTGTACTGTTGTGCAATTGTATTGTTACGCAATGATGTCCAGCAAACAGCTGTCGTGTTGGCTTTTTTTATTAATGTACAGTAGGCATTATAATACCTCCCGGCCCTCAGAGTCTGCCTTTGTTTCTCTGTCACTCTCATTTGCTATCTTACTCTGTCACAGCTGCACACATACAAACATTGATAGACACACGCACACACATACATCCACACATCCCCGGAGGCAGTTGTGTTGGCCTAGTTGTGCGTCTCTGTTAAATTCAGCCCTCTCCGCTCCCGCTGCCTGCTTCTCTGTCATCGCAGCACAGAGGCAGAGGAGGTGAGTAGAGGAGGAGGAAGGAAGGGCAAAAGGAACATACTGAGGAGGTTAGGAGAGAAAGCGACAGAGAGAGGAGGGGGGAAGGGTAGGAAAGATGGAGATGGAGGAGGCGGGGGGAAATTATATATGCTAACAACATTTTATAAATAGCGTGATTGACAGGGGGGATGAAAGCATGAAGAGATGTACAATAAGAGGGCATGATTGAACTTTAAGGAGGCAGAGAGTAGAGAAGGGATGTACAATGTATCTTTTCAAAGCTGATAAAAATACATCAAACTGTCTGTGTAGTAGTGATTCTTCTTTGTAGCAGCTTGACACATTTACACTGAGCCCTTGTTCAAGGCCACCAGCAGCAAAATAACATTTTCTCAAGGCAGTTCTGCACATGTAACACTTGCACTGTTTATGTTTTTGGTAGCACACACTGTGATGTTCTCAGTTTATGTGTCAGGATTAATGAAAGGTACAGATTCAGGTTAGCATCACCATAGGCGACAGGGAGCGGGAAAGGACCAGAGGTGGAAATCAAGGCGGGAAGAGAAGGGGAGGAGGAAGGAGAGAGAGGAGACTGGGGCTGCTGGACGTGAAAAAATGGCAACAAGGTACCAGAGAGAGAGATGGGAGAAGGATGGAGGGAGGTGGACAGCTAATGGATCGTCTTTTGTGAGCAGACTCTGGCATGTCAACAGACTCTCATTTGCATGAACAAGCACTGAGCAGCAAAGAGTCAATGAGTCAGCCTCTCTCTCTCTCTCACACACACACACACATACACAATGTTGCCATGTTCTTATCTTGTCAGACCCTGGCTGTATTCTGCAGTATTCTTGCATCCCACTCTCACAGCAGAACACGCTCAACACCACAGACACACATACGCTCTACACCGCACGTAGGCTGCATAAACACTGCACCACTACCTTCTACCTCGCTGCCTTAGACGATTCTTTACACCTGCAACATTAATTCAATGACACATTAATCCAATGTTTATAACGCTCACAGTGAAATTAGCAAAGTCATATTGCAAGATTAATGTAAGCAGTAAGAAAATATGGCACAGGAAAAGATACTAAATGAAAGCCTTGAGTCAAAGTAAAGGAACACACCTTGAAACATTTATATTCAGCTGGAATTTAACATATTCACACGGCAGCCATTTTCCTCTGACATCACACTTTCAAGTCTTATAAGCGTATGTAATCTGACAAATGATTTTAATTTAGCCTTTCCCAAATGAACAGCAACTGAAAAGACGAAAGAGAGAAAAAATCCAGAACGACATTGGGAGCTAGAACTACTATAGGAACCGACAGCTAAGTCGTAACAGCTTAAAGCTCCTGTGACGAGTTTTTTGGTGGTTATCAAACAGACTGAAATGAATACTGATGCAGCTGTATGACCTCCAAAAGCAGGTGAGACCAACAGCGCCCAGATTCTATAACTGATATTTTAATGCCTGAAGCTGCTGCGGCGGGTCAGGTGTCAGACGAGGAGTTTAACAGCACGTTGGCGAACAAGCTTTTGTTTACATTTTCCACGACAAAGCGCCTCGATGAATGATTTGTTTAAATGTTAAAAGAAAGCAGGATGAGATTTATCACCAGAAAACACGACTTAGACGTGTACAGGACAAAATCAGCAAAGTACTTCTTTGTCCACAGGGGGCGCCAAAATCGACACAAACTGAACAGTTCCTCACAGGAGGTTTAAGTTAGCAATAAACTAATTTGAAGCTAACATTACTTTAGCAAACTAAATGAGGGCCTGTGTCCACGAATAGAGGGGTTTTAAGAATTTTTTTTTGCCTTTCATGCCTTTATTGACAGAGGACAGTGGATAGTGTTGGAAACGGGAAGAGAGTGGGGATGGCATGCGGCCAAGGGCCGAGGGCGGGAGCTGAACCCGGGGCCACCCCATCGCATCTGTATATGGCCGCCAATTGAACCGCTGAGCTAAACCGGCGCCACTAAATGAGGTTTTTGCACTTTCAATGCCGATTTTCGACACAAACTCAACGCACTTCTGCGTTTTCAGCGCTCAGCAGCCTAAGCGCAAAAACGCCCTCTGCGTCAGCTTCAGCGCTCTCAGTTGAAAATAGTTTATTTTTTTGATCACCGCCGCTTGTCAATGTCACTTCCCCCTCACCGACGAATCAAAATTAGGAAGGGGCGGACTTCTGATATCAACTTTGTCAACAACAAGGGCAGAGGAAGAAGTAATCCTGGCGGTCACTGACACCAACGCTGTTGTTTTTTTGAGGCTATAATTTCCAGGTGTAGAGGACACAGACACGATTCTTTCCATTGTTTTTATGTTTTCTTTGTAAAATGTCCTTGAATAAAAGCAAATATTAAGCATACAGAACAATTAAAAATATTCACCACCAAGCGGAAGTGCTGCAAACTTTTGTGACCTAGCAACAGTGAGCACCCTTGAGAAGCGCTCTGAAATTGAGGTCATGGCCGCTGCTAGCGCAAAAAACGCCGTCGGTGGACACAGGCCCTTAACTGTTTGATAGGAGTTAACTCCTTTTTGTATCATAGCCTATAACACTATCAGCTAATAAGGTATCAAATATGTTGTTTGATATTAAATTATGTCCTTAACTCCCATTAGAAATTCACTTACCATTGCCTTTTCAGTTGTTGACCAATGAAGAAGCAGGGAAACTATAAAGACTTGCTTTGCTTATACTAGTTTGCAGAGATGCTGAGCGAAACTACCGTTCAGTACTGTTCTTACTAACTGATATGCCGCAAGCAACCATCACACTTCTCTTCTTTTTATATCTGTAGGAACAACCAGACTAAAAATATCTTCCTCTTGTCTCTATTATTTTCATCCACACTGTTTTGTAAATTGATCAAGACTACACAGACACAGAAAGGGCAGTGATTTTCAAAGCGCTCTCGACTGAACAAACAAACCATCACAGCAGCGATTTATCTAGAGACTGATCAAAGGTGGTGCTAATGTCAAGATTCTCTTTGTACTCAGACACGGCAGGTGCACACATGCACACACGCAGACGTCATTCAGCTGCACCTGCAAATGCAGTACAGTAGCAGTTGTTAAATAACAAGTGTGACACAGCAGATTTAAGCATCCCGATGGCATCTTGCTTCCTTGTGCTAAATCTCCCGCTCTAATAAGTCTACTTCATTGAGAACAAAGCTCATAGAGCAGGATTTGTTTCTTAATACTCAGCACATGCTATTTTGTGAACATCTGCTGGTCTACGCTTGTGCTCCTGCTACATCCACACAAACTGATGACTTAGACTTTCATGACTATATAAAAAAGCACTGACTAATCCTAACCAGAATTCTGACTCCATGACCCAAAGAGTTTGGGAACTTTGGGATGTTTACAACCCTGGCACCACAACAGAGGAGGTAGGTGTTGTGATTCATGGATTATCTGTCTTATGTCTCATTGTGTTATTTTTAAAAGAAAGAAAATATCAGCATCCAATTTCACGTACCTCAGAAAGTGAGGGTGTTCCTTTGTGTATTTATGTCTGGCAAGCAATGAAACGCACCAAAGCTGAGTGTCTGCTGATTCCTGAACTCAGTTCAGCTCTCTTTTTACGGCTTTCATAAACAACTGCCAACAAGACTGACCTACAAATAATCAACCTCCGCCAGGTCAGTGGAGCCGAAGAGGTTAAATCTGCGAGCGTGGGTTTGTTCAAACAACTCAGCGCTTTTACGGACGTCATGATGAAACTACTTTGCTTGTATTTATTGTAAGTTCTGTGTGTTTTTTAAACCTTAAAATGTATCCGATTCTGCCGTGTGAGGGAAACATGATGAACAAGAGTAGATGCTTGTAACCTGTGTGCGCTCCCCTGTGTGCTGACCACCAAGCAGACACACAGAGATGCAGTTTGACCTTTTCAGTAGGTCTTAGGATGTCTCTTGCGCAGCCACTGTCCCTGAGTGAAGAAAGGGAAGGAGTCAAACTGAAACTCAACGACAGGCGGCTCAAATACGCACACACACAGAGCAGCACAGGGGAGCACTCTTTTGTGGCCTCTTTACCTTGGCCTGTCGCCTTCTCTCGCTGCCCTTTCTAGTGAAAATGTCAGCCCCGTCCTTCTCTTTCTCCCTCTCTCTCTTTGTTCTGCGTCTCTGCCCAGGTGACACAAGATTCATATGGAGAAAAAGGAAAACAAACAAGTTCTGCAACACAAATCTGTCAAGTGTCTAGCTGACGGTGTGGTGCAGTGCCTGGTCTGCTCACTGGTGGTGACACACAGAAGGGAGCAGAAAAGGGCTGCTACACTGACTCAGTGACACCAGCGTGAATGTGCTGAAGAACCTTGTTACGTAGATGATTACAGGCCCACCGCACTGAGCCTGACCATCAAACATCCTTTCAGTCATTTCCGTAACGTTGCAATCCTTCATCGTAATTTTCCCATGAATCCCTTCTGTTTCCTTTACTTAATCTTATTGTATGTAAAAGCTTACATATTGGAAACAGGAGAAAAGGGGCGAGATTAATGAAAGAGGAAGCGTTTTTTAAACACTTGTATTTGCTTTTCCATTTTTGACAGCTACAAACCAAAGCCTTTTAAAGTGGTTTACTGTTTGAATACATAAATAAAAAGGCCGGGGATATGTGACGGAAAAAAACAGGAAAGCTTTGTTAGAAAAAAAATAGAAGATGGTGAATTCATGAGGCAGTGACAGAGAGTAGATAAAGGCTAGAGAGGAGATGTGCTGTAGTGCTACTCGAAGTCTAACTGTCAAGAGGGAAATCCTGCTGCTGCTTCTGAGGGCACGAGGACTGTGGGCATTGCAGTGTGTTATTGTGTGTAACTGCACGCACGTATGGCAGTTGTGTTTCGTTGTCGTCTCTTCAGATCAACGCACTAAACTAGGGGATTGGTTTGTTTGGCTGAAAAAGGCTACAATCAACAACATAGATGCTGAAACACTGCCCTAGCCTCTCCACAGCAGTGCTGTGATGTTCCCCTTCAATTTAAAGAGAGCTCTGAATTCAAAAGTTGTGACACACCAACTACACCTTCTATTTATGAAAACAAAGAGCCACAGGCAATGTCCATCCATTCATTCCTCCATTATCTGTACCGCTTATCCTGTTCAGGGTCGCAGTGGGGCTGGGGGCCAATCCCAGCTGTCATTGGGCGAGAGGCGGGGTTACACCCTGGACTGATCGCCAGTCAATCACAGGGTTGACACACAGAGACAGACAACCTTTCACGCTCACACCCACACCTGCGGGCAATTTAGAGTCACCAATTAACCTAACGAGCGTGTCTTTGGATTGTGGGAGGAGCCCAGAGTACCTGGAGGGAG
This sequence comes from Semicossyphus pulcher, assembly GCF_022749685.1. Classification (NCBI taxonomy): domain Eukaryota; kingdom Metazoa; phylum Chordata; class Actinopteri; order Labriformes; family Labridae; genus Semicossyphus; species Semicossyphus pulcher. Next base: position 17,543,470 of record NW_027211692.1, on the reverse strand, counting down.
CCCACGCATGCACATGCAAACTCCACACAGAAAGGCCCACTTTGTCCGAACCGGGACTCGAACTAGGAGCGGAACAGCGCTAACCACTGCACCACAGTACAGCCCACAGGCAGGGTCATTTTTTAAAATGCTATTAATCAGAAAAACTACAAAGGTAAGCAAATGAATCAATTAGTTGATTTTCGCCTAATTGTTTTTCATTTTCTGGTTCTATATTGTCAAAAAAAGCATTTACTGCTTTTCTTTGTCATGCAAACTGAATCCCATTGGCTTATGGACAGTTGGTCGACTAATTGAAAATGCAAATAGTCCGGAGTCGCAGTCCTCTTATGAATGTAAAACATTCTCTACTGCATGGACAAGACTTGAATTAAAAAGAAGCACATCCCAATCATCCTGCAGAGAAACAAATTACTCTCCATAATCTGCAAACACTAATTAGATCACGTTTGTGTACAAATGTATTCTAACTGGTTTGAATGCAGCGCGAGTACGCTAGCTGTCTGTTGCTTCTATTTATGCCAGTGCTAACAGCGCTATGACAAGGACCGAAAACATGACATGACAGGTGTTTTAACCTTCCCATCTGCCTTTGGCTGAATATCTGTGGTGCTGTTCATTCTCTATCTACAACCATAACTATCAGACAATAGTTTATACCTTTGTGGTGGATCGCATCTGCTCTCCTTGGGAGCCATTATGTGTCAGTACATTTTATATAAAATACACTATATTGGCTTAATACTCACATAACACTACCATACACACACACACTGATCACTCTGGACTGATCAATCTCCTCTCTGTCAGTTCGGTTCAGCATCAGGGTGTTTGGTGCTGACACTGACAGCCTGCGGAGAGCATCTAATCAATAAAGAACTGGATATAGCATACAACTAGGATTGATTGATTGTTTCAGGCAAATTGGAGCTAATTCAAACCTCGCATGCAACAACATCACCAGCTTACGGGCTGTGTTGCAACATATGTTGGAAAGGAACTCAGTATAGATTCAGACGAGAGTGATTTTTGTTTTCCAAAATACAAACCAGCTACCAGAAACACTGTCATCTGTTATGCACGATAGCCTTACCTTCTCCTTGGTGCCTGTCTGCGTGGTATCCGGCCTGGTGCGGATGGTAAAAGGGGAGGCAAGCCTCAGGAGGATGCCCTGGAACGAAGGCTCCATTTTGGGCGAGACAATCTCGAAACAGTCCCTGAACGAGAGGCTCCGGTGAGGCTCAATGCGAGCCTGTCTCCGCAAACCTTCTCCGAGCTGCAGTAGCTCCATGCGAGGCCCCAAGACGAGGTGAAATGGAAAGGCACGGCAAAACGTGGCCAGGCCGATGCGTAGATCACTGGGGTTAGTGGAGAGTGAGAGCGGGGGCCGTTTAGTGCTCACAGAGGCAGCATTTGGGAAGGAGGAGAGGGAAGGAGGGCGTGTCTCCTGGATTTGGAAGGACAAGCAAACTGTGGGAACAGCGGTCTGGAAAGGAGAGGGTGGGGACGGGGACGAGGAAGGTGAGGCAGTGGGGGATGCAGTCGGTGTGGGGGTTGTGGAGTCCCCGTCTGTGTGTTCTGTATCTTCATTGGGTAATAATGGAGTAAGAGGTGGCACCTCTTCCACCTCGACTTCTGAATGAAAGATCCGCCTGGCAACAGCTCTGATCAGCCCGGGCATGACCAATCCAACAACCGGGGCCGGGTTGAAACAATGAAGAAGCAACACCTTCCCTCTTCCATCTCGCTCTCCAACCTTGTCCAATTTCCTTCTCCCTGTCTCCTCCTCTTGGGGATCCTTGCACTGGAAGGAGGGACTCTCAGACGAGGCACGGCGCCCTGTGGAGGTGCGAATGTGTTCCAAAATGGCGTCAAAGCCATTGAAGAAGTCCTGGAGGTTGCTGCCTACAGCCCGGAGCACTCTTTCATTTTCTTCAAAGCAGAGGCCAAAGAACTCCTCGCCGAAATGCTCCCGCAGCTCACAGAATGGTACTCCTGAGAGAGGGGGGTGGATGCAAAACACCAATGTTAGGGAATTCAATAAGTTGCAAACACCTAACCTGCACACATGCACATAAAATATGCTCTAACAAAATGGACAGTAGCTATGAGATGATGTGTCATGAAACAATCTGCTGACTTGCGTCTTGGTTCATTGTATTTCAGTATATTTTCATAATGCAAAAACACTTGAAGCCCTTATTACACTGCCAGTTCAAGGCGGGATTATTGCGCCTCTGTTATGTTCTGTCTTCGATGTAAAACACAAAGAGGTGGAACAGTGGGGCGAAATAGTCCCGCCTCTGAGTCGGCTTTGGAGGTAGTAACGTCTGAGCAGGCAGGGACAGAACTTCTGACGTATTGTTTATGCGACCAACACCCGGATGTGGGCCACATCTTGAGAAGAGTAGGATAAAAAAAAGGCAAAGACAAAGAAGAAGAAGTATGTCGAACTGGGGAGATATTGAGATTCGCGAACTCCTTACGCTTCGAGCCGAAGACCAAATCAACAGACATATTAGCGGGACAGTAAAGGATGGTCTTATTTTGGAATGGCTAGCAAAACAGCTGCAGCAGTGTGGTTTTGCTCGGGACAAGGCGCAGGTGAAAAGCTTGCGGAAGAAATATGACCAAGTCAAAGACGGGTAGAGTGGCCTTATTTTGACCTTTGCCACTCCATTTGGGGGACCAGCCATTCTGCTAACCCTGTTGCTCTCCTGAGCAATATGGAGGACCCAGCTCCTGCTGAGCCTGCCGCTGCGTCTCCTTCAAGCTGCAGCAGCAGCGCAGACAACGGTGACTGTAGTGTGGAGACTCCAGGGGCAAGAAACTGCGAATTTACCACTCCCGTTCAACCAGGTATAAACATATATTTATGTTATAAATGTTTCTATTTTCGTGCACTGTATGAGTCCTTGCCGAAAAAAAGATGTTGACTAATAAATCCACTTGTGTTCTACTCTTTAGAACAGGAAAACTCATTGTAAGCATATCAACCACAGAAAATCATCCTTCAAAGTAACCGCACATCAAAGCCTGAGCCCATGCAAACATAACAAATATTGATGAGGTAAAAAAATCAAGTCACATGTCTTCTGATTGAATAATAACTGAGAAAAAATAAGGATTAAAGGATTAAAAGCAGACACCAAAAACCAGAATCAATCAGAAAAAAAAATCCCATCTAACAAAACTACAGACTTGCAGAAAGAGAAAATAAAAAAATGCGAGCCGACTCAAAATGAAAAGAAGGTAAAATACAATAAACCTGAGGGTATTATTTTGGGGCTATTGTTGCACTGCAGGTGTGCCGGCACAGTGACTGCAGTGACTAAGAGCTAACAGCTCACTCCACCAGCTTAGAGACGCATGTTGTGCAATGCGCCTGTAGAAAACTGAACTCATGGACCGGATCAGTTTACTGTGACGCACAGCACAAACAGGTGAGGGAGGCCAGATAGCGGAGTGATATTGACAGCGTGATTGGTTTGGCGTCAGCAGTGACGCGGGCGCTACGCCTATCATACCTATTGGGGTGAAGAGGGTGCGAATCCTTTTGGTGAAGTCATGTAATGTTGCGCTGAGATCATGAGCTTTGGAAAGAGACTGAGAGGACAAAAAGGTTTTCTTTTGCCGGGATGGCTGAGCTCAACCGTTAAGCCAGACGGATATCAAGAAGGAGCTCTGAGTCAAACTGCAGCTCTAATTGAAAGGAGTCACTTGTTGCAGTTTGGCCATAGATGCCTTCATTGGCAGTAAAGCCTCCTGGACGCCTCCCTCTGGATGTATTTCAGGCTCATCCAACTGAAGGAAGATCCCTGGGCAGATCCAGAACATGCTGGAGGGATTACATATCCCATCTGGCCAGGGAGCACCTCGGGATCCCTAAGCCGGGAAGGGCTTGAAGACATGGAAGGGGAGAAGGATGCATGTGCTATTTGCTTAGCCTGCTGTAATCATGCCGTTATTTATGTACATACATCAGGGAGCAAGAGAGATGGGAAGAGGACTGGATAATTTGCAGGAAGGGGGCACAGAGAGGGAAGCTAAAAAGAAGGCTCATGAAGATGGACGGATGTGGAGAAGACTGAAGGACAGAGGAGTTAACAAAGTAGCTCTGCACAGAGAGACAGGGAGGACGAGACGGAGGTAAAAAATGTAGATAGAGGCAGGAGGAGATTTTAGATGGAACAGAGGGAGGACAAAGCTGTACGGCGTGACTCACCGGGACATCGTGTGTGTGTGTGTGTTTTCATGATAGGCCGTAGAGACTGTGTACGCCTCAAGAGTGAGTCATAGAGTGTTTGTGTGTTTTTGCATTTGTAAATAGCTTTAGATTTGTTTCTGAGTATATGCACACCACCTAGGCCATGATACTGCATTTCCTGTTTTTATTAAAAGTGTCTACAATTTGTTTAAGAGGTTCAGCCTCTGGAGGATAACTTGTGCGATTGTATAAGCTTCCACACACACACACACACACACACACACACACACACGCCAACAAACAACAGTGATCACTGAAGGGCAGGAAAAGGAGAGAAGCTGTCTGCGGGTTGTGATAAAAATAACACGGTACAGTAAAGCCAATCCTAGGCGACTACAGGCGGCCAAATACATGCCTTTCTCACCTTCAAACACACGATAGTACACACACATTGTACCGTACTTCACATACTTACCCAGAATGGTGGCCATGTACTGTAGGATTTGTAAGACATCTTCCTCTGAGCCAGAATTTTCTAGGAACGGGCACTTATCCTCTCTCCTCTCTTTTCGCCTCTCCTCGCCGCCAACTTCCTGACACCTGTCAAAGACACAAACAAACACACACACACATACAATAAGGCATGCAGCCATGATATCAGTGAAGAGCAAGAGCTAATAAGGTGCTACTAAGCTAACAAAGGACAAACTTAATTTCATTCCCTCAAAATGTACCATGGACTACTTGGGGTAAGCCTGGCAGTAATATTTGCCTGTGTAGGTTGATATTTGTTGGTCACTGAGATCTGCTAAAAGAGCAGGACAGGAAAACAGGCTCAAGGTCGTCTCAGTTATCGTTATAAAGGAGGAGCAAGTGATGTTCTTTCTTGCTGTCCCACACAGACTCATTTGTCAGTCTGGGAATTAGACCAAAGACCCTCTGGTCAAAGGCCTAATTGTAGAGTTGACTAAATGGACTATTGTTTGATTTTTAGGTTATTTCAGCTTTATTTTTACTTCCTAAACACACACTGCTGTATAACTTCTGGAAGCTTGTCCACACACTCAGTCCCTTCCCCAGAGAGACATATAGAAACGACTGTAACAAAATTATGTAGGCCATAAAGAGACGAATGTAGCCGCTTTCCCACTGATCAAAAAACATGCTAACACCCGCAAACACCCGCCGTTTTTGCTTAATGGGAAAGGTTACAATCGGTATTCAGACCCGGATCAAATGCCTCTGCAGTAGACCCGGGTAATTATTGCCTCGGCTCCGATCGGCATTGATGGGAACACAAAACCTGCGTCTACACGTTAATCTCCGCCCCCTTTCCGGCGCGATGCTTTGCTCCATCGGTAACTTCTGCAACTCCTTGTCATCTCAGCTACAAATTCTGCCCGTCTCCGTCCAAGCAGTGCTCGAATATCGTCCCAAATTTGTCGGGGCCGAGTTAGTCATCTTCACTGTTAACTAACCCTGTTTCCGGCGCATTTGTGACATCAGACGGTGAAGCAGCAGAAAAGAGACTGGAAAGGAGTATACTTCACTGGCAATGGGAAAAGAGACAATCAGCATCTATAAGCAGGTCTTCCCAGGTCTGAAAAACCTGCGTCAACGCACTACATTTGGTGGGAAAGGGGTATAACATGTGTCAATACTTGATTGATGAAAGTAAATCAGGTGTCAGTTTGTTATACATGAATGAAGCAGAAAAAGGAAAATCTTAAGAGGTCACAATTCAGCATCTATATTTGTGTGTAGTAAGTGCTTCATGGACAGTGTTAGTACATGATATACCTGTCTGAAATGTCCCCGAGACTTGTTGTTTTGACAGGAAGGGACAAGGAGAGAGACACATGAGTTGAAGCAGTGTAAATACTTTATATGTGTGTGTGTCTGTCTGTTGGTACGTGTGAGTCTAGGTGACCAAAAAAGACAGGCAGGCAGAGAGAACGAGGGATGGCAGTGTCAGTTGAAGGCTCGAGGAAACTGAACAGGTGTGTGTGTGTGTGTGTGTGTGTGTTTGCAAGTGGGACAGACCAAGACAGAGAAGTGAGAAAAATAAAAGCAAAGGCGAGAAAATGAGCGATAGGGACACTAAGAGAAGACAGGAGGAAGACAGCGAGTGAGTGTGGAGAATGAAAAAGGAGGACCGGTGTCAGAGAGCAAAGCAGCAAACGAGAAACACAGTCTCACCTGATCTCTTGTTGTCTGTAGAATTGAAGAGTTCGATGTAGAGCCTCCTGAACAGTCTGCGTCTGCAAGAAGAAGAAGGGAACATTTAGACAAGTATCTATGCATTTATTTGTGCATACATGTGTGAATGCATTCATTGCACATACAAGCGTTAGCATTATAAATCTCAGCAGACAAACAACCCTGCAAAAGTATCCCGAGTTTTTCCTGCAGCCAGGACACATTCATATGCACTGATATCATTTGCCCCCATCCAAACAGAAGGTTTTTTAGCTTTTATTAAATTTTTTTTTTTCTTTCAAAGTTCAACAAATACAAAAATGTCAAAATGATGCAAATACGCTCCTAACTTGTCCGTGTTTGTGTATGTGAAGCTGGAGTAGTTTGTGTTTCCGACAGCCGGAGCTTTAGAGGGCGGGCCCCGATGTGATTATCTGTGATGCCGCTCCAATGCAACGCTGTAGTGACAATGCTAGAACACAGTGTGCCAGCTGGAGAGGTCAATCTAAGGCCGCCGCCCACTCCGGACAGATACAGGAATGATTTTGTGTGTGTGTGTGTGTGCGTGTAAAGAGAAAGAGAGGGAACAAGAGAGATAGAAACTATTGAGTTGTGGGGTTGTAGAGCAATAGCGTGGCCCAGAAATGAGAGAGATGGTGTGTGTGTGCATTCAGAGAGCAAATCTACATGTGTGTAGGTCATCAGGAGGATTAAAAAGATGAATATAGTTCTTGCACTGCGACGCGTAGCTGCTAAGAACATTGTAGCAGTCAGATCCACGTGAAACAGCGCCTGCTGTTACGACAATATTTCAACTACAGCAAACCTTAGCAACAACAGGAGCAAGAAGGGCCACTTATACCAGCAGCTTTGTAGACCTGACAGCTAATGAAACGCCCAGTGGGTCATATTTTCAGCCTCACATGTTTTTGTATGTAAGTGTTTTCTCATGACAATTTCTCACAGCGTCCTTGACTCAGCTACTCATTTACCAAAGAACATGCACATTACAGTCTGTGCACACATCATGACCACACATAGGCGCTATCAGCCACACACATGTGCAAACAAACTGTACACATCATTAGTCTGCATTGTTGCAATCACTTGTCTTGCATGTTTACTGTACTAACAAGTCGATACCCCACCGCAACACACAAAAAATTGTACAGCTAGTGAGGCTCGCCTGTTTTCTACGGAGTGGATTTAATTACATTAGCATGTAAGGGAAGATTAGAAAAAAAACGGGTCCAACAAGAAAGACACCTACTCCCCTCTCCTCGTTTATCTCGCCCTTCTTTCTCTGTTTTCCTGTCTTCTTTATTCAAACCGCTCGGGCTCTCTTGTTTGCTCTGTCTCTTTACCTTGGGAGGGGAGCCCAATCTCTCACCAATACTCACACCATTCCTCTTGCTCTGTTGCTCTGCATTGCTTTCTTTCCCAGTGGTGGCTCAATGCTCCTCTCCGCTGCATGTGAACCTGCCTGTCCTGTGAATCTCAGGACGACAAAAACACAAAAGCCAGCGCCTCCTCGCCCTTCCTTTAAATGCACCTTTTCGTCTACAAAATTACCATCAGCGTGAACTGGTCACAGAGCAGTGGGTGTTGGTGCTTCGGCACTGCTGGAGAGCTGCCACTGCTACTTAAGAAAATAGAAACTCATGCGTCAGATGAGACCCCGGCAGATATATCCCAGCATGAGACGCATGAGGCCTTCCTGTCAGGGGGGGGGGGGGCAAGTAATAAAGCAGGTACAAAGAAACAATTGTGGCGCAATCTGCCTGTGAACACCTTGGAGACTTGCATGTCGTATAGGCCTGCATAATATGGGAAGAATCTGTGAATGTAATGCTGCAATGACAACATGATATAATTAACAAATATTGACATGTGCATAGTAGCTACAACATTACAGTTCCTATTGTAGTTCTGCATGTTTCACTCAGTACCTGTGTTCTTAACATGTAGTTTCTCCTGACTTTTAACAAACTCAACAAAGTGCTGTTTTCACCACAAGGTCAAACGTTTTTCTTCCTCAGCCATTGGGCTATTTAACCTCACATTCACCACCAAATTGACACCAATTATTCTAAGGGTAGCTGACGGCTAGCTGGAGCTTAATCTGATTAGCAGAATGGTGTGAACGCATGACCCACGTATCCAGGGCTGCGTCTGACAGGTCAAATGGTCCCATGCTGAGTGTGAAGGCATCTAACGTTTACATTCAATCGCTTTTCAGGCAGATGATTTTTACACATCTCGCAATGACGATGAAAATGTGATTTATCGTTCTGCCCTAAAGTCAAACCCATCTGTCTACCTTTGTTGCGTTTCAGCATCACTATCAAGTGTCATAAAAGCTATTAAAGGGCCAGTTCATCGATTTTCAACCTCAGTCCTATAATGCTATTATGGGGAGCTAATGCCATTATGGTAGGAAAAAAAATGCAATCTCGCTCTGTGCCTTTGGAGGACGCGATCCGCTTCTCCAATGGGCCCTGGAAAACCTCCGCCAGACTTAAACGTGTCATCTGGCAGAGGCCAGGGAGCTCATTAGACTACACTTCCTCAATCTAGGACGGCCGCCTCCAATGTCATGTCTCATTCAAAATCGTCAGGTTTGAAAAGTAGATTGAAGATTTGTTAGACGACCCACCGGTATAATCTCGGATTCTGTACCGCTCTGAGCCATTGCCTGCAGCGATCAATGTCCTTGACTGGAAAACGTTAGTATTTCACTCCAGCGTCTCTCGCTGGGCCGTTCCTTTCGGAGGGAGGAGCGCAATGCACGCTGGGTGTTGTAGGAATGAAGAATGGGCGAAACCACGAGCTGCTTGTACGACTTTCTCCACAGCTGTGGCGCCAATTTCAAACATTATTGCTTCTATCGATTACAGAGAACACCAGCTTTGACTGACAGTGGCTTTTTCCAGGGGCCAATTGCTCCTTTTAATGCTTGAAATAATCTTGAAGAAGAATATCAGTTTCACAGCAGTTCAATTTAATTTGTAAACAAGGAGAGTTATTTCAGAAGTTGTTAATCATAATGTTTTTCATTATCCGCACTGATGGTATAATAGAGCTGTGGCGGAGGGGATCATTTTATTATCAATACTTCATGTAGAACAAGACAAAAAATGTTTTAACATTTTTTCTGGATTGTTTGAGTTTTACTTTCTTGTTGATTCAAAGATTCATGTTCATACAGGTTTTCCGTTATGGCCAATAAAGTAATAAATCAATATTATTCTCTGGTTTCAATTATATCACTGAAGGGCCCCAGCCAGCATGTGCACACACTACAATTAACAAGCTGTTTTTTTTGCAAACCCAAGGTCGCTCTATTCGATAATAACGCTGCACAGGGAAGATGTGACCACAGATTTAGGATGCGGGTGAACCAATGTACACACATTAGCCCGCTCACTCGCTCGCTCACTCATTTGTCACACACTTTTCATATTTGTGGCCAACACTCAGGGCCTTTTGATCAACGTCATGGGTCACTAAGCTAATGGCCACCTTCCATGTGATTACACGAAACTGGGAAGAGGGAGAGAGAGGGAGACAGAAAATGACTGTTTGCACACATGTAAACGTGTGTGTGTGTGTGTGTGTGCGTGTGTGTTTGCGTTGTTGCTTCTGGGTCAGTGTGGTCAGGGTGAAGACAACCACAGAGAGCATGCTCTGTTCTCTCCGTCACGGTCCATTGCAGTCAACAACAGGCAGTGCCACTGCACGCAGCCACTGTGTGTGTGAGTAGTGTGTGTGTGCGTGCGTGTGTGTGTAAAAGAGAGTGGTCCTCTCCAATAAACACCAACTTCACTTATTTAGCTGTGCTGTTGAGTTTCATTGTTCTGCAAGGTTGTGCCTGCGCAGCCAGAAATGGCTGACGCTCCACGCTCTCTTATATACCGTAGACTTCTCTGCATCGTCTTTCTCTCCCAGGAATTGGACCACAAGGTCTGACCATTTGCAATTCGGAGAAGCATGTTCCCACGACCTCCTGTAGTCTGATGAAAACACAGCGGTGCCTCTGATTATGTGGAGAACCAAGATAAATAGAGCCGGAGGAACCCAGATGAGCTCCAAACTCCTAGATCTGCTCTGTCCATCTATTATCAATCCATTAACCCATCTAGGATACAATCTGGACTGTGTAGACTCAAACCAGATGGGACTGACGGATCACTTCTGTGTTTTATAGCTTAGACCAATGGCTGCAGCCAACAACAAACTAAGATACACTTAAGAAGCATATAATTAAAAGTATGTGAAACAAAAGAGTCATTAACTGTTTGCTGCAACTGCTATTGCTACTGGTACCCCTAACACCATGCTTCAGATGTCATCTGTCACCCGTGCATGACGTAAAAAGATTGTAAATAATTGCCCTTACATCGCTCTAGGTGGCCAACAACAGGATACTTTGAAATGCCCAGGATGGTGTGTTTTTTGCTACAAAATTAGGTAAGCAGTTGTTGGCTAAAATTTGAACCATAAAAAGTTAGAGAGCAAAAAGGTTGTATTTTATACACAGATTTGAAAGGCTTGTATAATATTCAATTATCCCTAAAGCAGTCATTCAAGAGAGCCAATGCCACGCTTCAACCTACTACGTCCTTGATATCATCTAATACAACTTAGCTGGATGTCTGACCGACAGCAACATGATGAAACTATTCATTAAGTCTAATATTTGATCATGTGGTCAGTTATAGTTAACCTTTAAACCAAGTGTTAAAAATATATCACAGCAGCAGTTGGCACTACAACTTACAAACATGCACAAACACATGTGCCCGTCTATGTCTCTGTTAGGCTACTTCGCATTTACTTTGATCGATATTTTTTCCTTGGCACAAGAGAAAAACGTTTCCTTATTTGACTTTAATCTGGCGTGTATGGATATTTGCAGGAAATCTCTTCTCTGGCCAGGAAGATGTCTCAGACTAAACTAGGTCAGATCTTCCGCCTCGGTGACATCTTTGCTATCTTTGGTAGTATGAAGGAGCTAAATAACATCAGAGTCTGAAACATACGTTAGCTCTTCCAGTCATTTTAAAACATCTCCTTTTAATTTAGGGCTACCACAGGTTACATTCCCAAGTACATTATGAAATAGAATTAATTGTAACGTACATAAGTTGACTTACAGTTTCTCACCAACTACATACAACTTAACATGACTGGGCTCATAAGCTGCCTTTGACATTATAGTGAAGAAGAAGTCTTCTCATTTCTGACAGTCTTTCTATTTATTGCTATAACACAGGACAAATTACAGGAGATTCAATCAAACCCCAAACTGATGTACCCTAACAAAGGACGCATACCCTAATAACCTGCCATCTATCACAATTGTGCTCAGTTCTAATAACTGCTTTATTGCATTAGAGCCTGTAATACAACTGAGACACACAAACACAGAAACAGGCTCATTCGTCACACTCCTCACATCATTACATATACACAGACAGAGCATGGACATCTCTCTCTCTCTCTGTGTGTGTCTCTCTCTCTCCCCACAACAACATATCTATTATATAATCTACCAGATGATTCAGGCTAACAGAATTGGAGGATGAAAAGAGGCTTTTTTTTCGTAGACAGCACAGCACACATTATATCATGATGTTTGAAAAGACATGTCTGGGATTTTTGGGCAATGTAGGTACTGGTGGAATAGCCTAAATGTAGACTCTAAGAATTGTTTCTTCTGAACTTTAGAGACATCTGTGATGATGAAATGCATCTGGCTGTTATCATATTGACAATGTCTAAAAAAAACTGTAGTTTTAGATGATTAGTTTTGCCCAGCTAATGCTGTGAATGTGATGGACAAATACATTTTAACTGATTTTAGAAGACTGCTCCTAAATTCATGGTGAAATTAAGCTAGGCTATATAGCATGGTTCGTTATAAATGTCACTTGTCAGCAGCTGGCTGAGTCCCTACTGAACGTTCAAATAGTTATGAAGGAGACATAACGCTTATAGGAATATGGCAACTTTTTATGGGGCCATTAATTGTTATTTATTTTGTTAAATATTAGCTGGAGGCCTACCATGGGTGAGGTCAGTCGCCTCAGGCTCTCCCCCAGCGAATCCAGGTTCACCCGTCTCCTCCTGGTGACCCTCTTGTGGGGTCCTTGCTGCTCCTCGCCCGCAGGGCACGCCGACCTCTCGGCGGGGCTGCGGCCGTTCCAGAGCACCGCTCTGTGGGAGGAGGGGAACGAGGAGAAGGGGCAGCCTCGGCTCTCCTCCGCCGTCTCCAGAACGCCGTCTCCTCCGTCTCCCCCGGGGCTCTCGAGCCCGCAGTCCGAGCCCACCGAGCTGCTGAACGACTCGGAGGAGATCTTGCGCGACGACGAGGACATAGTGGAGGTGAGGAAGAGGAGGAGGATGGTGATGATGACTGTGGTGGTGTTGAGGATGAGGATGATGCTACAGTCGGTTCCGTACCACGTCCAACTCTACGCCGGGGAGTCATCAGATAGTGGGGGGGTGAGAGGGTTGGAGGAGGGTGAGGTGGGTGAGGGGGGGTAAAGTCTCTGTATAATTACGTATGCATATGAAATGTGTGTGTTTGCGCGCGGGAGATGTTGTCCAGGTCTGTGTGTGTCTATATGCGTCTGTCTGCGTGTGAGACTCAGCGAACCTATTCAGAGGGAAAGAGGGGGGTGGGGGAATGGGGTGGTGGGGGGGTCGACCGAGAACGAGAGCACTAACGGCACGCAAACATTTATGTAAGGGGGAGGAGGAGGTGGGGGTATCGCCCTCTTAAAAACCCGTCCTCCTTTACCCTCAAAACAAACCCACACTGCACCAAGGGAGGCCGAGCACTCTCAGAGGATGCTTCAAATAAAAAAAATATGTAAATGAAATGAAAAATACAGAACCCCTAACGACAGAATTTAATTTGTCAAAAAGACGTTTTTAGCCGCGAGCTTACATATGTTGGAACGTTGTCTCGTGCGACAAGGGATAAATGACAAATGGTGTCCAAAATCGACATGTTAGTCCGCCACTGTAATTCCGACACATGTCAACTATTCTTCACACACAGTGTATTTCGGCATCCCAAAGAACAAGGTGGTGACTCCCTTTTTCCATCACCACTTTGCCGAAGAGAAATCCCCAAAGTCCCGGCAGATGTGACTGCTGCTTCCCTCTCTACTCCGTCCCTCCTCCTCCTCCTGCTGTTGCTTGTCTTCTGCGACAGCGGTGCTCCTCTCTGTCGGTGTGCCAACTGACCGTCCTCTCATCATTCGTCCATCTTCCACTTATATTCCTTCACCGTTGCTCCTTGGCTTTAATGTCGTGTGTGGTCTCTTTCGGTCAAACTAGCAGCGGCTGTGGTGTGGAGGTGCGCCACATATGGAACAGAACAGGGAGAGAGTGAGTGAGCGAGCGAGCGAGCGCGCGCGGTCAGCCAGCAGCAGCACGCACCGGTGATGTGATGAGAGATCTGCCGAGCTCGCGCTATAAAGTAAGCATCAGCGCGCTGTTCTGCGTTTTAGTTGGACAAGACATCTCAACCAATCAAATGATGGATGGATAGATAGATAGATAGATAGATAGATAGATAGATAGATAGATAGATAGATAGATAGATAGATAGATAGATAGCTTATAATAATTCTACACTAAATTTTAGTAGTTTGTTCAAATTTTGGGCTCATGTTTCTCTCTATTTAGTGCCATTAACAGCTTCCTACAATAGTGACTTTTTGCCAGGCAACAAACAGGTTGTTCATCAATTAACTTAGTGGAAAATGGTAATCAAGCAACATCTGATTACAATCACACAACAGTCATGTCCAATAAGCTAACTTCATGGCGATGTGCCAAATGTGTTCAACATGGGTATGCAAGGACAAACATGGCTCCACAGGCAGATAATGGAGCTGGCAGCAGCGGTGGCACACGCTTGTTGCCTCCCCATCAGAGAACAGAACGGAGCTCATGTCTGGCGCTAATCACAGCAATGACCTTGACCTCGATTGGCAGAGCATGTCTGTTCATTAAGGGCCCCAAAGGGACAAGCAGAGTGACACTGAAACAGGCACGATGCATCATGCATGTGCGTACACGTGCACGCACATACACTCCTCACAATGTAATTTCCTGGAGGTGCCTACTAATTCATTTGACTTTCCGGAGCAGCATGACCCCAATACATTGCACAGAATTATGCTCCTTCTCTCTCTTTAACACACACCCACACACACACACACACACACACACACCCTCCTGCACTATCACACTACACACTGTCTCTGTCTCGCTTTCTCTTTTCCTTATCTGGTTGTTCACTCTTTGCAATCAGTCTGCCATCCATCAGTTACAATGTGGGCATTTAATAAAGCCAACAGTACAATGGGATAAATAATGTTCCAGAGAAGATAAGCTCACTAGCAGCCAGCCATCTGAAGCTGAGTGCAGGCAGGGCAGTGGTTCAGTAACTGGGCTATCGGAGAATTAGAATGAATAGAAAGGGCACCTCTTGGGGTATCATGGTAATCCTATTCAATAGGTACATTGAACATGGATGTTTTTAAGTTTGAATAGCATTAGGATATACAGAATGGAGCCCATGAGGATTAGGTTTATAAGAGGAGAAAGGGGAAATAGCTAGCATGTTTTGCAGACAGATTTACACTCAGGTACAAGCCTGTTTATATACATAACATGCACTCACATTCGCAGATACATCAAATAAATGCGAGCAAAAAGGGTAAAAAAAAAATAAAACATACACAGGCAAAACCCTCCAGGAACAGACACACACTTTGAGCAGTTTAAATCTGTGTAGTTGAGGAATGCTGCAAGATAAGAAGAGGTTCAGCCCCATGACACACACCAGTGAGGCGAAACCAGGTGCTTCTCTCGAGAGATAAGCAGGCAGACAAACTGAAACATGAAACACAATGGTGCTTTCACACGCTTCCTGCCACATCACACACACAGGCACACACAACTTGAGAATTTTAATGCTGTGTACCAATCGCTAGAGCTTTTAGAATTGCTGGTTTTACTGTTTGCGTGTGCCAATGGGAGGAAGTGATTTTCAGTTTCGTGACGCAGAAGACGTTGTTTTGTGGCCTGTCCTTTCTGCAAAAACAAAAAGGTCTCCTGCCCGCTTATGATGCAGAATTACTGTGTAAAGTGTAACAAAGAAGGTGACAGAGTAAAAAAGAGAAAAAAAGGAAGAGTAGAGTGTCTGATTCAATGAAACAATATGGTGTGGGGGTTTGCAGAATAACTCTAGAGAGGCTGTGTGTGTGTGAGGCAGAGAGAGGAAGAGAGAGAAATGGCAGTCTCGGTCATAAATCTGCCCCCTGAACAATCTAATTGGCCATAACCATACATCACTCCACGCCACTCTGCTGCTATTAACCGTGAACCTGGGCCTCTCTGTCACTTGCGCTATATAAATAACCAGCTGCACTGTCCCAAGGGATCGTTACAAAGGCACAAATAGGGTTAAAGAGCAGCAAATTGCATGTTGTGCTGTTACACTCAAAACAGCATTACAGATGCAGCTGGATTTCCTGAATGATCACATTAAGATCTGACCTTTCAATACACATCTTATGTGGGGGTTTTTTTCATCATGTTCAAGTGGTAAGAAATAGAGGCGGCTGGTAAATGTGTTTATTGCTAATGTATGACGGGACTGGCTATGATGTGCAGATAAATATTCCACAGTCCGGTGACCTGCTTGCTGCAGAGACACTGTTGATTCTTTGTTACTAGTTATACTATAAATGCCCCTCTTTCTTTCTAAATTATTAGTTATTGTTTGCTTCTATTTCTTTCTATATGTATTTTTTCTGACCTTTTTTTTGTTTTATGTTTTGCGTGGGCTGCAGTGGTAAGCACTGTCACCTCGCAGCTAGAAGGTACCTAGCTCGAACAACGGCTCGGACAGAGGTTGGCCTTTCTGTGTGGAGTTTGCATGTTCTCCCCGTGCACACTTGGGTTCCCTCCAGGTACTCCAGCTTCCTCCCACAGTCCAAAGACATACTTGTCAGGTTAAAAGGTTGTCTGTCTCTATGTGTCGGCCATGTAACCCCGCCTCTCGCCCAATGACAGCTGGGATTGGCTCCAGCCTCCCCACCGTGACCCTGAACAGGATGAGTGCTTTGGACAATGGATGGATGGGTGTTCTGCTTTTTGTCTTGAACTTACACTCGTTTCCATTTTTTGTGCTTAAAAATTGCAAGATAATTTAATTGTATCCTGTCACTCAAAGGTGGACAAACACATTATTGGACATTAATTGTAGGGAAGATCTGGACGTAAGGGGACAAGTTGGTGGGGATGAGATAGAAAGGGAAGATGGTTGGGGAATGTTACAAGTTATAATGATTTAAGTCTAGACTTCTATTATAGAATTTTTTATGACTTTATAATATTTGAGATTTGCACAAACTTAGCACTAATCAGCTGCACCCATGCACCACAAGGTGTCTGAGGTGACACCTGGAAATAAGGCAGGTCTCTGCAGTGATGGGCTAATCAAAGAACCAATAGCATAGCCGAAAATAAAAAAAGATGAGGTTGAATGTCGGGGCAATGTGGGCGACTGCTCATGTACGCTCGTGCATACGCTTGCATGTGCAGCTGCAATGACACTTAAACCTTTTAGAATTAAGTGACAGCTGCAGAGGATCAAGAGGCCGCAGAGTAAGAAATTAAATCCCGGGGCTGGAGAGAAGAGGAGGGCAGTGCGGGTAAGAGACGCCTGAAAAATAGGGGGTATGACGAATAGATAAAGCTTCAATTTCATGTCTTGTTCCACCATCCACCAACCGAGCTGTATGTGTAGGGAATATAAAACATAATTGTCGGCAATATTAGATTCTTATACATTATTGTAATGTATTTTTGATAGTAAAATCTCTTAAAAACCTTTACAAACAAAGCACTATGTTATATATTGAGTATGAATGAACGGTGGGAAATGAGAATCAGTTGAGAAATGGTAATAGGAAACTTTCATGTTATAAAAAATAACAATAAACACATTAATCCAACTCATTTATTCACTTTTATTAAAAAAGTTCTCATGTTACAGCTTCTAACAAACATTTTACATTGAATTCTGACTTTGTTTTTCCCCAAATAGGATTTTTGCACAGGGAACCATAGTGTGGTGGTTGAATGTGTGTGTGTGTGTGTGTGTATGTAGTCTTGACTACTAAGCAGAGTGTCCACCTCTCTGTGAGACCTGTTAACTCTCAGTCTTGGTGCAGTCGTATGGTTTCCACCACTGTGCAAACTGCAGGACTTTTTTCCTCTGATCGTCAAAGTTCTCTCTGATCAACTTTCTCCAACGACGCGGCTCCAAGTCCATCATGCCTCCGACCACTTCCTGTAAGGAACATTGTGACTTATTTTAAACGAATATTGCTATAAAGTTTGCAACACACTTGCACAGTGAAGTTTTATGAAGTGTGTAAAAGCATAAAGCTGTGACTTTACTAGCCAGAAGAAAAATGAACACATAGTCGAGTACAGTCTTCATGCACACACTGACCTTGCCGAAGTAATGGGGGAACTTCTGTTCGTTCTCAATGACATGAGCGAACCCTCCCTGAAGTCCGAAGTCGACAGCAAAGTAGGGTAGAGCTCGAGGAACCTTAAAGGCATTAAACAAATATTAACAACAATTAATGGATAAGAGGATCGAAAAAGAGAAAGGAGAGAAAAGAAAGAGGAAATAAAGGAGGTTTTGAAGGTAAGACAGAGAAATCAGGTTAAACAGAGGGGAGAAAATAGGAGATAAGGAAAGTGAAAGGCAGAATAATACAAACACAAACATTTAAAAAGGAGAGCTTACAGCTTGGCGGATGTCTTTCGAAGAGAGGTCGACGACCTTTTTGTTCATGGCCCATTCCTCGTCGCACTCCATGATCGCTTTCTGAAAGCACACACAAACTATTCTATTACAACACTTGCAGGGAAATCCCCACATTTTCTATGCATTAAGTTAAACCCATCACTACACCACTCTTGTCCTCTGTGAAACTTCACCAAATAAAGTTAATCAGAATGATGAGAATCACTGACCTTGAAGTATATGGGTGCCATGTCGCCCAGTTCTCGCGGCAGTGGGATACACTCCAGGACCATGTGTTGTCTCCTGCGTGGGTTCATGTGTGTTTCCATGAACACACAGTCCAGCTCCTGGGACTCAAACATTCGCACCAACGTACGCCGGAACAGCTGAGGACAGCAAAGCAGCACAGAGGGTATTATAAAGCAGATGTTATTAACTGCTGTAAAACATAAATCAATTGAGTTGACTGCATTAACAGGAAATAGGCGCTGATTGGCTGACCTGCATCTCCGACCAGACGTCCTCGTCCAATCCGGTGGCAGAGCAGTGATGCTGGAGGGGACAGATGAGACAGTGGCCCTCTGCCATGGACACTCCTGCAGGCAGGCTCAGGTACACCTGGACACAACATATACATATGAAAAATCATCACATATGAAAGGCATATGATAGATTAAGCAACTAATGATTTCAGCACAGATATCCTCGTTCGCTCTCCAAACAGCCTCGAGTCTTGATCCCTTACCTTGCTCCCTAAAGCCACCACGAGGTGCTTCTTGAGCTCTTGGCTGCTGAAGCAGTAATGGCATTTCTCCATGGAGGCAGCCAGCCTCCTACTATCCCCGATGGCTTTGTTCCTCATCCTCTCCTCCTCCCTCCCCTCGCCCTCCCGCTGCGCTGCACTCGACACAAACATGTCATCCAGCGTGTAGTTGTCGCCGTCTGTCTTCCCCATCATCTGGCGAGCGGAGTGGAAGTGGTGGCGATGGAGATAACAGAGGAGACGCAGGAGTGCATGGAGGGAGAAAGGAGGAGAAGAGAGGAATGGTGAGTGGAGTTTAACAGGAGTGTGATCATTCTTGGACAAATCTGGGAACAGGCTTGAGTATAAATTATGACACAGTGTTCTTGAATGAATGACTTTGGTGCTGTTATTAAGTGTAATGGGTTTGTTTTATTGATAACGAGACCAAATAAAAAACAAATTTCGTCGCTTGCTTTCTTAAAAACAGAAGAAAAAGTGATGTAATCCTTTTAAAGCTTCCTTAGAGATACTGATTCTCCTTGAAACTGGCTGGTAGCCTCAGTAGTTGGGTGTATGTTGGTGCTGACGCAATGTAACCGTCTGTGCCGTTTCCACGCCACATTCTGTGTACGTGCGTTTGTGAGTGTGTGTGTGTGTGTGTGTGTGTGTCCGAACTACCCCTTTATGTAAGTTGGTCTCTGTGTGTTACCAGCGAGGCAGGATGCCGAGTATCGACTCCGGTGCTTCTACGTCTGAGTCCTGTCGCCATGGCGACCGGGCAACAGGTTGCTATCTGTGTGCATGCGAGAGCGCGAGAGGCGAGCATGGCTGAAGTGTGTGTGCATGACTCGCTGTGTAGGAGTGAGTGAGAGTGAAAATTGGATTAGTTTAGTGACAGCGTGGGAGGGATGGTGTGTGTGTGTGTGTGTGTGTGTGTGTGTAGGAGTGAGTGTGTGCAAATGGCTGCACCTAAGTGAGCGGCACATGCTGCATTTGTCCAAGAGCGGACGGTTTGATTTTCTTACACACGTAAACGCACGTACATCCCATCAGCCCTGAAGCATAGAGATGTCTAATGATAAACGGACACATTCTTGATGCTGTTTAAATTATAGATAGTGAATTCAGCATGTAGCAGCAGTGCAGAGGGGATTAACATATGTCTGGCACACGACTCATGTATTATTAAAAAACACACTACATCATATCTCCAGACAGTGCTCGTCTGCTAACTTCACAGACTCTGACCAGTGTTTATAGAAGCCCTGCCATGGTAACTGTAGATGTATTTTTAGTGTCACTCTTTGTAGGTGCAGTATGTGTGTATGTGTGTGTATTTTCACACAAATGCATGTGGCATGATTGTGTGTGTGCGCGTGTAAGTATGTGTGAGTGACCAAGTGAGGGCAGAGAAACTCAGAGAAAGAAAAACATGCTTTTTTTTTTCCTACTGCCATCGCAAATCCTTCATCACTCTGTTTATTAGTGTTTTTCTTTTTAAACACACACACCTGTCAGTAGGATTTCACGCTAACTTGTTGTCGTATTCCCATCCACAGAGGGAAAGTAGAAGTAAACAAGAAGAAAAGAAAAGAAGGAACGAGGGAAATCTTCTTCGACTGGTGGAAAAGTGCAGTTTGCAGATCTGCTGATAGACTGACAAACGCACCACAACCTGCCAGTGCCCATCTGCTGCTGAACGTCTATTTGAAGCAACCGGCAGAGGGGAGAGAGAGTCGCCATGAGACGAGTAGATGTGAGAGTGGTGGTGGAGAGGAAAGGATAACGACATAGAAAAGAAGGAAAAATGTCTGTTCGTCCCACACTTCCTGAGGGAAGAGTCAATCATAAACATTCATACAGTACATGTAACACCTGAGCAGAATGTAACTATGATTGAATGTAACTTTGTTCATATTGCTGCAGTGGGGACGGATGATCATTTTGACAAATTTGATCAATCAAACAAAACAACCCTCAGCATGTATTAGCAGAGGGACATTATCTGTGCCTCTGCGGCGTGTCGGTCGTACCCCACGTTGTTTTTAATCAAGTTTTCAGTCGCAGCTGATCTAATCTGACGCCGGTGTTGTTGTCAGCCCGAAATGAGGAGCCTGCTCGCTATTTGTTTTCTGTTGCTCTCGGCTAATGAAACAGGAGTGAGGGGAGATAAAAGGTTTGGTGAGAGATTCATTATCACAAGTGCTTAACGACTCAGCAGAGCGGGGAAAGAAGGATTCAAAGTTGAAGCAGCCATTAGAAAACAACCTGAATCATAGGTAGTAACTGTCAGACAAGTTTGTGTTAAATTATCAACACATTTAGGATATTGCAGTACTATATGGATTCTTCAAAAACACTGTTTCGAGTTTCAATTAATGACTTATATGAAAATGTTGTAGGCACATGCTTATTACTTTGCATTGAGTGCACTAAAAGTTGTTCTGCGATGTTGGATGTAAGAGAGATTATATTGTGAATACAAATGCAGATGCCATTGTTGTGATTGCATAAAAAAAGTGAACCTCTGTATGATTCTTATCGTATCACCAGATTCTCTCTATGATAAGTATAAGTGTTGTGCTTGGCTTCTTGTTCTCAATTGGTCCTTTTCACTTTGAAATGAACTAAAGCGTCGACAGTGTTTAAAGCTAGAGGTGAGAATTGCAGGGTAACTCACAATACGAAACACGATACGTGGCCCACAGTAACGGTAATATCACGATACAGCGATTCTGCCATAATTGATATATTGCAAGACAATCATATAATGATACATCACTATATCTGATTAACTTCTTCTTCAGCCAATTAATTACCATTCACGTTACCCTCATTCACGTCATAAGCGCCACCACGAGGAGCCATGAAGTAGGGACGCGGTGAGTCAAAATCGCAGGGAAGTCTGTTTAGAGTGCCGTATATTTGTAAAATAAAATATCGATAAGTGGCGCCAGCCTAACAGTATTGCATTGCACGAGTCAGGACGACAATATATTGCCGTATCAGTATTTTGTCCCATCCCTATTTTAGACCTGTTAACAGTTTTTATCACTGTGCGCCAGTGTTGCCGATAGCAATGGCTCTGAAACAGCAGGCTGAATCCAAAACATGCAACTTGTTTCAGACAGATTTGATTCAATCCACATATATTCCAAGAAAATGCATACAAATCTGCAGTTGATAAGGGTCTTTATTGTGACAGATTTTTCTACAACCTTACTTACAGCAACAAGTCCACTATCTTCTTCTCTCTGCTGCATTTCCCATTTGACTTATGTGAAACTTTAATACACATACTACCTACATGATTCTCACACAAGGCTGAGCTTATTGTTATTTATGTTGTAGATGTTCAATTATTATTCTGTTATTATCTATTATGTTATATGCAAGATATTGCAATGTGAGAACGGACAAGTGTTATCCTAAGACTTAGATTTCTCATAATGGGATTCATAAAATTACAAATGAATGATTTTAAATACAAATTGTGACCTGGACACATTTGTATCTATATAAGGTATGCACACCTGCAACAACTGACAAAAGCCTACTTAGTCCACCCAACTAGAGCTTGCAAGCTTTAGGTACAAACATTTCAGTCCAACTAGACTGTAGTCTCTAACTAGATCTATTTTCTTTTTGCTTCATTAGTTTAAAGAAAGAAGAAACGAAAGAGGAAAGCAGCAGCGCTGGCTCTATGAAAATATGGAAAATCTCCAGGGCCAGAGCGCTGGTTCTCCAGAGAAAACCCCAGGTGTGCTTTGAGGCTCAGAACAGAAACGATAAAACAGAATAAAATATTTTAAATAATCAAACAACCTTCTTTTTGCAGATAAATGCAATCTGGCTCGTCTGGTTATTTTGTATTTTACAAGAGTATTTTACAAGAGTTTGTTGTATGCACACTTGTTGTTATAGATCACACTTTAAAGTTGCTATCTTGTCTTGTTGTAAAAAACCCTTCACTTGTGGTGCAAGAGTGTAGAATATCTGATCTAAGCCCAAAGACAGCTTTTTATTTATTTAGTATTTTCCAAAAGTTGTACTCGGCAGAGCCCAGCAGTTGCAAAAGTTTTCTTACCTTGGATGCCATGCGAGAGTAGAGTGCATTCTGATCCTGCGCAGAGCTCATCTTCTCCCTCCTCACCATCTCCTTCAAACCCACATTGTCATCATCCTGGAAGTAGCGCACACGCTCCCCGTCAACGTGAGTCTCGATCTGAAGAGAGGGGAAGAGACAGGGTTTATGGAAAAAAAGGGGGCTTGAAGAGACAATGGTGGACAGGAATACTCATTGGAAAAGAAATCGGATGCTGCATGTGAAAGATTTTCAGATCTATTTAAATCATATCAAAATATTGGCGAGATGAGAGGTAGAAGATGATGAGGGGGGAAACAAACTTTGACGGACAGAACTGGACAGGCCTGAGATACAGAGGCTGATCATGAGGGAAACAGAGGGACACATAGTAAAGGAGACTGGGACACTTTATAAATGTATAAACAGAGATTGAACAGTAAATCTGTGTTTACATTACACGTGTTTCAACACAGAGTGAAGCGTCTCATTGAACGCACGCCGCTGAGTACCAAACAGCAAGGAACAAACAGCTCATCTGCTCCCCTTTTATCTATACTTCTGTCTTTTAGTTGCAACAGTATGCAAGAATCCTCCTACACGATGGCTTTCTCATTCAGTTCAACATTTTCTTTTTTCATGTTTCAAATTCCTTTGTAGAAAATTTCCCTCCCTGCTGTCCTGTCATTTGTTTTTCTACTTCCCTACCACCCGTCATCCCTCTCTCTTTACCGCTTTCTTCTTCCGTCGTCCTCCGTGGGGCTCCTGAGGCCCAGACTGGGCATTGACCGGCCAGGCCCGACCTGATTGGTCCGTTCTGAACAGCAGGACTTCCTGGTCTTCACTGGCGCGACCTGTGACCTAATAAAGCAAAACACAACCAGGTTATTTTCACTTTGGTAAATCTTTGTAAATCAATCAACGAGAATAAACAGCCTGTGTATTCTAGAGGATGCAACTCCTGAGCGTCAAGTACATGTGTCACTAACAAATTATTGGAAGGAGGATGAATTTAAAGATGTAATCTCGAAGATCTCAGTTTTGTTCTCTTTAGTGGCACCTATGGCGACAACAGTGTTGCATGTGTGACGTCCACAGTTGGCTCCGGTTGTAACTCATGATTTTCCTCGCTGACGGTTGCTTTCCTTTTTAGACTGTTTGACTTCATCTGAGCATCAGATTTGTTTCTTTTTCTTTGTATTTTAACTTATTTTTGAAGTTGTATCTGTAGTCATCGATCTTTTCTTTGTTGGTTGTTCAGCCATAGTAGATTACCGTTTACTCGCAACACTTGCAGAGACTGGACCCTCTCTGGCAGAACAACCACTGCTGGCTGATGGAAATCGCGTCACTAACTGGGCGCCGCTTGGGATTTTTTCCGCAAAAGTCGCACCAGACACCCAGTCTGTAATACTGCAAATGCAAAGGCTTTTATCAGAGGGCCATAGGCTCAATCACCATTGTTTTACTTCATTCAGCAATAGATAATGACTTAACATACATTTATTTAAATGAAAATCTTCGAGATTATCAATTTAAGTAAGGGATAATGTATAGTGAGCAGGTTGTTGTTGCGGGATGGAATTTAAAAAAATCTTTATATACAGTCATTAAAACAGACAGACGTCAAATTTACCGGACTTCTTCAGGTGGATTAATATAATTATAGTTAGTCCTCCGGTTTATGTGAGTAGAGCCTAACAACAGTTTGCCAGGCACACGGCTGTCTTCATAGCAGTGGTCTGTTATTGAAAAATAGCAGACCTCGGAATGCAGCAAGCTACCAATCAAAATCTAGTATTTAACATAGCCGTGTAATAATAATAAGCATTTGCCAAATCTTACCGTTAAAGGGGTGAGGGGGTGCTTTAACAGTAAGCAAGAAGATAAGATAGGTTTCTGACTAAACCAATAAAAGGGGGTCCATCAGAATGAAAATGCCTTCCATAAAAACCTTAATTGTTCTACCTCCTTCTTTCATTTTCTAAATATATTCAAACTTTCAGTGTATGATCATGCAGTAGGACCCTTCTGAGAGCACTTGTAAATGAAAATGACTAGTCACTAGTTTGAATGAAAAAAACAGCAGATCTGCCTGCTGTTCAAAAACTGCTTCAGTGCCAATTTAGCATTCAACACAGGTCTGTTTTTCAAGGATCTAAAAGTTACTTTATCATGATGAGCTAAACTTGCACATGTTGGAGCTGATGCTGATTTCTGTAGACTACACAACATTTCACCCTCCATTCAAAACTTGAAATTTCATCACATCCATTACATTCAGAGGAAAGAATAGCTTTATGTAAAAGCAGCCGGTGTCTGATTTGACAGCCTCTAAAAGACTGAAGTTCAACCTGACAGGTAGAGACAGGCAGCACAGAAACAAGAACAAGGTGGGAGACGCAGAGAGGATGGGAGGCAGTCACAAGAGAACCAAACTGGACTGTCAGGAAGAAAAATGATAGAAGAGAATATTTTCTCCGCTTCAGTCGAAAAAAGTTGGGCCTTTCGAGGCTCTACGCGCAGCGAGAACATAAAATATGGAGCAGACAGCAAGAGTCAAAAACACTGAATAGTGAAGACAAGCCAAAAGTCTTCCATAACAAGAGAGACGGGAAGGATCTCGAATGAGTGCAAATCAACAGCACTCCATCTCTGAGAGGGCTGAAGTAGCTCTCAGCCGGTAAGTGCACTAAAACGCAAGAATTATGACATTTCCTCAGAAGCCACACTGAGGATTTCACCCTCGTGTTTTAATTTGGAAAGGACAGCCTTGGTGGGGATGAATGTGCCTTTTCTTGCAAATGATGATATACAAGTTATTTTACACATTTTACACATCTTTGTGAAGTTGTCTGGAGCCTACTCGTGTGGAAAGTAGTCCTCCATTAAGTGTGTGGAAGCCAGGAGGAGGGGAGATTAAGCAGTGCTGAAGTGTCCGGTCATTACCATTGCATTGTGTTAATTGCCTTTACTACAGATGCAGACAGGATGGCACAGATAATCTCTCTGTCTCCGTCTCAAACCGTCTCGTTTTCTTTCTCATAAACACGGGGGGGCAAACTCTGTATGACCCCTGGTAGGAGAGACATTTGTTTCCCATTAGCGACGGCCAAAATGCCAAACAGGAGCCGTTCCATACAGCCAGCGGGACCTGTAAACCGAGCCCCAGGAGACTTCAAACAAACAAATTCCTTTTTAAAGCCAGTCAGACGTAGCAGCGGAGAATTTAGCTACAACTGAAGACAAGTGTGTGCGTCTGACCAGTGAAAGACTTGGATGCTACCATAACCTGCTGCATGTGTGTGTGTGTGTGAGGTTAAGAAAAGATATAGCTGAGTGTTTAGATTAGCATTTAGACGATGTGAGAGGAAAAAGAAGCAACGAGCAGATAAATCTGACAAAGAGAGATGTGATGTTTGTGTGTTGGTTAGGGCTGTGTACAAGACTCTGTATCCATCTATTCCTGTGTTTACATCTGAACGTGATTTGAGAGCAAGCGCATCTATATCCAATTTAGGACAGAGTGTCTGTGTCGGAGAATTTATGCTATTAGACATGTGTAAATCTGCAATGTTTTACTGCGCGTGTATCAGTGTGTTCGATAGATAGTAAATCTGGGTGAAATAACTCCCAGCTAAGAGAAAAACTGCTCTCAGGAAATGACAAGAATTTAGATAGCAAATAGACGGATAACAGAAGAGGGGAGAAAGAGAGAAATGGAATGGAGAAAACGTATTTCCAAATGAGTTCTATTTTTGAAACTGTCAAATGATTACTTCCTTTTTTGGAGGGGAATCTAAGGCCAGAGATATACTTGCTTTTAACCTTGCGTTCCCGTACACAACCGGCTGCGCCATGAAGGTAATTGTTCACATACTTGGCTATGCACTACGCGTGCTACAGGAGGATACCTCTAGAGGGCGCACCAGAGAGCTCAGGCTGTATGCAACGACCGGATGTGCAGGATGTAAACAACAGACATGTTGGCACTCGAGGAGGTTACTATTATGTTAATTCTGAATTATCAGCGGCCCAGTGACTGACAAAATTCCGTAGCCAGCTCAGGCGACTGATGAATAGTGGACAGAACACCCGATCGACAACCGTTCTCGCTCCGTTTCTCCAACATTTTCCTCCGTGTATGGACGTAACAGTCCTAGACTTGTTTCCATTCAGTTTTGCAGGTTTCCACGTCAACTTCTAAGATGGAACTTGTATGTCGCAGCTATTTTGACAGGAATGTTTGTCGCTGTGCAGCGGCAATGACACATCTTACAGATGTGGATATCGCAGACTTGATCTCTCAGCTGCCATTGTTGTCCCTGCTGCTGTGTTGACCCTGTCACATCCCTCTGCCTCTATATTTCACCTATAACTTATAACTATAACTTTCAACTTTCATGTGTATACTGTATCTTGCATACAAGCAGTCTTAATTTCTGAGGCAGGGAACGCGGGGCAGCCATCATTGGCACACGAACGCGTAGTTAAAAGCATAGTATATAGCCGGCTCTGTTTCTTGTCCACCCATTAAATGGTTAAAGTAAAGATAAAACTTTGTCTTCTTATCTTCATAAAGGTTCCTAATTTTGAGGTTTTGTTGAAACTATTAATGACGTATGTTTAACTGTACAATCACTTTCGATGATGTACAAGTGGTACATCCCGTTATACTCAGAGGTGTTTCAGGTAATTTGTCTACACCGGCAGAAACTAATTACATTTATTAGACAACGACCATCACCATGAAGTGGGAGACTAAAATTTACCCACCTGCTTAGATTTCGCCATTTCTTGTTCTTGTAGTTGCTTCCGTCGGGCGGCGTGGCTCTCTTTGGCTTTCTGTGCTGCGTCCAGCTGGGATTTCAGCTTCTCAATCATGGCCTAAAACACACACACACATAACCACACACATATATATTTATAACAAACAAATGCTATTAAAAGACCGGAACATTTAGATTTATGGATATGTCTGCCATTCATTGTGAAGCACGTAAGAATGTAACCCACTCAAAATTTGCATAACGCCTCTGAAAGTACAGCTGACAGATATATTGGAAGGCTGATATCGCTTACTGTTTTATTTATTCAAGTTGAAGATGTTGCTTCTATTAGAGTTTTTGTTGCTTTGAGGAAGAACACCACAAAACATATATACGACATGACGAAAGAGCGCGCGTACATACAACCTCTTAAGCCATACTGCCGAGGAGGATATCGATACCTATATGTGCAAGACGTAAAAGGAAAGTGCATGACTTTTAAAGGCACTTAACACACACACACACACACACACACACACACACACAAAGTGGTTTGGGAATATCTGTTTGATTGCTTTGTCATGTAGGGAGATGGGGTGGAGGATGTATGTCAGCTTGATAGCCTGATAACACTTAGCATTATAGGTGTGTGTGCACATGCAGTGTGTGTGTATGTAACAGACAGCTCTTTAACATCCTCTATAAGAGGCCCCCATAGATCTCTTAGTGGTGTAGAATTGACATGTAAAGACAGACGGGGGGGGAGTTAAAACACGGATCAATAAAAGCTATAAATTAATGGATCCTCTGGTGTGCTGTTACATCTACGTGAAGGAGAGTCAGAGCAGATGTGTAGATAGAAAACACATCAGCTGCAACTTCCACATAAAGCTGACCAAGTGAAATAAAACACCACTCAAACACAAAATAACACTGAAACTCGAAGCTTCTAAGCCAAGTTAAATACATGTCTATGACTTAGAGACAGTACACTACTTAAAGTATTTTGCATATTTTTTATGCACTCTAAGTTTTAGGTGTATTAAATATGTTATTACTAACTTAAAATGCTAGTATGCCATATCTTTAAAGTCGAGCTGAAACAGCATTTCGAGAGTATCTAGCTTCCATATCGTGACGTATTTCCGAGTGAAACGGGACGTGCAGGCGGGACATATCATTAGAGGGATTTGATTTGATCGTTGAGAAGTGGGCGTAGACAGACGTTCTCCACAGCGCAGTAGCTAGCTAACTGACCGAGAGTTCTTGGTGCTCTGCGGCTAAATGTTGCAGATTGATTGGTTGAAATTGGTTGGTGCTAACTTACGTAAGCACACGTGAAATTTAGTTTTACCGGAAGAAAAAATGATCAGATTTTGATATAAGAATACGAAGAAATTGATTTTTTGGCCTATATTGTCAAATAGATGCACAATATTACCGGGGATGTGATCTAAAAGGATTAAAATGACATTTTTCATTTCACCTCGACTTTAAGCATATAATAGAGAAGACACTGTGTTAACATAAGACAATTATATTTTCTGTATAATAGGTTTGAAAAGGTTGTTACCTTGATTTTCAAACACTACACAGGAGCGCACTATACGTTTTTGTCTAGGCTAGGCTAGTGAGTTACTTCATGTAAGTTTACAGTATGACTTTTACAGCAAGTCAGTCCTAAAAGTGAAATAATGATGAAAAAGTTAAGGGAAAAGAATCTGCTTCTTTACGCCCTGTGCATCACCTCTGTGTGCTGCCTCTCGGCACATGTGTCCGGACGCACTTGAAGCCGTTTGTTGGCACTGGCGTCTGCTAAATTAAATTGTAACATTTTAAGTGTTTATCTAGCCGGGTTTAACTTCACAGAGTTTCTGATGGCAAAAAATTTCCAAAGAGAAGCTAAAAAAGTGAAACCCAAAAGTGATATGGATATGAGTTGGTATATGAATTATGGACAAGATATACAAAAGTGGATTTATGCTTTGACAAGTAACTGATGTTTCACTTTTATGAGAGAAAGTGCTTCAGAGATAAGGATTATCTTATCACTGGATTAATAATATCTCAGGACCTAAAGCAGCACTTAAAGCGCTGACAGACTGTTTCCCATCTAAAAAAAGATCCTGTTACTGATTGCTTTTCCTTAAACAGACGGGTCGTCACCCTACATTATGGTACTCACAGTGTTGCCCATGATCTCTGCCTTCACCAGTCTAGCTCCCAGTTTGTTCATCTCCTCCTCTGACAGCAGAGGAACCTCCTCCTCCTCTTCTTCTTCACTTTCACTCTCACTCCTTGGTCGACATAAAGAGGTAGAGAAGAAAGTTTAAAAAGGGAAGAAAAACAAACACGTACTTTTGAATTTAATCGCGTGAAATTATAATCTAGTGATAAACAAACACCTGGTCATAAAGTGTACCTTTCTTCAGCACTTCACATCTCTTCTCCTCTAGATTACCTCCATAACTCACCCTCCTAACAACAGGATTTAATGACCTACTTATTCCACCTTGATAATAACCTTCTAATGGGAAACTTATCTGTAAAGTTCTTAATTTAACCATTTAGTTGTTATCTTCTGCGCTCTCACACTGTTTATCTGTCATGATTCATTTGAGCCTTTCTGCACCCCCCCAAAGATCATTACAGCCTCGCCTTGGAGGATCTGAGCTGCAGCCTGGGAAGCATCGTTCTAGGCTATTACACTCCTCATAGTCTCATTTCATTCTGCCGCCACACCGCAGGCTCATTTCATGCTGCAGGGGTTCTGGGTGCTGGTTTACCCAAACAACTTAGCTTAATGAGGCAAAACAGAGAGGAAGTAAGAAGGCTTTACAAAGCAGCGATGCTCTGACATCTGGCCTACGAGCTTCTTTATACGTTGGACTGCAGAGAAAGAGGGAACACACAGTATACAAGCTCATGATGCAATAGCCGGACTGGTTTTCGAATGTCTTGCAGGCATGGAAGTTTATCTCACTAGAGACAGAGCTTTAGACTGCAAGGCTGCCACATTACGATTACGACATGTAACGTATGAGTTGCAGGCTGAGGTTCACAGACACGGGGAGTTCTTCTCAGAAGAGTCTAAAAGCAGATAAGGATAATCAAGCACACATGTGAAGACAGGGGTATGTTTTATGGACGGGATTTCTCAGAGAAATTATCTTGTAAGGTTGTATGTGTCTACATTAACATGACCGAAGCAGATTGATACTTTTATGCATTACATTAAGCTCCATTAGCTGTAGATTTATTGTGCCCCAAAATGAATACATTTTAACCCAACATCTACAAAAGCACATTCTTACTCATTTCCACTCTCCTGAGAAGATTTTTTGACTACTTCTTGTACTTCTCTTTGTTTTTGCTTGGCTTTGATTTGAAAATATACACCAAGAATTCACTCAATAGCAGAAAATATAATAGGCTTTATAAAGTTATAGAGATGTTCACAGTGCATGAACTCTGAAAAGTACTTCATAGGAAAGGAAAATAAAAAAATAAGCATTTTCCATGTGGTTTAACCCTTCTGAACTACATTGTTGTGGAAATAAACAGCAATTAAATTGTTTCTTTATGTGGATGTATTTGGACAGCTACCACTGATTTCATCACTATTGACAGATTCTACATAAAAATGAAGTGTTTCCGACGTATGCAGGAAAAACCCTTTTCTTATTATTATTGCATGCAAGTTCAGCTAACTATCCATTCTAGATCAAAAATTACATTTCACAAATTCCCCTGACGCTGTCGTGATAGCCGTTCAGTGTTTACATTTCCCGACTTTCTCGAATGCATCAGAAATGATCGATCCGACCTCAACAACGAGCATTTTAAAGTAGTTTTGATGTTGAAATTTCAGAGTAAAGTACAAGTAAACAACAAAAAAAACGGTTTCTTTTGTTATTCTTACCGCAGTAGCAAGCCAGATTGAAGCCTCTGTGTAACTTACTCATTAAAGAGAAACTGAGACCCTCCAGAAACAGATGAACGGGCGCTTCTCAGCCGTTTATTTTGCGGACATATCTGGACAGACGAATTTCACTAAACTTTTGATCTGAACACATGGTTGCTTCTTAAGTTGCTAAATGGACTGTAAACAATGCGGCACACGAAAAAGGAAGTTTGACTGAAAGTCGTTCTTCCCTAACGGCTGGCTAAACCGGAATGCTCGACATGTTCACCGTTGTCCCCAAAGGCTATATCGCCGTCAGACTATAGCCATGGGGTCCGAGATTGCGATGTGATTGTGAAATCCTGTTTCATGTAACTGGACAATAATGGGTTAAAAAAAGAACAGCAATAATTCATTCATAATGTCCACTGAAAAGCACACACAACTGGAGTATTGAATGAGTCAACAAAACATAAAGATAACAACCTTGATGTTGTTGCAGCAGCTTTATCGCCACGCAGACTTGAGTCTTGAGGAGCAGTTGCAGTTTTCCCATGATCCCTCTCTTTCTCCTGCTGTTGTTGCTTCTCTGAGCTGTCTGACTCCCGGGGAGGATTCTTGCTCTTCTTCCAGGCTGGGATGCTGGACGTACGTGGAGCAGAGTCTTCATCGTCAGAGCTGGGTTTAAGGAACCCTGTGGACGACCGGGCTGAAGGAGGAGGACGACGATGCTCCGAGGCTGCAAAGGAAAGAAATCACAAAGCATGTCAAGTCTCTCAAGAATCCTGGCATCGCCTCTATGTGGAACATTTGAAGTGTTTTGTCATGATTTATGATATAAATTGAGCCGATATGTGATGTTGCTCTTTTTCATATGTATTTGACCAGTGATTGTATGCTCAAAGATGAGCTCAAAATAGTGTTTACGGCAAAACTCGGTTAGAAAAGGCCTGAACATCAACCCACCTTCTCCACTGTCGTCATCTTCTGAGGGTTTGAGGAAGTGGCTTTTTAGTGACCCCAGAGAGGAAGAACGTTGACTCCAATCTTGTCCCGATGATGATGATGGAGCAGGTCTCTCTCTTTCTCTATCTCTCTCTCTGTCCTGATCTCTGTCTCTTTCATTATCATTGTCTCTTCCTCTATCTCTCTCTCTGTCCTGATCTCTGTCTCTTTCATTGTCATTGTCTCTTCCTCTATCTCTCTCTCTGTCTCTATCCCGCTCTCTATCTCTTTCCCTATCTTTTTCTCTCAACCTAAACCCATCTCGACCTCTCTCCTCCTCTCTCCCTCGATACCCTCCCCTCTCCCTCTCCTCTCCTCTCCCAGCACGGTATCTCTCTCTATCTGTGGGTGACGAATCTCTTTCCCTTTCACTTCTTCTCCACCGTTCCCTCTCTGCACCATCTCCATCTTTTCTCCTCCATCTCTCCCTGTCTTCGTTCTCTCCTTTCCTCCATCCGCCTCTCGCCCCTCTTTCTCCTCCTCCTCCCCCTCCTCTCTTCTCTCCGTACACAGCTTTTTCTGCATCTGCAAGTCTTTGCTGAAATTCTTCCATTGACTATAAAAGGAGAAATACGAGACATGTTAAATTAGCTGAACACTTTCTTTGTCAGATTTTGCAGCTCAGATAACACAGACGTTATTGTTTACTCAAGTCTGCTAAAACGGGTCCTCAAATTTCATCGACTAAGCCGTTCTTAGATCATCTCACTACAACTGCCAACAGTCACATTAGGAAAGCTTGTACTTGAACACATCTGATAAATACAAAAACAAGAGGGTCTGAACTTAAGATAAGATGATATAGTGCTACACAAATACCAAAACACTTATATACACATATACAAAGATTCTACTGTAAATGATAGGGTACAATGAAAATTGTAAGATGTATCTGCTTTACTAAAAGAAACATAAAATGCTGTGGCTGGCTGAGATCTGACAAAGGAAAAAGAAAACACACACACACACACACACACACACACACAATGTTCTGTCAGTGACAGTTTCTATGCTGTCAATTGGAGGCTCAAGTGCTGACACTGCTGAAAGAGGCTTAACAGAAGACAAGAGGCACTGTGTGTGTGTGTGTGTGTGTGTGTGTGTGTGTGATGTCAGACAGCAAAGAGATGTATGAATCCCACAGTAGTGAGCAAGTATATGTGTGTAGCTATAAACCCGTTAAAGGTCTGTTCAGATGGGGTGGGGTGGGGGGGCAACCGACGCACCCAGTCATTCATTTTTAATGAGAGGCGAGTGGGCAGGTAGGGAGGCGCAGGCAATCTGACAGGCGGAGCGACAAGCAGGCGCAATCCCGTGAAATTGCCGCGTTCGTGCTCACGCACACGCCGGCCCGCTGCCAGAGTTCAACGCGACGCACAGCACTAACCACGACAATCACGATGGATGAGAGACTGATCCTTGCTGTATGTGAGTTCCCAGATATATATAACCACTTTGTAAACAGTTACCAGGACATAAACAGGAGGGCCTTTGCATGGCAGAGCATCGGCGGAAGACTGGATGCATCAGGTAATGTGACGTTAGTTTTAACTTACGGCAGGCTATATGTTACGCTAGCTAACTTTAGCTATTAACAATAACTCTGTGGTTGGCATTAAAGATTAGGGTTGTCACTGTGTCAACAAATCAACCTGTAATTAGGGATAAGTGTCGTTTAACACAAGTTAATAATCATATCTGAGGGACACTAACATTACCTTTACCATCCACAGGGTGGTACATTCTTTCAATCTAGAAGATATAAATTAAAATGTTCTTATAGCCTGTAAGGAAAACAGTTGTACTAGCAGGGATACAGTTGTGCACAGAAGCTATTTCCATGGTTACCACACGTAGAGCGACTGGCGTTTACTCGCGAAGCACTTGTCTGCCTGTCTATTCACATGAGCAGCGCAACCCAAGCGGGTACACAGGCGGAGTGTCGCACCCCGTCTGACAAGACCGTAACAATGCAATGTAAGTAAGAAACACAATGTGTCAAAAAAGTGTCCTAATCTGCATTTAATATGATTTGAATATTATGTAACATCCTCGTCTGTGTGGCCTGACTTTACTGCTAAACTGTGAATGTGTGAGCACTGCCAGTGTGGAGTCAGTTCTCACTCCATATCTCTCAGCCACCACGTCGTTGAGGCTGCGCTTCTCCCTCTCTGCCTGCTCCTTCATCCTCTGGTAGCTCTTCCTCAGCCAGCCCAGACCTCCATCGTTAACCACAGAGCCTGCAGGAACAGAGGGAGAAAAGCTGTTACAAAGAAGCACAAAAACTCAACTTGTTTTTCTCCCATTCCATCAATTCTAATATCTTTCAAACTGCCTTTACATACAGTTTGCTTAGAACTAAATGGTCCAACGAAAAGTGAAGTTAATGAGGAGCCACTTTCAGAGGCAGTGTAATGTTTTATCTTGAAAAGGATTAAATCCAAGATGATGAGTGAAAGGTGAAAGGAGGACACAGGAAATGATGACACAAGCTAAAATTTGCTCTGCTAAAGAAAAGTTAATTTCATTTTGAAAAGTTAAATACGACAGGTTTCTAATGTCATTTCATAACTTATATTGCATAACAGGACTGGTGGGGCGGCTGTGGCTCAGTGGTAGAGTCGGTCGTCTTTCAATCAAGGTCGGAGGTTCGATCCCCAGCTCCCTCAGGCTACATGTCGAAGTGTCCTTGGGCAAGACTAATGATAGTCTTAGCATGGCATTTATGTCCCTTTTGGACTCTATTGGTTTCACTCAAAGTGTAAACCAGCCTACTCACCGCTTTAACCACACCCTCGACCTTGTTCTAGCTTATGGCCTTGAAACCGAAAACTTCCCACAAAATCCTCTTTTATCAGATCACTATTTAGTAACATTCGATGTCCTATTAACCGACTACTCTCCAGTTAACAAAAATGTACTCACAAGATGTTTGTCTGATAGGACTGTAGCTAAATTTAAGGAAACAATTCCAGCTGCTTTTAATTCTTTACCACATCTGTTTACTACAGAAAGCTCTTATGCTAATGTTAGTCCCTCTCAGCTTGATCAGTTTGTTGATAGTACTGCAGGTTTGCTGAGAAGTACTCTAGACTCGATTGCCCCCTTAAAAAAGAAGATTATTAAACGACAGAGGCTAGCTCCATGGTATGACTCAGAAACTCGTAACTTGAAGCAAATGTCGCGTAAATTTGAAAGAATGTGGCGATCCACCAAAACAGAAGAGTCTCGTTTACTCTGGCAAAATAGTCTTAATAAATACAGGAAGGCCCTACGGCATGCTCGAGGTGTCTACTACTCCTCCCTCATAGAAGAACATAAAAACAATCCCAGGTACCTTTTCAGCACTGTAGCCAGGCTGACAGAGAGTCACAGCTCCACTGAGCCAAGTATTCCTATAGGCCTCAGCAGTGATGATTTCATGAGCTTCTTTAATGACAAAATCCTAAAGATAAGAGACAAAATTTGTAACCTCCTGCCGTTAACTGGTGCAGATGTATCTTTGGAAACTGCTCAAAAACCTGATGTTTACCTTGACTGTTTTTCTCCAATTGACCTTCCTGAGCTAAATTCTCTGATATCTTCGTCTAAACCATCAACCTGTCTTTTAGACCCGATTCCAACCAAGCTGCTTAAGGAAGTCTTTCCCTCAATTAGCACTTCTTTACTAGATATGATCAATATGTCTTTATCGACGGGCTATGTACCCCAGTCTTTTAAACTAGCTGTAATTAAGCCACTTCTTAAAAAGCCTACCCATGATTCAGGCACCTTAGCTAACTATAGACCTATATCTAACCTTCCTTTTATCTCAAAGATCCTTGAGAAAGCAGTCGCTAATCAATTATGTGACTTTCTTCATAACAACAGTTTATTTGAGGACTTTCAGTCAGGATTTAGAGTCCACCATAGCACTGAGACAGCCCTTGTGCGAGTTTCAAATGATCTACTTACTGCTTCAGACAGAGGACTTCTCTCTGTACTTGTCCTGTTAGATCTTAGTGCCGCTTTCGACACGATAGACCATCACATCCTGTTACAGAGATTAGAACATTTAATTGGCATTACAGGATCTGCACTAAGTTGGTTTAAATCTTATCTATCAGATCGATCTCAGTTTGTTAATGTTCATGATGTGTCCTCTATGCAAACCAAAGTTAGTCATGGAGTTCCACAAGGTTCTGTGCTCGGACCGATTCTTTTTACCTTATATATGCTTCCTCTGGGTAATATCATGAGGAAACACTCCATTAATTTTCATTGTTATGCAGATGATACTCAATTATACTTATCTATGAAGCCAGATGAAACCAATCAGCTATCTAAACTAGAAGCATGCCTTAAGGACATAAAGATCTGGATGACTAGAAACTTTCTGCTACTTAATTCAGACAAAACTGAAGTTATTGTGCTCGGCCCAAAACACCTTAGAGACTCTTTCTCTAATGATATAGCTGCCCTAGATGGCATCAGCCTGGCATCCAGCACTACTGTTAGGAATCTGGGAGTTCTATTTGATCAGGATATGTCCTTCATCTCCCACATAAAACAAATATCAAGGACAGCCTTCTTTCATCTTCGCAACATAGCAAAAATCAGACACATCTTGTCTCAAAACGATGCAGAAAAACTAGTCCATGCATTCGTTACTTCCAGGTTGGATTATTGTAACTCGTTACTATCAGGCTGCCCTAATAAGTCACTAAAAACTCTGCAGCTGGTACAAAATGCTGCAGCACGTGTGCTGACAAGAACTAGGAAGAGAGAGCACATCTCTCCTGTATTAGCCTCTCTGCACTGGCTTCCTGTAAAATATAGAATAGAATTTAAAATCCTTCTTCTTACTTACAAAGCTCTTAATGGTCAGGCACCAACATATCTTAAAGAGCTCATAGTGCCATATTACCCCTCTAGAACATTGCGCTCCCAGGATGCAGGCCTGCTTGTGGTACCTAAAGTCTCTAAGAGTAGTGTTGGAGGTAGAGCCTTCAATTACCAGGCCCCCCTCCTCTGGAACAATCTACCAGTCAAGGTCCGGGAGGCAGACACCCTCTCTTCTTTTAAGAGTAGACTTAAAACTTTCCTCTTTGATAAAGCTTATAGTTAGGGCTGGCTCAGGCTTGGACTAGCCCATAGTTATGCTGCTATAGGTTTAGACTGCCGGGGGGATCTGACACACCAAGCTTCTCTCTCTCTCTCTCTCTCTCTGACTCTCTCTCTCTCTCTCTCTCTCTTCCTCTCTCTCTGACTCTCTCTCTCTCTCTATCTGTCATATTAATGCAGCTCATTAACTCTGTATTTTCTGGTCCCATTAACATTACTAACCACATATCTTCCCGGGAGTTCTTGTGCTCCCTTGTCTTGAAGGTTCCTGAGGATCGTTGCTGCAGACCACCTGCTGCTGTGGACCTGCTCAACTGCAACAACTACTAACATCAGCCTTCCCCATAGTATCATTATTGTTGCTGCTAATGCTAATAGTAGACCTGTTGACTTCAACTGTTACAATTACGATTACCTCAGCCTTTATCATTACTCTGCTTCTCTCGCTAATTTATTTATTTATTTATTTATTTAGCCAATCTTCACCCTAGTCTACCACTATTATTGGCATTGCAACCATAAGTATGTGTCTGTTGTTGTTCATGTAACAAGGACATATGTTGTTGTGGTAACAAGAACATATGTTGTTGTTGCTCTCTTTGCCTGTCTCTATCCTGCATCTCCTTCTATCCCATTTTCGGCCCATCCAGTCGAGGCAGATGGCTGTTCAACATGAGTCTGGTTCTGCTCGAGGTTTCTGCCTGTTAAAAGGAAGTTTTTCCTTGCCAATGTGCCGAATTGCTAAGTGCTACTCATGGTGGATTGATGTTGGGCCTCTCTTTGAATAACTTAACAAAGAGTCGGTCTAGACCTGCTCTTTCTGTAAAGTGTCTCGAGATAACCCTGGTTATGATTTGGCGCTATACAAATAAAATTTGATTGATTGATTGATTGAAGACACTGAACCCCAAATTGCTCCCGTTGGCTATGAATGTGATATCTGATTGACAGTTGGGCACTTCACGTAGCAGCCTCTGCCATCAGTGTGTGAATGGGTGAATGTGATATGTATTGTAAAAGCAGCTTTGAGTGGTCGCAAAGACAAAAGAAGAAAAGTGCTATATAAGTACAGTCCATTTACCATATATTGAAAATATGTTAATAAAGGGTTGTGATCATGTCATGAAAAGTGAAAAATACAGCGTAAAAATTCAAAAAAAAAATTTAATCTAAGCTGATAAAGGCAGATCCAAGGGAAAAAAAGAAGACATGTATCAGAGGGGAGGAATGAAGGTCAGGATAGAGGAGGGGGAGAAGGTTTGAGGAAAAATAGGTCTTTAAATCCACAGGAAATACAAGCTCTTAAAAACAACAGTCATAAAAATTCCCAGAGTGATAAAACATGACAAATGTAATGCCTTAAACCAGAACTCAGTGTGCTTGAGAACAGCTTGAGGTTGGGCATGGTCAAAGAATGTAGTTAGAAGATAGATAAACCTGTCATTGATAATAGAAGGAGAATTCTAAAATGAGTGTGAATCAGGGTGGACAATGAGTGTGTCTGGTCGGCTCGTCTTTAAATTCTTTGTTGTTATGGCCCTGTTGATATCCAGAATATAAATACTTACTTATTATATTAACACCTTTTCAAGCTAGAGATTATCTTTTCAAAATGATGCTGTGGCTGATAATTCTCAAATCTTTTTAAACAATGTGTATCCAATGTTAAAAACCCAGAAATACCCACAGTGTGACACAAACTCCTGCAATCCCATTATTATCACGCAAGATGAAGAAAACAACACGCCCATCTGGCATCAAGTTTGAAGGGGGAAAGGTAGGAAACGTGTGTGTGATTGCTTCAGCTTATTTTGCCTGGCTGTTAAAATAAAGCTTACAACAGAGAGGCTGTGCCTGCTCCAGAGGAAACTGTACTTACTGTGTGGAGATAAGAGACACATGTACATATACCTGCATTTGCTTGTCAGCTTAACACGGCTTACTCTCTGTCCGTCTCTCTCTTTCACTAAATCCCTCAGACTCGGAAGCTCTTCCGAACGCTATCTATTTCTATAAACCTCCGCGTTGGCTCGCACACATAATTTTATTCAGGTCTTCTCTGTTTTAAATTTTCACTTCTTTCTCCTGCACGTTTAACACACTAATAAGTGTTAATAAAGTTTTAAATACTAATAAAGTTTTGTAAAAAAAAAAACATGGGAGTGTGTGCTTGTGGACCCTACAAAGGCTGTTTTATATTTTATATTTCTTCTTAGCTAGAGGGGAATAGTGAGGCAATAGTAAGGCAACAAACTCTAAAAAATGCAGCTTCCTTGCACTGTGGTCAACTTTCATCTGACCAACCTATAACTCAAAAGATTTGTCTTAAAATAATGTTGAAAAATAATATCTAATTATTAAACTTGGAGTGAAACTTTATTCCCAGTTGCAGGAAAAGAATATAATTATATTTAACTATATAAGGCTCGGAAATGCCTCGATAGACTATACAGATCTTTGTTTCTACCTTTTGTTGTTGCAGTACCAGCCTTCTCCTCCGGGGGCAGACCAGTTCCTCCATCTTTCCAGAATGGGTTTAGCTCCAATTTGTGCAAACCAGCCTGGAGGAAGCACAAACACACACTTGAATAATTGTTGTAAATTGTCAACAGCACATCGGGGGAACAAATGCTTAAAGCCAGACGAAAACACCCTGCAGACAGCCTTAGGTTCACACACATGCCTCAGTATACAGCTGTCCAAGAAGGAACGACCTCTGTTACCATGGCAACCACACAGCTGGTAAAATGAGGAGACTCACTGCCTCAGTGTTGTGATATGGTGTGTAAACCATGCAAGCACACGACTACTCTTTCCCTCCCTCTTACACAGAACTCAGGTTGTTTTGCACCAAATAAATGCACTTAAATAACACATACAGTATATATGAATCTGCACACTGAGGACAACATACACACACACACACACACACAAACACACATAAACACACCTGTTCAATGGCCAGAGCTTTTGCCCTCTCCTCCTCTTTCAGTCGTTCTTTCTCAGCCCTCCTCTCCGTTGTAGAGGTGGTGCTCATTGCCAGGAAGTCAAAGGTCATCCATTCATCTCTCTATGGGATAAAGACAAAATGACATGAATGAGTGAACACCTTCATAGCTCTCGATACAGTGCCACTCCTAGGCACTTTTGCTCCATAGGATCAGTCTTAAATGTACTATTTGGAGGGAAGAAAGGACTTTTTAAGACGCTACAGCAAAGCTGAAAATTTTTGTTACCATGGTTGATTTTTTTGTATAAAGAAAACAAAACAAAAACGGAGAAAAGAGTGACACAAACATTCTACAAATACGTGATTCAGTATCTGTGGGTAGGGTTCGGGAAGTTACCTGGACATTCTGGGCCGGGCTGAGGTTGCTCTCTGAAGGCTTGGACTCATTAGGAAGCTTCCAGGCTTTAGCAGCTTGTGTCTCTGGCTGAGCCTCAACCCACTCCGGCCCCGAGTCCTGACAGAGAGAGGGAGAGAGGGAGGGAGGACAAAAACAGTTGGGGGAAAAAAAAACTGTATAAGAAATTATCTTAACAAAGATGAGGTCAATAGCATGATTTGAAAAACTGTCATACCTACAACAAATTATATCACCTTTAGTTTTTTGGCACTTTTAAATTATTTTACTTATTAACCAGTGTAGTATTGTTCAGGTTCAGACCATGTTTAAAGGAACCCTGCAGTGGAGAGTGATTCAATAACTTACCACTGAGCTGTCACTAGAGCCTTCTCCAGCATCCCCTGCCTTCTTCTCCTTCTTGGCCTTCTTCTTCTTCTCCTTTTTCTTTTTGGATTTCTTCTCTTTCTTCTTCTTGCTCTTCAATGATCCCTCCTGTAAAGGGTTCAGATGCCATTAATAACATTTCTCTTAATTTAGTGTTTAATTGTTGGATTTCAGATGCATTATATTCTTAGAATCAGCCTCTGGTCATACAGGCTATGAATACAGGGATAATCATTTGCCTCCAGTTTTTGCAGTAGGTGTCTCCAGTAAATCATGCAGGTGCATGCGTCCCAGACGTATAATTGATTACATTATACAACATTATAGATTTTTATATCAACATTTTTATTATCTAGGTTTTTCTATTTCTCCTCTAGATAATAGCCTTAATATAAATGATAATGACAGTGAAACTGCTGATAATTAAATGATAGAGACAATTCTGTCATTAACAATGTTCACACTATAAAGGTGTTGAACTTCTGTATCATGGAGCAGACCTGCAACATTTTCATCACTGGTCCTTATGTTTCAGGTACATATA
This sequence comes from Semicossyphus pulcher, assembly GCF_022749685.1. NCBI lineage: Eukaryota > Metazoa > Chordata > Actinopteri > Labriformes > Labridae > Semicossyphus > Semicossyphus pulcher. The sequence continues at coordinate 17,501,328 of NW_027211692.1, read as the reverse complement.
TAGTATAGTCAGGACTTGAGATGAGTTTGATTGACAATCTATTGCAAAAGAGATATTTAATAATGGCTGTTGTAATATGTTGCTTTATTGTTTTTTAAATGCTGGTTAGGATTATATACAAAGCTTTCAGTGATAAATCATCTTACTTCCTCTATCTCCTCCAGCCTCTGGTTGATCTCCGGGAGCATCCATGTGTCCTCCCCTCTCTGCCTCTTCAGCTCCTTTCTCTTCTCTTCCTTCTCATACCGCTGCTTGGCCTAATGAAACCAAGGGGGACAAAATAAGTAACACAGATCAGGTAAGGGTAGTTGAATTGGCATTCTCAGATGTCTGTTTAATGGCAATCCAGTAGAGCTGAAGTGACTCTGTAGGCTGAAATAGAAAGGCTTATATGGATAAAAAAAAGCATAAACATAATTAGGAAACAAACGACACAGTCATAACATTCCAATTATACTGGTCATAAGAGCTATGTTGTTCAAATATACGTGCGTCTATCAGCTTTAAAGCTATACAATTATACCTTATGGCAACGGAAATGACAATCATACGTCATTATGAACAATCTTCTTTAAAATTCAAACAGACCCAGCAACTCTCTTTGCTTTGGCCGGATCAAGCACATGTGAGCCGGGAAGATAATGTCTTTACAACCCTCAGTGCTCGACTACAGGAAGCATCATTCGTCTGCATCATCTGCTCTGTGTTAGCCTGTGAGTCAGTGTAAACACAGCTGCAGGGAAAAAAAGATAACGCACAATTCAATACCTGTGTGCATATGTGATTACAACAACGAGGCTCCCCTAATCTTCATCCTGGGGACAGTGTATAGCTGTGAACGTGACATAAAGCCTCAATAAAACACAGCCGCATGTCTCCTATCTGCCCCAGCAGTGTTTGTCCTGGGCTATGGATCGCCTGTGCAGAAACAGCCACCACTATCACAGGCATTAATATGAAGACACAGAGGTTCTGTTAGCTTTCCATGTTAAGGGAGAGATGGGAAAAAGACACAATTAACATCAAGGATGAGGCAAATTAGGCAAAAAAGTAAACGTTGAGCCGTTAAAGTCATCAGTGTTTCTAACGTTAGTGTGACGTTAGCTGTTAGCCTGCTTAGCTTGTTAGCTTTTATTTGGACGAAACATGCATGATTTAAGTCATAAATTACGCCACTGAAGGTAAATTCGCTGTCGTTCGCTACAAATCTTACAGTTTATACCTTTTCTACCGCCTCTTTCCGTGCCTGTCGTTTGCTATCCTTTCTATCTTCGATGCTGCTCGAGCTCTCGAAACTGACTCCGGACGCCGCCATGACACTGTCGTTAATGTTTTTGTTTGATGTCGTAAACCAGTTAGGTTTACGGTAACCGTTGGTCTGTGGTTCGTGTAGTGCAAAATACAGTACTGTGTGAATTTTCCAATTATTCAAAACAGTGAGCGATTATGTGAAAGCTAAACTTATCTACAGAGGCGTAAACTACAGATAAACAACTTACAAGTGATGCTAGTACTTAACAATGCATTTCAATACAGAGCCCATTCAGCTATCAATCATCCATGTACTGAATGCCATTGTATGCCAGCTGCATTCACATCAAACTGGCCTAAATCTTTCAATATGTGAGAAAAACACACCAAGTAAGTTACTGTTTGCTATGAGAATGTTATGGTATAGGCATTTAAATGTAGTATTTACATTTTGTAATGTGTAAACCTGGTGGCAGGGCTGTAAACTAGGTTGTAACATAATTTGATTAGTCAAGCCTTTCTGATCCATAATGTACTATAGGCTAATGGCCCAATAGCATCCAATATTATGTTCCATAGATGTACAATATTACTTTGTTAAGGACATCTATGGAACATAATGTATGTGGCTGTCAGTGAATGAAAACATCACACCTATGTGTGTCAAGCCATTTTAAATTATGTATCCCAACTCACAAATATGTGTCCGTGGGCATTAAAACCTGTGCAATAAAAGAAGCCTTTACCCTCAACTTGATCCTCAAAATCAAAAGCATCTTTAACAGAACAAAAGTGAGAAACCTTAGGAAGAACCACAGAGGATCATCAAGGATGCAGACATGCATTAGTAGTAATTGAAAAATGACAAGACTGCAGAACATGTTATTACAAGGCCATGGGCATTGATATGTTGCTGTAACAGCTTCCACTCATGTTGCTCCAGTTGACGTTGGATGGGTTTCGATCGGAGCTATGTTTACACCTGTCAAGTTTGTTTTTGTATGCACTTTCCCAAACTTTTTTAAGATATCCCTGAGTTAAAACAATCCAAACTGATATTAAAATGGCCCTGACCAAAACAACACTTAAGATATTATTTTACTAGTAGATTGAACCCACACTTATTTTGTGCATTACATCCCTTCCTTTGATTATATCTTTTTCAAAGCTGCACCATCACAAATATCAATCATCCATCAGAGAAAGCATTGTTACACATTATATCAGTATAAATGTCTCTTGACTCCTGAGCTGAAGATCTAACATGTCCTGTAACCTCTCAAATCAATGTGCTATACCTGGGGGAGGCATGCCTTTAAATTTTTAATTATCAATCCAAATGTCAAGCGACACACTCTGCTGACAGACTTAACAACAACAATGCATTCACAATAACACTGCTACACACAAACGCACATCATTGTGCATGAGACTACAAAGGATCCTTTTCTTTCTCACACACAAACACAGGGCAGGCTGCTTCACCTTAATCAATAAACCACTGTCAATAAAAGCCACCGAGCCATCTCTCACCTCAGCACCACAATGTGTTCGTCTGTGTGTGTGTCCCTGAGGATTGAGGAGCCACAGGAGTAATTTACCAGGACCCGCTGACCAATTACCGACCTCCACAACAAATAACAGCGCTGCGCTCCTCCACCATCAATACCCCATTATCCAACTATTCATCCTGCTTTTACAGCCGTCTGGTAAAACGTATCTTGTAAACACGAGATGTAGTGTGAACACATGTGTGTGGGCATGGAAGAAAGGCTGATAAAGTCGTACTTTATACCAGATCCTACATACTAATGTTTCCATACTACAGCAGATCTAAACTGAAATAAAGAATTGATTGATCATCGGTTGATCCAACCATAAATCCAACTAGTAACAACACACACACCATATTTCAATTAGGTTGAATCTTAATTTCATCACATTTCATGTTCATAATCGTAAATAAGTTCTTGATTATAATAATGTATTTAGATTCAAATTTGTGTAGTTCAACAAGGCTGAGGTAAAAATGACTAACCAGAATCGTGAAGCACAAATCAACTGTTTCTAAGAAACAGTATAAATAACTCCCATTTATCACTTAAGTGATCAGGACTGAGTGAAAAAAAAACCTTCAAATGTGCTGCCAAATTTGCCCATTGTTAGTACCTGAGGTGTTGTTCATGTGAAAGAAACACTTCAGCTGCTTCAAAAGAAGAATTGTGTTGTTTTTTTAAATATCACAAATCTGAACTCTTTGTTCAGCTACAGTAATGTGTGTAATTTATAAAAGCATTGCCTTCTTCTTCGTGGAAAATGACCTACTTTTCAGCCATAATATCTCAATAATAGACATCTCATGATTATGTTACATTCTTCAAACAAGCCAAAAAACATGTAAGTAAACAGCCTACTTAAAAAGCCCTTTAAATGTGTTTTAAGTTTTCAATCTGTCTTTTTCTTCTTAAACACATGGCACACTTTGTCTGTCTATTCTTGTGGGAAATGCGTTAACAATGACTGTAATGTAAATCCTACAAAGAATTGTACATTCATTTTTACAAGGGAAGACAAGGGAATACGTGAAAAAGATTGTTGTTGCTTATTTAGTGTTTACTCTCTGCACTCTGGGGGATTTTAAAGACCATTGCTTGTAAAAAAGTAATTAAGAGTATGCTCTGAAAAGTCATTGACAATGCTGCCCTATTCACCATTAGAGAAAGCAATTTGAAAGAACCGTACAGAAAAAAAACATGTCTGGATTCTATGATTTACTTATATCTGGGTCCCCTGAGTCATCCGAAGCTAAACTTAGAGCTTGGAGAGAGGACTTACAGAATGACATCTCATTAGATGAGTGGGAAGATGCTCGCAAGGCAGCTCAAACACGAACAGCACACACTTGTCTTAAGCTCTTACAAATATAATTGGCTGATGCGGACATATATTACTCCAGAAAAGCTAAATAAATTTAACAGTCATATCCCAGATTTTTTAAAATGTTTTAAATGTGGACAATCTAAGGGAACTTTTTTTCCATTGTGTTTGGTAATAAGATGAAAAACCTCTTGGAACTTGGAAAACGTGTTTCAGTTCAATGAATTTTATAGCCCACGCTTTTCTTATTAGGTTGTAATCCAAAAGAACATGAGGAAGAAAGAGCAAATCTTTTTAAATCAGTGTTTGCTTCAGGCAAAAAGGATGATAGCCCTTTTATGGAAAAACGTAAATACACCAAATATTGGTAAATGGCTAAAGGAACTGTCTGCATGTGTATCCTTAGAAAAAATAACATATTCTATTAAGGGAAAAAAATAACTTTTTAAAAAAGTATGGGGTCCTTTTATTGAGAATCTTGAACGTACAGACTTCTATATTCTGTATTCTGGTTCAACAGAGTGAATTTGGAGAGGATTGATGAACCTGCCTGTTTGGAGTAGGATGGAAAACTAAAATGCCTCGCTATATGTGGATCGTATAGTGGGATGAAGTTGGGACACCTGTGATTACTAGCTTTAAGAGGAACATTTGTATTAACATTTTATAATTGTTTATTTGTCTTTTTTTCTTTTTTAATTAATTTAATGTATTTTTGAATGCATTTTTATTTGGGGTATAATTCTTATGTGTCTCCTGTGTGTGTGTTTAGTGTCATTATTATAATGTATATATTGTTTGTTTCTTGGAGAACTAATAAAGTGTAAATGAAAAAAAAAAAGTATGCTTTGATTCAACATCCTCCTCAAACTACCTCCAGTTTTGTTTCATTAAATGGTCATTGCATTTATTTTCAGAAAAAAAAGTGGCAGGATGAAGTGTAGCTGGATTATTCAGGCAGTGTAACCATCATACCGTCACATGGCGTTTTCATGGAGATAAAAAAAGTTCCAGATCTCGTATTTGACCTTGATACACCGAAGTGAAAAGATGCAAAGGCACAATAATGGAAGTCATTTTGTTGAATATTTATTTATGTCTCTTCTCCTTTCACCTCTGCAATACTCCAATTAAAAGATCCTACATTTGTTTGTAGCTGTAAAATTATGATTGTGTCAGGCCATCCTTTTCTAATATAACACACCAGTTTCCCTGGTCATGGTAGCTGCTTTGCACCTGGACTCCAGCCACCTGAGCACACAGCTGCTCCAGCTCCCCCTGCTGGAACACGTGGTAATAGCGGTGAAAAACGGGCGCTGGGCTGCTCTCAGAGTCCGGCTTTAGATTAGAAGTGGAGGTCTGAGTAGTGTCGATGATTGGACTGGGTTTAGAGTCTGGGCTCTGTGTGGGGCCGGAGTTTCCTGAAGCCTTTTTGGGCTTTTCTTTCATTTTGTCCTTCTTTCCAACTTCTCCTGATTCTTCCTCTCCTCGTCTCCTTCCCTCTTTCAGATGCCAGGGAACCAAAAGGTCTTGGGTGTTAAAGGCTGTGCGGTTGGTGTGCACACTAAGTTTGGCATCAGTCACTTTGCTAACATCTTGTATGTTGTCTTCCAAATGTGTGCTCACTTTACCATGAGGCTCCTGGCTGCCCTCTGTATTTTTTGTGGTGGAGCTGTGGTTCTCAGGATGCTCTTTGCTCTGGTCTTTGAGGTACTTGGACCTCTGCTTGTTGTACTCTTGTTCAAAAGCCCAAACGTAGATGAGCGCTCGACCTCCAGGCTTTAAAAGTCTGACCAGCTCCCTCACTGCTGCCAGCCGACGCTCCTGCAACAAACACAAACACACAAAGTGTCAATTGACCATTTCTATCATGTACGCCCGAGTAACCCTGTAACTCAAATTACACTACTCCCAAACTGCTGTATCTCATGGCATGTTAAATACTGGCAAACCTTTTTAAGACTGTGATGTTTAAAAGGAAACAAAACAACTCTTTTAAATGTAGCATTGAAAAAATGAGTATTTTCCAACTTTTGGAAAATTGATTAAAAGTTATGTTCAACTGAATAAACGTTTTATCTTACGCAAAATAAAACAAGAATGTCAGTGTCACCAAATAACAATCATTTATTGGAATCAGAGAAAGTGAAGAAAAACAAACAATTTTGAAATAAACGGTCAGATTTAAGATAATCGTTTTAATTAATCTCTAAAAACTAAATTGACTTGTGACTTTGACTAGACCTTTTAGGGTGCTCTCACACCTGACAGTTTTCAGAAAGTCTGGTTTGTTTGGACAGGTGAGAACACGCATTCTAACTCTGGTGCAGACCAAAGCACCGGACCATGGTTCGTCTTCAAATGAACCTTGGTCCGGTTCGATTCAGGTGAGAACATAATCTAATCGGACTTAATGTAGGAAGAAAACCAAAGAACAGTGCATTGTGGGTTGTTGACAGATGTTGACCTTTGCAGAGTCAGCCACGCAGCCAGATCAGTAGAGGACAAATGTGAGGGAGCGACGAGGTGAGGGCACTAATAGAAATATGGGCTGACTATGTATTTAAACTGTTCAGTGAAAAACTAAAGTGGAACTGATCGATATGTGGAACAATGTCGGTTAAAAGTAAAAAAAAAACTCAAAAAATTGTGTTGAGTGTGATTGAGGAGTGCGCTTTCCCTGTCTTTTTACTTCAGGGAGTTTTCCCATGTGGAAATTCTGGCCAATCAGAGAGCAGTTTCCTCAGATTCCAAACTTTTGGTCTGCCGGTGAAAGCCGTGTGAACACAAAACTCGAGGCAAAATGTAACATTGTGACAATTTGGTCTTTGCAGTCCAACAGTCTCCACAAGCACTGAATGTCAATCATTTTGTCTACTTGTTTGCTCAATCATCGCATAAAGGAATGAATATTCTTTTGCTGATGCACACAACAGTGAAAAAGGTCCAAACTTGGTTGGTGTAGGGGGATAGTCCACTGTTAGTAATATGATAAGGTATGAGTGTGTGTGTGTGTGTGTGTGTGTGTGTGCACTGCATACCTGTGTGGAAAAGTGGTGTATGACTGCAATAGAGATACAGCCATCACAGGAGGCTGTCCGCAGAGGGACGCTGAGAGCATCAGATACAAATGCCTGAAAACCTCTTTCTGCACAGATTTGGACCAGAGCACTGCTGCGGTCACAACCAACCTGAAAAGACACAAAACACACACACACATACACACACACACAGAAGTACAATGTCAGTCACCAACAAGATTTTTTAAGATGTGAACAAAAGAAATAGAGGATAGTGGAGCGATAGAGAGACAAAGTACATTTAGAAATCATAAAAAAAACCAGTGCAGCACATAGAGGACACAATACAATAGAAAAGCTAGACTGAAATTAAAAAGGAGGAGAAGAGAGGGGTGGGGGTTGGTTGACAGTAATGATCATTTCCAACACATTTTAGTCTCATGTAAAAATTCAATCAAGCTTCATAAGACCTCATCCCAAAAGAGACAGAGGCGATAAAGTGGTGAGAAAAAAATGAGCTTTTTCATTTCAATTAAAAACTGGGAGGGTTAACAGTGTTAATCTGCAGCGGGAGACAGAATGAGAGTGGAAGACAGACAGGTGGGATATAGAGACAACAAAAAGGCAGAGCGGAGGGAGGGAAACAAATTTAGGAGAAGAGAGGCGGAGACTGAGAACACAAAGTTGACGTGTGACCTACATGATCACAGTGTTCTCACAGTGATGATTTATCACGGGTATGGTCGGAGTCAGGATAAGCTGCTTACACGCACCTCCGAAATCCCAAACATGAATATCCCAGAGTGCATATGTAAACAGAAAATTTAGGATATCACCACGGAAACAGAGCTAATGCAAACAATGAGAAGCAGAGTGAGATCAACACAGGCCTCAGCACCAAGGATAGCATCCCCGCTGGGTGTACTAGTTTGGTTTATTTAGCTCATTTTAAGCGAGACAGGATGTTTACACTCGAGACAACTTAAAACAAACAAGCTACTGACTGATTTTAGGCAATTCCCTTCATGTGAACAACATGACTTCCTAAAGTACCAAATAACAGCCAGCTACACTCACACTATGAGGTAAAAAAAGTAAACAATAGTTTCTTGCTGAACATAAGTGTCAAGATGCAAACCCTTGTTTTATCCCTTACTTAACTTTGGTCTGTACACAGCTACTTCCTCTTATATTTACATTTATCAGAATGCTAAGCTGCCAGTGACCTTTGCTCTGTCTTTAATTTGCCTTCAGTTTCATTGTTGGATTTAAGACCTCTTCTCCTGTGGAACTTACTTTAGGTAACACTGGATGAAAAGCATGAATCCCTTAATATACATAGAAAAAAAAATAAAACTGACTTTTAACAAAGCTTCAATGTTTTACAAGCGTCTGAGAATGAGATAATAACATCTGGATATGAATTTAATTTCTATGAGGTACGGTTCTCTCCAAAACAAAATACACCTACCAGCTCCTAAAGTGGACTAACTGAAGGGGACATATTTTAGCTATCAATTATTATTCTAATGTGTTTTTGAAGTTAGTAAAGTTTGTTTCATTTTAAAGATTGTACATATATTTTAATTCAATTATTTTTCAGAGCCTCTCCTTCCTCCTGAAATTAACAAGCCTGTTGTGCCATTCAAAAGTCAGACCTTAGCCACGATTAGCTGACAGTATTTGGAGTGACCACATAGCCCCTCCCCCATGTGTGCGATCCCACGTGGGGGAGTGGCCGCACTGCACTGTCACTCCCCGGAATTTTTTCACTGTGAACAATAAACACCCAAAAATGTGAAACCTATGCAAAATATGAGAATATCCATTGAAAAGATATGGCCCCTTTAACAATAACAATAACAATTGTTATTGTTAAAGGGGCCATATCTTTAGAAGTCTTATTAGTTTTCTAGTTTCTAGTTTTTTTTGTTTTTTTTTATATAGTTTTTCTAGTTTATCTTTAACTCATATATCATGTTTAAATAGTTCCAGTGGTTAACATCACCTAAAAACAGAAGTAGCTATTTTCATTATTTTGTATATACACATTAGAAAAAGAAGATACAAGAAGGTAGGAAGCAAGATTTGATTGGTGTATTGTTTTCCCTCGTTGGACAGAACCAGGCTCACTGTTTTCCCGTTTCAAGTCTTAAATCAAAGTGTGGATGGACAGTTGTTAGAGTTTATGGATGAGTCAGGCTCGTCTCCACCATACTGGTTTTAAAAAGGCCTTTAACATCTTCATCCTTCTGAATCTATCAGACCCCCGGCTTGTGTATGTGAAGTAGGAGCAGAGGAGTTATACCTCATTTGTTTGCTATTTCTGCTACAACTGATTTGCTGTTAATGGGAAAAATCTCTTGCAGTTATGACATGATTCCAGACATAAATAACTTATGAAGTAGTGTGGCATTATACGTGTTGATAATCTAAGAAGCTGCAGCAACAAAAGTGGAACGCAAAAGAAATGTCCCTTCATGGATTAATAAAGTATCACAGACTTACAGACATTATAGTATTACATGATGACACTCACAGCAGCCACCTCCTGGTTGACACCCAGGTATTTTCCATTTCCGCAGCCAACATCAGCCATCACGCTGCCAGCAGGGAGTGAGGCCAGGAAGTGGCAAACACGAGGCCAGGGGGAGTGGCGAGTGTTGCTGAAGTGGGAGGCGATGGTGTTGTACACCCGATGCACATACTCCTCCTCCAGAAGGGCTGCGTCGGCATGGGAACAAGGGAGTGAGGGGGGAGGTGGTGTAGATACAGAGGGCACTGAGGGAGCTCCCTGACTGTCACAAGCAGAGGGGAAGGCTGGAAAAGACAAGAGTGAATGGTTATTATGAAAGATGTGGTTTGATGTCCTTGAGAAAGTCCAAAAGTGTTTTCTAAGTGCTAGCATCTTTTTGTTACAAAGGCAGGTAAATCTGTGTGTCATCTGCGTAACAGTGGAACAAGATGCCATACTTTGTAAGAATGGGCCCAAAGAAGAGCATATAAAGGTGAAAAAGCAGAGGCCTAAGAATAGAACCCTGAGGGACTCCACAAGGGAGAGGCACTGTGGAGGTTACAGTCATCTAGGCTGAGAGAAAAACTCAAATTAAACCACTTAAAAGCAGTATTTTTAATACCAATACAGCAATCCAGGCTAGAATTGAGGATGCTACCGTCTAATTTGATGAGATGCAGCTTTGCAATATCCCTAAAGTTGGTAGCTAATAAAATATAACTAAAAACTTTCAAAGTTCTGATTAATTGCTATGAAAGGCTTGAATACCAGACTGGAACACATTAAGTATGCCTTGTATGTCTAAAAATGATTGCAAATGAATGAGTACTTTATCAGTCTAAAATTGAACAGGCCTGAGGTGTAAAGATTGAGTTATTGATCTATAGTTGCACTATTGCATGCTTACAATTGGCTGGTTATAATACTAAAGAAGAATTTCATGGAACAATTTACAGAGGAGCTTTTGTTCTATACAGAAACATGCCTCTAAAAACAGTTGTGTAACATCAATCTCATAGTGGTAATAGAGTCTTGTGTTATCTGTCACTAGGTGTGTTTCAACGTGAACTTGAAAGCTTCTCACCACAGCGACAGGGTTCATGTCTGATCTTGCGGAAAGTGAAGGAGGTGCGAGTGCCCCTCTTGCTCAAAGTGAGATTGCTGCTGGTCCCGACGTCAGGCGTGGTATGAGCAGGGGATTGTGGGTCGCAGGCTGGTACCATGTCAAACTTTCGAGGAGTAATCCTACGAGGAGATAAGAGACAGCCGACTGTCACACACAAACTACTGGCTATGACTAATCTGTACAGTTGTCATACGTCATGTGAACTAGAGAAGATGTGGATGTGACCAAAATCCTGAGCCTTTCATCTGTTTCATCTTCTATGTGAAGGGATTAAAATGTGGGGGAATTTATTGTGCAAACTACAGCATGAAGCCCAGAGAAAGGTCGGAGAAAAGTCAATACTTCTGTGCTCCACCTCGATGGAGCAGAGGACGAAAGGAGCTGTCAATCCTGTCAGTGGACTTAAAGCTCATGTCAAGATAAATTGACTTCATCCGACACAGTCAAGCTCACCCATGCGTCCAAAGGTGTCTGCTCTCTCCCTTCATCACCAGGAGGCTCCGTGCCGGCAGAACCACGGGAACGAGGCGACCATCGGGATGACGGAACTCCATCACTGCCTGCAATAACACACAAAGATGTGTATGAATGAAAACTTAGACATGTCATATGGATTCTCCAATAGGGAAAAAAAAGGTTTTTTATTCAACAGTTTTTGGGTGATATCACTCTGAGAAAAAACACACACACACACACATACACTGACACACACAGGTCCTTTTTGCTCCCTCACTAACAACCAGCAAAGTATCTCCACAGTGTTGCTGTTTGATCCCAATGTTTCCTTACAGCGCGTAACAGCAGGAGCTCTGCTGGGAAATTACATCCACGCAATTTCAAACTGCATCTCCCCGAGTTCTGACAGCAGGAAAATTGGATTTTGTGAAGTAGAGGGGCGTGTGTGTGTGTGTGTGTCTGTGAGTGTCGGAGAGAGACAGACAGATAAGTGTTTGTGTATTACTGCGAGAGAATGATGCCGCATGCAACACCAGCAAATGATCAGATCTTTGCCTGAAACCATAAACAGAAATGTCTCACAGACACAGCGACACACACACACACGACAGGCAGGACTGTGCTGTTCCCATCTGTGGAGTATTAGCCAATCAATGAAACCGGTGGAATGTGACTAAATCGATGGTGATGCTGGCAGCTACGCTCTACGACACAACTATTCATCATTCTCTCTCACACACACACACACACACACCTTCAGACAGGAATCTATTTCTTCTTCTTCTCTCTCCCTGCAAAAACAAACTCAATAAAGCCATGAAGCGCAACACTGTTTTATACGCGTCACTGCAAACAACCAATTTGCATGAAGTGTACATGTGTTTAGTCAATGAGAAGTGGGTCAATTTAGTTGTTTTTAAAGTAATCTCTTAGATTTTAATTTCAATAAATGTCTGTGCCGAATAAGGTAACACAATGGTGATTGAGCCTATGGCCCACTGATGAAAGCCTTTGCATTTGCATTAGATAGTATTATTATAGAATGGGGGGCTGTGGCAACATTTGCTAAAAAAAAACAAGTGGCGCCCAGTTAGTGACGCGTTTTCACTCACCCAGCAGTGGCTGGTCTGCCAGAGAGGGTAGACGGAGCTAAGCGGCTGTTTTTCCGGTCTCTGTGAGTGTTGCGAGTAAACAGTAATCTACTATGGCTGATCAAACAAAGAAAAGATCGATGACTACAGATACAACTTCAAAAATAAGTGAAAATCCAAAGAAAGAGAAACAAATTTGACGCTCAGATGAAGGCAAACAGTCTAAATAGGAAACAGCGTCAGTGAGGAAAACCAAGAGTTACAACCGTGACAAAGGGAGCCAACCGTAGACGTTAAATTGTGAAGCGTCCTCCCACAATTACCGTATATCGCCATTTGGTGGCACCCAAGAGAACGAAACTGAAATCTTCAAGACTGTCAGTTTAAGCACTGAAATTAATCAAACCCGGCTAAATTAAAGTTGTAATCTCGAAGATCTCAGGTTCGTTATCTTTGGCAGCACCTATGGCGATAAAAGGTAATTGCAGGAGCACACTTCCCAGATATCCAGACAGTGTCGCATGGTTGGCTCCGGTTGTAACAGTTGCAGCTCTTGATTTTCCTCGCTGACTGTTGTTTTCCTTTTTAGACTGGGTGATGGAAAACCCGTCACTAACTGGGCGCTGCTTGTGATTGGCACCGCTTGTGACACCCAGTATGTAATTGGAGAGAATGCAAGAATCAACATTAAATCACAGTTGGATTAACTTGTTATAACCACACATTAACAAAATACTAAATACACACATACAAGTCAAAATTGGTTCACCCCTTCTGTACCATATTTCTTAATAGCCTGTAAATATGTTATACATCATATTCTCTATAATAATTATATATCCATTATCATATACTCTTTCTATAAAGGGTTTAATTGCACACTATGGGTCGATATAGAATTGATTTGTCTCAGTTTTCGGCTGTAAATAATAAATGTGTACATGCTGAGGTGTCTATAGGACTGTCTTAGTCACATGTTGAGTGTTACATGATAAGGACGTAACATTCAAAAGTTGTGTCTGTTCTTCTACTGTACACTTTTTGTTCCCCAAAATCACACGTGCCGTCTGCCAGTCTGTGTGCGTGTGACAGATGCTGTGACAGATTACAGCTGATTGCTAATAGAGCCCCTGCGTTTCAGACAAGCCGGGACAGATGGGTTTTCATCAACAGCAGTCACCCTGCAGAGACTACACCAGCACCGCAGCACCGGGGTCACACCATCCAGTCACACAGTCGCACCTGGAACAAGTCAAGGACACGGCAATACCCACTGTTTCGAGGTAAATTCATAAAACCAGGGAGGCCGTGACAGCTCAAACAGAGTCATTCACTAGACATTGTAATAATAGAATGCCAGAGTGAGAGAGAGGGTACAACAATATTTATAAGCATGGCAGAGAGAGAGGGGAAAGAGATGTAGCGAGCAAGGTGACAGAATGTTCTCAGTTAAATCACAAGGACATCACATCCAAACATACTGTCACACAGTCGGCTCAGACAGTCGAGCCCCCCTGAGACACATGAATCACACCGCTGCTCAGTGAGGTGAGAGTTAATTTGATTTATCAAACCCCGACACAAAAGCAGAAAGACAACGTCTGATAATGTCTCTTTACATTTTTACCTTGCATCACTGTTCAATGCTGATGTGTTTTATGGGACCAAAAACTTCTTTAAAATCCTTTGAAAGTGACTTTCTTTTCCATTTTTGATTAATGACCCTTGACCTTCACTGATTGATACAGGCTACAAAAGCCTATTGATGAATTGTGCTGTTGTTGTTGTTGGGCTGACTTCTTACCTGTGCCCCCAGACTTAATGACAGAATGGTGTCCTCAAAGGCAGAGTGAGTGTCCACATGAGGAGGAATACCTGAAAATGTTATAAACACACATTTTCATAGAAAGTTAGTTAGAGCAGTCAAAATAAAGACATGTTTAATTTCAGCTTTATCTCTAGGGTTGGACACCTTCTAAGATGTGTGAAACTTAAGTCATTCTGACATATGATAACCTTTGATTATTAATGTGTTCATGAGCTTTAAAAACAAGCTGAAATCAGCCCTGAAAGGTTTTTTAAATTTAATAAAAAATAACAGATGGGAACCAAAGCTGTCATTACAGCATGTTGGAAAGGTTCTGCTGCCACCTTGTGGTGTGAGTTATTAAAAACTACACGTATGCACCAACGTTTTGTTGTGAAAAAAATCCACAGAGGTTTTAGTAACCCTGATATCTTACAATCTTGACAGTGTAGCTGTAGCCTCTGCAATACATAAAGTGAATATCTGTGTTTTCATCTTTCTGTGCTCACCTCTCTGCAAGGCTACCTCACTTCTCCAGGGCTGTTTTAAATTCTTGCAGCACCAAACCTTAAACTTAGTATTGATTAAGTTCCCCTTGATCATTGATGTTTTTTTGTAATTTATTAATGGGTAAGGAGACGTTATTGACGTTCCATATTCTTATGTTTTGACTTGCTTTGATTTTGTCCACATGGTCAGTCATGTTTCTGCAGCTTTAAAATGTCTAAGGCTCACCCTGTCCAGACTCATACTGGTTGACAGTCAGCTGGTCGGGCATGATGTTAATGTGTCCGTTCCTCACACATCGCTCCAGGACAGGAAGACACTCCTGAGGAATACCTGGATACACACACACACACACACCAACACGTATAAGTTCCTTTTCTAAATTACACTTTCTTTTCACTTTTTGGCAACTTCCACCAGTAGTACCTTGAAAGACACAGCTGAGGACAGCACAGAAAAGCATGCAGTGTAACAAAATGTAACCACTGTAGTCAGTGACTGAAATGTGATTGTAAATATTAGTAATAACGGACAAATCTGTTCAAATATGACCATTAAAACCCTTTAAGGGCAAACTTACCTGCAGGTAAAGGCTTGTCCTTATCCACGTTGTTGTTGTCGTAGCGAAATTCAAAGCCATAATGTTTGACTTTTCTGTGCTTCAGAGCTTTTTGAACTGAAAGC
This sequence comes from Semicossyphus pulcher, assembly GCF_022749685.1. Lineage (NCBI taxonomy): Eukaryota > Metazoa > Chordata > Actinopteri > Labriformes > Labridae > Semicossyphus > Semicossyphus pulcher. The sequence continues at coordinate 17,485,994 of NW_027211692.1, read as the reverse complement.
CATTTGAAATCAGATTAGCAAAAGAAAACATACATTTTCTTGTATTTTTTTTCCTGTATTTTCTGCAGCTTTTTGTGCACTTAAATGATCTAAACTGGATGTTATTTCATGTTTCACTATTTTGAATTTAAAATTATTATTAACAAAAATGTTAAATGTATTCAATTTTTCTAGTTTTTCCCTCAATAGCGCTGTATTGTACTTCATCTTTACACTAGTGTTAGGTTCAATTCTAAAACTTAGGTTTATTATCACGTTTCTGGTTGAAAATTAGGAGAAATTAAAGCCAGATGCAGATAGAGCACATTATACAGCCTCTCACCGGTGACATCATCGTTAGTAGATGACCAGTCAATGGCAGCGAGCAACAGAGCCTCTTCCTCTGTAGACACAAAATCTTCCTCCAGGATAAGTCCCTCAGGCAATGGAATGGACGCCTCCTCTTTACACGTTACTGCATATAAACATGAACAAAATATATGGTGTACACAAATAAATCAAATGGCTGTCTTTAGTTCTACTGTCTAAAAGTGAAGTTAAGAATTTTACAAATGACTATAGAAGCTCCAACAGTAATACATGCTTGCATTTGTGGGTGTCAGTGTTTCAGGCAAGTACCTGAGTCCACATAACTGAGGTAGAGTGAGACACTGTTCTCTCCACATTGCAGCTTTTGGCCATTGAGGTGGACGTGGGCTTTCCGTGCACTCTCCTCAGAGCTGGAGATAGAATGACAATAACAAAAGGTTTTTTTTTTTATAAACACAAAAATAACTTCCTGCTCAATATATCAAAGCATATGTACCTGTATGTGACAAAAGCGTATGGCTTGTGAGGGTGCATGATCAGCGTCTCCAGCTCTCCCATCTCTTTCAGCGCTGCAGACAGCTCCTCTCGACTAACACCGTTCCCCAGACCGCCGTTAGCCACCACCAAACTCTGCAGAGGAGACAGAGGAAGGCTGGTTGATTTTATTAAAGATTACATCCAACACAGAGACAGTAACATAATCACTGTTTCAGATATTACTGTATTCAATCATAAACCACCATAATGCTAGACACCTTTGTAACTAGACCATCATTATCCCTTCATAATAACTCCCTATGGTCCAAGATACATGAATTCACAATAAGTTCATTTTCATATCTGATTTGTTCACTGGTAGTTCTTTTTAGATTCCGTGCTATCTCCTTATGACACATCTTTCTTGTCACCCATATTTTCTTGTTTACCTTTTAAGAAAGGTTCTGTCATTATATAAAGTATCCAGGGACATTAGAGAACAAATAATTCTTCATAAATTCCTTATGCAAATGTAATTTAAAGCTCTTACTACTGACTTAGATTATGTTGGGAGATACATTCTGTCGCAACACATACTCACGGGAGACAATTGTAAGAGCAAGTTAAATACAAAGACTAAACGGGCATTAATCTATCTTAAATGAGTATCAGAAGATACAACCAAATATTAAAGCAACATCTGAAATAATACAGATATGCTAGCCAGCTATTATTGTTGTTTTTACATGAAACACGCTATAAAATGCCTCTTATAGCAGCAAAAGAAGTACACGTTTAAAGAAGTAGAGGTTACATGTCAGCCTGTCAGCTGCCACTTCCTGTTTATAAAACGTTATTTTCCGGTACCTTAGTGGGCTGCGATGCTGTACTGATGCCTTCATGTTTCAGCAGAGTGTGACTCGCTTTCAACTGTTTTCGAAGAACTTTATTTTCCTCTTTAGTCCTCCTGATTCCCTTCACGTTGTTTTCCTCACAACGATCCATGGTACGACGTTTTGTTTTGTCCGGGTACAACAAGCATTACACACTCGACAGTTCCCGCATATTAGCCACTCTAACTGCACCAAATAAAATTGTGAATAAAGTCACTATGAAGATTTAGTTTTAGATTAAAGCATGTTTTAAACTCAACTGACTTCGTGCACGCATTGTGGGTACTTCCGTGTGTATCTTATTCTTAAGGTTCTAGTTAGATAAATGGGAGTTACCTACCAACTCTGAAACTAAGATTGGTTGATAATGTGACAGCCTTAAAACGATGTTTAGCATTTTGTATTACACCTTTTTTAAAGGTAAAAGAAAATAAAACTGCATTCCCAAGGTACACACTATTACTGAATACCACAGCATCATGCCCTTGGAAACCAAGATATTCCAGGTTGAATAATCCCCTTGGACACTTTGCTACCAATATTCTTAAACTCTATCCATAATACTGTTCAAGATTGTGTTTCTTTTTGGTTTGTACTTTCTACTACATCTTTTTCTTCGCCATCTTCACCTGTTTAATATCCCAGCAGGCACACATGTTCTGCTGTGTTATATATCTATAGTATCAAGCTTATGAAAGGATCACTCTTGCTCTTTTTGTGTAAGTGGTCGTCCAGTCTTTTGCCCTGTGGCTCCGTTATATAGGACCTAAACCCTGATGGAAAACCCACACTGCATGCCTTCCTAATCTCCCAACAAAAGACAGACAAAAATGCTCTAGGGATCATTCTATAGGCCCCGCTAACTTGATACTAAGGGATAAAATGTAAGTATATTGGCTGACTATACTGGCTTAGACTGTTTGCCATTCCATTTCATTCATCCATCATCAGACTCTGCTCAAATTTTGGCAACTGAGGATAAACTTGTGATACCTGAGAATGAGGAAATATGAGCACAGTGGTTTAGTTGGCTTAAGTGTTGTGCATCCTTTACAACCAAACACAATACATCTGGACATTTCATTCATGTTCAGGCACATTGAAAAATTGTAACTGATACACTCTGTCCATTGTTTTGTCTCTGGTGAAGTGTTTCTGCTCCCCCCAAAGCGCTCAGATCCTGTGTATAAACTCCTCTAAATCCAGATTAATGACTCTGTGGTTTGACTGTGTGTTCCAGCATGCATGTGGTCGTCTTTGTATGTGTTTAGGAGCATGAAACATTTGTGTGTGTGTGTGTGTGTGTGTGTGTGTGTGTGTGGATTAATACATGGGTGTTGTGTAATGAAGCCCTCACCTGTCCCCAACCATCTCGGTAATTACGGTGCCTGGCTGAGCTGCTGGCCAGTGGGAACCCTTGGTCGTCTTAACAGCACGCTCAGTTTAGTCCACAAAACAACAGCTGGTCAGACAGGAGACCACGCCGGCCTCTCCGACATGAACACAACCCTCTGTTCCATCTTGTTTTTCAAAACAGTGTTATAAAATCTTCACCGTTTTATGAGCAGCGGATGATATCGACATGAAGTCTGATTTATTTGTTGGTGAATTAAGAAGGAGCAGCAACATTTTCATCCATTGTACTCTCATCATACAATCATACAAAATGTTATCACAATTTATCAAAACGGGCGAAAATGGGTTAATTCAAGAGGCTGGGATTAATTGTGCTTCCATTTTATTTTATGGTCCGTCTTCATGAGCCAACCTCTGAGGGCCACTTTTGTTGTAACTCCTGAGTCAGCTTGACTCCTTTAAATGTCTTGTAAGTTGTTCAAATAAAATCTCACCAACACTTTATTAAGTGTCGGCCCATTAAGAAGTTACTTGCACTTAAAGGACTTCTCATCCAAGTTTCCTTGAAACCTGAGCTCAAAGTTACTGTTGACCTTGGAAACAGCAGTGATATTACCACACAGTCCATTTGGTGGCTGATGACTGATCCAACTTCTAATGAAAGTCTGGTGTCATGATCAAAAGTTGGACCTAGTGGTGAGATCTGATTCTCGACCGCTGAGTCAAAAACAAACTTTGCAGCTCACCTCATGAACGGTTGAACAATGTAGAGGGGCGGGTTGTCACTGTTCCATTAAGTCTCTTTGAGGTTATGAACAGGATTAGGAAGATATTTCTCTTGCCATTTGCTCAAGGGCAGCCTCACCTCGCACATCAGCCAAACTCGGAAAAAGCACCCTAACAGTGAGAACCAAAGTGGAACCACTTGTGTACCCTGAGGCACGCCATCACCCTTTAAAATGCAGGGCCGGCAGCCAGAGGCCAAACTCCTGTTGCTGGCATCTATGTATTCTAATTAGCTGCATGATAGAGGTGGACGGATAGAGATACCAGATCTCGCTTTTTAAAATAGTGATTCTGATCTTTACCGCTCTCTCAGGACAATGTGTTAGCAGATATCTGCCTGTTGCCGGAGGAAGAGGAGAGTTATTAAAATCTGGGGTGATGACAGAGCCAGGTAAATAATGGACAGAAATATATCAGCCAAATTTTATGAGATGATAAAGTGAGAAAAGGATTGAATGAAGGAGTGAAATAGATTATAAAGATGTATATTTTTGATATTTGATTGCTGTATAGAAGAGGTTTAGCACACGTGCATATACTGTATGACCTTTTTACACAGACGGAGACAACTGAAATATTTGTGCTAGACGGTTATTTCAAGAGCCAGTTTCATTTAAAGTGCTCTGCCACAGGTAACATTCAGAAAACACCTCTTCTCATTATTGAATTACTCCATAGAAACCACATAACAAAGTGTTTAAAAGAATCCTGGTTAGGCTTACTCATGGGGGAAATAAAACAACAATTGCAGCCTCTTACGTTCCCGATGCAATCCTTCTGGTCTTCACTTTGTAACCAGGCTGAGCTCTGCTTAGCTTTACTAGTTCACACGGATTGCCTGTGAACCACAGGTCCTATGGGAATCAGGGTAGGATCCATTATAGAAAGGAATGATTGGATCAGGTATTGTTTGTTAAGGTTACGCATTGTAGGTGAAAATTATTATGGTTAGGGTTACTGATGAGGTCCAAGGAGAGAGCCTTGGGGAGCCCCTCAGATCCCATAGATCCAGGTCACCAGAGAAGGGAATGCCCCCATCAGGTATGTAAAAAGGACCCAGGACCCCAACCAGATAATTTTATAGTCCATGCCCTTGAATTGTTGGTGTTCCTTTGTGAGTTGAAAGTGTGTGTAGAGATATGTGTAACCTCAGCCTGTGCTAGTTATACATCCGTATAGTGGGTGATTCTGTTTCCATACATTACATTTTCCACTGCACGCATAGTATGAGTTTTAGAGTTGGTAAGGTGTACATATTTTATCCTTTAACAACAGTGCTGGCAAGCATAACTGTCATCAAACTAGCTTTCACCTGATAACAAACAGTAGTCTTACTGCTTGCACATACAGCACGTACAAACACACACAGTACAGTGTCCCAGAATGTGTGGAATGGTGTCTGTGAGGCCTTGTTGACACCCCTCTGTCTCTCGGCTGATTTAGAGGGTAACCCTGCCAGCACTTTTCTGTCTTAAACACACACACACAGCTGTCGGAGTGGGCCGCGGTCCACCTCGCACAGAGATGCCTGCACACCCCGCCCTGCTTTATTCAATCACCTAAGCAGTGGATCTCCATGACAATGGGAATCCCTGGGTCAAATAGCGATCAGTCAGATGCTGGCAGAGATGCAGGGCGATAAAATGGCAGCCGGTTTTATCTGTTAAATCCTCTGGGAACAACCTTGGAATCCTGTGATGGAAAGGTTCAAGAGAGCCGTGCTCGTACACACTTTGTCCTACTGTGACCTTTTTGTATACACAGGAGAAGGTGTGTGTGTGTGTGTCAAGGGGGTTTAACATTAGTTCAGAGATAACACCATTGTAAGCAGCTGTCAAGTGTTAGATGAGCTGAGAGGTTTGCTGTGGTGAGCTGCCAAAATCTTAGCGCTAGCATAGCAAAGAGAAAGAAAATACAATGGGTAAACACGAAGAATGGAAAAATTGTCACTTTAATTTGGGTGGTATAGCTTTCTGCTTCAGCTTAGGCTATTTGAGGTAGAGGTGGATACCACATAACTGTACAGTAAATCTAAAGTAAAAGCTAGCAGACAATTAGCTTAGCATTAAGACTAGAACAAAGGGGTGAACAGCTAGCCTGTCTTTGTCAGAAAGTGACAACAGACACTTCTTAACCTAACCAATTAACACCTTATTTCTCATGTACATAATCAGTGGCGTCACAAGTAATTTTTTCTATATGCCCAGGAGGATACAATGTTCTCTGAGCCCAGTGAATGCACCTGCTACTAACAGGCCCGCTGAATGCCCTGGTTCCAACTCAACAATGAAAGGATGCCGGCCTTACCGGACAACCATGCACTGAACTCAGATACGGTTTCAGTTTATTTAGGTCAACTAGCAGTAATAAACTACTTCAGGATATTAGTCATTGTCCATAATAGTCTCAGCTAAACTTTACACCGCTGTCCTCTGAAGGCCGGCCCATATTATGTAATTACCTACTCACTTACGATTTTTTTTTTTTGCCATGACGGTGCAAAAAAAACTGGGTAAAGTGTAAACATGTCAAGTTGCATGTAAATGGATTATAGGTGGGACTATTTCTTGGCTGAGATCTGTTACTTCCAGCTATCTCCACTGGTTCTCTGGCAAAAGCATGGTAATGACAAGATGGCTTGATGTTTCCCCCTTTTTCCAGTCTTTATGCTAAGCTAAGCTAGCGAGCTACCAGCTGTTACTTCATATTGACTACACAAACAAGGAAGAAGTATCGATCTTTTCATCCGACTCTAACTCAAGAAAGAAGACAAGAATGTGACCCAATAAGAGAGCAGATGTACAGTATACTGATCTGCACAAGTTGAGATAAACTTCCAGGTCAGGCTACTTCGCCGAGTGCTGCAGAATCAGATGAAAGCTGGCGGCCTGTTTCTGTTGATCTATTTTAGTTAAGACAAACCTGAATGACAAAGGAGGCCAGCCAGGACATGCAATACTGCTTCATGACCTGCACATCCCTTACCTTTCATTACCCTCGGCAGTCATCCAGCAGCGAGAGAGGATACTGAAGGCAACTGAAATGCAGTGATAAAAAGAACTGTATGCAACTGCACTTTTTACAGATTCTACATAACTACAGTAAGAGGAAACCTTTCTTTTTTTTTTTGCATAATTCCTCTGCACAAAGGGGGTTAAATTGGGTCATCAGCTGGATTTAAACACACATGCGTCATATGTTTCGTTATTCTTCTTCTCCCCTGTGCATGGCTTCTACCCAGATACTGACTGATACTGAGACACGAGTACTGTGTTTGGAAAAACTGTAATCCAACCAGTATCTGTAATAATGTTTATAAATAACTCCCTGTCATGTGTGTGTGGGAGAGACTCTGTACGGTTATGGGTAACACTCCAGTGGACGAGATTATGGAAAATAACAAACTCTATTGGTTGGTTAGTTGGTGTGTGACATCAGTCTGTGTGTATGTGCAACATGGGCGGTCCGCTGAGGATGGCTACTTTAGGAGGGGGCGCTGCCTCTGCCGACCGCAGACAGAAAGGGGCATGAAGATCAGCTGCTAGTGGATGCTGCAGAGAAGGAGAAGAACAGGAAAGAAGTTTCTAGAAAGAGGACAGGACAAAGAGCACGGGGACACATGACAACATCTTTCTTATTGTGAGATCACTGCCAAAAGTGGACAGGTAACAGCTCACTGACTGCATCTGAGTGTGTGTCGTTGTTGGGAGAAGAAAGGAGGTTGCTAATCAAATAAATGAGTGTCTTATTGTGCATGCTTAGTGGGTGTATTCATCATATCTCGTGTGTAAATAAGGGGACATTGTGGCCCCTCTCTCTGTTGAGTGATGGTGACAGTAAACAGATGTAACAACCTGCATGAGAAGTGACAGACCCCTCTAATCTATGATAACAAAGGACACATACGTGCACACTCAAGGCAGGCTAATATCATATTTTTCAATCCTTATATGTGTCTCTGCACTTCTCAGGTCCAGGACAAGATTTCACCACCTCAAACAGGCAGCAAATCTGCATCCTTGTCTCCTTTTCCTCCCCTCCTTGGCCACTCATCACACTCTCCGATCCTTCTCCTGCTCTCCAACATGGACCGCTCGGTACAGGAGCTCTTCCTCAACTTCATGATCGTCTTGATCACTGTGCTGCTGATGTGGCTGCTGGTGAAAACCTACCAGGACTGAACCATGGAGGTAGAAAAGAGGAGATGACAGCGAGGCAGAGGAGATGGAAGGAACCTAGCATGGATTTCCTCGGACATTGCTGCTGAGAGAATCCTGTCGAGCGTTTACAACTCATTATTGTGTCAGTCTGTGGTCACTGGTCTGGTCCAGAGGTCTAGTATTCTAGATGAGCAGATTTTTGGAGCTGTACTTATATTACGAGGTGGTAGGAGCTGATTGGAAACTCAAAGTAGAGATAGGAGGATAGGAGGTTTGAAGCTCTACTTTTTCACAGTAGTTTATACAGTAGCACCCATCATGTGACTGTTGATATATTGTTCAACAGTCTGTTTTGTTTTTACATAATGAAGGTTACACATGCAAATGTCGTGTTTACTCATAGAAGAAGAGTTGTGTTCACTTTTTGCCATTAAACAATCTCACAACCGTGCTTTGGATTGTTTCTTCTTTTTTATTACAGAAATGTATTATGCATACGTGATTCACTCCATGAAGCCCATGTTTTTCTCCCCCTGGTGTCTGAAACATAAATATTGTGTTATTTGAAGCTACAGAGTGTTCCTCTATGACAGAGAGGTACAGGCTGAGTTGCACATTTTCATGAAACAAGCGCTTACTGAAGATACGTCACATGAGGACTTGCCATATATTTTATGAGAGGAGAAACAGGGCATGCATGGATACGTGACGCAGAAGCAGAACAAAGGCAGGTAGTTTCAAATTAAAATCCACCCAGGTACTTGCACAGTACTGCCATTATTTAGAGTTTTAAATTGTATAATATACATATGTGAGCAGGTATTCATCGGCCAGAATGAGAGAATCACCATACAGCGGCCTTTCTGTGTGGAGTTTGCATGTTCTCCCCGTGAATGCGTGGGTTCCCTCCAGGTACTCCCACAGTCCAAAGACATGCTCATTTGCCTGTAGGTGTGAATGTAAGCCTGAAAGTTTGTCTGTCTCTATGTGTCAGCTTTGTGATTGACTGCTGATCAGTCCAGGGTGTACCCTGTCTCTTGCCTAATGACAGCTGAGATAGACTTCAGCCCCCCGTGAATCTGAACAGGATAATAGGTATAGATGATGGATGGATGGATGAAATATTTGTTCCTTTCATGTTTTAACATGGAGACCCTTGAGCCTGAAAAACATAACAAATTTATCTTTTTTTTTTTTTTTACAGATACCGTGACTTCTTTGGGTGAATTCTCACTTGGCAGGAAAAATACTGAATTAGTAAAATAGGATTTCTAACATGGTCTTTAGCTGAATGGGGCTCCTCCATGGGAGGCACCACTTTTTGATTGGCACACATACAAAGTTAAGTTTCAGTTTTTTAAATAAAAAATAAATAACTCTTTTGGCTCAGCTGCATTTGATTTATGTTGACCTGTGAGAGATGCTGGGTTAGTTGGAGGTTCTCTCTCCAGGTGTTATCTCAGTCAGTTGTCCGTCATGCACATTAGAGACCCCGGGGGCACGTGATTACGTCAGTGACACATGTAACGCACATGTACTGTATATATACGCCCTCATACTTGTGTGTCTGCTGTGTCACCCCATGGGTCTCTGTATCTGTTGAAGCTGATGAGCTGGCAGTGGAATTCAGTGAGCGCTCGAGGCATCGGAGCCACTTCCTCCCACTGACTCCTGCCACTGTGGTACACCTGCAGAATGCACCAAAACACACAGACAGAGCAAAAGAAAAAGTATTATAGGATGAAGGAGAAATGCCTCTGACACTGGGTAATATAACAATTTACATTATACAACGTTTAATTGAGTAGTCCAGTCACAAGTTAACCCCCCTCATGAAAGCATGACTTAAAACGACAAAGTAGTACGGCATCTATCTGGGAATAAGAAGGTTTGTTTTTACCTGGACTTCATCCGTGATCTCGTCAGGTGAATAGTCTCCCCCCAGGATGTAGATTCTGTCTCTCATGCCCACTGCTCCAGCATTGAACCCAGCACATTCAAACGACCCTTCACCCTTCCACACACAGGTCTCTGGACAGAAACTGTACACCTGGATGAGAAATGGCACACTTTCAACCCTGTCTTAAACCACTTAAACAAAAAAGAATAACTGAAAACAATTTTTTGATTTACCTTATAAGTGGACAGGTCACAGAGGTGCAGCGTATTATCAATTGACACGGCCTTGACCAACGTAGCGTGGAAGAACTGGCCAAACTCTGCCACAAGGCGGCTCCACTGGTCCTTCTGGGTGTCGTAGGAGAAGAAGCAGTCCAGTGAGGGGTTAAAGGAGTCTGTGATCTCCACCTCTGATCCCAGAGTATAGATCACACTGCCACAAGCACTGGCCTCAGGGTAGAAGATGGCAGTGGGCAGCGGGCTGACTGAGCTCCAGGTCTGGCTCAGAGGGTTATAATACTCCACCTGGAAGAAGACTGCACTTAAAATATCTGCATCCCCATTCCTCAATTAAAACGACAGTAATCAATGGTAATGTGTTCTCAAGTATATATTAAGGTGATGCTGTTACCTCCAGCAGACTGGGAGCTCCGCCTCTGGATCCTTTGGTCCGCCCTCCGATGACGTACACTCGGTCCAAGCAGGTTACAGCTGTGTGTGTGGTTCTGGGCTTCAGCATGGCCGGCGCAGGCGTGCAGGTGAGGGTCACAGGACAGAAGCACCAAACCTCGTCTGTGGCATCGTGGAACGGCTCGGCCACGTGGAGACGTATTGCCCGGCAGCAGTTTCCTCGGCAACCACCTGTCACAAAAATCTTAAAAAAAACATCTCAGGTCACATGATTAATTCCAAACACGTAAGTAAACCCAGGCTTCTTTTTAATTACACATTTCAACTACTATTTCCAACTAGGGGTCCTTAGATAAGTCTCAGGGGTATAAACGATAATTAAAGCGATAGGAAAGAATTAAAAGAATACTTAGGTTTTAACCAACTGTTTTGATTTTTCCTGTAAAATAATGAAAACTTTTCCCCCTTGAGGTTTATAAAAAGCTTTAATATGAAACATTCTAGGAAAGAAAACACACTCTTTGGTTAAACCAGTTAAAACATGTGGTTTAGATGGTATAAACCAGGGCTATAACTTATGATAACAACTCATTTGCTAAAATATTTTCTTTATTCTGAAGGGTCAAAAGCCAAAAAGCTCTAAACTGTAATATACCTTTTCACCAAAGCTGGTAAGGTAAGATCCCGGTGGATCTGGTATCGTAGCCGTCCCATCTCCATGCCCTGTTCCCAGCTCTTTCCACTGGTCTGTTTCCAGACAGTAGCAGAAAGTGTGGTGGATCTCTCCGTTCTCCTCCGTCTTGTGGATGTAGATATAGCTCTGCGTGGTGGCTGGCCTGGCATCAGTGAGCAGGCCGCTGTACTGATCCTGTTTGCTCTGAGCCTCTGAGAGCAGGGCCAGACACGACTGGTGGTCGCAGAGGAGACTTTCTGAATCACGCAGCGTCTGAGAGAGAAGGAAACACAGGAAGGATGAGTCTATCGGAAGACCACGGACTAGTTAATCCCAAAACCAGGCACATGCAGTGTTTTATTTTACCTTTAGAGCTGGTGCAGGTAGATGGTGGAGTCTAGTTAAAGACAACAAGCCTGGGAACAGTTTTTGTCTTCCTGGGAGATCATGTCGTATCCATCTAAGTAGTGACTTCACCACGACCTCCTCACTGGGTACGTTGAGACCATCTGACCTTAAGCATGCTTCCAATACATTCACCTATAGGAAGTAAATGAAACAATAAAAATGTAATAATAATAATGATTTTAACAGTTCTATCACTCAAACAAATGATCTATAAACTTCAGCTTCTTTGATAAAAGATGTTCTTTTGTGTATCCCTAAGCAGCACCTGCATATCCAGAAAGTCCTGTGTTTCTGAAAGGCCGGAGAAGTTCTGAACCACAAACTGAGTGGCACTTTGGAGGAGAGAGGCCGAGCCGTAGGCCTCAGCAAGGGAGAAGAGGGGCAGACAGTTACAAAGATCCATGGTTCCTATCAGGAAGTCGCTGCACGCCCGAGACAGGACTGACACCTGAGGACACACCAACAAAAGGACTTATAGGCAAAAATACATTTGTAAATATCTCAGGGCCTTTAGAGAGTACAATATAATATAAAAAAAACATATTAAGTACATATTTCAAGTATTATATCAAAGACTTACTTACAACTGAAACAGTTGTATACCTGTAGAAAGGAGGCAAGCTGAAACAGCATGTCTACGTTGCCTTCAGTGATGAGCAACTCTCCAGAATAGGCAAAGTCCAGAAAAGAACTGACTGCCACCTGACACTGGTTACCCAGAGTCACTGAACCATCATCCCGCTCTCTCATATCCACCTCAAACATGGCCCTGAATGCACAGCAATTACACATTAAATTAATGGATAAATAACATACACAGAGATCATTACAAGGAAGAGATAAAAAGATTGATACCTGAAGAAATCACTGCATGCAGCAAGGACACAGCGATGGCAGGGAAAATTTTGTTCCTGGACCTTAATGGTGAAGTCAAACATCAAGCCCTGCTCCCTGAATGATCTGAGCACGCCCAGCAGCTGGAGTCCGTGTGACTCAGACATCCGCAGCAGGGTCCGGCTCTCCTGGACCCCGTTGCATTGGGGAGAACTGCCAGGTTTACTGCTGGCAGGGCAACTGCTGCTGGGGTCACTGGTGGTACAGAGGGATGACTCTTGAAGTTCATCCATCCTCCCAAATCCTGACAATTTGAACAAAAAATCAAGAACATAATGCATTCTGCAAGTGTATAAGCATGTTTTGTGTTAGTATATAATGTGTGTGGGTCTGTGTGAGACACTGAGAGGGGTGATCAGAAAAGGGCTTGCATTATAACAATCAGTTCACTTTGGCATATCCTTAACAGACAGTTCCACGAGAGCTTTGTTTTTGTCTAGCGCATTCTGCAGGCTATTATCACATAATCACCCACTTCAAAGTAACAATATCACAGACCTACCTTAGATAAGGTATCGCTGGTGGAAGTCAAACATATAGAAGTACATGTGAATTACACAGGTATGTAGTTTGAAGCAGGGCAAGTGTACTTGCGGTCTCAGCACCTCGGACAGCTCTCCTTCTCATGCCACTATGACTTCCGGAAACGTGAAATAACGCGAGGACTTCGACAACGTTTTATTTTTATTTTTTTGCGGTTGTACTAGTCGCTAACATTATCTTTTATAGAAATGCGCTGTTTTGTATATAATGGCGCGATCTTTAACACGTTTATAAAAGCACTCAAGCTGTGTGCATGATCGCGGCTCTTTGTTTGCGGTAGAGGCAGGCGCACGGATCGCTGGGAATTGTAGTTACAGAAGGTAGTTCGCAGCTAAAAGTCGATGAGACTTTGCTCTGTTCGTGTCAACTGTCCAGTGCATTAGTCTGCAGACTGGGATTTCACCGTTATTTGTTGCAAAAAGATGTTAATGACTGCGGTGATTGGTTGTTTATAAGTCAATTTTTGTCTCTGGATTTCGCTTACTGGATCTGCTTAGATTTTTTTGCACTGCAGTTGGTCAAATTTGTTATTTTTATGCATTTATTCCTGTTCCCATTTGAACTGCAATAATCTTTGAAATGAAAAAAAAAACATTCCACACGACACACGAAAATTTATATCAAATAAAGTGGATATAATATAATAACAAATGTCACTGAGTGCATTTAAGAAAACGGAATGCATTAGGTACGTATTACCATAAAAAAATATATCTCTAAAGACCTTCATGTTTAGAAAATCTGGGCACTGTGCTTCTAGCCAACTCATCACCACTGGGTGGCGCTGCCTTCCTGCTGAGCAACATTTGTGGTTTTGCTTATATATGAGGCACAAGCCACTGAATCTGAATTATTGAACGAGAACTTACATCCATGCTGCAGTACCGCTTCACCACCACAGTGCTGCTGACCAAATAACACACTTTACTGCCTGGAGATGTTGACTACAAAGATGCATAACAGCTAGACTTTGTAGACACAAAACAATACCAAAACAGCGCGTGTTATTTCTGAAGATATCACTTATAATCATTTCGAAGACTTACTGATGTGGGTCATTTCTCAGGACTCAATCAAATTAGTGCAAGCACACACAAAAGGGAACAAAGAACTAACAATGTAATTAACAGTTAAAAACAACTCACTTCTGTCATCTGCGACAGCGATAAAAATAGACCAATAGTCGATGTGTGCTAACCTTTACAATCAAATACTCTATTATTAAGCGAATAAGAGTAGGACCAGTAGCCTATCAGTCTAAAAGAACAACAGAAACTGAGGCCATTCAGATATTAATATACTTCTTTTCTTGTAGGTCTAAGTTCGAGCCGTATGTATCTACATAATAATATAACAATTATTACATGGCTATTATTAAAGCCTCTCCACTGTTATGTTATCTCTGCCCCCCTCCTCTCTCAGCTTGCATCCCTGCATCCCTCCCTTCCTCTCTCCCTCCCGGCAGTGCATCCCCATCCCCCACACGGTGGCCGTCTCTTCGGGTGAAAGCTGTCTTCCCTGCGCCACTGGCCCGACGAAACGAGTCAGTCCGCACCGACCCGAGGCAGAGCAGACACACGGGAGGAAGCACGCACGCACACAAGGAATCTTCTCTTTGTTCAACCGAGTGACTTTGGTGAGTTTCTAACGCAGTTTATCATGGAGAGCAGGAATGTCCATGTGTCGACTTGCTTAGTTGTTCGTTTTTTCTGTCTTTTTTTCCCTCCGTATCCCTTCAATTGTCCTCCGTGGTGGCTACAGTGGGGAACTAGCGGGCTAAGCTAACGGACTAAGCTAACGGGCTAGCTTAAACAGCGGAATCAGACTGATAATAGTTGTCGTAGTGGTTCGGCGTTTTAACATTAGTGTTTTGCGGCCAGTCGGCAAAATAAGCTGCTGGTTTTCCGGTCTGACCTACTGTGAGCGTGTTTCATTGTCATTTGCTAATCTTTGCCAAGCTAACTCGCTAATTAGCAATTTGAGCAGCGTGTACCGAGGGATGCGGGGATGCTACGGCGGGTTAGCGGTTGTCTTTTAAGGCTAGCACGGGAGCTAAGCTAACGTTAGTATTCTGTGACCCTCCTGCGTGGGCTGCTTCGGAACGGTTGAATAGCCATGCTAACGGTAGCTAATCTTGTGATAATTGGCAAGATGGCATCGCGGAGTTGTTATCTAGAAATCGGTGGATTTTCAAAATGGTGTCTTAAGCTTGTTTGAGTGTGACCATTTTTGTCCAACCATGGCTGTTTTGGCGTTGCTCGCTATCTCAGGAATGCAGTGCACTGCCAGCGCGTGCCATACTCGGATAGATATAACTACATATTAACTACTGATGTAATGGTAAATGCTAGTGCCTGCACACTACCCAGTAACCTTAAGGCTACAGCCACCATTATGAGCAAAACGACTGTATTTTGAAGTGGAACTAATTTGTTTTTAAGTGAGTTTTGTAATGCATCTGTGGTGTGTTTGAAAATTGTCAAATACGGCTAGCCTTAAATTAAGTGTAGCTTCTATATAATGGAAACTGGTTTTATATGGTTTACCTTCAATAAGATCAGATAAGATAGACTTTATTGATTCCCCATTAGGAGAGGTTCACTTGTTATAACAGCTCAAAGTAAAGGACATGGAAAAACAAGAGATGGATACAAAAAACAACAACAAAAGACAATAAAATACAATAATAACATTAAGAATGAATATTTAAATTATGTACACCTTTCACTTATTGGTGGTTAAGTTTTTGTACAAAAAATTGCATCAAGTCAAGAACAACCAAGGTGTGTATCATGTTGATATGGTTGGTGATAAATAAAGTGAAATATTGCAAAATAAATAACAATTGCACATGGCAAGCAATTGCACAGACATAATTGCATGATCAGGATGAGGCAATAAAAATGCAGAAATGTATGTACCAAAGTATGATACTATATTATAATAATATATTACCGTAGATGTGCCTAAAAAGAAAAACAGTGCAAAGTAGCTGCCATGTAGTGATTGATGGTTGCATCTACATAGGCCTACATCACGTACTGTTATGTTCATAACAAACATGAGGTTTAATTTTAGTTAAATAAAGAAGGTCCGGAATAAGCATAACAATTGTCAAATACAGCCCTTGATGTGATTGATGAAGAGATTTAGCCTACGCAGCAACTAATGATTAGTTTCATTATTGATCAATTTGCTGGTCAGTTTTTTGATTGAGCAATTATTGTTCAGTCAATAGAGTATTAGACAATTGAAGACCTTTTTTGTTATCATGACATTAAACATAGAAGCAATTCTTCCTATTATGGCAAACCTTTGGCATGTTTCCTTGATTTCAGCAATCACTCACTGATTAATTTCTTTTGGTCGACTACATTTGTAATCAACTCATCATTTCAGAATAAGTAGATATGTGAAAGTCTAACAGGGTAACTCTGCTCTCAGTGAAAACTAAGAGTAAAAAACCTAGAAGGGCCCTCACGTACTGTAAAAGAGACAGGATTACACAAAATGCCAAAGGCGTGTTTTTCTTCTTCTCTTTTATGACTACACTTATCAGTGAAATGAATCCTCTCTGCGATCATCTCTTTTTTTGTGGGGGGATTACCTGCTTTAGTCACTGACTATTAAACCCTTTTAATTCAAGAAGCCTTATCTGTTTAAAGGGATTTCTCAGATACGACTGTTGTTAGCCCTCACCAGTAAACTTTTAACACCCCAAGTATTATCATGCAGAGGATGGAAGACGCACAGCTCCACTTATTTTACACGTTTAGTGATTATAAAAATGCTTTAATTTCAATAAATGTAAATATATAGATAAACTATTTCTGTTTGTAATGATAGCATCTAGTTAAAATCCCTACTAGAGCTGAGGCACACAAGAGTCATATTGATTCTCCTACAACCTGGCTGTGCACAATCTTCCACTCTAGTGAAATCAAGAAGCATCTGGCAGAGCTGCTTATCCCATATGAAGGCAAATTTAACGCAAGGTCATCCCTCAGGAATGAACTTTCAAATTATAATTGGTGGTAAAGGATAAGAGCTACATTTATTTTATGGAACCATTCTGAATTAAGACGTTTTTGTCTTTGTGTTGAAGCTTTTATTAGTTCAGTTTCATCTTCGGTTTAAGGTGACCCCTGTCTGCCATGCTAGAGGAAAAAGTGGGGGCATGTGGGTTTTGGCATGCGATGAGCGCAGTCTCATGTGTATGAATGGTGGGCTGTACAATGCAGCCGTAAAGCTGTCAGACTATAGAAAGCTGGAGTCACTTAATGTTAGGAGAGTCAGTGGTTCTATAACAGACTCTTGTCTTTGCAGCACTTAATTCCCGTGTGGTTTGAACCACTTAATGAGTTGCTCATCAGAGATCTGTGAACGAATGGCTTACAGACGGCAGCTTCCATATTCAACCTCTTCTGTTGTCCAGCCCACACTCCCTAAACTTGATGACCCATGTTTTTTTTTTAAGAGAGACTAGCAGTTACGAACAATTGCGTTGTTGGAGTAGCTTGCATTGTTAGTAGTATCCATATTTAAAAACCACTGAATTTCTTTATGGAAATCCCTTTTTCATTGTAGCTTATTACATTAATGAGTAACAGTTATTTACATTATTTAATTATTTTTAATTAATTTATCTATAAAATGTACCAAAATAGTGAAAATTGCCAGTTTCCAGATGGTTCCAATGGCTAACCTCCAATAAGATATTACAATTACTTTATAACAGCAAATCCTCTCGTTCAAGAATCTGAAGTTTTTGCTTGACAAATGACTTGAATGCTTAACAACTTATCAGAAATGATGCATAAACATTTTCTGTTGATCATAAAATCAATTAAGTGACGACGCATTTTAGCTTTAGTTAAAATCCACTTGGATTAGTAAACAATTTTCTTTTGTTTTGAAGCACTGCTAAAGGAATACACATGACATTATATGCACTGGGCTTCTTGGCGCATACCCAACATTGGTTTGGGCTGAACCCTCCCCAGTGAATTTATAATGGTAGTTGATGTAATGTATGTTATCTAATTGTATTTCAGAGTGTGATCAACAATAAAGGGCACATTTAGAGTGATGGGAGATGCTCTCTGTGAGCTGCTGTTAAGAACTGTAGATCAGGTTTGTCATTGTTTCAACCAAGGGTGTTTGATTCTAATCAGTAAAATAAATGTGAATCTAATTATGTTCACATTTCCTTTTTTTTTTAAAGATAATTTTTTTGGCTTTAGCCTTTTATTTATAGAAGAGAGAGGAAATGTTGGGAGTAGAGAGTGGGGGATGACATGCAACAAATGATGGGCAAACCTGGAATTGAACCTGCGATCAATACATCGAGGACTGTAGCCTCTTTATATGGGGCGCCCCCATATTCACATGACCCCATTTATTATCTTTTTCACTGTATATCAACAAGAACAAGCCGACAAAACCTTCACAAATTGTGATGTCATCCTTTGCCTGTGATGTTTTTTGAATATGCTGAAAGTCATTGATAAGGACTGAAATGTGAAACTGGTATAGGGCTGCAACTAATCATTATTTTGAATTTATATTGTCATAAATATTTGAAAATAGTGGAAATCACAATTTTACAGGGGCCATGGTGACCCCATCGCACTTATAGTCCAAATCCCAAAGCCGAGGCATTTAGATTACTTTTAAAGACAACGAAATGCTCACATTCAGGCTATGTTGATGCATTTTCAATGTAGTAAGCCCCCTGTGCCCAAGGGTGGTCATTTGAATGGGCCCCTAATAAAAAATATAATTTTTAGACAAATTCAGGCCTATTGCTTTCTGTTTGAGTACCAGAACACATGTGATTACGTTGTGGATCATTTCCAAGGTTATGTAACCACTTTTAAATAAAGTTTACACAAGTGGCAACTTTTTGTGTTGAGTTTATACACATTGGTCAACTATAACTGAGCACACAATCAAATGTTAGTCTGACTTTATGAACTGTATCATTATGTTGACAGTGTGACGTTTCAAGCTGTCAAGCAGCCAAACGTCCTGCTTTGTGTTATTGGGTGTTACCGTGGATTAAGAAATAAGTTGTTATAACTGAGCTATAGTTGAATGAACAAAAGTAGTTTGTGTTTTAAATGATTTTATGAACTTGCTTGCTCCAAAACATGTTGTCAATATGACAATTGTTATTGTTGGGTCTCTTATATGACATGGGCTTCAGGGATAATCTGATCTGCAAGTGCTTTTGACAGCAAGGTTTCTTTTGTTTGTTTTTGTAAATATCATTTAAACAGGGTTTGTTTGTTCAGAGTCTGGCTTGTCAGCAGAAAAAAATAGGGTGCATCCTCTGGACAAATCGATAGAATTTTCTGCGTCGTTTCATTTTTTTAATGCATCAGACACAGGCTGTGTTTAGCAGCATCACTGCACGTTTGAAGAGCTGGAGGCATCAAAGTTTGCCTTTTTTGCTTGAAAATGTCTTGATTAATTGCTTGATTGACTCTTTGCTGCTCTAATACTAGTACATCTACGGATTGCAAATGAGACCAGTTATAAAATAGTACGTAGTACTTTGGTTTGTAGGTAAGGGGAAAGATTTGATTGTGCTCTTGTATTCATAAGTTCTGCTTTGTGTAAGTTGTAAAAGAAAAGAATAGTGCAAACACTTGACTTGCATGTGGACATTATTTATGTATTTTACATACTGGCGCTTTTTATTCTTAGTACTTTTTACTATGTTTTATATGTACACCTTATTTTGTTCACATTTTTTTATTATTACCATACCCTTTTCACCTCTGTTTTTGTCCTTCTTGTAACCTGTTATGTCTGTCCATGTGTAAGAACATGAGAGCAATGCAAACGCCAGACATAGTTGGACTTTATTAAGCGTTAGTTGGACATGAGCTGAGCTCATTGTTTTGTAAGATCAACTCTTTCAAATGCACTTGAGTAGATCAGCATTGTGTGGATAAACCATTACTGGGTGATTGGTCTTTGATTTGTTTGTATGGGTTCTGTGTGTGTAAGTAAAGAGCGGCAGGTGAGAAATGTTGCAGGGAATAAAGGACTGGGATAAAAGGTTGAACCTGTCCCTAGAGGCAAAGCTGTAATGCATTCAGCTGTCAGTCATATGGTGAGGGTCTGCAGGTCTGTACATATGTACACATGTTCATACACATGTGTCTGCGCTGCAGGCCTTTGTTTCATTAGCGATGCCTACAGTCATGATCAATAGTATTTTTCATGCTGTTGGGCAGTTGAAGCATTTAAAATGAACATGTGTAATTATGCCTGAGGGATGATACCTGACAAGCCAGAGCGAAATAAATTATTTTTAAAATGTCAGCATAATAGCCGCTGATGTGTTTAGAGTGGTGTTAATGGCCACCATTGTACCTCAAAACAATGCAGAACAGAAATGTAGGAGCTGTTAACAGCAGGAAAAAGGTGGACAGACTGCAGAGAGTGACATGACGGCTCGGTACACAAAGAAACAGTTTGCTGGCTTTCAGTTAAGATTTAAAGTGAAATGTTTTCAAGTTAATGCATTTATTTACATGTTTGTATGTTGTTTACATGCTTTATAAAACATATATATTATTCTTTCAAATAACCCAGACTGATTGATTGGTCAGCTCCAAAAGGCCTAAGCAGAAATCACCCAATATCTTCAAATACTGAGTTGCTTCAATGCCAGCGTCTAAACTCATCTTACCAACTCTACCTTTTGATATCACCACAATTATCCGCTTAGAATCCAAAAAGTCTACAACCTCACACGAAGGACCGGGAACATGATTCCAGATTGGGAAATTATTAACAACTAGAGCAACCAAGACTACAGGTTTCATTCTTATTTTCCTCAGGTGAATACTTCTATTTATATACCTCACATAAAGTTTGGTTTCTTTTTTAATATATCCAAAAGAGAGATAATCCATCTTCTTAATAGGTAGGCTAAATGTTTTTTAATTACCTGAAGCACCCTGTAAATTTTATGCGAGGATATGATGTCCCTCACTAAACATGTTGCTTCAGGCTATTGAAATGCACTGATGAAGCAACTTATCAAACCTGGCCCGAATGTTGAAATGCATAGACCACAACATTTTTAAACATGCGTAGCGCTCCCTTAATACTTTAGTGGGCCTGCAAGATTTGACCTTTAATTAAAAATGGATACCCTGGTTGGCTTTGTATGCTGTAGAGCTTGAAATATTGTCAGTCTCTTGAGGTAACAGAAAACTCACTGGCATTGATCAGCAACACTTTAAAGCCGAGCTCATTAATAATGGTGATCTGTGCAAAGAGACAGTAAAATATAACTGGTGGCCATTTAAACTATGATATTACCGTCTTTTTTTCCTGTCTCCTTTATTTGTCAAGTCCCACCTCCACCGCAGGCAATAAAGCCTGTCTGCTGTTAATATTGCCTGGAGGTATTGATTGTTTGTCATGGGTTTAACTGCCAAGTCCTTTCTCATAAAGCTGTCCCTTCTTCTGTGTGTGCATGTGTGTGCATGCACTTCTGGATTGCTGTGTGCGTTTGTGTTTTTCCTTTCCGCCTCTAATTTCTAGAGTCAAATGATTAAAGTAAAAAACCATTGACGCTCACATTTGGAACAAGGTTTGACAGATTTAAACCACTGGCTTTTAAAACCTGGCAATTTATATGAGCTAATTTAAAGTAGATTTACAGTTAAATTGTTATCCCAAGTTATCGGCATGATTGTTGTTTTTAATTGATTGAAGATTAAAAAAAAGGATTACGCCACCTCAAAAGTCAACTTATGACCGTATGGACATTTTGGCCTTGCCTGGCAGCTCATTATTTACTCTCTCATTATAATTGGGTTGAAGTGGCATTTCATTTGCAGGAAATCAATAACAATTGATGTACCTGTTTCAAGTAGTCAATAATTTTGAGCACATTTCGACTGAGTTGCTGTGAGGGTGCCTCGTGGTCAAACATGCAGACAGTTACTGGAACATGCCTGGGACGCTCCAGTGACTTTTTATTTGGTTATTATATAAGTGATAACAGTTGAGGATGCTCTTACACCATGAATGGGCATGGTAGAGTCATCTTTTTTTCTATAGTGGGGGCAATCATATTGTGATCTGTACACTATGACCATGCATTTTGTCTGTAGAATATTTTTTATGCATTTTAATGCATTGAGAGGGCATTGGTACATTTTTAATATGCAATAAGATGTATTAACACATGCTACTTCGGAAAATTCAAGAGTGCTTAAATTGGTTGGCAATACTGGACTTTTGAATACTGCTCCACTTGAGTTCTTTAATATTTTCTGGCTCCGCTGAAGTGATGTATTTCACTTTTGGTAGGATGGTATACATATAGTTATCTCTAGGCAATAGCTTCTCTCCATTTGTTATTCATCCACAATTGCTATAGACCTTTAGATTTGTTTCCAGTATCGTTCAGGCCCACTGTCCATGTTGTTATTCCCTAGTTGCTGTGAGAAGTCATTAAAAGAGGCATTACTTGATGATCCCTCTTAATAAAGTTGGACAAAAGCCTCTAATTACCGCCTTAAACAAGGAGTTCTTGTTGAGGATTATAACCAGGCTCTCGGCTCCTTTTAACCTCAGAGAAGGCAATGCTATTAAAGTCGAGCTGAAACGGCATTTCGAGAGTATCTAGCTTCCGTATCGTGACTTATTTCCGAGTGAAACAGGACGTGCAGGCGGGACATATCATTAGAGGGATTTGATTTGATCGTTGAGAAGTGGGCGTAGACAGACGTTCTCCACAGCGCAGTAGCTAGCTAACTGACCGAGCGTTCTTGGTGCTCTGTGCCAAAGTGTTGCAGATTGATTGACAGGTGGATGAAATTATATTATTGGTTGAAATTGGTTGGTCCTAGCTTACGTAAGCACACGTGATATTTTGTTTTACAGGGGGAAAAAATGATCGGATTTTGATATAAGAATACAAAGAAATGGATTTTCTGTATTTTTGTTGGCCTATATTGTGAAATAAATCCACAATATTAACCGGGATGTGATCTAAAAGGATTAAAATGACATTTTTCATTTCACCTCGACTTTAATGTTTAACATGATAAACAGTAGGTAATATACAAGGCTTTACAATCATACATTTTAATACAAAGTTGTATCACCACAAAATTTCTTACCAAGTAAACACATTAGAAGACTTTTCTAACTATTAACCAGAGGTAGGACTCTCCATGTATCATGTTAAAGGGTATTTATTTCATGGTTTTGGTGCCTTTTCCATGAAAACATTTCCATTTTCAGTGGGCCGGCACAATGTTGTCACAGTCCAGGGATGCAGACCCATGAGGTTTGTGACTGATGAGATGATTTGGTGGGAGAATAGAAGAACAAGGAAGCCGGCACAGAGAGAAGGGCAGATGCTGTCCCAGAGTGTATGGTGCTGTCCTAGATCTAAAATAGCCCGGGGCTGCTCGGAGCTCGCTGCTGCGGGGCAGGTCTGATTGTGTTTGAGGCGGGGGGGGGGGCTTTGTGATTCCATCACATTGCCTGTGAACAATGTAGAGAGATGGAGTTGGTCTTTGGCTTGAATATGGAAGTTAGTTCTGATTGTCATAGCACTATTAAGTCATTCATTAAGCCTGTTTTGTGAATACTACAGTCACAATTTCTCTTGTATTAAAGGCCTTGCAAACCTTTTTACTTGTGACGCGGTTCCACAGGAGCATACGAATCTTCCATGTTACACAGAAATAACAATTTAAATGCACATAAATCAAGGCTAAAATGATCAGATACAATCAGCTTGTTTTGTCCAATCAACAATCCAAAACCTAAAAGTGTTTAATTCATTAATATAGACAAAAAAGGGAGAAAATATTCACATTTTGAGAAGCTGGAACCAAGATTTTGTGGTAGCATTTTTCTTTATTAAGTGGTCTGAATCAATTCATCAATCAACCATTCCTGACTGAGTGAACCTACGCTCAAATAATAAGCTAAAGAATAAAAGAGCGAGAGAACGGGAAAAGAGCTATTCAGCGTACGTATGTTCACTGTGTGACTATGTAGGTATCTTGAACCCTGATTGTTCTCTAAGAAAGAAATACTATAGACGCACCAAATTACACTCTGCAGTTATTGTCTTCTGGTTTTTCTTTCTGTTTCCTTTTCATATGACGTGAGTGAAGCGCTGCCTTCTCGAGGATTAAAAAGGGAAAGCTGTTCAGTTCTATTCTCTCCTACGCTGAAGTGTGATGACGCCCACCGGTTTTGATTTGTTGCTTAAAGAGTAGATGCCTGGTGAGGTATTATGTGGGAGGATAGAGTCGGTGTGGGGGTTGTGTTGTATTGTACATGTTCTCCAGAAATGGTAGCTGTCTTTGTGTGTGTGTTTGAGGTTTATTCTTTCACAATCCTTCCCTCTACCGCCGCCTCCTCCTCCTCCTCCCTCATTATTACCTCTTCTGCTCCCCCTAGGCAGCAGGAATCTCCCTTTATGGAGTGGAACCAACAATATTGTTTTGAAACAAGCTCATATTTGTATTAGCATGAACAATTAAATGTGTGGGCATAAACTTTGAAGATCTGAATCAAGGCGAGACCCGGCTGCCACACTACTGAGCTCACACAAAACATTTAAAGGGACGCACGTAGCTGAGCTCTGTTAGCATGCAGGCTAGCAAGCTGTGTGTTTGTAGCTAGGCCTGGAGGCTACAGCTTATGAGTTCAGCCTAAATGAAGTCCCTCTAATAGAGTTTAAGCTTAACAAAGTCCTGAAAAATAACTGAGGTTAAGCCAGGAAGCTGGAAGCTCTCCTAATAATGTCAGTCAGTAGTGAATGAATCCCTGATCCGTCTCAGTTTGTGTGTAAGACAGAACGAGCCTCATATATATAGTCAGATGTCCATATTACGGGTGGCAGCTGTAGCTGAAATGATAAGCAACTATATTGTTATTAACTTAAGCATTTGAATCAGCATTTATCAAGCAATTTGGCCAAAGATTGTTTCATATTTTTATGATGCTGGTTTGTCATTTTTGATTGTAGGTTTTGGACTGTTTTGATAGGATGAAACAAGGAATTTAAATAAGTTACGGCTCTGATAAATTACAATAACTACATTTAATTTTTCATAATAAAATTTCAGAAAAAGTGACTGATGCATCTAATTCTTAGTTGCAGTAAATTTACTTTCTAGTGTTGTGGTTTTATGTTTGTATGACCTTGCATCCATGTTGATACAAGAACATTTTTCAAAATAAAACAACTTTTAAAGAAAGAATCATTAATGTAAAGGGTCATTTAGTGTTTGGGCAGTGTATTATTAATAAGATGTGCACAGAAAGTACAAAACAAGTAAAACTGACTGACTAGACCGTTTTCAGTGCAAATCCAATTTCGTTGCAGTGTCACAGACAAGTAGCAGGAAAAAATTAATTAAGAATTAATTCCATAAAGTAAAGTTGGCCGCCTTTTATAGAATCGAACAGGCGGTAACATTTGGTCACTGGTTTCGCTATCACAACCTGCTGTGACACAAAACACTTTGTGTCACATGTGTGGCCTCATCCCTGTGAGCATGAGTCCTTTGACTGATGGAGGGATGTAACACTGCAGTTACCCCAGAGAGGAGAACAAAAAGGCAGATCCCTTTTTATAGCAAGAAGCCAACAAACAGTCACAAAGTGTGCATAGCTTAATTTTAAATTGTAATATAGCTAACAAACCAAGTGCCATTTTACACATCTAGATTCAGACTGATGACCAGTTAGCCTCTGTGGCTACTGACAACACAGCTGTTTACATCATGAACATGCAGCTCCTTCACAGTAAAAGCTTTCTGCTATCTGCCATATATATTATATAGCTTAAACTATTTGCCCTCAAAATGCATTTTCACAAACATGCAGTTACCTAAATGTCACCTGTGTAAAAACATCCTTTACTCCACATCTGCAGACTTAACATGTATCCTATCAAAAAAGAATTATGTGTTTCAATTGATTATGAATAAGGTTGTAGCTCATCTGAAGATTATATTGAAACTGATAGTAATTTTTGATTAAATAGAAAATATAGAGTAATTTAAAGAGATTATATTAAACTCCACAAACTTTTGATCAGCTGTTTTCATTGTTTTAGACATATTGCACCTGCTATGGTCATTGATTGATCATCAAATATTTTTCTCCTACCTAAAGGGCCACACATCCCATACTTCCAGTTTCTCTTCATCTTTTCTGATGATAGTATTTTAGAATTCACTTTTTTCTTTTATAGGCAAATTGATTGAGAAAATCATAACATGCAATGAAAATAATCATTAGTTGAAGCTGAAGAAGAATCAATCAAAAAAATACTACATTAATCAGAAATATGGAATATGAATTATTTGCAGGCCTACACACAGCTGTTATCGTCCAGCTGCAGTATGGATGGTATATGAGTACATTTCCCCAAATAACAAAGCAGATTGTCTTTTTTAGTAAAAAGTTTGGCAAAAATAATTACTGAGAGCTTAAACTTCATTCTGAGCACACACACTCTTGGCTCCGAGTGCCCTGCAGCAGCAGCAGCTACTGTTTGCTGGCGTCTTATCTCTAAGCAAGTGTGGATTTGTGTTAGACATTTTCCAGCGACCGACAATATGTTGTGTCATTTTAGTTCCTTTTTCTATTAGTTATGCCTTAAGCTTCCAAACCAGCCAAGAGATGTCTAGACTAGTCTCTTCTTCTTTACCGCTTGTCCTACATTTAAATGTACTGTCTATCAGCCTCTTCATGGTGAATGTCCTCTGCAGAGTGGTCTTTCACAATCACGGATAGTGATAGTTCTGGCTAGAAAGCAGCTTTTCTTTTTTTAAAGAATAGAGAGCCTGGAGCGCCTCATCATCACCTCCCACTGAAAACAAAGGGACTGGTTGGGAGTCCTCTGTTCCCCACACACACCTTCATTAGACGCACTGTGGTGCCCCTCTTGTTCTCA